>NC_133013.1:23043331-23691058 GCF_048564905.1 Vicugna pacos | reverse complement strand
AGCTCTGAGACCGGCAACCCCTGGGGTGGGTAAAAAACAAGGTCCCAGAGCATGTCCAGGGGAAGGAGGCTGCAGCACCAGGTTCCAGGTGGGGGACTCTGGGGTCCCTGGCTTTGGGCCAGTACACGCCTCAGAGGGCAAGCCCTGACAATGCCATGGATTCTTCCCCTCCTGGTCACACAGATCCTAGTGGGAACCGGGAGGCTGAGGCCTGTGTGACTCTGAAAAGACCTCCTGATGATTCTGGAAACATAAAATCTCTCCCCATTATTTCTCAAATGAATTCCTATGCCTTTTTTTACGGTTTGCTTTAGAAGAGCAATAAATCTCTGATTGTGTGTTTTATGGAATTTAAGACGCCTTTTATGAGCTGCTATAGGATCTCCCACCAAAATCAATCTCCTGGATACTTAATTTTAAGCAAAATTCCAGCGTCGGCCGGGTTCTCAGTTCTATTCAATGCCTTGTCACAGCCTGCGCGGCCCAGGGCCCCGCATATAACCCACAACAGGGAAAGAAAGACTCCGTTATGGACAGACCTCATAAAAAGCAGACGTATGGATGAGTGGGAGGGAAAGTATTCAACATGGTTTAATTGAAGACAGGCTGAGCATAAAACCAGTGCCGGTCACTTTCTGCTGGAAGATACTTTGATTGGAACCAAGGGGCCACCAGCTGTACAAAAGCCAATGAGGCTTATCAGACAGGAGCAATTCCATGCTCCCCACCATCCTCTCTCAGAGAGCACGGAATGAGCTTCAATGGACCCTGAATACAGAGGCTCCAGTAAAGGAACTGGGGGCACTTGACACAACAAGTTCAAATTGACTGAGCGGGTCTGGGCTTGGCCGGATCTATAGTCCTGGATTTTGCCAATGGCAGGAAAGGAAATTTCTTGGTGGCCAATAATTTCGTTTCTTTGTTTATTTGCAATTACATGAGCCACCTTCTGAATAGGGGAACTCTGGGAAGCCAGGAGCTCTACCAACAACCACTCACTCATCCAAAGTCAAGTCAAGACCCTTGGCCCTCCCTCCTGGTGCACCAGAGGTCTACAAGGGTGGGGGCAGGAAGCAGGGACACTCTGACAGAAGGACAGCAGAGGTAGTGAACAAGCCATCATCTGCCATGTGCATCACGAACATGAACACCATGAGGGCGAGGGTGGGAAAGAGAACTGGCCTGATGGCTTGAAAGACCCAGCTCCAGCGCCTCTTACCCAGGGAAAGCCTAACCGCTCCAGATCTTAATTCCTTTGTCTGTGAAATGGGATAATAGCAGCCTTGCCTGTCTCACAGGGTTGCTACTAGGGTCAAACGTATGGAGATGCACTTTCAAAACGATGGCGTTATAAATAAGCAACACTGCCAACTTACAGCTGAATAAAAGTACAAGCAATCGTATTGTCACTGTGGCTGCTGTCATTACTAGTTACTACAAGTTACGCCTCCACACATGGGAACTCTTTAAGCTACAGAAAATCCCAACCTGGAAAATTCCAAATGGGAACAATGAAAAAAAAGTGCGTACAGGGGTCCCCAACGTGTTTGATCTCATCAGTTTCTGATCATGGAATGCTGGGGCGGGGGAGGAAGAGGCCACATTGGGCACAGAGGGGCAAACCAGTGCTGGGGGTGACAGAGAGAGAAGCTGCCGGGTGCTTCCCTCCAGGTGCTCACCCGCCCTGAGCCGTGGGGCCGGCGGTGGGCAGTGGCGGGGGCTGGGGGCAGATCGCGCTGCTGGTTGGGGACCCCTGACGGATGCACATGGAATATTGACACCATACGTATTTGCATATATATCTCTCTTGCTACTCACACTGGAGAAGCTTTATATCTATTAGAAGTTCCAGAGTCAGGAGAATCACCACCAATATTACACAGGCTACCAGGAAACTGTTGACACTCGCACTGAGCAAAAATACCTGCCACACGGCTGCTCTCTTCCCACAGCACGGCTTCAGCCAGGTAGACCTGCAGGGACAAAAGTGAGGGAGGAGGCACTGAGAGGAGGTGAGGTGAGGTCCTGCCACAGCCCTGCTCTCACAGCCCCCAGCATCACTGCTCCCCAGCTCTGTGCTTCCTGATGAAACACACCCTTCTTCAAGGGGCCCCTGGGTAGAATCACGAAGAGCAGAGACATCTCATTCAGAGATAGAGCTCGGTTTGCAGGCTGACCCAGGCAGCTCCCAGCATCTCCATGTCTCAGTCTCCTCATCCTTAAAATGGGTGCGAAACCCACATCCCAGAGGCTTGTTGTAAAGACGGAAGATCACAAAGGTCGGCAGAGAGCCTGGTTATGTATATGTGCTGCACGAATTATTATTATTATTACCAAGCTTATTATTCTGCTTCTGTGTAGTCTCGGAACCCAGCATGGGCTCTGTGTTTAGGAGACCCTCAGTCCACCTCTAATTAATGCTCAATGAATTCATACATAGATTTTCTGTTTTTCCAGCTATATAAGGAAAGATTAGGACTAGATCCCTTTTTCTCAAAGTACGTTATAAGGAATGCTAGTTCCACAGAATGTTAATGGCTGTTACTCAATAAACAGTTTCCATGGTTGGGTAAGTTTTGGAAAATCTGGATCAAAGTTAAGTGGATATTTTTCTCTGTGGGACACTTATGTGCCATGAATATGTTATCAAGCACTGTCATGCTCCAAAAGGGATTAATTACACTTGCTGTTTCCCAAACTCATCGGCCCATGGCACCCTTTTGTCACAGAGCATAAGGAGGGACTGGTGTTCTAAGGACTGTCTTTTGGGAAACCTTTCACTGGATGATCATGAATGTTCATAGACAGACTCGAGGCCACCGAGGATGGAATCTTTCCTGCATAGGTTTGGAAGTGGAGAGGAGGCAGAGGACCTCAGAGATGGGTGTGTCTCTTAAGGATCTGATCCACTCCCTTCAGGAACACAAGATCCCAGGGACAAGGGGGTGCCTCTGAGGAGGCATGGGGATTCTATGATCAAACCTCACTGCCTTGGCAGCTCATTTATAAGCTGGACCTGCCTGCCTGCCTTGATGAGGAAGAACTGGGTGTCAGAGACAGCACTAGCTGGGGAGTCCTCACTTCTGGCGGGGTCTTCAGCCTCCCTGGACTGCATCCTCACTTGTAAAACTCCTTAACCCCTAGGATTATTGAAAGTTAAATGAGAAAACGTATCTGACCTGTAAAGCACCATGTAGCTGATGGCGATGATGATGATGGTGATGGTGATGGTGGTGATGATGATGGTGGCGATGATGGTGATGGTGATGATGATGATGATGATGATGATGGTGATGGCAGTGATGACCGTGATGGTGGTGATGATAAATTATTTTATGCCCCAAACACTTGGCCACCACCTCCTGTCCAGAGGAAGCAGTCGGCTGCAGCCTGCTCCATAGGGGTCAGTACCCATCCCGGAAGATCCCAAGAGTGTCTCTGGCACGGGGAGCTCTGCTTTGATGTGCTCTCTTCTCCCCGAAGGAATAACGTGAGTACTTCAAGGGGGAGATTTCTTCCTTGAAGGAGGCCCCAGCTGTTAGAAGGTGGGACAAAGCTCATGGCTCAGAAACCTGGCAGGAAATTTGGCTTATTCAAGTCTTTCTGCATGTTTTTCCAAAATCTCTGGGAATAACAGGGGCTGTCCTCAGTCGGGGGCAGGGGGGAGGCGTGAAAAGACTGGGGGTTCAAACCCCAGCCTCGGAAACTCATCCCAGGAAGAGGGGTAGGGGCATTTCAGCAGGTGATAGGGAGCTGGAGGGAGGCATTTTAGACAAGGGGAGGGTGACCCCCACATGGCCAAGAGCGTGGGGTGAGGGGTGAGGAGAGCAGCCAGGCGGGAGAGGGTTCTCACTGAGAGACAAGCCGGAGACAGGGGGCAAAAGTGGGTGGAGGCCAGACCGTGCAGGCCACTGATGAAGGCCTGCCTCACCTGCTGCAGGTGGGTTTCAACATCCGTTGCAGAACCACCTCTCTCCACCTTCCTACAGGCCCACACATAGCTCAGCAGGGTGGCCAGAGAAAATACAGGCCATCCAGTTAAATCTCAGGTAAACAATGAACAATTTCCTAGTATAAGTATGTCCCAGACATTGCATAGGATAGGCTTACTTTAAAAAACTTATTCATTGTTTATCTGAAATTCAGATGTAACTGGGTGTCCTGTATTCTCATTTGCTAAACCTGACAACACTAAACTCCTCGCAGAGGGGTCTCCAGGGGGCCTGGCGAGGGGGGCTGTGGTTTGGTCAGAGGGATGCACGGGAACTCTGGGGTACAGGCGAGAAGCCAGCGCCAGGGAAGGCAAGGCCACAAGAGGGACCCTGGCAGGAGGGCTGGGCGTGTCTGTCCCCGGAGGCCAGGAAAGAAGGACCAGGGCAGGGGAGCTCAGAGGCACAGCCGTGCCCACCTGGCTGAGGCCCAGAGAAGCCTAGATGCTCTGCCCGCAGGTGCTGTCAGCTGTGTATGGCTTTGGTGCATGGAAGACTCTGAATTTTAAGCTACCTTTGGCCCAGTGACTCAGCTGGCCTCCTCTCCTCCTGATCCATCCCGCGAGTGTCTCACCTACGCCCCTCCTTTTTTCCCAATGTGACATTCCCGCCCCCTTCCGCTTGGCCCTGTTCTAATCTTTCACACCCCTCCCCCCAGCCCTCGCCCAGCCTCCAGCTGCCTCAGCACTTCCCGCTCCCTCCTGCCCCCCTGTTAGTTACTTCCTTCCCCCTGGCCGCAGGCACCGCCACCACCGGGACCCGGAGGAGACCCAGCTCCAATTCCCTCTCTAAAACCTGGTCCGACTGTCCGCGGCCCCTAAACTGATGCCATTTCACTGTCATCTGAAATCTGAGGCGAGACCCTTCTGCGGTGACAAGTAAAAAGCTCAGCTGTGAAGGCTGGTTGCCGGGGCTGGCGCCAGGCAGCAGGGAAACTGGGACCGTCAACGGAAGGGCGGGGCGCCTGCTCTCCCGGCAGGTGCAACCCGGCAGCCCAGCTGCGCCCCCCAGAGACCCAGCCTTCTACCCCCAGGGAAGGTCCCACGGGGAGAAGGGGATGAAAAAACAGCCCATTCGATTCTTCAAGCAGCAGGCTTTCCCTATAAACCCGAGACTCCAATCTTGACCTGCCTCCATGGGAGGGAAAAGTCATTTGATGTGGCTTAGCTGGCTTCAAATGCTAAGAGGCTGCTTTTCATTTTCTTGTTGGGTTAGAAAAGTATCCTGGGCAGACCCAGGTTGGGTCTTTGGGAAGCAGTCAGTGCCAAGTGTGGACCCAGGGCGAGGAGCTGCAGGCAGGTGCCCGAGGTCACCAGTGGTCGGAAGCTGGCCCCCGGGGAGCAGCCAGGGAGGGCCCAGGCTGGTGGCAGGACTCAGAAACCAGGCAGCGGAAGGTCTGGAAGTCAAATGAATGAATGCCAGACACCCCCGTGCTAGGTAGGCCCTGTGATCAACACAGGCAAAGGCTCATGGCAGCTGGCTTTCCAGTGGGTGAGAGTCCAACAATAAATGTAACAAACTGGGACAGTGGATGGTGGTGGGGACTGCGGGGGTGGGGCATGAAGGGTGACAGTGAATTAGGTGGTGAGGGCAGGCCTCACCAAGAAAGCAACATGTGAGTGAGAGCCGGAGGGGTGAGGGCAGTGAGATGCACCAAAACAGGGATGATTTGTGGTAAAATTCTATTCAGCCCCCAAAGGACCTCCAGCACAACAGACACCAGAAAGCAGGAGCCAGGAGCTGGCTGGGGGAGGCGGGCCTGCCCCTTTCAGGGCTGGGGGCAGCCTACCTGACCCCCTCTCCGGGGGCAGATGCCGCAGGCCCTCCCACAGCCCGGGGGGCGACCGATGCAGTTCCCGAAGCAGAGCCCAGGCCCCATCGCTCCGGTCCTGTGCTTCCACTCCTGTGCCAGCCCGAGGTACCCCCGCCCCTGCTCTGCTTTCAATGACCAGCCCCTCAACCATGCCGATCTGGGGGTGACTTCCTGCAGCCCCCTTTATGCACAAGTTCAACGGGTGCTTTTTACACACTCTAGGTGAACCTCAGGACCCCAGAGCGATACACGCGGGGGTGGACTCCAGTGAAGCAGATGGAGGGAGACTACCTGTCAAAGAAGGATGACACTGAGGGATTCAGTAGCTGGTGACGAGTGGCTGCCCTGGGGCAGGGAGACTGCAATCTTCACCCAGGTCAGTGGTCCTCAACCCTGGCTGACCTGAGGACCAAGGGAGCTTTTAGAGCTCCCAGCGCCCAGGCCACGTAACCGCAGCCTCTGCGGTGGTTCTCAGACCTTGGTATTTTTTGGTCTCCTTAGCTGATTCCAATGTGCAGCTGAGACTGAGAACCACTGTCCTTGGCCCCTGACGCTCAGTGGGCTCCGGGACCAGCAGCATCAACATCACATGGGAGCCTGCTGGAAATGCAGTGTCTTGGACTTTTCCCTACCCACTGAGTGAGAGTCTGCATTTCAATGAGATGCTGGGTGACAACCACCAATTTAGGTTTCACAGGAGGTAACAGGTAGCTCAGGAGGTGGGCAGGGCACGGCAAAGGGAGTCTGGGTGCAGGAGAGATGAGGCAGTGAAGGCAGGCAGGTCCCCAGCCGGCCCCGGGAAGTGGTGAAGCAGGCAGGCCCTCCACGGGGCAGGAGGCAGCAGTGACACTCAGTGAGACAGACTGTGTGTGTCTGGGGGTGTCAAGGGCTTCCTCACTCCAGATCTGAGGCTGAAGCCAGAGTCCAAGCAGACTCTGGGCTTCCAGCTCCTTGAAAAGCAGGACCATAGATCCTAAAGGCTCCAGGACAGAGGCTGGGCTGAAGCAGCCGACCCTCTGGCTGTCCCAGGGTTTGGAAATCCCAAGCTGCTAATAAAATATCCTTTGAAATTCAAATGACTCAGACATTCCTAGGAGATTGTGTTTTAGCAGAAAAATAGAATCTTTTCAGCTTCAAAATATCCCTGAGTGGTTAAATAATGACTCAAGGAGCTTAATGGGCCAAAAGGGAAATCAGCATTGACTCTTTAATTAGAGAAGATCCTTTCCTCCATCTCTTCAGCATCCACCCCATCAGAGCCCTGGAACTGGTTCTCAGGGTGGTGTTTTTCCCCAGAGTCACCACCAGAGGGCAGGCGTCTCCCAATTTCCTATCTTGGTGCAGCGACAGCAAGGGGACAGCTCCAGGAGGCCTGCTGGGGCTGCCAAAATCTGTAAATACCAACAACCAGATGGCATCTCCTGGCAGGCAGGCCAGCGTTCTACCGTGAGGGTCCACCAATCATTCCTGAGGCCTTAGGGGAACCTGGGGACTGGAGGGGAGACTGGGTACCCTTACTGTTTCTGCTTTATACACTTAGGTGTCTTGATAAAAGTTTGAGAGAGTAACTTTTAGAATATTAAAATGAACTCTGGCAAGCTTCTGATGGATCCGTCATGTGAGGTCAGGCCACGTGAGTGGCCCAGAAGGAGGCGGCTCCAGGTCACTGATCCATCAGGCAGCATTCCCAAGCCTGGCACCGAAACAGCCCCGTTCTGGAGGGCAGAGCAGAAACGCACCGTGCCAGGATGACAGTTTGCTCCTGCGGGGCCTGGCTTCTCCCACCCAGGCAATCCACGGCATGGCTGCCCAGCCGGCATGGCTGCCCAGCCGGCATGGCTGGGAGGATGCATGATGGGGTGGGTGGCTAGAGTATGGGGACTTGGAGACCCTCAAGTTGTCTGAAAAGGTGCTCACAGGCAGTGGACAGTCGTGACGTCCCTGGAGGAGGTGGAAGATCACAGAAGAGCCTACTTCCCTGGGGGGAGCCAGAACCGATGGCCCTGCTGGTCCTACGTGGAGATTTTCATCCATCAAGTCCCCACAGAAAGGAGCGGAGGAAGGGGGTTGGAGTGAGGCCTGTCTGGTAGCAAGAGCCAGAGTGAAGTCTGGGGCACTGGGCCTCCCCACCAACCCCACCCCAACTCTGACCTTGGGAGCCATGGCTAGATCAGAGCCTCAGAACCCTTCTGGGTTGCAAAGCTCTCCTCAGGATGAAAACCATGGCCCTACACATGAAAGATGCACAAGACCACAACACTATGCATAACATTCCAAGGGGCACGTGGCCCTCTTGACTCTCATTGATAGAAGGATACCTGGGCTCCAAGTTCAAACCCCAGGACTGGGCAATTGAGACCCCTCCAGGCCCTAAGATGCTCCAGTTCTGTGATGCTGAACACCTGTGGCCTGGATGCCACAGCCTTGGTGGCGGTGTCATCGGCAGAGCATCCTGTGGCCCTGCTTTACTCTTCTTTACCATATTTACTCCAGAGGATGAAAATGCTGTCAGAGAAAGCCACAAAGCTGACTGAAATCCAGCTTCTGGCACTGATCTGGGTTTTATTTTTATTGATTTAACAAATGCTCACAAGGCACTTACTACGTATGTATGCTGTTCCGAGCACACTTTACAAATGTTAACTCACCTAGTAGTTTTAAGAGACAATTCCTTCTCATGTTTCCCTGCTGACAGTGGGGAAAGCCAGACTTTTTCCTGTTTGGGGTTTGGTGGGAACTGTAGCCCCACCCCTGGCTGAATTCTGAGTGCAGTCTTTGAGCCTTAGTTTCCGAATCCCCCAAAAGGGAATAAGCACCCCCTCCCTTTGCAAAGTTGTTGTTCTAAAATGTAAAAAAAAAATACATGTAAATCCCATAACACATGTGCATCTACTATGGTGACTTAGGCATGCGGGCATGAGAGAAAGGATTAATCACCCCAACAGGGGCAGTTTCAACCGCCCATATTCCATTCCAGTTATGACATTCCTGGCATCGTACCGGGTGCTAAGCACGTGAGGGAGGTCAGAGCCTTCATCTGCATGGGGCCTGCAGCCTTGTAAGTGAATTCTGACTATGCAATGAGCTCTCAGTCCTAGACTACCCTGAAAAACTAAACACACAAAGGGAGAGAAAAAAAAGCAGGAAAAGGAAATGAGCTCACACGTGTAGGACTTCTTAAACGGACAAATATCCACCCATGAGAACCATCAGCCCAACACCCACAGGGACACGCTTTTACTTCCTTCTCACTTTCGCATGGAGAAGCAGAACAGCAGGAGAAGCATCGTCAAGCATCCCCTTTGTTCCTGTACCCAGTTCCCACCCGCAAGCCACAGCAGCGCGCAGCCCCAGAGGTGCGAGCACTCACTACACTGCGATGTCCCAGGAACTCTCAGGTGGAGGTGAGAGGTGACTCTCCCAGCTCTTTGGGGAACAAGAAATGGGAGTTCCTGTACAAGCAGCTTCAGTTCTGCAATCAGAGCCCTGGGGCAGAGGGAGGGGGAGGTCCGCGTGTAGCTGGGGTTGAGGAAGTCTGACATGCGCTCGTTCCAGATTTCCTGCATCCTTGGAAATGCCAAAGCTGGGAAAGAGAGCAGGGTGTGGTGGCCAGAGCTCGGGGCCAGGAGGTAGGAGCCGTCATCCCACTTGGCAAGCCACCAAATCCCCTCTGGGGACACAATGGCCAACACACACCATGGCCTGGCTCCCCTACCTGGGGGGACCCAGTGTATTGTCCACATATCTCTGAAGGGCTGCCGGGGGGTTCAAGCCTGGCTCAGGGGAGGGAGTAGGGTGCTCCTGGACCCAGGGGCCACAAGACTCCCTCCGCCTTGGCAGTCCTCAATTCTGGGAACTGGCCAGAAGTCTGAGAGCCTCCTTTGTGCCATGCTTTGCAGGAGGCCTGCCTGGATGAGGTCAGCTTCCTAACCTGGTGCAACCGGTGGGCTGCAGCTCTCAGGCACACCCCACTTCTCTGTCCACTTCTCTCTGTGGTTCTGAGCTGAGGCTTGGTAAATCCTGGGTCAGCCACACTCTTTGCTTGGGGGTGGCCTGCCCTTGAGTTTAAATTCCCACCCCCCATCATTCCAGGCAGCACTCCTGCACCCAACAAAGGTGGTCGGAGGCGCTCTGCCGCCACCTAGTGGTCTCCTGGGGCTGTACACCCTGCCCCTGTGAGTAGGTGGGAGCAAGACGTTTATCTTGCTGAGAAATAACGTATCTGTGAATTTATTACCTTCTAAGTCAACATAAAATCTTCATGGTTCTTGGACTACAGGGAAGAAGCTAACCTCTGCTTGTGAGAAAAAAATTTTTATCTGAATTAAACCTCTGTTTCCTGGTTGGGGCATCAAGTACCCTCCTGGAAGCCTGAGCTCAGACTAGAGTCGTGGTCACTGGGCCAGCTTGGGTCCAGGGCCAGCTGGTGTGCCAGAAGAAGGGGCAGAGTTTTGTTACAGACAACTCTCATTGGATGCAAGAAAATGGATTAATGAAGCTCTTTGCAACATTTTTCCCCTTGGGGGAAAAATGACGGAAAGATTTCACAAGCCTTGTGATGCAGAACTTCCAGACTTTGCACCTGCAGGGTCAGCAGGGGTGGAAGTGCCTTTTAACCCTGAACTTGAAAGGCTTCTTCTTCTTCTAAAAGGATGCTAAGGCTGTACTAAGTGAAGCTGGCATATTTTGAGGCAAATCTGATTTACTTCTTTTAGGGTGACTTTGTGGAGGGGGTGTGGAATTAGCAGGGACGCCCAGAGGTGGGCCAGCCAGACCGTGGCCTTGAGTTCTGGGGTGTGAGACACCTGATCCCTCCCTGAGGCTCTTCCCGGACCCTGCGCAGGCCTGGGGCCAGCCCCCAACTCTCCCCAAATGGAACTGGGCTTTCCCTTCTTGTCTAATCCTGATTTTAACACCGCCTCGCTCACTCACCCACTCGCCCACACCATTCCTGCATTTAATCAACACGCTCCAGTGTTCCAGGCTCAGAGGGCCTGGTCCCTGCCCTGACGGAGCGCTTGGTCCTGTACTGCAGACAGACTCGAGAACAGAGCAGAGCCCAGTGTCACAAGTGCTAAGATAGAGATTGGCCAAGGGCTATGGGCGCACCAAGGTGAGGCCCTGGCCTGGGTGGGGTGGGGGCCGGAAGACTTCCTGGAGGGGGTGGTCCTTGAGCTGGACAGTATGGGGAGAGAGGAGGGAACTGAGGGTTGTGGCTTAGAAGGTTCCTCCCCCGCCCCTTTGTCTCCAGCCTTTGTTTGCTGGCATATCTAAAATTATTTCAGTCTTTAAATAGAGAAGTTGCTATATTGGACCTGTCTTCTTTTCCTGGCTTAAAATCTTAAAAACCATCCCTGTGCCCCCATTATGTTTTTCCCCTCTGACTGTGAAGTTCCAGCAGAAATGTGCCATTGGCATCATCTCTTAGGATAGAGTCGTGGGGAGAGGAGGCTTTTCCTCCTCACCCTGCATGGCCTTATGGTTTCTGAAGCCCCCGAACTGGGAACTAGCATTCCGTCCATGGACGCTTCAGTGGCAGCGGCTTCATGGGCAGTGGACATGGACGGGGGGAGGGGCAGAGCAGGGGAGGAAGAAGGACACAAGTTCCAGTGGTGACCAAGCCTGACTGACCGGCTTCATGGAGCTTCGGTGTCTTGGAAACCACTGGCTCCGGTGAAGGCCAGGAGGAGGTGAGGGTCACTGTAAATGAGCCAGAATGCACACGTGACTCACTGTGGTAACAGGTTGAGGAGGCCAGCCAGCTAGGTCTAGGTCCACTGACGCGGCCAGACAAAATCCATTTTGGGAAAAGCTGAGGGCCTGTTGGGTTTGAGGTGGCCACAGCCCCGGCTGGGCAGGTCACAGCTCCTCAGGCTGCACCTGAGTGCTGCCACTGAAAAGGCTCTGGGTGGAGACAGGAACACTTCTCCTCTCAAATGTGCAGCCAACTCAGAGGCAGAAGAGCAGGCGACCCCACAGACACATGTTAGGGTTCCAGGTGTGTCTGGGGTCCTGTGAAGGCATCCAGGAAGCAGCTGGCTATGGGCCAGGAGTTAGAGGGAGGGAGCTGTGCTAGAGACGTGGCTTTGAGCTTTACAAGCTGAGGAATGTTAATTCCAGTTGTGGGGGGGGACGCAGCTACCCAGTGTGCAGGATTAGCGGAGCGCAAATGGCCAAAGACAGAAAATGAAGAGCCCCGGCAACTAAGGACCAAGCAGAGAAAATGATCTGTCAAAGGCCTGGAAGGGACAGCCAGGTGGGGCAGGAGGGAAGCTCAGAGAGCAGCAGACCCAAGCAGGCAGGGCTTCCAGAGGGAGGGAGTGGCTGACCGTTCCCAATGCTGGACCCAGGGCCGAAGAGGGATCCTAGCAACGTGGCGGCTGCTGATGACCTTGAGGGAGCAGTTGCCACGGTGTGGATGGGGCTGAGGCTGGACAGCAGCAGGCTGAGGAATGAACGGGAGTGAGCAGAGGGGACATGGCAAGTGTAGATGAGGACTTTAAGAGGTTTGGCTGCAAAGGGGAAGAGGTTGACGGCGGCAGCTAACGGGACGTGGAGTCAAGGGAGGAGGTGCGAGACCTTGCGTGTGTGACAGGTCAGGGTGAGGATGTAACTGATGGAGCCAAATTCATGCGAAGGTGTGAGGGGAAGGGAATCCGAGCTCAGGAGAGGCAAGGCAGGCCCTAGAGCGGATGAAGGGAAGGACCGAGGGGTGGGGGGCAGTTCATCCGTGGCTGTTTTTACTTTCTGTGGGAGGGAGGAGAGAAGGGCATCTGCGGGGGGCAAGAGGAGACATGGGGGGAATGGAAGCAACCGGAAATGGCCACCTGGGGGCCGGGACCATAGAGGAGGACTGTCAGGCAACACTGAGGATCAAGCTGATTCCGGGGAGGTGCTGTTATAGACAACGTTTGTGCCCTTCCCGTCCACCCTCCAAATGAGGACCCAACCCCCTCCTCAATCTCCACGTGATGGTATTTGGAGGTGGGGCTTCGGGCAGGTAACTAGATTTAGATGAGGTCATGAGAGTGGGTCCCCCATGATGGGATTGGTGCCCTTATAAGAAGAGGAAGAGACCCAAGCCCACTCTAGCCCTCCACTCACACACAGCGAGGAAAGGCCATGTGAGGACACAGCGAGAAGGCAGCCGTCTGCCGCCCCAGGAGAGAGCCCTCACCAGCCGCTGACCCCATTGGCACCTCAGCCTTGGAATTCCCACTTCCAGAATTGTGAGAAAATCAATACCTGCAGTTTAAGCCACCCAGTCTGTGGTCTTTTGTCAAGGCAGCCCCATCAGACTGAGGCTGGGCCCATCTGCACAGTTGTCTGATTTTCCTCCCTGAGCCCCTAGCCGTCTGGGTGTGGAAGCAAAGAAGGTGGACAGCAGACAGCTTTGCAGTTAAAGCTCTGCTAGGCAGGGATGTCAGAAGGACAAGGGCTGTTAGGGAAGTCAGGGAGCCGGGCAGAGATAAAACCCTTCCACATCAGGGGTTTGCCCACGTTGCAGTGACCACCCGCCCCAAAGTTACGGGCCTTTGACAGTATGCCTAATAGTGGTGTCACATGTGCAATGTGTGCCAACCACAGTCACAACTGTGACGTTGTAAAGGGACAGGTGAAGCATGGAAGACCAGTAGTGCCAGGCTGGATCAGGAGCCAGGAGCCAGGGCTCTATTTTTGTCTGTGTCACTGTGTGACCTTGGGCAAGTTCCTTCCACTCTCTGCACTCGGGTATCCTATTAGAATATTTAGAATAAAAGATCCCTAACGTCTTTTCCAGCTCTAACACTCTCAGGTTCTGGGAAGCTTAAAGGCACTGAAATATCACTGGGCTTAAAAGAAGCGATTGGCAGGGTGGCCAGGTCACTGGGCACCATCTTGCTGGGGTCCCTGAGGCCCCCTCATCTCCTACAGAACAGAGTCATTCCTACAGAAAACACTTCCCTTAGTAGGAAGAGGTGCATTTGACCGGACTCACACCAAAGCTTTCTGAAGACCTACCAGAACTGTAAATCATCTTGTTTTGCATCTTTTCAGAAAGGGCCAGGTTGAAGTTTGAGGAAAACCCCAGGAAGTGCAGCAAGAGCCAAGAAGCCTTGCAAAAAGAGGCTCCCCCGCTTCACAGTGTGCTTTTGTTTCTCTCCCGTGTCCCCTGGCTTCCGTCCTGTGCCCGCTCTTCCTTCCTCCAGGAAGCCCTCTGGCTGCCAGTGGAGCCCCCCCTGCCAAGAGCTCTGCAGCGAAGTGAATCCCTTCACCAGGCTGCTTCCTATTTACCCACCAGGAGCAAGCGTTCCAGGGCACACCTGGAGACTCAAATCAAGTCAAGAGCCTCTCTGCCTTGCGGGCATCCCATTTGTATTCTCCCTGTTCAGAAGGAACCTTGCAGAGGCCCAATTCAGAAGCAAATGGAATCATAAAGCAGAGCCTCTGCCTCGTCCAGCTCAGGCTACGGAGTGGTACCCACCCAGCCTGGACCACCTGAGGTGCGTATGCCCGCAGGATGCGGATGGGGATATGGTCCGGAGCCAGAAACCTCCCAGGCCTTCCTGCTTCTCTGCCTGCCTTCTGACTGTGAACTTGAAAAGGGCCTAAAGCTAGCTCAGGTGGGGAGGGTAAATCAGTCTCTGGGAACCGCAAGGGCAGGTTACCAGGCTGCACTACCGCCTTTGACCTCCAGAGGGCAATGCCACGGTGCTCAGGGAATGTCCAATCGGCAACATCATTGGCTGAGCCAGGGACCTGGAGACCCCAAGGAGCCCGCCCTGAGGTCCCATGGCGCTGCCCGCGCTCGGGGATGGCACCGCCCCCCGCCGGCGTGCCTGAGTTATCTCCTGCCCCTTTGCCTATCCTGGTTTCCCACGTCCTGCTGACTCTAAGCACAGTACTTGGAGAAAATTATATTTTCAGAGAAAGCCACTGGGGCGAAGTTTTTGCAAAAGGTGTACTGTTTCACAGTTGTTAGGCAATTTATCTCGGAATGAGGCGAGCGCCTTGGGAAACAGCCGGTGGAATCCAAGCTCTGCAAGCTTACCTGTAGGTAAGGCTTCTCACTTGCTTTTGAAATAACCTAGCAACCCTTCGTTCTTACATTCAAAGGAGCCAGCCAGCATGTTCCAAAATATTTACAGGCACCCAAGGAAGCAGGGCGGCCGGGAACTGGCTCCCAAGTTCCTGGCCAATGTTTAAAATTCTTTATCTAAGAGCAACAGGGTGGGGCTGGGGAAAGTCTGACCTGCCTTGGGACCCCAGGACCTGTTCCTGCCCTCCTCTGGCCTTCAGCCTCTCCCACGTAAAAGGAGGGTGTCACCGGTGTGTCTTCCCTGCCCCATCCAGCTCCAGCGTTCTACTCTGCACCTTCAGAAAGTCTGTTTGTAAGACAGACCAGGCTGGTGAGAAGTTCACGGGGGAATAAAGCATCCAAGCTTGACTGACAAGCTAAGAAGGACTAGACAGGGGCCACTGCTTTGAATCGGGGGCCAGCAAACCCTACATGCTCTCACCAGGAAGAGAGCAGCCAGAGTCTGCAAAGCTCCGGGCCAAATGCTCAATTCCCTTCCCTCCCTAGCTGCGCAGAATGCTTTCTTCCCGAACTCTTCCCTGCTGAGAGCAGGCTTGATAAAGGGAAAGTGCCATCCAGTCCATCCTTTATGGGCTCTGTGACCTCAGGCAAGTCTCTGATTCCGTGGGTCCCCTGATTCCAAAGTGTCCCCATTGGGGGTTGGGTGAGCCATTACAGAGTGTGTCAGTCCTTTGACAAATTTTGTAATTCCCTGAGTTGCAAGCAGATGTCACTTAACAGGTTGTCTAGCAGCGACAGATATTTTCTGTGCCCAAAGCTTTTTTTCAGAGGAACAGTGTCTGAGGAGGAGAAGGGCCTACGTGGCCTGATGTGAACTGCTCCCTTCTACTCAGCATCTCGCATCCCTGGGCTGCCCTGCTGTTGGTACTCATGGAAACCCAGGGAGGTATGCAAGAACCTTCTAAGCTGCCAGTGGTCCCGACACCTACCCTTCTCTTTGGTAATCTTCGTCCAAATTTGACAGGAGCTGCGAGCCCGCCGTGGAGAGGTCGACCGCAGCCAGGGGCAAGTCACGGTAGGCCAAGTTCGCCAGCTGCACCGGAGCAATGCTCTTGGTTTCTTCGTCTACTTGTTGGGAGATGATCTCAACTTCAGAAATTCCTCCTTCTATGGCAGGCCTGGGTGGGGGAGGACGGCAACAGGGCAGAGTCATCCCTTGAGAATAAAATAATTTTCCCACTCCCCACGGAAAGGAGGGAGGAGGCACCAGGCTCAATGCTGGGCTGGTGGAGAACGGCGGGACATCCGAGGACACCGTTCTGCCCCACTGGCCACCCCAGGGACTAGACTGAGGCCCCTCCAGCCCCATCTCCTTCGCCAGTGGGGGAGAGGTGGAAGCAGGCTCAGATCTGAAAGTATGAGCTTTGCGGGCGCGTCCTGTACCACCGGGAGGTAAAGACCCAGAGGGAAACCGCCAGCCAGCAAAGCCTAGACTTGGATTTCTAGGCTTCTTGGTCACTGGACTTTGCTGGCGTGACACAGTCCTTTCAGTTGTCTCCTGGGTTTCTTTGTAAAGGTCCTTGGGAATGTTGTGGCCTCTGTACCACAACAGAGAAGTGTTTGTTCACAGCTGGATGTACTGCTGGTGGCTGGGGAGCCGACCTGGAGACCCCGAGTGGGCCTTGGGGCAGTGAGGACAGGAGGGGCCAGCTGTCTCTGGGTGCCACTCCCTTCCTACTTGAACTGGCCCTACTGCATCTCCCTTTTTAAGGTTGAGAGGAGATGGGGGTCACTTGATCAAATGCCTAAGGGGTTGTGGGTCTCCTCCTATGTTACTGGCAGCTCACCTACGGCAACTCCACTGGCATCGCGGGGCATCTCCACCAGGGGCAGCACCACTTCCCAACTCCCCAGGGGCATTGGGCAACTTGTGGAGGCATTTGTGGCTGCCACGAAAGCACGGGGGGTCACTACTGACATAAACAGGAATAGGGACACTGCACATCGTGCAGGGTGTCCAACAAGTAACCATCCCGCCCACATAACCAACAGCAGCCCTGTGACGAGATGGGGGGCTGGCTCACTCTGCTCTGACTTCCTGGGGTGCCGTCTTTGGTCCTTCCAACATATTCTTGACCCTGCCTCATCCTGTAGAATCCGAAGGCCTGGGCCTCTGGCCAAACAGTGGGGGTTAGACAGAAAAATGGCGTGACTGGAGAGGAGTAAAAATTAAACATTTGAGGGAACATTGAGAGGGGCGGGCTTTAATACCGAGGCGGCGGCCCAGGCCGCTGTAAGCTGCTCTTGGGCTCTGGTGCTGACTCTAACGTTTACTTCTGCGGGGCCTCCCGCGGGACCATAGTTTCTCCAACTGAAACATGAGGAGGTGACATGGCGGCTCTGCTTCTCAGCCTAGGATCTGATACAGCTCAGAGAAATACAGAGCAGGTGGGAAGGGCCGTGGAGTGAGAAGTTCCTTGGGTGGGCAGTTTTAAGTTCTAAACTCTTCCTTTCGAACCCCCGTTGAGAGCTGACCAACAATGCCCAGTGGCAGTTATCCAAGAAGCTTGGAGTTGAATCTGCCCACTTCTTTTTTGCTTGAATCATCCAGATAATTGGGGGGAAAACGAGATTTTCCTCTGAACACCACAGGCTGGCTGCCTCCACTACCTGAGTTCACCAAGTAATTTCCAATGTCTGGGTTCTCTTTTGTGGGCCTGACTTAAACCCTAGCCCCTTGCTGCCTGTCATGTACAGATAATAGTGCTTATCGTGTGTGACATTCACAAAACCACTCAAGACCTTCAGACAGAACAGTCACGGAGTGTGAAGTTTCTGTGTTTCTCAACAATTGAAGTAAAAGTGTGGGTGTTCGTGGGGGGGATCCTGGCTCCTCCAGATGTCCCCCCACCCAAAACAAGAACTGATGCTGGGTTGAACCTGTTCTCTTTTCTTCTGGAGTACTCAAGGAACCTGTGGTTCGCCGAACTGAACTCATAGAGCTTTCTGATCAGTGGGCTGTTCGTGGAGGGCTGCGGTGAGTTTCTGGGACAAGCAGGATATGACTCTGGGAAGCCTGGAATAAACCACTTCTGCCTTCCGGACTTTCCTGCCCTCTGGTCCCCTCCTGCCAGTGGTCACAGTGGCCCAGCACCATCCCCGGTCACGCGATCATCCTGTGGTTCATAGCCTGAGCGTTGGGACCACTCCCTGGTCTTGGGTGTGAAGAAGAGTATGGTGGAGAACGTGTACTAGTAGCTCCGTTCTTCAGCTCTCCCTCTGCCACGTGACTTTGCAGCATCTCATCAAAAGGAAGAGCACATTTTTGCACCCTTGATGCTGTGTTCAGTCATGAGACTTGTTTTGGCTAATGGGATATCAGCAATCCCTTTGGACTAGCAAGGGGATTACAATTCCAGTTTGGGATTGCAGAACACCTCTGCCTTTTTTGAACTAAAAAAAAAATGAGATGACCTTCGTAAGCCAACTCAGAGAGAAAGTAGTTTTTAACAAGTTAGTTTAATGTCAGGCTTAAGGCTAAAGCCACCCGGAGCTCCTCCTGGTTTATGGGGCTGGGGAAGGGGCTGTCGGCTGCACCTGTGGTTCCGATGGACCAGCTCCACACCCACAGAGAGCAGATCCCGATGCTACTCACTGTGGATTGGTCATGTTGAAAGATGCAGCCAGGGCCATGGGTTTTCTTGGTGTCTAGTGGGGCTCAGCTGTCTTGAAGCCTGACGTCAGCATTTCCAAGCGTGGGTTCTACAAAACATATAAATATGGTGTCCTGAAGACAAATAATCGAATAGTAGAAATTTATTACACTCGGATGCCAAACTTCCCATGCTCATCTAAAGACGGAAGCCCTAGAACCTTCTTCCATACAGACTTTCCTTCAAAGCAATATTGAATAGATTCTTCTCATTACCTATGGTGGATAACAACAGGCAGAATTTATTTTTTAGAGATGAAGAAATAGGCCCAGAGTGACAAAGTGACCTTTCTGTGTCACACAGAGGTGGCAGAGAGCCAGGCTGGACCACAGGTTTGCTGACTTCTAATCCACAGCTCTTTCCACTACACAGCCAGGTTAAAAACCTTTCTACTTCAGCTTTAGGAATCTCAAAAATCAGTTTTGTCTCAAAAATCCCAAGTGTTTTCCCTCAAATTTTTTTCTCCCAAGATTTCCCTCTCTTCTGGCAGTTGTCTCTCCACTCCTCCAAGCTCTCCTCTCTTCCCAGGTGGTTCTCTCCAGGAGAAGGGAGCACACCCTGCAGCCAGGCTGCCTGCAGTCAGAGCCTGGCTTCCACTTACTAGCCCTCTGTCCTCAGTTTCTCCACCTATAAAATGGGAATAATACTAGAACTAACTAAATGAGTTACTGCATGTAAAACACTTAGAATAGTGCCTGGCAATGCAGTGTTGGCTTTTATCAACATAGTTACTATTTTATAAATTTAAATCGCACAGTCTGTTGAATCTGAGCACCTTCCAAAGCAGTTGGATGGCTGAGTGCAAGATTTCCTCTTAAAATCTAGACTAGGTAAATAGATTATACTTTTCTGTAAATGGATGCTAGGGTACCACCAGAAGTCTTCTGGGGGAGAGATGTACACAGATAAGGAAACAGACTCACGTTCTGGGTGATTTTGAGCAAGTTACTAGGGAGGTTACTCCAAGGGGCAATCCTTCTGTAAGCTGCATTCTAAGTGCAGCATGCTTTTCCTACAAGATATCAACCCGGGACAAACCCCTTGTTCCATCCTGAAGCTCAGTCCTCAGAGGCCATCAAATGAGAGGGACAAAGGGGTAGAATTGTTACATCATGTAAAAGGAAAAGGTGCTCCAGGGGTGAGAAAATCGGGGGACTGATGGTAAATCTGCAAAGTGGGGGAGCCTTTAAGTTCTGTGTAATTAAGAAAAGTGAGAGCTCAAGTTAAAGGAAGTTGAGGAAATCTTGGGAAAGTCTCAACTTTATGCAACTGGAAATACGAGAGATGGAGAGCTTTCTAAAATCAGAAAGGCTTTAATATAGGGGACCACACGTGTCTATGGGGCAAAAAAAGTATGGGACAAGGAATCAAGATAACAGCAGGGAGAATTTGCAGCCACACCTTGCTAAGGGTTTCACCTTACATTCTGCCTGTGTAAGGAGGGTCTAAACATTAAAATCAGAACTCTCCTATAGTATTTGGGATTGTATATTAATTGCACAGTAAATGTATAAAGTTCTCCATCCATCACACAGGTTTAGTCTCCATCTTTTCTGTTCTCTCTACAAAGCTTAAGCTAACCAACTCCTCCCAGTGGTAGGATTGGTCCTGTGGATTGTCTGTCCGCCAACTGACATGAAGTCAGGATGGAGGGAGCCACAAACAGGAGACCAGGTGAGCAGCACTCCCTTCCGGAGTGTTTCAACAAGCTGTATTCCCAAGGGAGCCCTTTACCCACGACCCAAGTGACTAGCTCCGTGGAGAAGGTAACAGGAAGGTCTTTGCTTCCTTCAACCTTCCAGTCTGGCTGGGCAAGCAAGCGTGAAACATACAAAACTCCAAAATTTTTGTGTTTCCTTAGTAGTAAAGAATAAGTAAAAGTTGATAAACTTGTATTTAGAAATAATCAACATGAACCACCCGACTAATATATTATGGCCAATATAAAACACTTACAATAGAAATGGAAGTTACTAAATTTTTAAAATTTGACCTTTTAGGAAGGGAAACTTCAAATGCGTAGAATTGTAGAGACCTGTATGATGAACTTCCCGTTCCCCATCACCCAGCTTCAACAGCTATCCGCTCAGGGACTGGCTTGTTTTCTCCACAACCTGCCCGTTCTCCACCCCTCGTGATTACTTTGTAACAAACCTCAGATGTCATTTGATTCATCCATT
Source organism: Vicugna pacos (assembly GCF_048564905.1). Lineage (NCBI taxonomy): Eukaryota > Metazoa > Chordata > Mammalia > Artiodactyla > Camelidae > Vicugna > Vicugna pacos. The sequence continues at coordinate 23,670,344 of NC_133013.1, read as the reverse complement.
TCAACGTGTAGCTCTGAAAGTAAGGATAAGGAGTCCTTGGAAAAGATGTAACCACAAAACTATCATCGCCCCTAAGTCAACAATATTTTCTTACTATTATCAAATATCTAGGAATTGTTCGCATTCCCCATTCCACCATTTATTTTTTTGTAAGGCTTGTTGGATCAGGAGCCACACGTTAGCGATTGGTTCTTATGACTCTTAAGTATCGTTCAATGCGTATGTTTCTCCCTCTATCTCATTTTTTCCCACGCAACTTATTGGAAAAGCTGGGTCATCTGTCTCAGACAGTTGCCCACAGTCTGGATTATGGTGAGTGTGTCCCTTCTGTGTCATTTAACATGCTCCTCCGTCCTCTGTATTTCCTGTAAATTTTAGTCTGTAGACGTTCATCAGACTCAGGTTCAATTTTTTCTTCCTTTTGCAAGACTGCAGGTTGTGTCATGACTTCCATTCAGAGACACATAGTGTTTTTTCGTTCTTCTTTCTGTGACAATAACAGCCGTTGATGATCACTTCCTAGACCTGTTCCTTCATCAGGGCTTGAAAAAAAAAAGGGTCCTATTATGATCTCACCCTTCATTTATCAGCTTCTCTGAAGGCAAATTCCTCCTCCTCGTCTATTTGATTACCTTAAGTACAGTTCGTATAGAAAAGGAGGAATAAACGCTTAACTCTTCCCTCTTTATTTGTTGGCTTTCAAAAGAATAAATTGTTATCTTATCTTCCAAAGTCAACCAGTGAGGTGGTTTTGCTGTTGTTTCTTTTCCACGGGATCACGGGTTTCAGCACTCATTCAGCAAGGGCTGAGTCGGGGAGCAGACTCCCTGGAAAGGGGGCCGGCAGTTTTCTGCTAGGAGAGGTGGGAGGGTTAAGAAAGGATCTTCAGTACCAAGCAAAAAGGAAGGAGCAGCGAGGGTGAAATTGTATTTGGATGGACAGTGAATAGGCTGCTTCAGAAGTTTTGATCCTTAAAGTAACACATTTTAGAAGGCAAGATCCCTTAAGATGATGTCTTTTAAAAATATTTTTCCAAATGAAATAACGCCCAAAGCACAAGCCTAGCACGAAGCAGGTGTAGTCTAGCACTCTATAAATGAACATCTGAAGTGTAAACCTGCTGTCTCATAAACTTGGTAAAAAGCAGAAGAGAAAACCTGTTTTGGATTTACTGGGTCTGGCTGTGGTGGGGAGTAAGGCTGATTTTTAAACTTTAGGAAAATTCCAGTCTCTTCCACTTGTTGCTCACAAGTCTGTCTATGTAATTTACCAAGACCACATTTGCTTGCTCCGGCTGGAGTTTTGTTTGAACTGCAAAGTTCAAGCTGGCATCCTAAGAACCTTAGAGCTGAAAAGGCTTTGGAGAGCAAGTGGTTAGTGCTCTCACCTACCAGGTGAGGAAATCCATAATCCAGCTCACCTGTCCCCAGGGGCGACCAGGTCCATTCCTCATCTCTTACTTATGTGGCGGTGCCTTGGCATACGTGACCTGCTTTCATACACATTCCATTGGTTACCAAACCTGGTTTTACTGAGAATCACCTGGGGGCCTTTTGAGAAACATAAATTCGTAGGCTATACGGCAGAAATGCTGAATCAGAACTCTGCAGGTGGAGCTTGAGAACCTTTTTTAGGTTCCCCAAGTGTCTCTGACATGCAGCCACTCCATTTGACCCTCAGGATCAGTGGTTCTTAAGAATTACCTGGAAGGTTAAAAAAAAAAATAAAGATTGCTGGCCCTACCCACAGAGCTTCTAATTTACTATGGGGTAGGAGCTTGAAAATTTACACTCTGAAGAAACGCCAGGGGATAATGATTTGCCGATCCACAGATCACACTCTGATCTTCTGAATCAGAAAGTTTGCTTGAGGTAAGAAAGAAGGGACTTTTATCCCTACAAATATTACAGATGAAGTTAACTGGTCACAAAGCTAGTGTGGTGGAATTGTCTGCAAAACTTACCCTGGCCAGGTGGAAGACAACCAGGTTTATCAGTTAGGAATTCTTTTAGTAATAGAATATCTGACTAACAGTCACTTGGGCAGTAAAGACTTTTAAGTCTACTGCATAGCCAGAGGCCTGGAGGCAGTGCCTGAAAGATATCACCAAGAACCCAAGCTCTTTTCATCTTTCCATTCCCCCCATCCTCTGTGTGATGCGTTACTCATACTTGTTGCCTTGTGGTTGCAGAATGGCTGCTGCAGCTCCAGCTTGCACATCCTCACACTAATTCCCAAAAGAGAAAAAAGGATCAAAGCCTTTCTCCTCACAAAGGTTTAATCTTTTATTCAGCAGATGTTATCTCTCCAAGCCCTTTAGCTAACATCTGATGTCTCTTGGGCAGAGGTGGATCACATGGCTGCAAAGGAGGACAATGTGCAGCTAGCCAACGGAATAAGGAGTGGTCTGAGAATCTAGACCAGTCCTGATTCATCCTTGGGGCTGGGCATATTGTTTTCATCAACGAATCTCAGTTCTCTTAGCAAGCCAAGAAGCGAGAAGGAGCTGTTGTGGGTATAACTAATTGTCTACCAGACCAGGTTTGGACACTTCTGAGATAGTTCTGAGGTTCAGCTGAGTAAGTTTCCTGGCTCTCCTAACAAGACTGGCCAAATGCTGGTAACTGGTTGGCAGGAGATACGAAGGAGGTATTCTCCCCAAACCTCGGGACTCTTTTATTTAGAGAGCGTTGCCTGCATATGAAATTCAGTTTTGACATCATAAAACTCAATGTGGACTCTGCTCCTCGGGAGAAGCCACTGAGCACAGGCACCTTTCACAGACGTCCCAGCCCCCGGGGGGAGAAGGCTGTGTTTCTCGTGCTAGAAGAGAAAGGTTTCTGTACAACAATAGGAGGTCATCCTCACTGTTACCTTGACCCCTTCATACCTTGCTCCATTAACAAGGAGCTAAAATGAAGAAAATCAGTCATGTCCCCGAGCAGCCCCGGTCTGCTGCACAATCCTTAGCTGCTAAACAAGTGGGCAGGGAGCCCACCGTGGCTCTCTCTTCTTGGTGTGCAGTCTCCCGTGGGCTCCTCTTAACTCCCCACTTACGCGGTGATACAGCCTCTCAACCATTACCAGTCTTATAAAGTGAGGGATACGCCAAACGAGATCACACAAAACTAGATCTGAAATTACTCAGGTATTTTGAGCCGAAAACCAAGAGGACCGTTATTATAATCCTTCCCTTCCTCTGTAAACAAATAAATAAATGCAAAACAGTGAGAATAATGAAACGTTATAAAGGAGTGTTCTGAAAGCTGTAAGTGTCCTTATCAATTTCAGGTAGCTCATGACTCATACTGGCAGGCGCGGTCCCCCTCTTCGTTCAGCCATCTGTTAGGAAAGGTGTGTTTCTTTAAGCCGCCAAGCTTGGCGGGTGGTTTATTATGTGGTATTATTGCAGCAGTAGATCACTGATACGTTATAGATGAATACCTATCGCAACACATCAAACAATGCAAAGATGTATGTTTTTAAAAAGATAAATCTCTCTCTGTCCTCCATTTTAACCCTCCACCACTTGCTTGAGGTCCTAGTTAATACCTACCTGTGGAAATCCTCATTCAGAATTAAGCAAGCACGTATTCATCTATGCAGGCTAATTTTTCTGGGTTTGTATTTAACAAAATAAACCAACTGTCCAATTTTCCTTTAGCACTTAGCAATAGTTAATGGACCTCCTTTCTGGTCAGTAGATAAAAGATTTACATTTTTTTCTAACTTCTTAATTCATATATATTCACAGGTACATATACAATTTTATATAAATTGCTCATCATGAAATTCACATTGATAGTGGCGCCTGCATTTCCTTTTCTGCCTGCTTCCCCCTCATTACCTGCCTCATGGTTGTCCTTCCTCCTGTTGCACAGAAGCACAAACACACCCCTGTTAAACCTGTATATATTTTCCCTTGCTCTTCTCTGGCTTATACAATTGTATATAAATAAACATTTCATTGTGTGTTTTATTTAAAAAACATTATTCATACTTATCTGCTTTTTGCTTTTCCCTCTCAACAGCATCTTAGAGCAGTTGCCCTCTCCCAAGTCAGGTAGTAAAACCTGAATTCATTCTTTCATTAGTGGTTGCATAATATTCCATGGTGTAAATGTGCCACAATTTACACAATTTTCCTGCTATGGGCAGTTTTAGATTTTTTTTCAGTCACTGTGAAATATGCTACAATAAACATCCCTGTATATATTTCATTATGTATTGGTATTTTTATTTGTATGGGATAGATTCCCAGGAGTGATTACTGGACTGGAGAATATGCATTTTCAATTTTAATAGTTCAAACAAGATTGCTTTGCAAAGGGCTGTAACAATTCACACTCCACAGCAAAGTATCAAATTTCCCTTTGGAGGGAGAGGTTTTAATCATTCGCAAGCTGTTGAGGGTGGCTGTGGACCAGATAAGTCCAGATACTTGCTTAATTATATCCTCTTCCCCGTGGAGCACTGGAGTGAAGAATACAGGACAAGGGTGAAACCCAAAATAGCAACAGACATCCTTACGCCACAAGAAAATAACGTAGTTGACTTCGGAGCTACCCTGTCACCGTATTTCTATGAGTTGTTTCAGCAACGGTCAATCCCCTGAGGACCCTGTTTTCCTCCTTGTGCCAAAACCCCTCACCCTTAACTAAACCAATCATGTAACCAGTTCCCCAGTTCCCTCCGGTGCCCATCTCTTGCCCACCCCCTCGGTGGTACAAGCTGTGATTTCTGGAAGGAGATCTGACTTCCCTGGGAACGAGGACAGGACAGCACAACAGTGGAGGGGCGACGACCGGAAATTCTGGTGCCACCTTCTAACGGTTTCCAGTCATATTTTGGGCATTAACCTACATACGGCTATACTAACTTGTTAAAGAGAGACTCTTGCTAAAATTCTTCTCCTTTGATTATGATTTTTATCTAGTCAGAACTATATTCAATTTAAGCCTGCTGTATTTCCACCCACACTTATTGCCCATCTAAGTGGTGTGGACCCCTCAGGTGAACCTGCAGGGACAGGTCCGGTCACGGAAGAGACAGGACCACCCCCATCTTTTGGGGGCTTTCTCCAAAGTGGCTGTTCAAGGGGAGGTAGGGAGCTGTCAGGAACCCAAGGGTGACCTCCATCTCACTTCCAACAGGACAGCATGTCCTTCCAGTTCAGTGGAGAGAGCCCAGCCACAGCCCCAATCTTAGGGGAGAGGAGAAGGGAGCCTGGTTCCTGGGGCCAAGATTTCCACAAACCAAATAAAAGGCACGAACACTAAGATGGGACACCTCATCAGCAAGCAAAGACACATAAACTCAAACAATGCTCCTCCTAATGAACTGGGAAAGATTTATAATACCCAGCACTGATGGTGATGGTGTGGGAAAATGGCCGATCACGCCCATTGTTGATAGAAGTGTAAATTGCTGTGAATTTGTTGGAGGGTAATTTGGTGATATTTATCGAAATTACTTTAATGTGCACACTCTTTGGCCCAGGAATTCCACTTTTAGGGGATACATTTTAAGGACATAAGCTCACACATGCACACACACATACAGACGTTTGTTGGGTCGTTGTTGGAACAGCACAAGGCAGAGTACACAGTAGGTACTCCACAAGTATTTGTTGATAGAGAACCAATAAAATAACACACCGAAAGCAATGTAAATGACTATCAACAGGAGACTGGCTAAATAAATTAAGGAACTTCTACATTATGGGATATACGGTTGCTGAAAGGATGAGGTTGAATGGCTGCCTAGAGCTGAAGGTTGGGAAGGACTGACTGCAAAGGGAGAAGAGGGAGATTTTGGGAATAATGGAGATATTCTAAATCTTGACTGTGGTGATGGTTCCAAGTGTGCATTTAAAATGGGTGCTTTTCATTATTTATAAATAATTCTCTCACCAATATGGCCGATATTTTAAAAAATGGACATAGGTGTACCATTCTCATTAACATGGAAAGTTGCCTACAATGTAACGTTAAACTTAAAAGTAGATTACAAAATGACACGGAGATGATGATACCACTTATGTAATATACGGAAAAAATATGTGTGTGACGGTGCAGAGCGGGACTTTTCCTGTTGTCTGAGAGCTTTGCAGATGCTCTAAAGTCCGGGATAAAGATGGAAAGTGCCCACATTTTGTAAGGAGAGAATCAGACCATCTATTTGGAACATACTAACAGATGGTCAAGCTGGTCTGGTAACTGCTACTCCCAACAGCCTGCAGGAGAGAGGGTGAGAGAAACCCATGCCAGACTCCCAGGCTGCCTGGGGCACGGGGAACGGCCAGGTGGGGACAGAGGGCAGTGGTGGGAACAGCCTGCCCTTAACCACCAGGCTAAGCAAGGATGCGGCATCAGTCAAGGTTCTTAGTGAAAATTAAACTCAACGGTTTTAGCAGAGTATGCATTTTTAAAGGATATTGAATCCCAGGTGGGCCAGAGAGCCAGGCATAGAAACTACACGTTCTGGACACTGACCAGACTCTGGCGCTGCTCCAGCAAAAGCACCACTGATGCCCCTGCTCCACACCGACGTCCCCGCCCTCTCAGCTTCCGATCCTAGGCCCCAGCTCCATCGCACTGGCAGAGGTGGTCACACAGCTGCATCTCGGCCACAAGGGAGGCTACCACCTTGGATGTGGGGGGGGGGTGGGCTCAAAATGGGAATGTCCCCCCAGTTTAGAAAGGCCATTGAAAGGATGTGAGATGATCACAAATGTGGGAAGTGCCCTCTATAATTACGGCTCTCCCATGGGCATCGTGGCAGGACTCCATCCAAGAAGGCTGTCTCCTAGGCCAGAGGGGTCCCAGGGGCATAGTGCCAAAAGCAGGAACTGCGGGTAGCCCTCCGAAGTTAGGCAGGGTACCCAGTAGAATGGGGCATGCAGTGCTCCCCTGCTCCGAGAGGGGCTGGAGTGGACAGAACACAGGAAGCAGGTTTTTAAGGAGCTTACAAAAGCATCCCTGGAGCCCGCAGAGTGAACAGAGGGAGTGGGGGCAGGGTCGGGGGAAGAACAGAAGGGCTGATTGGCAGGTCAGGCTGTGTGGCCTGGATTGAAGTTTTGATTTACGTAGGATATTTTAACACCTGAAAACAAGCCTGTCCTAAATCCTGAAAGTGACTAGAAAAGCTAAGGCATCTTCCCACATTCACGTCGGGTGATGGGAAGGGAGAGGCATCACTTGACTGTTCCTATCAACTTCCATTGATCTAAAAGGTCCAGATGGCTGCATCTAAAATTATTTACAGGTGGGAGGTTGGAAAGTGGTATTCTTGAGGAGAGGTCTCGTTTCTCAGAACTCATTGTTCATGAGCATCTTTTGTTTATATAAAAAAAAAGATATGGATAATCTAGATAAGATGAACCTTGAAAACACTGTTCTAAACAAAAGAAGTCAGACACAAAAGGCCACATACAGAATGATTCCATTTATATGAAATCTCCAGAACAGATACATCTCTAGAGATAAAAAGTGGATGAGTGGTTGTCAGGGGCTAGGAAGGGAGAGGATGGAGAATGACTGCTTAGTGGTACAGGGTTTCCTTTTGGGTTTATGAAAATGTTCTGAAACTCAAAAATAATAATGGTTGCACACATTGTGAACGTACTGTCAATATGGTACATTTCATGTTATGTGTATTTTATCACAGTTTTAAAAATAAAACCAGAAGCCAACCTGTATAGCACCGGGAAATATACACAAAATGTTATGATAAATCACAGAGAAAAAAATGTGACAATGAGTGTGTATATGTCCATGAATGACTGAAGAATTGTGCTGAACACTGGAATTTGACACAATATTGTAAAATGATTATAAATCAATAAAAAATGTTAAAAAAAACCCCAAAGCCCAGAAGCCAACCAAAACAACAACCAAAATCTAGAAATACTGATTGGCAAGGAAAGATGTCCATTATAAAGTAATCAGAAAAAGTAGGCTTTAACACTATGCTATTTGTTTTTTAAAAGGTCGATATAATGTGGTTTATATATAAAGAGGCCTGAAAGGAAAGGCCCATGATGTTAACCCATGTTAGTTATTTCTGGGTGATGGGACTACCGGGAGCTGTTTGTATGTTTCTGTGTTGTCCAGTGTTCCTTAATAAGAAACTAAATATACTTTTTAACTAAAAAGCTGGTAACTGCATAAAAAAGAGACAAATAAAGGGCTGTGGGAATTCAGAGGCAGAAGGGAGAGCTTCCAACTGCCTGGGTTCTCGAGACTTCCTCAAAGTGCTCTCCTGACAGGCGCCGTGACCTCCAGGCACCTTTTCTCCGACATACAAGAGGCTACCAGGTGACTCTCCTGAAGCACAGCTGTGAGTTGCTGGGACCCCTGCTTACTGAACAGCCTCAATTCCTTGGCCTGTGATTCAGAGCATGCCACCATCTGGCCTCAGCCTTTGAAGCTGTTCCTCATCCTTCTTCGTGTGCTGTGGGCCAGCCCCCCGGCCCAGACACCACTGTCCCCAGGGCACGACACACCTCTCAGCGTCTGCTTGTGGAATTCTCTCCTTGGAATCGGGGTTCCCCTAGTCCACAAGCTATAATCCTAAGCCGCTGCGTCCCCCAGAGACAGTGCGGGGAGCCATCCCTCCCTCTCTGCTGCCCACTTCAGCTGCACCTCCCGGAGGGCACGAGCCACCTTTCTACCTTGTGTTTTAGTGCTTTACGCTCCTGTACCATCTCCTCTGGACAATAAGCTCCTTCAGGTCAAGGTATGTATCAGCAAAGTAAAAGAAGTATCCCTCAGGCACATTTCTATGGACCAGATTTAGTTCAGCAGCTTTTCTAAAGGCAGAAAAATAATGACAGACCCTTAGACGGCCCCATGAGTATGCTTTCTACGTTCGAAAAGTATTCCTCAGAGACCAGCCCATCAGGCTGTAGGGCAGTTCTCAGCAAGTCAGTGCTGCGCGGGGGGCAGCCTGTAGAGGTCCGTCAGCAGTGAATGTGCAAGTCATCTTTGTGCCTAAGGAGAAAGACGGCTGAGCAGTCACTCAGCAACTGATCGCCCCTTGGAATTCAGTGGCACATTAAAAAAAAACCAAAACTTAATAGTTTATTTTTTAGAGCAAGTTTTTAAGTTTACAGAAAAATTGAGAGAAATTACAAAGCATTCCCACGTGAAACCCACCCCCTCCATAGCTTCCCCTATTATGAACAAGTTCCCTTCCTGTGGTGCACCTGTCACAGTCGATGAACTAGTTTTGATACTTTGTTATTAACTAAAGTCTATAGTTTACATTAGGGTTCACTCTTTGTGGTGGACATTCTCTGGGTTTTGACAAATTTATAATGTCATATGTGCCCCGTGACAGTATCATACAGAACTGATTCACTGCCGTAAAAATCCCTCCCCACCAAATATCTGACAACCACTGATCTTCTTACTGTGTCTATAGTTTTGCCTCTTCCAGAAAGTCATATAGGTGGGACCACACAGTATGTAACCTTTTCAGTGTAATGATATCACTCACTCGTACCATTTAAAGTTCCTCTGTGTTTTTTGGTGGCTTAATAGCTCATGTCTTTTTACTGCTGATGAAGTTCCATCGTCCGGGTGGACCACAGTTTGTTTATCCATTCAACAACTGAAGGACATCTTGGTCTCTCCAGCTTTTGGCAAATATGAATAAAACTGCTGTAAACATTCATGTGTAGGTTTTTGTGTGAACGTAGTTTCAACTCCTTTGGGTATGTACTTGGGAGGGCAATTGCTGGATCATGTGTAAGAGTATGTTTATTTTTGTAAGAAACTGCCAAACTCTCTTCCAAAGTGGCTGCACCGTGTCGTATTCCCACGAGCAATGAATGAGGGGGCTGGTTGCTCCACATTGCTCACTAGCCATTCGTGTTGTCACGCAAAGAGGTGTGCAGCGGTATCTCGTTGGTTTCCTTTGCAATTCCTTCATGACCTAGGATGTGGAACATCTTTTCATCTGCTTATTTGACATCTGTACATCTGCCTAGGTGCTTCAGATCTTTTGCCCACTTTACAATTGGGTTGTTTACTTTCTTATTACTGAGTTTTAAGAGTTCTTTGTCTAATTTGGACACAAGTCCTTTATTAGATATGTGTCTTGCAAACATTTCCTCCCAGCTCGTGGCTTATCTTTTCATTCCACATTGTTTTTTACCTTTATGAAAATAAGTACCACAGCAGACAGACCGACCGGGGCCATCTCTGACCTCCAGCACGTACTGGCAACTCCGTTTGGCCGTCTGGGTCGACGGGCTTATGCTTGGCTCTAAGAGTGCCCGGAACAAATCCTGATTCACTGGGGCCAAAAAACACCCCTAATTTTAAAGTCAAATGGAAAAACCTCCCATTGCCACTTCTGAAGTGTGCCAGGAAGTGTGTAAGTCATTGCTAAGCATGTGGAGTCTTTTTAATATGTGTCATTATCGCTGCTGCGTCTTTTTTGACCTTCATTTGAGTATTTATTCAACAAACGTTAGAGCCCTTGGAAGAAGGCGATGCTGGGCCTGGGTCCTTGCTTGCAGGGCAGCCACACTGCCTCTGCCCAGGGCACCCCATGATGAGCTGGGCCGGCAGCCTTCCCTCTATCCACGGACGGAGCTCAGAAAGACTCAAAACGACCCTCTGTGCTGCCTGCCAGCTCCCACACTACACGTTTCACGCTTCCTTCCTCACCTGGCCCTTCAGGGCTGCCACCTGCTGAGGTTTTCTACTTCCAACTTGGGGTCCGCCCCACCGTGCCTCTGATCCCAGGAGCACCTGCTGTCAAGACCCTCCCAGTTGGCCCAGGGACATGTGCTTTCCAAGCTCATGTGAGCTCTCAGGTGGGACTTCCACCCAGAGAATCAGATATATCCTGGTTTCCAAAAGTCTAATTGGAGGAAAAGGATATTAATACAAAGTAGTCTGTGGTAAGTGCCAAAGAACTCTGCAGATAGCAAATACAGTTGGAAAGTATATTTAAATTTTAAGAGACTTGTACTGCGACTTTAATGAATCCCGCCCCTCTGTTTCCTCAGCAAAATCCCAGCTTTTCAGAGTGTGGTCCCTGAACCAGCAGCAGAGTTAGCATCACCTGAGAGCTCATTAGAAATGCAGATTCTCATCTCATCCCAGACCTAATGAATCAGAAAGCTGTATCATAACAAGGCTCCCAGGAGACTTGTAGGACATCACAATTTGAAAAGCACTGGGATGCATGCTGTTTAAATTCCCTTTCAGTTCTAAGCTTCTACCATCTGTGACCTTTACTGTGACCCTGTCAGGAAGCAGGCTGCTAGGAGTTCCCTGGGAGGATGCTGACTGGCTGGGCCTGAAGGGAGCCTGAGGGCGCCTCTGCAACCAGGCTCCAGGACCAGGCGTCCGGGCAGGGCAGGCAGCCGCCGGCAGCCAGTCTGCGTGACCCTCCTGGGGACGCGTGCTCTCCTGCAGCCAGGGAAACCACTCGCACTGTCACGACGGAGCATGACCCGAGATGAGAGCTGGGGGCGGGGTGGTGCCCACGTGCAGTGAGCTTTGCCGGTTTAGGCGGCCTCACTTGGAGGCCTGGAGTCCTGTCACCGAGCAGGCTCTGCTGCTCTGCCTGCCCTTGGGGCGGCTGGATAGGTGGAATTAAGGGGAGAGAAGGGAATTTGCAAGGAAGATTTATGGCAGGTTCTGAGGCTGTAGACACGGGGAAGAGAACGCTGGCTAAAATCAGTCCTTGCAAATACAAAGAAAGCTTCAGATGTCAAACGCCCAGGGTCTCTTAGGGCTGACCATCTGCATCACAGGACACAAATTAGAGCAGGGCGGTGGGAACCAGTCATGTGGGTTCTAGCCCCGACTTCCCTCTTTTGACTGATTTGGACACATCTCCCCGCATTTCTCAATTTTCACATCTGCAAAGTGAGACCAGATTCACTTACTCCAATATTTGAGCTCCTAGGACAAGCCTGACACTGGGCACAGTGCTGAGAACGCAAGTGATATTTATGGAGTTGACAGTTGGATAATTTTCTAAAGAAGGTTCCAGCTGAAACATTCTAAGTACAGGCTTTGGACCCAGACCTGGGTTCAGATTTGAGCTTTGCGACTTCTACTAGCTGGGTACAAGCAACCTCTTAAATCTCAGGTTTCTCATCTAGAAAATGGGATAACAGTTCCTCTTTTCACACGGTTGCCGTGCGGATTAGACAGTAGGTGTAAAGCGCTTTGCAAGGAGGACTCCGTGCAGTCACTTACTAGACATCTCCCAGGTGCCCTGCCGGAGCCACACACCCCAGTGAGGGAGCCACCGGTCACACGTGGCTACTGAGCACTTGCGACTCGAGCCCGAACTGAGCCCGAACTGAGACGTTCTGTACACACGAAATACTCACTGGACGCTGAAGACCTAGTATGAATAAAATCATTTTTATATTGATCACATGTTGGAATGATAATATTCTGGATAGACTGGGAATAGAAATATATTAAAATTAATTTCACCAATGTCCTTTTACTCTTTTTATGTGCTACTGGGAAATTTTTAAATTGGGTTTTGTGGCTTGTATTTCTATTGGACGGCACTGGTCTCAAAGAAACAGGAGCACGCTCTGCTGTCCTGTGCTCTGTTAGTTTACCTGGTGGGGCAGAGATGATATTTACACATGAATTCATAATCGAGAGAACCCAGTGTCGTGCAGAACCACAGGACTGCGGATGCTGTTGAAGGATTAGGGGAGGGGGAGTCAGGTGGGTGGGGGTGGCAATGCAGCTTTAAGGAGGAGGTCAGGTGTGAGGACGGCGTGGGTGGGAAGAGGGCACCCCCAGTGGGGTGCACTGACTGCAAGTGAGCCTCTTCAGGGGAGGGCCTAGGATTCTCCCACTGTGCCTTGTGGACAGCAGGTAGCTGATGACTCTTTGTTCTTTGTAGGGGTGGTGGGTGGGAGGGGAACACAGGAGCCACGCAGCAGGAGGGTCAACTCAGATGGTTTGTTTTAGAAGAGGTTGGTCCCTCTGAGCTGGGGGGCTGTGCACCTGGGAAGAAGATTGGTTATGCAGGGGAGCAACTGGGCACTGATGCAGTAGATGGCAGGGCCATCTTTCATCTTTCCTGGGTGTCCAGGGCTCATGCTCTCACATGCAATCCTTCCCTAGTCACAGGGTGACTATAGTGACAGACTATTGACAAATAGACCAAAACTTGCATGTATGAGGGAGCACTGTCCTATAATCTTATGCACCTTTGCAGGCCTAAATATTTATTCCAGCCCATCCCTTCATCTTTCATCCATTTGAACATTTCCTGAGCCTCTACCTGGTACCCAGATCCCACACCAGGTCTGGGGGTCACACAGATAATTGAGACACCATCTCTGCCATCCCCCTGAACCGAGGTTGTCAAACTATGTCTCATAGGCCAAATCCAGGCCACTGCCTGTTTTTGTAAATAGCATTTTACTGGAACACAGCCACACCCAATCTTTTATGTACTGTTTGACCATTTTTGTGCTACAATTTGTGCAGACTGAATAGTCAGACAGGGACCAAACAGACCACAAAGCCTAAAATATTCACTATCTGGCCTTTTACAGAAAGTGTTTGCTGACCCCTGCCTTAGAGCAATAGACATGAAAGCACATAATGATAATGTGACATGATCAGAGTTTCAGGAGAAGGATGGACACCATGAGAAAAAAGGGCGGGAGGTGTCAGAGGAGGTGATGCCCAAGCTGCACCTTGCAGGACCTCAGGTTTGCTGGACAGATGGGGGAGCAGAGAAATAGAAAGGAGCCTCCGATAAGAAAAAACTGCATAGGCGAACATGCAGAGACAGAACAGGGTAAATTCCGGAAGCTGGCTCTGGCAGGACCAGTTCCATCCCCCAATCCTACCACTCTCCCCCTTTCCTGGATGACTGCCTGATGCCTTCCCCTCTCTCCTCACACCTCCAACACCTCTGCTCACACTCGGAAGATGGCCTCCTTCTTATTGCCCTGGGGGAACAAAGACCATCACAAGAGAACCTCGCCTTGGTCCCTGTACCACAGCCTCCCTCTTACCTGCAGCCTAGCCACCGACACTGCTCCCTCCATCCTCCAGATGAACTGTCCATATCCTAGCCAGGGACCATCCGACTGCTTGGGGATTAGATCCCCTCGGCTCTTCCCTACTCAAGGTCTTCTCAATTGTCTCTTCACTCCTGCCTCATCAATTTCTCCTTCTGGATTAGATGGAGCCCAAGTGCTTCCAACGTGCTATGTCCCTCTTCCTATCCTGAAGACATCCTTTAACATCATAAGGCCCTGTCGATTTCTCTGCTCCTTCGCTGCACATCCCTCTGAAAAGGTGTGACATGTGCTGCCTCTGAGTCTTCTCCTCTCATTCTCTCCTCAAATCTACTGCTTCTCTCAAGCTTTTGCTTCTACCTCCTCAAAATATACTGGTCAATGCTTGATCCTCGGTCTACCTAGCCTACCTCTTCTTCAATACCCTTTCTTTACTAGCACCCAGAAATCCACCCTTGGCTGGATTTTCTTCGTCTGGCACAGGCCACTCCTCATCTCCCACACTGACAAATGGTCACTTTTCTTCACCCACTCGCCTGGGAATCTCATCCAGACATACAAGCACCATCCAAAAGAGCCTGCTGTGATGTTGCAAATGCTCTACATCTGTGCTGTCCGGTATGGTAGACCCTGGTCACGCGTGGCTACTGAGCACTTGAACTGTGGCTACTGTGACAAAGGAACTGAATTTTAGATGTTATTTCATTTTAATTCATGCTGAATTTCAAAAGCCATTTGTGGCTGGTGGCTACCCTACTGGACGGTACCGGTCTATTTGCTGGTGAATCCTACATACATCTTTACCCTCAACTGTTCTCCTTAATTCCAGATGCATGGATCCAACTGCCGACCAGACAACTCCAACTCCACCTAGCTGCCCCACCTCAGCCCTTCCCAGCCCTGTGAACGGCAACCAGCGGCTCAGGCCTAAAAGCCCTGGAGTCATGCCTGACTCATCCCTTCTGTGCCCCACATCCAATCTGTCAGCACATCTGTCGGTTCTGCCTCGAAAATACATCCCAAATCTTATCACTTTTCAGCACCTCTCCACTCCAGTCCAAGTCCCCATCAGCTCTCAGCTGGATTACCGCAACACACAACTCACCCGTCCCCTGCTTCCACCTTCACTTGTCCTTCACACAACAGACATCCTTTCAAAACCTAAGTCAGATACATCACCCCAAGGCTCACCACCTCCCGTGCCTTCCCATCCTGGTCACCGGTGATGGCCCTCAAGGTTCTATACTCTGCCTCCTGCCACCTCTCCAGCTTCCCCCGTCTCCTCTGTGCCCACCTCTCCAGCCACGCTGACTTCGTTCTTACAACATGCCAAGCACCCTCCCCGCTTCCCGTCTTTCCTCTGTCCAGGATGCTCTTCCCTCAGATGTCCCAGGGCTTGCAGCCTCACCTCCTTCAGGTCTTTGCTCAAATGTCACCTGAGCAGCAAGGGCTTCCCAGACCATGCTCTGCCTACATTTCCTGTCTCCTCCACCTGCTTAATTTTTCTTCATAGCCTGTCTTACCATCTGCATGATATACTATTTGATCCTTGTTGATTTATTAAGTGTCTCCTCCATTAGAACGTAAGCTCCTTGAGACCAGGGATTTGTGTCTGTCCCATTTACCAGCATATCCTCAGCACCCAGAACAACAGGTGCTCAAGAAGTATTTATTAGGGGGGAAGGGTATAGCTCAAGTGGTAAAGCACATGCTTAACACGTATGAGGTCCTGGGTTCAATCCCCAGTACCTCCTCCAAAAATAAATAAACCTAATTACCTCCCACCCTAAAATAAAATTTTTAAAAAATTTTCAAAAAGAAATATTTATTGAAGGAATGAAGCATAAGTGGAGATGAGTAATAGGAAGAGGGGGGAGGCTAGTGCAGAAGACGGCTCGTGAGGAGACTGAAGAACACAACACTAGGGGACTGGACATGGGTGGAGAGTCACCGTGGGTCGCCCAATCACCTTGCCTCCACCCAGGTGGCTTCCTTCTCCCCCCAGTACTGCTCCCAGAACTGCTGAGCTCCCCCGAGCTCCCCTCCTTATGGGGTAGGAGGCAGGCACACCCCTGCTTCCAGCCGAGGAACCTGGCTCTTCGTCTATGGTAGCAGGAGCGGTTCCTGAGCACCTCATCCAGAGGAAGGCAGTCTCTGAAGTGCAGTCATCTGCTCCCGGCCCCCACTCCTGTCTCCAACCGGAGTGGGCAGCTGGCCGGGGACAGGGAGGTCACCTGCCTTCAGAGGGCCCTTCCGCTGCTCTGGCTATCTGTCAGTGGGGAGCAGAGTCTGTGTGTGACAGAGGAGTGAGGGGAGAGATATCTGCTCTATGTGAGTCAGAGGCTGGAACCCCAGCCTTTTCTGGATGCTGACGAGGTATTTTGCAGTTGTGGTGTCAGGGCATTTTCATACAGGAAGAGCCCTTGGACGTCACCCAGGGGCTGGTCCAATCACCTCGCTTCCTAGGTAAAGAGACCAAGGCCCAGAGAGGGGCGGTGAGCTGCCCAAGGTCACTCAGGAAGTCAGTGCCTGAGCCCGGCTGGCCTCTGAGTCCACTCCCTGTGTCCATCTCTCCACCACACAGGGCTGCCTTCTTTGGATCCATTTCCCTTGGTCCCTCTTTCAAACTGGGCCCAATGGTTTCAACAAAATGCTGATTCCTGAGTCTAGCCTGGGCTGTATCAACCCAGCCTGGATAAGGAGAGTCCTCCTTTGTGCCTTAACCTCGGTGCCTGTGCACAAGGGTCTGACCCTGATCCTTACACACTCCGATGGAAGTTAGAGGACGACCGTAGTTGTCATGGCAACTCAGAAGTGCTTCTGCGTCAGGTACTTCAGCTGCCTGGCATCCCTCATGAGATGGTTTGCTAGGTCTCCGCTCTGCCACTGACCAGCTATGTTATCCTAGGAAAGTCACTAATTCACCTATCTATCCACTGGGCCATCATTCACTGACATCATTGACATCCAAAAAGAATTTGTGCCAGCTTAAAATATCACAAAGTACGACCACTAAAAGAAAAATAAAAGCTCAAAACCACGTTCAGGTAGAATCATACAGAGATTATAGGGGAAAGAAAAAAATCCCAAGCTAAGCCCTGGACTTCGGGGGTGGGGGGTTAGGAAAACAACTTAAGAACCTAAGCGGATACAGCTGTTCCAATTTAATTGTGGACTTCCAGTCCTTTCTGCTCCCTGGCTTTAGTCTCCTCATCTGTAAAATGATGGGGTTGAACGTAATGATCTAAGATTCATTTCAGCCTTGTCGTCTTGTGACTTGGTTTTTACAGAAAGATGGGGCACAGAGGCCACTCTGCAGTCTCTCTCTTCCCACCTCCCTCTTCCCCAGTGGCATCATAATGACTGACAAATAGACATACTTAAGCTACACTTTCCAAGTTCCCCAAAGAGAAGGGAATGGACATGATTTGGCATTAACAGAAGCCACTCATCCAGTTCATTCAGTGTTTACTGAGCACATACCAGAGGCAGGGCACAGTGCCAAAGGCTACGGAGACAAGTCAGGTTCTGACCAAGGTGCTGTCCACAAAGACAACTGCAGTGAAGTCATTCTGTAGCGGGTTCTAAAGAGGGAGACAGGGGCTCAGAGGATTGGGAGCCCAGTTTTCACTGAAGAAATTAGGGGAGCTTTGGGAGGAAATTTTTAGCAGGGCCTTGGATGAAGGGTAGGGATTTTAAATGATGAAAGTGATCCATGCACATAGTGGCAACAATTCAAATGGTTCAGAAATATTTAAAGTGATAGAAAGTAAAAGTTTTCCTCTCAACCTCCCACTCACTATCCTAACCTGCAGAGGCAACTACCTCAGGTTACTTTTAAAGATATACTTTCAGCATCTTGTCTGCTGCACGGACTTGGGTCGGTATCTCCCATTCCTCTAGGGTGCGTGAGCAGGTCACCGGTACCTGGCACTTTTCTCTGCCTCTCCTGAGGGGACAGGACAGTGGAGTGCAGTTGTAGGCTCTGAAGCCAGACAGCGGGGGTGCTAATCTCCATGCTTCCATTTTCTAGCTGTGTGACCCTGGGCAGGTTACTTCACCTCTCTGTGCTTCAGTTTCCTTATCCAGAAAGTGGATATAAAAATAGCACCTAACTCATAGCTTTGTTATTAATTCAATAACCTATAATAGGCTTAGGATAGTGACTGGGACATAGTGGAGATTCAAGGAGTGTTAGCTCTCATATTACTAATACCCTTCTCAACATTCCAAATTTGGAGGAGCTGTACCTAAACATTTTTACATGTCAAGGTTTAAATCATTCAGATTCTGTTCTGAGGCTATATGAACGTTTCCATGCTTTGAAAAATTGCTCATAAATTGGATTTAAAACATAAAGAACAATAAGCAACACTTTTATCTATGATTATGGCCACTGTAGAGTCAGCTCATGGGATTAAATCATGACAGAGAGGGATATAATACTATTTTCATCCAAGGTACCGGATGGAAAAAGTTCAAGCATGTTGAAAAGTTTGTTTTTCTTTTCTTACGTGCCATCAAATTGCTCAAAATCATGCTATACTTCAGTTTGCTTCATGTTTGGTCTAGACTTCTTCCACAGGTTTTTCTTTACCCTTCTGAGGGTTCTCTTTGCCTTTTTTCTTACAGAAAGTAGAACTATGTTTTCTTCATCTTATGGTAAGATCATCAAGATCCCTACATTTCCTGTTAAATGGTCAACTTTGGACACATTACTCTATGAGCCTGCTCCACAACTGTCATCCTGGCTTGGCTCCATTTCTCTCCCACCCTCTCTGGTTCTCATGTCTTCTTCTTTGTTGAATTCCTTTTATTTTTGTTGGAGTATATCCTCAAGTAATTTTCCTGAGTAAAACTGTGTGGAAAGGAAACGTTCTGAATATTTGCATATCTGAACGTGACATCGTTTTACATTATGTTTTTTCTAATTTTTCTCCTCCTCCTTCAACATTATGCCCTTCCACCCCTGCCCTCGAATAAAAATGATCTTGATACGCTAGCCAGGGATCTCCTAATTACCAAACACAATGGACACCTTCAATCCTAAACTTTCCTATAAAACTTGGCACAAATGCCAAGATGGCAATAACTTAGTTGATAACTAGAATGTTTACGGGTGAGGAAGCCCTTAGAAGACAAGCCTATCCCAACAGGTGGAAAGGAGCCCTCAGAATAACTGCCTGAGTGTCCGTGCAAAGCTACAAAGCTGTGGAGACCCTGGGCCAGGAGACAGGCGCCCACATCGGCAGAGAGCAGCAGGTGATGTGGGAGCCAGCTCCATCTGGAGGGAGCAGTGCTGCTGCAGTGACGTGAGTCAGAGGAGGGCAGGCTCCCAGCCTGGAGTGGTGCCTTCAGGGATCTGAACAGGAGACATTGTTGGGTATCACCACTGCCACCAGGGAGGGTGGCTTCCTGCTCATTACTGACCTTCTCCATGCGGTCTTATAGCGGTTGCACTTACTAACTGGGATCTACTCAGTCCGTGCTGTAGTTGACTCACAATTATTTTAGCACAACCTAAGCCTCATTCCAGCCTTGGCAGCTCTTCCACCTTGAGGAGCTTTAGTTGGGTGAATAGTGTCCCTCCAAAATTCATGTCTACCCAGAACCTCAGAACGTGACCTTATTTAGAAATAGGTCTCTGTAATTAGCTAGGATAAGGGCATACTGGAGTCGGGTAGGCCCTAAATCCAATGACAGGTTTGCTATTAAGAGGCAGGAGAGGAGAAGACATAGAGAAGCCCACGCGAAGACAGAGGTAGAGATTGGAGTGGTGTTGCCACAGCCAAGGAACGCCTGAGTCCCCCAGGACTGGCCAGGCAAGATTCCCCTTCAGAGCCCTTGGAGGGAGTGTGGCCCTGCTCACTTCTGGCCTCCAGAACTGTGAGAGAGTAAATTTCTGTTCTTTTAAGCCATTCAGCTTGTGGTACGTCCTTACAGCATCCCTAGGAACTAAACACAGGAGCTGACGTCAGCCTCCCCGGAGAAGCACGCAGAGAGCTCTCCAGCCGCTAGCAGCCCCTTCGCTCAGCCCCACGTGTGAGTGGCCTGAAAAAACACCTGCTGAATAAATACACTTCCCAGGTTTCAAATTGAGGGAGAAGCATGGGGTCCCCCGAGGTAGCATGGGGGGACCAATAATAACAGTAGACGGCACCTGGAAGACCCAAAGACTGTGTGTCAACCAAGAAGTCTCACCACGTGGCTTTAGCTTCGCCAATTTAGTGTCAGGACATGGCCTCCAGCTTTGTCAATCTCAAGGTTGAGTCAACCTTAGCATGATTAGCTAAATCATGCTAATCAAACTCATAGGAAATAAAAATTAGGCTGCAAATGTATTCATCTGAACGGGTGCGAGAAAGAGAGAAAGCTGCTCCTTCAGGATCCAAAATGCTCCCGCTCACTACCAGGGGCCAGAGGCAGCACACCTGGAAGCTGATCAGTGACGGTAAGTTGTGGGGAATCAAAGCAAGGAGGCAGCGCACCACCCAGCAAGCAAAGAGGAGGGGACTCGCCGCATCCAGCCCAGAGAGGCCACGGCCTTCCCTGTACCACACACCCCAGCGCTCAGGCCTGCCTCTCTGCAGCACTCACTGTGAGTTTCTGGCTTTCTGGGTTCTCTTCTCTACCTTCTGGGGCCAACTGCCCCCCATCCACTCACGTAGCTTTCCTCTAAACAGGGTGTTAAATAATGATGCTTGAACTTGCTATGCTACGGTTATGTTCTGGACTGGCCTCCCTACGATCACAAAGCAGGTCACCTGAACTAAAACACCGGGCTCTTCCAAATCCACATTTACAACTGGTTTACCCCAATTTACTCCAATTACAGCAAGTACTGCCTGTGTTAGTTTCCCGTGGCTGCTGTAACAAAGCACCACACACTCGGGGGTGTTCTTCCACAAGAAGTGAAATTTCTTCTCCCACAATTCTAGAGGCCAAGGGTCCAAAAATCAGCATGTTCGGACAGGGGAGGGGGGCCTGCACTCCCTCTGAAGGCTCGGGGGGAGAATCCGTTCCCAGCCTCTTCCAGCTTCTGGCCGCTCGGGGTGCCCCTTGGCTTGTGGCCACATCACTCCCGCCTCTGCCTCCGGGGTCACACTGCCCTTCCTTCCCTGTGTCTCATCTCCCTCTTCCTATTTTCTGAGGACACCTGTGATGGTATTTTCCTACTACTGATAGTCCAGAATTATCGCCTCATCCTGAGATCCTTAACTTAATCACATCTGCAAAGCCCTTTTTCCAAATAAGGTAACATTAACAGGTTCCAGGGATTTGATGCAGGCATCTTTCGCGGTGGGCGGTGGGGTGTGATCTGGGGAGCACCATTTGAGGATTTTGAAGACTGGGACCTATGCGTCTTGACATATTTTCAGCGTCTCACACATGAATTGAGACTGAATAGATAAATTAAGGCAGTCTTATTTCTAAATTCTAAGGGAGCTCACAGCCGCTACACACCACCAATTTCCCTCTGAAAGGTAATCTGGAACCTTCAAACCACAGGCCTCTCAGGCACAGGCCAGTGTGCATGGGTTTCAGGGGGGACCTGATTCAATGTGAATTACCTCTGACAAGGAATGCACCTCTTTGGGCCAACCTGTCATTATAAGTTGTAATCGCAATCCGCATCAGCTTTGACTTGGACATCAAACATCTTGCATGATTACCTTTTGCCCTACCTGTTCAAGTCCTTTCTGCCTTTTGAGGCCCAGCTAATGCTACGCCTTCCCGGGTCATGCTGTTTTCTTGCCCTCCACACCTTCTCACAATCCTGTGTTCCTCTGAGGTCTCCCTGCCCTGGCCGTGGGAATCACTTCTGCCTGCGACCTGGTGAACTCCTCATGAGTGACAGTTTCTCAGATTGGACTCAGTGCATATAATATAGTATATTGTTGGAATTCTGTTAAATAATTCTTGATTGATGAATGTAAGGAGAGCTAGAGATTGTTAAAGCACAGATCACACCAAAACAAGACTGTTCTCCATTCTGAGGCAGGGAAAAACAAAACAAAACAAAAACAAAAACAAAAACAAAAACAAAAACACCTGTTTGCTTGGAGGGGACAAGAGAAGAGAGGATATTCGTTTGGGGTCAACTGAGTTAGAAAATTAGGTAATTACCTCCTGGAGGATGAGATGTTTAACATTCAGCTAGAAGGTACAGTTCTCTTACATACCTGGTAACTGTTAAGACAGTGACGGGGGAGGGTATAGCTTAAGAAGTAAAGCACATGCTTCGCATGCACGAGGTCCTGGGTTCAGTCCCTAGCACCTCCTCTAAGAATAAATAAACAAACCTAAATACCCACTCCCCTTACCTTGAAAAAAGAAAAGAAAAGAAAAAAACCAGAAGAACTTAAAAAAAAAAAAAGATAGGGGATGAGAAGTGATTTTCTGTCAAGAAATGTGGCGTAGATCTTTCCAGAAGGAAAGTCAGAGGGCCCAAAGAGTCTTCCTCTCCTCCCAGATAGGATTTGTTAAAGACTCTGTGTAGATAAAATATAGTCCTGGTTTCAAAATGTACATGAATATATGACAGAAGAACATTAAGAATCAGCAGACTCAGATCTGACATTCCTATATAGCTCAAGTCCCACACTCCTAACTGGTTCTGAGGGTGAGGGCTGTGGTGTGATTAATTTCGGTCACCCTTAGTTCCTAGAAGAGTGTGCGGCACATAGAAAGTGCTTGATAAAGGTCAGGTGAATTAGTGAAGCGCTAAAAGGAAGGAGAACTGCCTGATTCTCCTTCTGTCAGGAGTCCCCGACGTCGTCACTCAGACACAGACCCCAGTGACACAAGCCGCATCCCAAGTACCATGACCTTCACGTTGTTAAATACAACACTCAATTTCTTAGCCATGTGAGATGCAACTGAACACTCATGCCTCCTCCTTGAGATATTTTGTTCTCTTTTTTCTCTGCCCTCCTTGGATGTTCCTTCTCAGTTTCCTTCTCTGGGTCCTACACCTCTTCTTGGCCTCTAAATGTTGACTTGCCCCAGGGCTCATTACTCAGACCTCTTATCTTATCCATCTATTCTCTCTGCCAGGACCTAGGTGAGCTCATTTGCTTTCATGGCTTAAAATGTCATCTGCACATGCTGTCTCCAAAATTTCTATCTCTGGCCCCATTCTTTCCCCTAAACTTTAGACCTGGATATCTGACTGCCTATTTGACATCTTCAAGGAGACATCTCATAGACTGTAAAAACTTAACATGATTGAAACATGAAACTCCTCCATCTCCACTTCAGAAAATGGCAATTTCATCCAGTTGCTCAAGCCCCAGACGAAGTCAGTCAGCAAATCCTACTGGCTCCACCTTCAACATGTATCCAGAATCCAACCACTTGCCTCTGCTCCCACCGAGAGCATCCTAGTCCACGCCACCATCCTCTCTAGCCTGAAAGAGCCGCCCCACTGCTCCGCCATTTCCTCTCTCCCACCTCCGCCAGATTAGCTCTACACAGTGGCCCAGGAAACCTTCTAAGACAAACTAAGTCATGTTACTCCTCTGCCCTCAACTATCCAAAGATGTCCTAGTAAATTTTGAATGAAACCCAAGTCCTCACCATGGTCTACAAGGCCCTACAAGCTCCCTTTCCAGTTTTATTTCCTATCCCCTTAATCACAGCACTTCCGTTACACAGGCCTCCTTGCTGTCCTCAGCAAGTTATTAAACTGAACATATAATACCTAAAATATAAGATATAATATAAAGAGAAAATTTGCGACATCAATAACACAAAGTGTGTGTGGAGGGTGAGGAGCTGTGAAAAAGTTTCTGTATTTAATGGGTAGAGTTTCAGTTTTGCAAGATGAAGGGTTCTGTGATGGCTGTACAACAATGTGAATGTACTTAATGTCACTGATCTGTACACTTAAAAATAGCTAAGATGGTAAATTTTATGTTATGTGTATTTCACCATAATTAAAAATAATATAAAAGAAAAAATCATTAGTATATGTATGTATGCATAGCAAGTCTGAAAAGGGGGTGATAATTATCTATAGGTAGTAAGATTATATATGATTTTCTTGTTGCAAGAAAAATATTTTTAATTTACATATAATTTATGTGTAATTTTTCTATATTACATATAGTAAAAATACATAAAGAGCTATGTATTTAACTTATTCCTAGTATGGTGATGGTATTTAACTACGTACAAACTCTGGAAATAAATGTGTCCTTAGCTATGGGCCCCAAACCTCCCATTGAGTGTCATCAATTTCAATGGACTCATCTCCACAGGAACCAGACAAGAGGTCCTTAATCTAAATACAGGAGCACTTAGGTTTTCAAATACAGGCTCAGGTGAAAATGTGGATGCTACCTGCCTGACACAGGCCAATCATGCTACACATGCATAAGCTGCTGCAAAAACTCTGAATATCTCTGCAACATGTCCTTTGATAGTGTGGCATCTTTTGACACAGACCAAGCTACAGAGCTGCCTATAGTGTATAATTAAGGGTTTCAGATGTACTAAGGTTTTCCTCCTGCCAAATGCCATTCATCTATGCTTGACTCTTCCAACAAATAGAACCGAAGTACAACTTGTAAAGCAAGCTCACTGTGTGAATTATTTTGTCCTGCTGTTTTAAGTCACTGCACGGTTCAGAGGAAGAGAGACATTATTCTGGGACACATAAACCACAAAGCACAATCCCATCACTTGAAGGGAGGATGCCAAGACCCAGAAGAGTGAAGTGACTTGTCCAGAGCTACCCTCCCAGTGCGTGGAATAGCTGTGGCTGGACTCCAGAAATCCTAATGCCTCAGTCCGATGCTTCTTTGCAAAAGTTGGAATGTTATCTTTGGAAAAGGAGAGTCACGGTCTGAATGCGGTTACACTAGAAATCGCTTTATTTCTTCCCAACCTTTGTCTTCAACTGACTCCCTAGCTTTGTGGTTACTCACACTTTCGAAAACCACCGCATTTCAGCAATTAAGGCTAATTTTCAGCTGTTTAAAAAACTCATCTGGTTCAAATTAAGTCTTCGATCTCACATCCAGCTCAAAGCTCCTCCCCTCCTCCTGGTTCAGAAAGACCCACAGCTCCAGGGCTCGCAGTGGGGAAGGGGGAGGAATCTGCTTTCCCTCCTCCTCCCCTTCGTCCTGCTCTGACTTCACAGAATTAGCCGTGTGCAGGGGGTGGGCAAGTCGGCAAGGACTGAAGTAAAGGGGCTGAAGTCTTTGCACCTGCTTGTTTGTAGCTCTCCCTTGGCTGACAGCATTCTCTAGGTTGGTGTCCCAATGCTGAGCATTTCGTGGGGTGCAGCTCAGACTCTGGAAGGGGCCTCATGGGAATCTCCACAGGATCAGAGTCAGGGGCACCAATCAGAGGGTGTTTTGCGAGCCTCTCCCTGCCAGCGGCCGCGGGAGAAGTGGGGACAGACCACTGCACTCTCCCTCACACTCCACCCAGTCAATCAACTCCCCTAGAATGTCGAGTCTGCTCCTCACACAGGTGACAGATGGGTGATGGTGGCCTGACAAGTTCTACCAGCTTTGTGTAAATCTTGACAGGCTGTGCCTAGCTGGTCCTCTTTAGAAGGTGGGGACATTCACCACCTCGTATCTTCATCAAAAATCCCATTCAACATTCTCTTATAGGAGCCCCCAGTGTTGTTTACAAGGATGGTGGAGAGGGGTAGTTTTTACTTTTGGAAATGAAGACACTATACAAAGAGGAAGCAGCTGCTGGGAAGATCCTGGGATAGAAAGGCAATGAGCCATGGACTACTGGGAAAAGGATGGGGTGCCTCCAAAGACAAATCCCCTAACCCTATGGGATATCAAGGATTTTGAGAAGACCCTGAGGGGAGCTGCTTCCCTGGGACCAACCAGATTGGGTGCATCAGGATAAGACAAAATCCTGCCTCTGCCCTTCACCCACTCAGTGGCACGGGCTGAGCCCTTTCCTCCTTCTGGGCCCCAGGTTCCCCACCTATAAAGAGGGAGATGGCGAATATCTGTCCTTCCTGGCTGCACAGCATTGACGTACCCTCTCTAGTTGGAGGAATTCCAAGATGGGTGGTGGGTACTCCCCCTTTCCCCATCATGGAAGCCCCAAAGGCCATATAGCCTCACTCCCTACCCCTCCCATACAGCTAGCTACAACTTAGAAACGTGACCCAGGCTCAGTCAAGGGCTTTGAGACATTATTAAGAATGGAAAAGTCTAGCTGTGGTGGGAGGAGCGTCCAGGAGTACGGTAGTGGATGCTGACTGGCAGTGACGAGCCCGGAACAGTACAGGAGTGCCCAGTGCCCAGGGTTCTCTAGCTGTGCCCGGCCACCTTGCTTATTTTTCTGAGCCTTGGTCTCTGGCCACCTATGATTCTGCAGAAATGCCACATTCTGTCACAGTGACTTTAACTTGGCTCACCAGCCCTGTTCAATCATTTTCTCCCTTGTCTGCCTCTACACTGGAGGCTAGAAAGCAAAATACTTGAATTCCCAGATGCCTCTGCATTAAGAAGTGGTCACGTGATACAGTCCTGATGAATAAACTAAAGGAATAAGCCCTTCCCCAATTTGAAGGCAAAACCTGGAAAGGAAAAGGCTTTCACACTTCACCTTTGTGCTTCTTCTTCCTGCCTGGAACACAGATGAAATGCCTGGAGGTGAGGCAACTGCTCATGATCATGAGGAACAAAATGGTAAATAGAACCTTAGCCTCTGACGCCATCTCTGAGCAGCAAGACAGGCCTGCCCGGACTACCACCTTTAGACTCATTACCCAATAAAAATAAGTTATTTACCTATTTGAGCCACTGTTTTTCAGACTTTGTTACTTTTAGATAAGTATATTCCTTCATGATGTATTTTCAATTAACACAATAAAAGTTGAGAATGGCATTTACATTTGTAAAATATTTTGTAGTTTATAAACTGTTCTGTAGTTTACCACCAGGAGCTATGACTAGTACCACGAGCTCTCCTCCCGCTGATATTCTGTCCTTGGAAGAGGGACAGTCCTCTTACTGGGCAAACTTCCATCACCCACAGCTTTTACAGCTCAGCACAAGAGCAGGCATCTTGCTCTCAGCTGCACTTTGTAAGGGCGCGCCACTGGACCAGGTGCCCCGCCTCCTCCGGCCTTCTCATCCTCTGATTCGTTCCCTAAAGCCAAGGGCGAACCCTCCTACCTGAGACCTCCCAGCCTGATCCTACTTCACTGGGGTACCTACTTGACTAGATGGTCATTACAACTTTCAGAGTCAGACAGATTGCTGCTACCCGGGCGAAATCTGAGTTGGGTATGATATTTGCATTTATCAAATATTTTGTAGTTTAGAAACTTACACTGTCTTTTTTGGCAGCCTCTCACTGACCCTCACAACAATGCTGAGGTAAACAGGGCAAGTATAAGGGCTGTGATAAGCCACAGGGTTTGGAGATAATGAATCAAAGTGCAAAAGCGCAACACGACCCGAGGCGGAGGAGGGGGGGCAGGGGGGAGAGTGGACATTGGACTAGGAGTCGGGAAACCTAGGTTCTGTGTTCCAGTTCTAACACTAACCAGTAGCGTGACCTTGGGGAAGTCATTTACCTCTCTGGGTCCAGTTTCCTCATCTGCACAACAAGGATGCTGGACTTACTGGTCAGCTTAAGCTGCCACAACAAAATACCATAGCCTGCAAGGCTTAAACAACAAACTTATTTTCTCAGAGGAAGGGGCAGGGGAAGGAGGGAGGGAGAGAAAGCTCTCTTCCTTTTCTTTTAAGGACACAGGGGTATCGGATTATGGCCCCATCCTTATGACCTCACTTAATCTTAATTACCTCCTTGAAGACCCCATCTCCAGATGCAGTCACACTGGGGGTTAGGGCTTCAACATGTGTACTTTAGGGGGACACAATTCAGTCTATAGCACTGGATGTGACATTTGAG
This sequence comes from Vicugna pacos, assembly GCF_048564905.1. NCBI lineage: Eukaryota > Metazoa > Chordata > Mammalia > Artiodactyla > Camelidae > Vicugna > Vicugna pacos. Next base: position 23,642,401 of record NC_133013.1, on the reverse strand, counting down.
TTCCTTCCACCTGTTAGCACGAGTCTGGAGCATTAAAGATGCTCACAACTATCTGTGGAACGAGTATTTCTACCTGCCTCCATGATTCAAGAAACTGCGCAAGGTTTATTTCTTGACTAGGGTGGTGAGCATCCTTGGGGGTCTTCTGAGTATGCTTTCCCTTTGCAAAGTCAATTAACACACCAAAGGGAATTAACACTGGCCACAAAGCAAGTTTCTCCTAAGGTTGGACCCTCAATGCTTTTCAGAAAGCAGTGTATTTAACCATTACTTTCAATCCTTGGGTGTGGCATGCAAAGCATGCTACTGCATTTAGAAAAAACACAATGGTGACTGTCAATTGGAGGTGGGATTTAAATCATGAGTACACAGTTAAATTTTCTAACAGCCAGGAAGATTACTGATCAATTGTGACACGCCCTCCCCCCTTCCCCAGAAGCACCTGAAATTGCTGTTTTCCAGGGGCTCTGTGGTCAGAAGCAGCCTCTGGTGGGGAGAGCCAGCCTGCCCTAGGTCAAGTATAATTCCTTCCAATGGTAATCAGCTAAGATTTCTTCAGGAAGTATTAATGATTTTTAGTTTAATATACTTATTGCCAAAGGCCTAAAAGTATTTTGAGCATTTAAATACAATTCCAACAGAAATATTCCAAGGATGACTAAAACAACCCTAGAATGTGTTGTTGCAACCAGACCTGAGACCTTTAGGACTAAGATGGTATCAATTTCTGTAACTCCTTTGTTTTATTCTTATTTATGATACAATCTATACCTGCTTATAGACACTAGATTTTCTCTCTCTCTGTTAGTTTCAAACCTAAATTTACCTTTCATGGCTATTAAAATCCTCATCTTCACTTGACACCAACTGTCCAAATTCTGGTATTCTACAAAAGATACTGAGTTTTGTTTTGTTTCCCTTAAAGGGGGCACCAGGAATTGAACCGGGAACATTGTGCACACCAAGCATGCGCTCTACCACTGAGCTATGCCCCCCACCCTGATGCTGAGTTTTCTTGTTTGATCTTATAGAGCAGAGGTGCTCAGCTGGGGCTGCTTTTATACCCTGGGGGGCATTTGGCAATGTGTGGAGTTATTTGTGGTTATCACAACTGGGGGAGTGTGGTGTTGCAACTGGCATCCAGTGGGTAGAGGCCAGGGGTGCGGCTGAACACCCTACAGTGCACAGCACAGCCCTCACAACAAGGAACTATCTGGCCCCAAACATCAGTAGTGCTGAGGTTGAAAACCCTGCTATACAATCTCAAGATGCACAGAACACGGTCCTTAAGGCCTCCCGGGTTAGCGAGGGGAGGTTGTTCTACTGGGAGCACAACTCTGTGACTCTGCAGGACCTCAGACACAGAGCAGAAACTGACGGAATATTTGTCCTACCAACACAGAATGTCCGTCATGGGATTAATTTTTTTTTTAAAGTGGGCAGCCCCTCCTGTGATCTTCATTCAACCTCAGTGTCCTCTTCACCCAGGTAGTAAGGGGAAAGAAAGCAGGACCCCTGGTCACAGGAGCAGGACTGCGACAAGGTCTGAAGATTTGCCACTTACAGCCTCAGAGCTCATTTTACTTGGGAGGGGTGGCATGAGGACCGAAAAAAAGCTCCAAACTCTTCATAAAATCCTAACAGCTTCATGGGTTGGTAGGATTTCACACTCCCTTTAAAAAGCATTAAATTACTCCCTGTGCGCCCATTATTTTAATGATTTCTATATATCCCTCCTCATTCCAAAAAGGTTGAGGTGGTTACCTCGCTGAGTGGTGCTGACTCAATTTTCTGGTGTAAGGCTTACCTGGGCTTTAGGACCGATCAATAGGAGCTTCAGTTTAGGAGGGAAAAGGATTTGGCAGGACCAAGAAAAACTAGAATGTTTTGGCAGTTCAACGATATGAGTTAAATTCCTACTGTGTGTAAGGCCGAGTGCTAAATGCTGGGGTGTACATTTTTTAAAAGCATAAATCACAGCTGGTGTCCTTAAGTAATTTATAACCTGCCTGAGAGAGATAGGCTTGGTGCCCAAGGGAGGATGTCTTTCATTACAAGACGGTCTGCGCTCAGAGCCTCCAGGCAGGCACGGCCCTCTGCACTCTGCCCCTCCTCTGCCCGGGGAAGGAGGCGCAGAGCACAGGCTCGGAGGTGGGCACACATTGGAAAGGGGCAGGGGCAGCAAGCAAACCAGCCAGGCACTCAAGTGACGGCTTTATCCCGCAGCTACAAGAGAGTCCCCGAAGGCATCCAAACAGGAAGCTATAGTGATAAAAGGGGACACTTCCTGCACGTCTACTGTTTGCTAGGCACACGCATTTCACCCTCTTCCCGACAGCCCTATGACATGGCTGCCTTTCTTCTTCCCATTTTACTGATGAGGAAACAGAGGCACCGGGTTGTTAAATAATTCATGCAAGTCACGCAGTTAGCAAGTGCCAGAGCCAGGAGTCACCCCTGGGCAGAGCCCACAAGCTGAACCACTTCTCCAGACTGCTTCTTGACAGAACAGGGAGGAGGAGGGCCGAGGAAAGAACAGACACCTTGGGAAGATGCTGCCAGCAGAGAGCACTTCAAGGCGTAGAAGTCAAGAGGGTCAGATGCTGCTGAGCCATCAGGAACGAAATCTGAGAAACGGCCATTGGACTTGTGTTAGGCAATCACGGGTGACCTTTAAGAGCTCTGTCTCAGTAGAAGGGTGGGGACAGGGGTTCCGGGTAGGACAAGAAGTGGGGAGTGATAGCAGATAGCGTCCCAGGTAGAAACTGACAACGAAAGGACCGGGGGAGACAGGAGAGAATTTTCCAGGCTTTTCTTTTGAGACTGTGCCCCAAACAATGGAACATTCTCTTTATTTGAGGGATTACAGTATGCATCAGCCTGTTCTTTTGTTTCGAAGGGCAGAACCAAAACATTTTAGTAGTTATGACGAAAGTATTAGCAAGTATCCTAGAAATTTTTTAAAAAAACACTGCATCAAATTCAGGTAAAATGCAAAGATTAACTATTTGAAGGGAAACTGTTATGGGAGAAAGGTTACTTGACCTTACACATGACTGGACATGACAGCCAGCCTGTAACTGGGGTGGGAGGCTGTGAGGGAATCATGGATGAAATAACAAGCTTTGGACTTGTTCCGAGCCGAGAGAGTGGCAGAAAGCACTGCACGTGTTACGCTGTGAGACATTCCAGTGAACGGCTGCCTGATCGCAGCCTGGACTTCCAAAAACCTGGACTGCGAAGGGCAGAAATACTTATTAAAATTCTTTGTTTCGGAGGGGAGGGTGGAGCTCAGTGGTTAGAGTACATGCTTAGCATGCACGAGGTCCTGGGTTCAATCCCCAGTATCGCCATTAAAATAACTAATTAAATAAATGAACCAAATTACACCCCCCTAAAAATTCTTTGTTTTAATGAGCTGTGGGAACTCGAGCTATCAGCCCCTGTCCAAGCTACTGAGTAGTTTCCATTACAAATCAAAAGCAGTTTTAGCAAGGCTGCATTTTTTGGAGGGAAATTCTCTCTTGGCAGATAACTCAGACCGCCTAGGGCAGCAATTAAAGACTAGGAGGAAGAGGGGGAGAGAAGGAGGCTTCCCTGTGGCTGACCAGCCCTTTCACTGAGACTTCATCCCATAACCATCACCTCCCTCCAGCGGCCCGGTGTACTCAATTCTAAAGTGTTCTGAGGTTGTATTAGTGCCCCAAATACCCATCATTTTGCTGCAGCTCAAGAACTACTGCAAACAATAAATGAATGAAAGGTAACCTGGAGTCTGGGACTGCTTAGGTCAAAAGAATCTCAGGCTCTGATGCTGCTTGTGCATGCTTACTGCAAACACGCAGACACACGGGGTAAGTGCTTTGGCAATCAGCGTTCACACCCTGGCTTAAACAGGGAAGACACCAACAGGTATTTAATCTTTTTTTTTTTAATGCAACATTGTGATGCTGGCAGTGCAGTGATTAACCTGCCTGTGTGAGGATCCACAGATTCCTTTTCCTTTCGAGTGACTCAGGCCACAGGAAAGTTAGTAGAATCTGGAGCATCCTTCTTTAGAAGTCTTCAAAAACATTATGCACTCCACACACAGGGGAAGCCACACAGGTCTCCTCTCCATTCCAGGCCACCTCCCCAGGTACCTTTGGCTGCTCTGTCATACACCCCAGCCCTCAGGAGACCTTTTCATCTTTTACAAGGGCTGACTCTGCCTGGGAGGTTCCTCTCTCACCAACACCGACTTAAGGGTAAGACAAGATCTCTCCCAATTCTTCTCCACTCTCCTTGCTGTTCCCCCCACAACACACATAGAGCCTTTGCACTCGAAAGGCTTCACCACATTTGAGAGAGTTCACTATGGGGAACTGCAAGGGCTACAAAAAAACAAGAAACGTGGGAGGCTGGAAAGATTCAAGGATGCCACGGTGACTTGTCAGTTCTTTTCCACAGCACCAGGGTTAGGGGAGTGAACAAAACAGACAAAATCCCTGTGCTCTGGAGCATTTATTCCCTTGAGCAGATTTACATAGTATGTTAGGAGGGTCTATGAATAAAAGCAAAGCCAAGAGGAGAGATAGGAACATCTGTGGGAGGGTGTGGAGTTTTAAAGGAGTGGTCAGATTTTGAGCAAAGCCGAAAGGAGGTGAAGGAGCAAACCACACAGGAATCTACGGGAAGGCTGGTCCAGGAGAGGGAACCACTAGCACTAAGGCCCTGAGGCAGGGGAACAGCAAGAAGGCCTGTGTGGATGGGCAGAGGCAGAGTAGGATGGGAGGACAGTTGTCCATATGGCTGGAGAATGATGGGGCAGAGCACTCTCCTGTATCTGCAATCTGCAATCAGAGCGGAAAAAAGGGAAAAGCTCAGAATTTGAGCCACATTGTCCTGGGCCTGAATCCCCGCTCTGCTCTTTACATCATGTACCTTGGGCACCTTTCTCCTTATTTAGAAACAGATGACCACAAAGGGTCTTTGCAAAGGGTTAAAGGAGGTACAGAATGTGAAATTACCCATCCCAGGACACAGCTCATGCCAGGTTCCTACCCACCACACATTCGTTCCCTTCCTCTACCCATGGTTACATCTCTCATCTAGCTCCACTGTGGCTGAATAAAAGGTGTCTGGAAGTATGCCATTCAAGAGCCTTTGACAGGCCCAAGGTGTATCACCAAGTGCAAGACAAGAAACTGCAAAACAGGATGCATCTATGTATAGTGTTGTTGGCAAACAGTAACATTTTAACATCCACATTCAAAAATCTGGAGGAATCTATACCAAACTATTAACGGTAGTCATCACTAAGGGGTAAGATGACCAAGATTCTAACCATAGACCTTCTACCTTCTATATTTATGTAATGGTCGAACATTTTACAATGAATACAGATCTGCAAGTAGAAATCAGCATATAGACTAGTGCTGGTGCAGAAGGGATTTCCTGGCCCTTTCCTCTAACAGTACTCAGTAGCCTCCAGCCAACTTTGCACCCAAGGCCCGTTGGTGGGATCTCACTTCAGGAACCCTTACATCTTCTCCGTGGGGAAACTGATCGCATGTAGGTCCGAGGGGAGCTCTAAGGTTCTCACAGGAGACCCGGACCACAGGAGAGGGTCCTATGGTGGGTGTGCCTGGCCAGCATTTGTGAACTCTGACTGGTTCAGTTTGCAAAGGGGATGGATTAACTTGTAGGTTGTGAATCACTTTCTAAATAAAATTAAACCCTTGCTATAGCTTCCAACAAGGAGAGAAAAAGAAGACTGGTGAAAATCAAGTATTTCAGAATAAGCTGATTGTGAACTTCCTTGTAATTCAAGATTGTTGACACTGAAAAAAGTCTCATTTTAGGGAATACTAAATTAAGAGATACCATAAGAAAACAAAACATTTCACAACTCAGTAGCCTACAAGGAAAGACAAATATGCCAGTTCCCAGTGTCTTACTCAACGATGTGTTAAAATGTGCATTACAATCGGTCACTGCGATGCATGCTAGTTACAGAGCTTGGAAAAAGTTTAGTTGCTTCCGCACCTCAAAAAAAGAAAGAAAGGATGGGAGGAAAGAAGGAAGGAAGAAAAAAAAATCCTTGGTGAGGGGAATAAAAGAAAAAAAAAAAGCTTAAGCATCCACAGTTGTCCATATGGCCTTTCCCACTTTAAATGTATGTTTCAAGAAAACAAACTCATAGTCAGAAACATTTTAACATTCCTCAAATTGACCACTGCACCAAGAAAGGGTGCTCAGCTCTGCAGTAAATAAAGTCCTGCTTGAATAGAAGAGAGTAGACTAGTCCACCTCTTGGACGCTCTTTAATTACGAGATTTCTGGCTGAAGAAGACAGTAGTGCTCCCCATAGGAAAACCCATTTGCTTCCCAGAAAGAATCAAGCAACACCTCTCTTTGCTTTCTGCTTTTTCCCAGTAGCCTCAGGACTCATCTTGAGTTTATCTGATCATAGACTGGAAATCCCCAGGGCAGAAAGACTCCATCTCAGCATTTCCATAAGCTCTGGGGATGCGCTCTTCCAAAACCAAGTGAATTTCGTGAGGCAAAATGGCCAAATTGCCTTACTGTCAACAAAATACAGTATAATGAAAAAAGTAACATCATGGTGTTCTAAAACCAATCACATTGCCCAAGGAAGAAAACAGAGCTTATAGAATTTAATTTCCAACCTAGTATTATTCATCAATTTATAGGTAAAGCTGTAACTTTCATGGGATATATTTCTGAAATAATCCCTTATATTTACCATACTATTCTTACCACCATGTCAAATATGTGATCTGAATATAAAAGTTGGTAGTCCTACTAGGTGAATTTCCCATTGATGTAACTACAGCAATGTCTAAGTCTGTAAGAACTATCAGGAATAATGTGTAGCAAAATCCAATACCTGCATTATAATAGCACACTTACAAAAAAAAATTAAATATACATCCATAGTTGAATGTACAGATTTCAAGACTTCCAATCACATAGCTGCTACAATCACAGAGAGACTGGATTATGGTCCACAGCTTGTACGGATTCCTTCACCCAGTTAAGCCACTCATGCACAAGTGTGATAGACAATGATGCTCTTGTGACTGGCAGTGAGACCAGAAGATAGCATGCAGGGTGGCAAGAAGATTGAAGCGGGATGTGATAATGAAAAACGGGAGTGATTCATTCTACCTGATGCAGATACATTTCATAGATTTAAACCTGAAGGGTAGCAACTTTTTGACTTTAACTGCTTGCTTGGGAGAGTTCAACAGAAGCATGTCTAGAACCCCATTTTTATAGGCTCAGTGCCACCTTAAAAAATTCCACATGAACCCACTCTGAAACAAGTTTCTCTTACTGGAAAGCCACAAAGGTGGACGTGAAATCTATGAAATGGAAAATTGGATCCAAGCCTGCGTGCTCATGCAGAAGCTTTGATTTTTTCTTTTATTGAAGTATAGTTGATTTTACCGTGTTGTGTTAGTTTCCGGTGTACAGCATAGTGATTCAGTTTTTTATATATATATAATATATAATATATATATTCTTTTTCACATTCTTTTCCATTACGGTTTATTACAGGATATTGAATATAGTTCCCTGTGCTATACAGTAGAACCTTGTTGTTTATCTATTTTATATACAGTAGTTTGTATCTGCTAATCCCAAACTCCTAATTTATCCCTCCCTCACCCCCTTTCCCCTTTGGTGACCAGAAGTTTGTTTTCTATGTCGGAATCTGTTTCTGTTTCATAAATAAGTTCATTTGTGTCATATTTTAGGTTCCAAGTACAAGCTTTGATCTTAATGAAAATGTAGGTGGAGCAGCAGCACCAGGGTTAAAGGCGACTCCCACACCCCCACCCAGCCCCCAGCAATCAGATGCACTAGAGTTTGCATCCTTATCCTGTGCCCAACTGTGTGACCTTGGGCAAGTTAGCTAACCGTTCTAAGTCTTAGCCTCTTCATCTTCAACACGGAGATAACAGTTTGTTATGAGGATGAAATGAGATCATGCACCAAGAGCTTGCAGCTCAGTACCTGGTACATATAAGCATTTAAGAAATGTGTCCTTCTGATTAGATGTGGTGCTCTGACTACTGAAGAAGTGATTACAGCTCTGCTGCCATACCCCAACACCTTGTGATAACCGTTTTCATTCTATGCTTCTAGCTTTTACTATTTTTTTCACCATATTATTTCGGGGTTGAGGGGTTGGGGGAGAAAGGTAATCAGTTACATAAATCCCACTTTTCGGACTGTTGCTTGAAGCAAGGTGAAAAGCTGGGGAAAGAGGTAACATATACACTGAAGAGAAATTCGCTCTTTAGGGTGTGATGTTACAAGTGTATGGAATTTAAACAAATCATGTAATTTCAACCTATAACATATGGGGCATCAAATCACAGGTAGGTTTTATTTAAGAAGAGACAAAAACCAAGCAATATTAAAGAACACAGAAGGAATCAATATGGGCCTATTGCTATCTCAGCATTACTGACTGAAACAGGGATTGGTGGGCTAGATTACGGGGGATTTCATGGGGTCTAACTGCCAACAGGTGGCAAGCTTTAGTCATCTTCAGATGCAAAATCTTAATGAGTTTGAGTATGCAAGTCTCAGTTCAAGGCCTCCTGTCAGCAATCAAGGGAAACAATTTTCTGGGTTTAAGCCTCCCTGGCAAGTTAGCAACCAGGGAACTGTCTGCCGTAGCTTGCACCTGTCCCTAGAACGGGATTCTGGCCTGACGGTGAAACCCCACCATCCTTCCCTGACCGTCCATCCTGCCGCTGTGGCGCCTCCAGACAAATGGGGGAAGCCCACTAGGAAGTGGTCACGACCAACCAAGCCACAAATCCCCAGGCTGTGGGATTTCCACCTCAATACCACGCCTGAAAACCGAAAATAAGCGCCCGCTTGTTATACTGCAATGGGATTCCCCCTAGCAGCAATTCCCCCCCACCCCCCGCTTGCATGTTTTATTAATAAATGCAAGATGGCACACGGAGGCAAAGAATGGGAGGTAAGGCATCTGCAGCTGGACCCGAACCAGGGCAGTTTGCAAAAATAAATAAGAAGCATGTGACAAGAAGCAGGTTCCCCAGGCTGGAGCTGAAGCCCCGGGCTGCCCCAGGCACCCTCGCCTTGTTCCCCCTGCCGGCAGGGATGAAGGTCAGTGGTAAGATCCCAGCCCTCCCGGGCACGTACCCTGCAAACCCTGACCAGCTCCCACCCGGGCCCCGGCCGCAGGACCGGGCAGGGAGGCAAGGGAAGCCCCAGCCACGGCCGGCTGCGAGGACACATACCTGCTGCCCGGGCTGGGGATTCGCTCCGCTCTGCAGCGGCGCTGGCCGCGGCTCGCGCTCCCGGGGCTCCCCTCTCCGCCCCCCCGCCCCCTCGCGGCCCCGCCGCTCCCTGGGCTCCTCCGCCCGCCGCGCTCAGGGGCGCGCGCGCGGCCACGTGCCGGCGGCTCACTCGGGCCCGCGCCTGCGCCCTCGCCTCCCTCCCTGCGCGCGCGCGCGCCCCGGCGTCTGCGGAGCGGCCGGGCGGCTGTCTAGGAAACCGCGGCCTCAGCGGGCCGGGCTGGCGGCAGGAGCCGGGCAGGGGGCGGGGGCTGGGGACTCCGCCCGCACCAGGGCCCGAACGGAGCGCGCCCGCTTCGTGGCGTGGGTGAGGGGGTCGCGGGGCAGGTTGGGGGGCCTGCGCGTGCGCGTGTGAAGAGAGGAGGGGGTCGCGGCGGGAAGGTCTGAGGTGGAGGCCGGCGGGGCGCGGAAGCAACAAGTGCGGAGGTCGAGGACCCTCTCCGGGAGGTGGGGGTGAGGGGTGGGGTTCGTGCAAGCGAGAACAGAAACCTGTGGCTTTGGTGCAGCGCTTTGCAGTTTCCGAAGCTCTTTGCGGGTCGTTCGTTACATCCATCCGCACGAGGCGCCTGTAATAGAGCGAATGGCGGGCATTGCCCTTTGCGGTTTCAGGCCACGGAGGGGAAAACATTTCTTTCTGGCCGAGGTCGTATCAGAATCAGAGACCCCTGACCCTCAGGCCACTGTCGCGGAGAAAAATACCTGTCAGGACCTTCATTGGTTAGCCTTAACTCAGGACTCTTGTAGGACAGTGTTTCTCAGCCTTTTTTTCTTTGCATCATGGCCCTCTTAAGAAAAGCCTTTTCAAATGTTTTGTTCACAATCGCCCCCCTCCATGAAATTCTAATATCATTCATGTTACTGTATAGCTGGTTATGTACCGTACGTGTATCTGTGCTTTATACATTAAAAGAGTCAGATTTCGCCCCTTGGAGATAACGTAGACCTCCGTGGAGCATGCTTGCTTTAGGACCTTGGCCCTTGGTTAGCGGGTGAGGGCAGGGGATACACCTATAAATACTCTTTGTCGGTTAAAGTCCTCGCATCTATAGGTATAACTCTTTCTAATGTATGCAGGTGTGAGCAAAGGAATACAGTTACTTAAGCAGCTCCTGGATTCGAAGTAGCTTTTGTCATTTGTAGTCTCAATTCATGCTAAAGATCTAGCCATTTTCCAATAGGGTCCTGGCATTTTGTTACAATACTTGAAAAGATTGGAAACCCTCTTTTCTAGAACACTAAGTTTCAGGGCGGGCTTTGGCACTGCAGGCAGCCTTGATTTCCGGTTCTCATACTTCTAAAGTGGGTTTGTTTGTTTGTTTGTTGTTTGGTTATGCCTATTTGGTCTCCCAGAAATGTCTTAGTCATTCTTGCCTCTTCCTCCTCCCACCTCAGCTTTTCTAGGTAAAAGATGGAAATTATGAGGTTGAAAAACTTAAAAACTCAGGTCACAGAATTGCCCCAGGGGCTTGGATCATACTTTTCATAGACACAGGGATGTCTAGGTAGGGAATGAGTATCTAAGTTTGGCAAGCTGGGAAATAAGTAAAATTCCTTCTTCAGGTCCTTTTTCATCTTTCATTGTTTCTTACCCAACTTGAGGAACAGGGTTTCAGAGGAACAGAAAACCCTTGGAGGTGATGATTGTAAAAGCTACCTGGGCTGCTGGAGGATTTTTCTTCTATGTTTAGTGTGGACTGGAAAAGAGAAAGGATGAATTGAAAACACTTGGGAAGATGGATGGGCGGGGGGGGGGGTATAGTCTTCTGACAGGTGGTGGCAACATTTCAATTACACTTGAGAAAGTGTTTAAGAAAAAAAAAACACCTTGTCATAGCAAGTTGTTATACACCCCATTTCCCTTTGCTTAGTACAACTCTAAAGATTTGATTAAAACCATTAAAAAGCATCCAGTTACAGTGCTAATTAAAAGGGTAGGGCAAGTATTTTTGAAACCAGTAGACAGAAAAATTGGAATACCACTTTGGTTTATCTGGAATCTTAGTAGTCTAATACAGTTTTTGGATTCAGCTGCAATACTACTTTCAAGGGAACTTTTTCTTCTACTACAATGGCTGTGTATGAAGACCCTTTAGAGAGAGAAAACTGTGGAAATTACATGTTATTGTCTTCTACCCGTGTCTTCTGCAATCCAAGTGTATGGAAAATGCAGCTGCAACCATTTTACGTGGTAGCGTGAAGTCAGAAATCCCCGAACGTGTGTAATTTATCAGCTCTATGCTGCTCCCTGGTGTCCTGCTTCACAGCACATGCCTAAATACAATCTTCCCCTTCTGATACATTCTTTAGGGTATTGAAAACCCAAATCATAGGTGTAGACAAGATGCTTTCTCAAATTTTTCCTGCTCTGTTTTCATGTACCCTGAGTCCTAATTCCAGAGGAGGATTAGCCATGAGGCTGATCAGTTTGGAGGAGCTGTGAAGATCTCTGGCAAGCCTTTTTAGCTTGTGCTTTAATGTGTCTCTAAGAGTCTCTTGGAGATACTTGCCGAACATCAAATTCTGGAGCCTCACCTCAGACCCATTAAAACCTAATCTACAGGGGAGTGGCCCGTGATTTTTAACTGCCCCAGGTGACACTTATCAATGGCAAGGCTGGGGACGACTAGAGCTATGTATAGAACAGGTGTGGCTTCAGTAGCCCGTAGGGTCTAGTGAGAGGGAATTTTGTAAGTGAAGGAGCCCCACAGCAAAAGAAAAATAGGACCTATAAAGCAGGAGTAGAAGAAAGTAACTGGTTTAAAGGCCTTTGTGTCACTTTCTTGCCAGATAGATCTGCTTCTAATGTGGCTGTAATTGGTACTCTGCCCCATGCTAAAATGCCTTTTGAGGTAAGTCAGATTTTCTTTTAGTTAAAAAGACTATCTTTTCAAGAGTATCAGAATCACGCGATCAGAAAATTTGTGCATGTATGCAGCTGCAAGATTATGAGAGGGCAGATTGCAGGTTATGTTTATCCTGTGAATGTCTGAAAGAGATCACTACCAGAGTTAAAATGTATTCTCTTGAAGGTAGCTGCTTGAAGAAGTACAACATAGGAATCTGATGCCACACGATTTGTGAAATTTAAATAATACCAAGGGATTTTAAGTTGTTAAGGTTTATGTTAATGTTAATGTTTTAAAACCTCTTCTAATTGTTGATCTGTAATGCAGCCTTGCTTATTTGGAACACACAAGGATAAAGCCAGTGTGAGTAGGTGAAAAGCTTGAAAAATGAAATGTATGTGACTTTGTGTGATATTTAAAAATGTATATATAATAACTGCTAACAAAATAGCTTTTAAAAATCCTGCTAAGATGACTTTAATAGATGAATATGATTGACTTGTAATTAACAAAATTCATGTACGTACAGTCTGTGTGGATAAAACAGCACAGTGCTGTGCACTGAATAGGCCCTCAATTAACACTCTTCAAAAAGGTTTTCTCATAAGTAGGATAAACAAGCTTAATGTAGCAAGTCCATCTTCAAGGATAGTACCTCAGTGACAGACTTGACCTTGAGCAGTGGCACACCAGGAATAGGGCAATGCTTGGGTGCAGGCAGCAAAAACTCATTGTCTGTAGTGGATCTAAACTATGATAAACCCACTGGCTGTCTGATTTTTATTACCAGCAGTTTTTATGTACCAGAAATTCTAAACAATGTCGGTGATAAAATATTCCTTCCTGAAAATTTCTTACAACTCTAGGTTCTAAACAGTTTCTGTAGTTACTGAAAAGTTTAGCAGTATATACGTAAGCTTCAAATTAGCACATTTTAATTATTAATCCTTTAATACAATATTCTATATAGAAATTAACTCAGAATTCTCAGTTATAGTTAGTCTTCAATAAAGATAGACTCAGCTTTATGGATATTTTTCCAAATAAATTCATAAAAATTCAGGGTAATTCAAGGCTTCAGGTACAATTCATGTTACAACCCCTTTGGTCCATATCCCTGCATTTAAATAGCAGATTCATAATAAGCAGTAGTAGCACAGCAACCATAAGGATGAAGAAACAGAACTGACTACTTCACTGTCGTTATTCTGTGCGACCACTTAGCGTTTTCCCTTGCACATTACATTTAAGAGTGAAATGAAATGCAAACTGTAATATTTTTGACTTGTAGGTACACATTATATTTAATATGTGAAATTATACTTTTGAATAATTCAGGAAATATCTGTAACTTTGAGATTTATTCTTTTAAGATTGTTAGTGTTTGCTTCAAAACTAAAGAAGGAGTCAAGAGAATAGGAGGTGTTCTTATTTAGCACTTCCACAGAACAATATGGAGGTTTCAGTTTTTCCTTTTTTCAAAAACATTAATTCCATTGAATTTTTCTTTTTCTTTTCTTTTTTTTTTTTTTTACTATAGTATTTGTTTTATATTGGCTTGTAAGTGGAGTTGAGTAAAAGAATTTTCACTGTCTCCTTCATGGCTATTATTTGTTTCATTTCATGATCATGACTGAAAATAATTTTGTCACATAAAGGAGGATGTGTTAAAAAATGATCCCTCTGGGTGTCATATTCTGTGTATAGCACTGATCATGAAGTGAATGATACTCTAAGTGAGCTTTGTTTTTAATATTTGGAATTTCATATGTACTTCATAAGAAACCATTTCTTTGGCACTGCTTATATTCCAAAATGAAATATCAGTGATTGTGTATATATTTTAAAACATAAAAATTATCTAACATTCCAATTCTAATATAATTAGGCTATTTTGAAACCTAGCAAGTACATGTCCATGTGTTTATTGATAGATACATACTGACATTTATTAAATGCTTACAGTGTGTCAAACATCATTCTGTATGCTGTATATTAATTTTTTCATAGCAATCCTGTTGGGAAGTTATAGTTATTACTTCATTTTATGGATGAGAATACTGAGGCACAGTGGGATTAAGTAATCTGCTCAGAATCACCCAGCTAGTAGGTGGAGAAGCCAAGATTCAAACCTGGACTGTCTGATTCAGAGACCTCAGGTTCAACCCTAGTGTCTCACTGCCTCACATATCTATACACAAAGTTGTGCCTCAGTAAGTTTGAGGAATCATTATATAGTGGGAAAAGCATTCTGGATCCCAGGGTTCCACCTCCAGTTCATTCTGTAACTTTGAAAAAGGCAATTAAATGAATGTCTCTGATTTGTAGAGGGCTCAACTGAGTCCATCTAGAAATTTTCTAAGTTTCTAGAAATTCTCAAGTTTCTAAATCTAAATTTTTATGATTGTATGAATATTTTTATGTAGACATGAAAATTTGATTTTTCACTTATCTAACAGACTAAAACTAAATCAGAAATATAAGTAGCATGATTGAATTTGAAGGTAGATTAATTGTAGTTGCAAAATTATGCTACTATTAAACCTTTCACATTATTTGTGTGACTACAGAAAGAACATAAACTTTTTTTAATTGAAATATAGTTGATTTACAATATTGTGTTAGTTTCAGGTGTACAGCATAGTAATTTGGGGTGTTTTTTTTTGCAGATTATGTTCTAAGTTACTATAAAATATTGATATAATTCCCTGTGCTGTATAATAAGTTCTTGTTGCTTATCTGTTTTATGTATAGTAGCTTGTATGTGTTAATCCCATACTCCTAATTTATCCCTACCCTTCTCCCTCTTTCCTTCAGTAACCGTAATTTTGTTTTCTATGACTATGAATCTGTTTCTGTTTTGTATATGGATTCATTTGTATTATTTTTAGATTCCACATCTAAGTGGTATCATGTAGTATTTGTCTTTCTCTGACTTTTTTCACTGAGCATAATATACTCTAGGTCCATCCACATTGCTGCAAATGGCAATATTTCATTCTTTTTAATGGCTGAGTAATATTCCTGTGTGTGTGTGTGTGTGTGTGTGTGTGTGTGTGTGTGTAGCCAGTTGTCTGTTGATGGGCACTTTAGTTGCTTCCATGTCTTATCTATTGTATATATTGCTGCTCTTAACATTGGGTGCATGTGTCTTTTTGGATTAGAGTTTTTGTTTTTTTCCAGATGTATACCTCGTAGTGGAATTGCTGGATCGTATGGTAGATCTATTTTTAGTTTTTTTTTAAAGAAACCTCCATACTGGGGGGAGGGTATAGCTCAGTGGTAGAGTGCATGCCTAGCACGTGTGAGGTCCTGGGTTCAATCCCCAGCACCTCCGTTAAAATAAGTAAGTAAATAAATAAAAACCTAATTACCTCCCCCCCCAAAAAAAAGAAGAAAAAAAAAAAGGAAACCTCCATACTGTCCTCCATAGTGGCTGCACCAATTTAAATTGCCACCAGCAGTGTAGGGGTTCTCTTTTCTCTACTCCCTCTCTAGCATTCATTATTTGTAGACTTTTTGATGGTAGCCATTCTGACCCATGTGAGGTGATACCTCATTGTGGCTTTGACTTGATTTCTGTAATAATTAGTGATGTTGAGCATCTTTTCATATGCCTGTTGGCTATCTGTATGTCTTCTTTGGAAAAATGTCTTTTTAGGTCTTCTGCACATTTTTTGATTGGGTTGTTTGATTTTTTTATATTGAGATGAATGAGCTATTTGTGTATTTTGGCTGTTAAGCCCTCATTGGTTGTGTTGTTTGCAAATATTTTCTCATTCCGTAGGTTATCTTTTCATTTTATTTATGGTTTCCTTTGCTATGCAAAAGCTTTTACATTTGATTAGGCCTATTTGTTTATTTTTACTTTTATTTCTTTTGCCTTGGGAGAATGATCTAAGAATATATTGCTACAATTTATGTCAAAGTTTTCACCTGTGTTCTCTTCCAGGAGTTTTATGGTGTCATGTCTTACATTTAGATCTTTAAACCATTTTGAGTCTTTTTTTGGTGGAGGGGAGAGGTAATTATTTAGTTTTTTTGATGGAGGTACTGGGGATTGAACCCGGAATCTTGTGTATGCTAAGCATGTGTTCTACCACTGCACTGTACCCTCCCCTAAAGTTTATTTTTGTATGTGGTGTGAGGGAATGTTCTGATTTCATTGTTTTACGTGTAGCTGTCCAGCTTTCCCAACACTAGTTGAAGAGACTATCTTTTCTCCATTGTATTTTCTTGCCTTCTTTGTCATGGATTAATTGACCATAGGTGTGTGGGTTCATTTTTGGGCTCTCTGTTCTGTTGATCTATGTGTCTGTTTTTGTGACAGTACCATGCTGTATTGATTACTGTAGCTTTGGAGTATATTCTGAAGTCTGAAAGGGCTATACCTCTAGCTTTGTTCTTTTTTCTCAGGATTGCTCTGGCAATTCTGAGACTTTTGTGGTTCCATAGGATTTTTAGGATTATTTGTTCTAGTTCTGTGAAAAATGTTATGGGTATTTTGATAGTGATTGCATTAAATCTGTAGATTGCCTTGGGTAGTATGGTCATTTCAGAAGTATTAATTCATCTAGTCCAAGAGTGTGGAATATCTTTCTGTTTCTTTTAATTATCTTCATTTTCTTTTATTAGTGTTTCATAATTTTCAGTGTATAGAAAAACCATAAACTTCTGAGGGACTGAATATGGATTCTGATAATTGGGTTGATATAAAAATTTATATTAGTCATATATGCCACTTCTATGTACTTCAGGTGTTCTGAGTCTCGATCTTCTGTCTTAGTGCCACATAAAGTAAAGCTTTTGGGGAATATGAACTTTTAAAGTGGAAGATGGATCATATTGTATACAGTCCCCCCACCCTTTCTCATGAAGGTTGCTACCTCACTGAAATGACAATCCTTATTAACCTTCTATCCATAATATTGCATATAAATTTTTTTCTTAGTGGAGACATAACACAAAAAGTAACTTTCATAGACAAAGAAATATAATTCCTTGCCATCTCTCAAAAGTCTTTGAAAGGGATTTTTTTTCCATCCTACCCAATACTCTTTTAATAAAATTCTGTTTCCCTCTTAATCCAACTTCTAGTCTTGTATTTAGAAATATTAACAATAAATAGTTTCCCTGGGGCTTAAATTAAAGGAGAAGGAGGAGAAATTAAACATATTATAGTTTCTGCTGCTTATTATGAAATTCTCTGGGAGTATCACTAAGTGAAAAAAAAAACTCATGAAATTTGTAAGCAGATTGTACTTTCCTTTTCTCTGTGTGCTACTAAAATCATTACATAACATATTTTCTGTTTTTATTTTTCCTTATGATGGCCGCAATTTCTATCAGAGCAGAAGAAATAGAGGCGAGCTATGAAGTGAGAGCCAGTCTCCTCTCTACTGTGCAATTTCGGAGAAAAAACTTTTGACCAAGGACAGATCAGGTAAGTGATTACTTGTTAATTCATTCTTTCTAATGTTTTGGGGGCATATGTGGGGGTATAATTTGCCAATCATAGCCACAGGTCATTGGTTTAATTCAACCAAGAGACAATAAGGATGGACTCTGCAATATGGAAAGTTATTTAACTTTTAATTTACAGAAGCCTCAATTCTAATGTTTGAGAGGCCTGTGTTGATATAACCGTGTTCAATTATGTGTTAAGTATTCCTAAAAACATATTAAAAGTAACAGTTGTAAGCTGGTTAAGTTTAAATCTGGTCTCTGTAATTAAAAAATAATATGGGTAGAATTAAAGAAGGTTAAGAAAGTTTTGGGGAACAGGAGTCTGAAAATAGTTCAAGCTGCTGAGTTTAGGAAAGTGAAGGCTAAGGGATGATAATGCTTTTCAAGTAGATGAGATGCTGACTCACTGAGGATGGTACCTGTCCGTTTCTCACCTCTGTACGGGAAAAGCAGCAGGAGAAATTTAGACTAGAAAAGCCAAAGATTTTGAAAGTAACATTGTTTAAGATTAGAATGATTTACCTTGGGAAGCTGTAGAATCCTCTTTCTGGAAGGTCTTCCAAGTAGCCTGATCACCTGCCATGAATAGCTTATATATCTACCATAAGGCCTTCTAATCTTGTGTTGCTGTGGTTTATTTCATCAAACATGTGGTTATTTATGTCTCAGGCAGTAGCTAACATAATACATTTCTAATGATATGATCTATAAACTAATAGAATTTGACTTTAGGAGCATTATGGAAAATTATAGTTATGTTTTGAGCACAGAAAGTCATGTGTTTTATTCAGTTTTTTCCGTTGTCGACCATGTGGTCATCATTAACATGTTTAATTTTTCTGGTTCATATAATACTCTCCAAATACATATATGTTAATATCAACAGAGATTGAATTGTGGACTCTTTAATGAATCACCTCTACCAGGACTAGAGAGAAGGATGGGAGGATAAACTTAAAGATGAGTGTGTCCAAGTGGGATTGTTGAGGACGGCTCTCTAAAATGTGAGATAAGGTGGAGATTTCAAACAATGGAGAGGGAACCGCAGAGTTACAATCTGAAAATGGCATTTGGAAGCAAGGAAGAGGCTGTTCCTTACTTCTTCCTATTGATTCAGAGAAACAGGAGACTGTAAGGATTAAGTAAGTTATATTGGAAAGGTACCTTGTGATCCAAGGAGAACCAGGTTTTTATTAAGAGTGAATACTTTATCCTCAAAGAAATGAACTCTCTAGAGATGAGGGATAGGGTGAAGGGTGAAGAATTACAGAAGTTGCAGAATTCAGTGTGGAGTGAGTGTGGTTGGGGGATTTTGAGAGTGGAGATGTGCCGGGCAGAGGCAAAAGGGAAAAAAGATTTGTGCTGATGGAGGTGAGTGAATAAAACAGATGAAAGAAGAGTTTGAGTGTGAAAGAACAGTAGACACAGGTTAGAGGAAAACCGAGGCCATTAAGATAATATTTCTTTGTGAGCAAGGGGTTGTTAAAGATGAACAGTTATGTATACTGAGGAAAATGAGAGGGGATGGTAATTACAGGCCTGAGAAGGGCACACACGTGTGAAAAATAACCAGGCTGATTGAGCCCTTATTTTAAGAAAAGTTTTCTGGGACAGTGTTCAGAGACTTAGTTCCGCTTGGATATTGATTCTAGCGTTCCTAGGCTCCAGAGACGTGGGAAACCTCTAGGAAGACCAGGGTCAACACCGAGATGTCGGTGGTGGTGGGAAGCCCCATGATTTTTGTCTTCTTTGCATCTCTGCATAGAGCTGTAGCCTTTGTAGGGAACATGCATAATTTAAGACTACTCCTGGCAGCAAAGAATGGAGACTTTGCTCTTGCCATGTGGTAGTAGCTTAAGAGTTTATAAATCACTCACCAGCCAGCTTTGAAACTGTGATTCTTGATGAATTATTAATTGGGGGAAATTTTGTGTTATTTCATCTTTTGCATATAAAGAGGATCTTTGTTATCAAATCATTTCACATTTGCGTAAAATGCAACTATATACCTTTAGGTTTCCCAGTGAAGAGTAATGATGATAGCCAACACTTGTTGAGTGCTTCTTATGTTCCAGGCACTTCCTATGTATAAATTCATTTTATATGCAGACAACTCTTTGAAGTAGGCACCATTGTTCTCTCTCTCTCTCCCTCAAGCATGTATGGACGAGGAAACTGGGCACAAAGGTTTTTGCCCGGTTCTGTGCTAGAATGTTCTAACTTGCAACTAAGATTTGCACTCCAGCCTTCTGGCTCAGAGCCCATGCTCTCAACCCTTACACTATGTATCTTTTTTTTTTATATGTAAAAATTATGAGTTGATGGTTGCTTGGAAACCATTATACTTTGAATGGTTGGTGACTTGGTTATATTTATAGGTGGCACAATTTACATCAAAGAAAGTGGCTCTTATGAGCTGCTACATTGAATGAAAATTGATTTATTACTTCTGTAAATGTTTTAAAAGAATTCCTGCCAACACACTCAGTGATGTGAAGGGCTATTGCCTGGGGCAGGCCAGCTGCTGTTACTCAAAAGACCAGACTGGGTGGTATCATCTTAGTAAGTTTTCAGAAATTCCTCAAGGATTTCATCAATAACAGCAGCTATTGGCATGCACTGTCAGCCCTTCATTTATAAATAGCCTCCACCCCTGTGCCCCTCCACCAGGGGCGCAGCTGCCATAGAAACAGTTGTTAATAAACAAGGGTATTTTAGAGAATCTGTGGGTTCAGAATTGAAGGAAGGGAAAAGCAGAGTTGCTAAGGGGTGTTGGTCTCAGGGAACAGACTCCTGAGTAGGATGGGTTTCCCTGAGTAGGAATCTGTTTACCTGAAGTATATTTCTTTAGCCCTGCCTGAAGGGCTTCCTCCCCACTTCTGTTATGCTGCTTGAAATTTCATCAAACAGAGATTGTTTTTCATTTTTCAAACATTCTCTTAAAACTGTGAATGTCTACGTGTGGCCAGTATTCTCAGTGACCTCCCTAATACCCATTCCCTGTGGCTTACCTTCATCTTGTTAGGGGTGGCAGCGTGCCCGGCTTCAGCAAAACACCCTGACTAGTTGAAAGCAGTTGTGACATTCCCATTTTCTTTTGCCAGTGGTGGTGAAGGGAAGGCTGCCGAGTTCAGGGAGGGCTTTGCTTTCCTGCTAAAGAGAACGGAGGTGGCTGGTACTCTCCTCTTTCCCCTTTCTTTGTACCTTAAATGCAAACATGATGCCTGGAGATCCAGTAGCCATCTTGCAACCATGAGATGGCAAGCAAGAGGGCAAAAAGGTGATTCCAGCAAGCTGAGGACCATGGAGGAGGAGGAGGACGGAAAGAGTGTGGAACATTGCTGAACAGCTCTTCCAAACTTGGACTGCCTTCCTCCAGAGTTATTGTGGAGAAAAACAAGGAGAAGATGAACCTCCTCCTGCTGTTCGATGGCAGTCTGTGGAAACTGGGACTGTGGTGTTGGGGGAAATGAGAGGAAGAGCTGGGAATGTTGTGCCATGTTGGCTACTTGTGGCTTTTCAGTAGGCTCCTATGGAAGGGAGGGCGCTCCAATTAGTGCTCCTCAGCATGGAAGCAGAGAGGGTGGAGGAACGCAGCTTTGCCGTAGAGGAATTCTGCCTTTCGCTTGTGCTCTGAACTTACACACAGCTCCGTACACTCCGTAACGTGGAGTTTTGTAGGGATTAAGGGGAGTACCTTCCTACCTAACACTACTGTGTTAGGCAATTAGCTGTGACTGTCTTCATCTTTCAAGCAAAGTCAGACCAATATAAGGTTGGCTACAAAAAACTGTGAATCCCCTGGGAAGGACAGCGGCTTCAGAACCTACGTTAGATATGGCTGCAGAGGACAGTGACAACGCAGATCCCTCTGAGACTGGAAGCAGGAGCTGCCAGAATGGCTAGCCAAAGACTTTATTTCCCACCAGGGAATCTGTGATTTCTGTCCAGTAAGATACGACATGGATTGTGGCTCGTTGACCACTGCATACTTCCTGTTATCCTCTTTCCTTAGTGAAATTTTTATTAAGGTCACTGTTCTTTGCTTTACATCATTTTATATATATATGGGGAGTGGCTTAGAGACAGCTTATTTCCTAGCCATGTAAGTGGTCAGAAGAGAGCTGTCATATTTTCACTTGATAGAGCAGATATAAAATCAACCAGAGATCCTGCTACATGCAGTAACTGGATGAGATGGTGGGGCTGTCTTCCACGAGGAGAGGATGAGTATGTTCTGTTTAGCACACGTGTAAAAAGTGTGTATGTGCATGTTGAGTTGAGGACTGGCACACACTGTTAGTTGGCCAGTCAATATTCATTTCTTAACTCTGCCATAAATTTAGAAAAGTTAAATATTGGATTTTCCAATTTTTTCTTACTGTTACAGTAGCCATGTAATAGTTTTAGCTCAAAAACCTGCTGGGGGACTTCATGGAAGACCTTCCCTTTTTCTTATAAAAGGGTAAGACAGGGCTGATGTTAACCTCTTTGTCTTGCTTTGACCTCATATGTGCTTCTTGGAGCTGCAATGACTATCTTGAATTCATTAGGCAGCAAACATGAATATAAAAAGTAAATACACTCGGGATGGTGGAGCAAAAAAATTGAAGGTTAATGGCATCACTGACTAGTAAAAGGTGAAAGATTTGTATGCTCTGAAGAGAAACCAGAGGATGGCACCGTTGATCAGTAAACCGAAGGACATTCCCTTTTTTTGTATAGTGTTTATTGAGATTTAGCACCATATTCACTGCTTTCTTTGCCCTTCATTCCTTTTTGCATCTTGATCTCCAGCTAGAATCGCTTTCCTTTCTTGCATTCATTCTTTAGTATTTTCCACTCATACTTTAATGCAGCTTTTTTAGTGGAGCTTTTTTTATTTTTGGTTTATCCAAAAAGTGTTTAAATTTCAAAAAGTAAATCTGCTATGAACATTTGTGTACAAATCTTTGAATGGACACATATTTTCATTTCTTGTAGGTAGATTCCTAAGAGAAGGATTGCTGGATTGTATGACAAATACATATACAAATTTTAGGAAACTGCCACATTTTCCCAAAGTGGCTGTACCATTTTACATTTCCACCAGTATTAGATGAGGCTTCTAGTTTCGCTACATCCTTGCCAATACGGTGTTGTCAGTATTTTTTATTATAGCCGTTCTAGTAGATATGTAGGATTATTTCATTGATGTTTTAATTTAAATTTCTCTAAGTTGAAAAAAATGGTTGCCCATTTTTAAGTTGGGTTACCTTTCTTTTGTTTCATTTGTAAGAGTTCTTTATATAGTCTAGATACAAGTCTCTTATCAGATACATGATTTGTAAATATTTTCTCCTATTCTATGGCTTGCCTTTTCATTTTTTTTAATGGATTATTTTACTAGAAAAAGTCTTACAACAAGTTTCATCTGTGTAGCACAGGGAACTATAATCAATACCTTATAGTAACCTATAATGAAAAAGAATATGAAAACAGATATATATGTGTATATGTATGACTGAAACATTATGCTTTACCGCAGAAATCGATACAGCATTGTAAACTGACTATACTTCAATTAAAAAGAAAAAAAGAAAGTCTTAAATTTTGATATAAGTATGATGTAAGTATAATTTGTCAATTTTTTCTTTTATAAATTGTGCTCTTAGTGTCATATCTAAGAAATCTTTGCCTAACTGAAAGTCACACAGATTTTTTTCTAGAAGTTTTATAGTTTTAGTTCTTACATTTGGGTCTGTGATCTATTTTGAGTTAATTTTTCTATGTGCTACAAGGTAGAGGTCTAAGCCTGTCTTTTTGCTCACAGATACTCAAATATCCCAGTACCATTCGTTGAGACGATCTTTTCCTCACTGACCTCTGTCAAAATAATACAAGGTTTATTTTCAGCGTACAATTCTTGGTCTACAGATTCCCTATCAAAACCCCAACACGGGTTTTAAACAGTAATCAGCAAGCTAATCCTAAAATTTGTGTGGAATGACAAAGGAACTAGAATAGCCAAAACAATTTAGAAAAAGCAGAACAAGGTTGAGGGACTTAACATGGCCTGGTTTCAGATTTTGCTGTTAACCTGCAGTGATCAAGAGAGTGTGCTTTCTTCCAGGAAGAAAAGAGAAATGCCCGCTTTAGGTTACTATCTCTAAAGCAGACATTTCTCAGTCTGATTTCTTGTTATCATAACTATCATGACTATATAATATTGCCAAGGCATAACCATCATACAGGCTTTGGACATTTTCGGAAGTTTTTCAGTTGGTGAATTTTTTTCTGTTTGAGATAAGACGAGGGGCAGCTAACATTCTTTACTTGTGTTTGGAAGGTGAACCAGAGGAACTTGTGGAGCCTGTAAGAATGAGCTTTAAAGGTGTGTCACTGGCCGGTACATTCTTTGAGCAGTTCTAGGTCATTCCACACAAAATTATTCTTCAGAGTTTATGAAGACCCACATTTAGCTTATGTTTAGCTTATGTTTAAGAAAGTGAAGATTGAGGTGATGATGATGATTCTGTCTTATTCACATAAATTAAAATAAAATATGGTAAGGCTGATATGCTCTTTCAAGAAAACCCCCTGATAGTTACTCAGAGCTTGTAGTTTTTTTTTTTTTAGTAAAACAGAATTGCAAGTCACTCTAGTAGACAACTGTCAACAATTAATTCATGACAAAATATTTGTTAAACATATGCTACTGACAAGGCAGTAGGCCGCATTTAGCCTCACGGGACAAACATAAATAAGACACTAGTCCTGTTTCAGGAAATTTATAGCCTAGTTAAGGAAAGGAAGCGTATTCATATGGAGACTAAAGAAAAATCCAGGATAGTAAATTAAGGAAGTTACTGAGTTTCTCCCTTTTATAAAAGTTTCTCTAGGTGATTCCTTCTCCATTTTTCTCCCAGTGAATTCCTTGTAAGTTTTATTCCCTTTGTCAACCTGGTAGTATCCTTTGGAACTGTTCTGGTTTCAGTCCTAAAGACATTATGCAGCACAGAACACCATAGACGTTCAAACTGTAGACTAAGATAATGATTCTCAAATTGTGCTCCGAACTGACATCATCAGCATCACCTGGGAACTTGTTATAAATGCAAATCTTTAGACCCCACACCAGATCTACTGAATGAGAAATTCTGGAGGTAGGCCCTGGCAGTCTGTTCTGTATCAGGCCGTCCAGGGAATTCTGACACTTGCTAGTTTATCCTTTCACCTGTTGATGGACTGTTGGGTTTTTCCAGTTTGGGGCTGTTAGGGATAATGCTGCTGTGGATCCTCACCTACACATCTTTGTGCAGACGTGCTTTTCACCTCCCTTGAGTAAATATGTGAGAGTGGAATTTCCAGGTCAAATGGTAGGTTTAGTAGTTATCTATTGCCACAGAGCAAATACTCGGAGGCCAAAAACAACAAAAGTTTATTATCTCACAATTTCTCAAGGTCAGGAATCCAGAAGTAACTTAGCCAGATGGTTCTGGCTCAGGGTCAGTCAAGGTGTCAGTCAGGGCTGTGCTCATTTCCAGGCTTGGCTTGGGGACAGTCCACTTCCAAGCACACACAACGTGGCTCTTGTCAGGCCTCCGTTCCTCGTCATGCCAGCCCCTCCACAGGGCTGCCTCATGACGTGGCAGCGGGGTCCCCCCAGAGAAAAGCAATCTGAAAGAGGAAACAAGAGAGCACCTAAGACAGAAGCCACAAAATCTATAATCTAGTCTTGCGAGCAGCATGCCATTTCTCCCGCCATGTCTGTTTTGTAGAAGTGAGTCAGTAAGTCCAGCCCACACTGAAGGGGAGAAGATGATACAAGCGTGTGTTAGGAAAGGGAGGTCATTGGGGTGCACCTTAAAGGCTTTCTACCACAGTAGGTGTTGCCTTAAATTTCTAACAAACTGTCACACTCTTTCCCAAAGTCTTTCTATTGCCTTACATTCCCGCTAGTGACGATGAGAGTTAACAGTTGTTCCACATCCTCACTGGCGTCTGGTAGGCTGACCAGCCTTTTTAACTTTAGGCATTCTAACAGAGATGTAGATCTTCATTGTGCTTTTAAGTTGCCTTTGCCTGATGACTAACGGCGCTGAGCATGTACTTACTAACTATGCACATATCTTCTTCTTTGGTAAAACGACTTCACATTTTTTGTCCATCTTTTAATTGAGCTGTCTTACTATTGAGTTGGAAGCGTTCATTACATATATAAAAACATGAAATAGATAAACATAAAATGCAAACCCTTTTTTAGATACATTTATAGGAAATATTTTCTCCCACTTTGTGGCTTGCCTTTTCATTGTCTTAATGGTACCTTTCAAAGAGCAAAAGTTTTTATTTGATTAAGTCCAGTTTATCCTTTTTTTTCCTTTATGGTTCATGCTTTTTATGTTCTGTCTAAGAAATCTTTGCTTTCTCCAAAGTCGCAAAGATTTGGGGGGATTTTCTTTCTATTAGTGTAAAATGATGGAAGATTGGGAACCTCTCAGTAATGTTACAGCAAAATACTGTAACAGTTAACTGTTTGTATAATTCATGTATATCCAGTGTATAGATATTACCTTGAATGGCTATACATTTACTGTTGTTGAACTTCTCATGTTGCTCACCGACTAGACTATGTTCCTTAAGAGTGGAAAATGGTTTAATTATTTTGTGTATCCTTTATTGTCTGGTACACAGTAGGGATTCAGTAAATACTTGTTTTTGAATTATGTATTTTGAATTTAAGTAGCAATGGGACTTTTGTATGTAAGAGTTAAAAAGTGGAGCTTATGAGAGTGATTAGGGCTGTAAGTAAAAAAAGAGTTTTTTTCTCAAGAGGAATAATTGAAGCTAGGGAATGGATTAGGTCTCCAAGGGAGAGAATGTTCAGAAATAGAGTGGAACTTGGAGTACAGCACCTTTAAGCTACAATCAACTAGGGTGCTTCACGTGTTTTGCTCTTAGGGTGAATTCGGATCAGTAATTTGCATTACTTTGACATCTCTGCTTGTGCTATATCTATGCCATTGAATATGAAAACAGTATTCTTCAGTTTGAATACTAAGAATAAAATCTTTCGGGAGTCAAAAATTCGTCCAGTTCAAGTGCTGAATTATGAGGAAGCTTCATTTTGGCCTGAACAAGTGCTTATCTTCAGCAATTTTTTTTGATTAATTATAAACATCTCATTGGTAATAGTACTGAATTCAGAATGCTGCTGTTGCATACTTTTAAGTTATAAGCCCAGTGCTTCTTAATGCAGACTCTGGATATTTGGATGCTGTTCACTCTCTTTAGATGTTTCACCCTTGAGGTTTTTAGTGCTATAATTTAGGGTTCCCAAGAAAGAATTCTAGAAATTGTCTGCCCTTTTAAAGTTGCAGTTATTTCTAGCCCTCTTGCAAACCGGAGATCAAGTATGACTTGGAGAAGACAGTTTCTGATAAGGGCTAACTCCCTTGTTCCAGTCCAGCCTTCTCTTCAATTCCTTTTTTTTTCTCCTAATAGATTTTATTTTTTAGAGCAGTTTTAGATTCAGGGCAAAATTGAGCAGAAAGTACAGAGAGTTCCTATGTCTCCTGCTTCCACACACACACAGCCTCCCCAACTATCAGTATCATATTGACACATCGTGATTGCTCAGAACCCGTGGTTTACATTAGGGTTCACTCTTGGTGGTGTATATTCTCTTAGTTTTGACAAATGTATAGGGGCGTGTGTCTACCATTATAACAGCCTTGGAGTATTTTTCATTGCTCTGAAAATCCTCTGTGCTCTGCCTGTTCACCTCTCCCTCCCCTATAACTCCTGGCAACTGCTGATCTTTTTACTGCCTCCATAGTTTTGCCTTTTGCAGAATGTCATATAATTGGAATCTACAGTATGTAGCCTTTTCAGGTTGGCTTCTTTCCTTTGGTAACATGCCTTTAGGGATCTCTCTGTCTTTTCATGGCTTGATAATGGATTTCTTTTCGGCACTGAATAATATTCCATGGTCTGGATGTTCCGCAGTTTAATTATCTGTTTTTCTACTGAAAGACATCTTGGTTGCTTCAAGGTTTTGATAATTATGAGTGAAGCTACTGTAAACATCAGTGTGCAGGTTTTTGTGTGGCCATAAGTTCTCAGCTTCTTTGGGTAAATACCAAGGAATGTGATGGCTGGACCTTATGGTAAGAGTTGTGTTTAGTTTTGGCAGAAACTGCCAGGTTGTCGTCCAGTTGGCTACAGTCCCCTTCTGCCTTCCCGCTAGTGATGACTAAGAGTTGCTGCTCTTCCACTTCCTCAGGGACGTTTGTTGTTGTCAGTGTTCTGGATTTTCACCTTTCTTATAGGTGTATAGTTGTATCTTGTTTTAATTTGCAATTCCCTGATGACATACGATGCTGAGAATCTTTTCTCATGCTTATTTACCATCTGTGTACTTTCTCTGGTGAGATGTCTTTTAGGGCCTTTTGCCCATTTTTTAAGTGGGTTGATCATTTTCTTATTTGAGTTTTAAGAATTCTGTATATATTTTGGATAACAGTCCTTTATCAGGTATGTCTCCTGCAAATATTTTTTCCCAGTCTGTGGCTTGTGTTCTTATTCTCTTGACAGTGCCTTTTGTAGAGCAGAGTTTCTTTTCCAGCTCTATGAAGGCATTATGGACAAATTATAATATACTTAAAGTGTACAATGTGATGATATACATTGTAAAAGGATTTTCAAAATCAGGTCAACACATCCATCACCTCATATTTTTTAAAAAATATTCTCTTTTTTAAAAAATGAGAACCCTTAAGTTCTGCTCTCAGCAAATTTAAGTTATACAGTACTGTGTTACCAACTATAGTCACCATGCTGTCCATTAGATCCTCAGACCTTATTCACCTTATAACTGAAAGTTGGTGCTCATTTACCAGCCTCTCACTTCCCCCACCCCAGCTTCTGGCGACCACCATTCTGTGTTTCTATGAGTTTGACTTTTTAATTAAAAAAATTTTTTTAAGATCCCACATATAAGTGATGCCATGCAGTGTTTGTCTTTCTCTATCTGACGTATTCTACTTAGCATAAAGGCCTCCAGTTCATCCTTGTTGCTAATGGCAAGATTTCCTTCCCTTTTATGATGAATAAAATGCTTTATGTGTGTATATGGTCATAATCTCTTTACCCATTCATCGTCAGCAGACATATTTAGGTTGTTTCCATATCTTGGCTGTTGTGAATCATGCTGCGATGAACATGCAAGTACAGATGTCTCTTCGAGACAATGATTTTGTTTCCTTTGGACATATACTCAGAGGTGGGGTTGCTGGATCATATGGTAGTTCCATTTTTAATTTTTTAAGGAGTCTCCATACTGTTTTCCATAGCGGCCTGCACCAGTTTACATTCCCAACAGCAGTGTACAAGGGTATTCTTTTCTGCACATCCTCACCAGCATTTCTTATCTCTTGTCTTTTTAATAACAGACATCCTAACAGGTGGGAGGTGGTGTTGCAAAGTGGTTTTGATTTGCATTTCCTTGGTTAGTAGTGTTGAGTACTGTTTCATATACCTGTTGGCCGTTTGTATGAGGACTCGTCCAGGTGTGCCCTAGGCACCTAGGAAAAGCCGCCCTGTCCCCACCCTCCACTTCCCCTCCAGGGAGGGGGACGGTGGTTGTGGACATTGCAGTCTCTGGAACTGCACCTGCCTCTGAGTCTGACGCGGTTGCGTACCTGCTCTGGTGAGCAATCTGTCCTCACGGCAGCCTGGGCCGGCTCCTCCCGCACTCCTGTATTGCATACTTGGCCGTAGACGTGCAGTATCTCCCTGCACCTCCTCTGGCTAATGTGGGGTCAATGCAAGACTGAAACCCAGGTGTCTGGGACCCTAAAGGAAAGCGCAACCCATCACCGCAGTTTGCATGTGCCTCCCCGGAGCTGGCCTGGCGGCCCAGCAGGCTTGGCAGCTCTTTAGCCGAAGCAATTGCCACAGAAACGGAGGATGATTTTTTTCTCTAGTGGTTTCTGCTTCTCATTCCTGTTACTGCCTTTGGCCTAGGAACATGGCAGGTCCAGCATCAGAAGAGGAAGGCAAAATTGATCACTAGAATTATGGCCCAGCCCATCCTTCAGTGGAACTGAAACGTCTTGAACACAGGCCAGTGCAGGTCAGAAGGCACCCTGACCACTCCAAGTTGCTGCACCTGATGCCGTGGACTGTAGAGGGCCCCGCCCGGGAAGCTCAGGAGGCCAGCTGCCTGGCTCTCCTTGCTGGCTGGTGCCTGCCTTGGCTCTCCCTTCCGCTGCACTGACCTGGGAACCACCATCCTGGTAAATAGAGGGCTTGTGCCCGGGAAGAAGATGAACCCTGATACACAGTGTAAAGGCCGGATTGGAGAAGTAGACCTGGGAACCAGGAAGCCTTTTGTCCCTTCCTTAGGGTCAGAGACCGGAATGTAACTGTTAGAAACTTTCCCGATGTTAAGAGTCAAGAATGGGTACAAGGAGGGAGAGAAAGGGCGGAAGGGCGGAAGCAAACTGAGCAGTGCAGTCACTCACTGTACATGGTGTGGAGTCAGTCTGTGAAGTCAGTCAAGTTCACTGACGAAGACATAGCAGTGTGAGTATATTATTTAAAATTGCAGATGTAACCGAGAGGAGAAATAAGGATAGTGTAACTTACCAGACATTCGAATTAAAGAGGTGGATGGCAGTGTGAGAGAGCTGAAACCTCATCTTTCATAGCTGGGAGTCTGATGTTGTCCAGAGTGCCAAATCTAGAAATGGAGAAGATCAGCATTTTGAATTATGGAAGAAGAGTGTGCCACTGGTTACATTTGTTCTCTTATTTCTCTGATAATTTCTAAACGGGTTCCTTCTCCAACCATTAAATGTTGGTATTTTCCAGGGATCAGTTCATGGCCTCTGCTCACACGACACACGCACACTCTGAGCTAGTTCATTCACATAAATGGCTTCAACAACCTCCTGTGGAATTTGAGTCCCAGATCTCGTCTCTCTAACCTGGTGGTTATCCTTCATGCGAGATCTGCATCTTCAGACGTTTCCTTCTACACGTCCCAGCAGCACTTTAAATTTAACGTGTCCAAATAGAAATCGTTATCTTACTCATGAAATCTGTTTCAGTATTCCTTTTTAAACAGCTATATTGAAGTATAATTTATATGCCATAAAATTCACCTATTTTAGCTGTATAATTCAGTGACATCAAATTTGCAGCCACCTCAACAACCCAATTTTAGAACATTTCCATCCGTCTAAAAAGATCCGTTTTGCTCATTTGCAGTCATTTTCTTTTCCCAGCCCCACTTCCAAGCAATCATTAATCTATTTCTGTCTGTATTGATTTGCCTTTTCTAAAGATTTCATGTAAATGGAATCATACAACGTGTGACTTTTGTGACTGGCTTCTTTCACTTAGCGTGTTTTAGAAGTTCATTCATGTTGTAACATGTACTAATACTTCACTCCTTTTTATTGCTGAATAGTATTCCATGGCATGGTTATACCACATTTTGTTTGTCCATTCATCAGTTAATGGACATGTGAGTTGTTCTCTAGTTTGGGGCATTGTTAGTAATGTTCTAGCTATAACACTCATGTTTTTGTGTGGATCTGTATTCCCATTTCTCTAGGATACATGTATCACCAATATATGTTTAACTTTTTAAGAAACTATCAAATTATTGTCCAAAGTGGCTGTGCCATTTTACAGTCCCACCAGCAACGTATGAGGGTTCCAGTTTCTCTGTATTCTTGTCAGTGCTTGTTATTGTCTGTCATCTTTATTATAGCCATTCTAGGTGTGAAATGGTATCTCACTGTGGTTTTTAATGTACGTTTCCCTAATGGATACTTGCCAGTCAGCCTTGATATTTTTTCCTTCTTTTGTACGCTGCTCTCCCATTCTGTGGATGGACCTATTAAGTATATATTTAATCCTCTCTCTCCTTTACCCTCATTCCCATTGCTTTATTCATTATTCTTGATTATTAAAATGACCTCCAAACTGCTTTCTCTGATACGTTCCGTTTTCCACACTGCTGTCAAAATGAGTTTTCTAAAGTGCAGATGTCATCATGTCACGCCTTTGCTAAAAACCTCTCAAAAGGTCTCCATTGCCTTGAAGATAAGGTCTACCATCTGGTCCCTGCTTATTTTACAGCATCTGTTCTTGTCACTCTTTCCCCCACCATCCCGTCCTCCTACGAACCCACACACACTCCACACACATACACTGCGCACGTCCTCACCTGAAATCCCCCTGCAACTATCTGAATACATAAAGGATTTTCTTCCTTCTGTGTCTTTGAACATGCTGTTGCCTCTGTCTGGAATGTTCATCCGTCTCTGCTGGCAAGCTCTCATTCATTCCTCAAAGCTCAGCAGAACTAATTACTCCCTCTTGGAATCTTTCTCTGATTCTCCTTAATAGTTAAGATTTGTTTTTGTAAGTGTTAATACAGTGACAGAAATAGGTGTCTGTGAGAATTATTAGGTTGAATGGCATGAAACTGTAGTTTTTTTAAGTCCTGCTATGGTCTATATGTCAGCCTAAAACATTCTTGTAATTGCTTGTTCCTGTTTGTGTGTCTGTCGTTTGTTAAAGACAGTAAGCCACTTACTGCATGTTTGTTCATAGATGAGTGAACAAATAAATTATTCTTAAAGCCCAAGGCTTTCATTTAGAGTGAAAAGTTACCTTGAAAAACATTGGGTCGTCGTCTTTGGAATCATGTCGCCTCAAAGGTTGTTTATTTGTATTGTGCAAAAAATTATTAATGCCAAACCAACTGCCATGATATGTCTCTTAATACATCTTGACTATCCTGAATGAAGCCACAGATTTTTCTCTCTCACATACAATTTGGTAGTCATTTTCATGTTAGTGGACAGCATCACAGTTCCGTAGTTCAAATAAGATAATAAAGGTTATTAATTTTTCACATTTTAAAGTCCAAACAAAATTTTTATATGTGTGTGCATGTATGTATGTATATATGTGTGTGTGTGTATAAGATTGTAACTGTGTAAAAATTGCCTTGGAATGTGGGAGATAGTAATGAAAACTGTTTTCAGAATTTGGGATTATATGAGTTTATTTTAATATTTTCTTAAACAAGCAAATGTATGCTTCAGTGTTTTACATCAATCAAGTAGTAATATCTGAATTGTGGTTTTAGAAAAGATAACCATCTGAATGGTTGGCATACTTTAGGTAATTACATGATTAGGAACTTCATTTAAACACAATTATAGTTTTAGTCAATATTTTAAGTTATTTATGATTTTTAAGCCTCATATCTTCCCCTCCATGCGTACGTTACAGCTTTGATAGTTTGCAGATCGTTATATTGCCATAAGTATTAGTCATATTCAGTGATTATATTCACTTCAAATTGAACATGGTGTTGTGTGCTTTATTGTGACTATGCTTTCAGGTTTGTAAGTATTTCAAATCATCATTTATATGAGTGTTACATGGTTTGTAAGGAAATTCCTTTTTTTAAAAACCCTGTGGAACATTTGTCCATTAGCTCCACATTAAAATTCTTTTCTTCACAAAGGTCTACAACACTCTGGAATTATCTAGACATGCAAAGTTAAGTTAGGAGTCTAAAAAATGCAGTTTACTTTATAACTTAAAAAGTTGGACAGCGATTTGAGAGTGCAGCTTAGTACAACTTCTTTTCTAATAAAATTTTGTTCCACTTGCAACTCTGAACATGTGGACTGGAAGGGGCGGTCCCCTTGGCCGGTGCCTGACCTCTGTGCACATGTTGGTCTTTGTCTCAGCCTCGCCCACACTGCACGCTGCAGCCCCATAAATCAGGCTTTTGACGTGTTACAAAAGGAAGGCACAGCTGCTCTAGTCCGCAGTTTTCAAAAACTTTTGCAAAGCTGCATATCCAACAAAGTTTACTGTTGTATGAATGTAAGTCTTTACTGAGGTAAGCCTTGTTTGTTTGGAAAAAGAAACTCATACAGGAAGCCAGTGATTATTTCAAATTAGATACGTTTAATTGCTCTTTCTTTGTCTCTCTCATTGCTCGTCTGTTTAACAAAGAGTGATTGGCTTTGAGAGAAGACCTTGATATTACACCTGTGTTAATAGGAATTTGTTGATTGAGATTTCTGTTACAAAGTCTTTCTGTTTAAGTCGGGAGTGAGTCTAACTTTATAAAATGAAATTGAGAGCATATAGTCTAATGTAAGTATAAATTCTTCATCTTTTCAAATTTATTTTGTAATTCCTTTATTTCTGTTATAGCAGATTAACGTCACACATAGCTGCTACGCTTTACCAGATGCCACATATTTTTTTTTAAAAGAAAGGCATCTGTACATTGGCAAATGTAATGTGCAATCTACAGTAAGTTTAAAGTACTTTTATAAAATTTTTACAGGTTCTGTAGAAATGCAACCCTTTCAATGCTGTTAAAGTTTTTTCTATAGTATGTCTGTGGCCATTTTTAATAAACTGAAAAATTGAAAGTTACTCTATTGAAAAGTCAAATTAGAAATAGGCTTTATGAAAAAGTAAAAAGTCAATTCAGGTCATTCAGTTTCACTTACTGACTCATATCTTTCCTATGTAATCTCATATGCTGTACACCTACATTGACAATGTTTATTAAAAATAAAACATTAGACTTTTCTCCAGAGAGAGATTTAAGATTACATTACATTATTCAGACAATGATGTGTGTGTGTAGTGCATTTTATACTATTTGTTGATCTTTTAGTTTTATCTGTTTAGATTTTTTTATTGATATGTAATAAGAATCTAAAAAATAGATGCTCAAAGAATTTTGTCACTAGCATATAAATCTCTTAATTATTTTCCTTATTTAAGAAAATATTACTGTTAGAATATGTGACATTTTATAATGCTCTCAAAAGAAGATAATTTTTCCCAAATTATTAATTTTAGGTGCTGTTTTTCAACCCTAAACTTTTGACCAAGAATGAAACTATTTAAAAATTAAGATGCCAACAGGTAATTTCTTGTAAGTTTATGCTTTTGTCAATGTGTGTCACGTAGCAAAAGAACCAGAAAACAAATGTTTATTTACACAAGGCTATATTTTTCCCATCTGAAATTGTCCTAGAAATCTGAAATACCTTGGTTTTAAAAGACCTTCCTTTATAACATGGAAATATTTTATTTTAGACTTATGTATTTAATCACTTTTTACAAACTGATAAATTTCTAACTTACTCTGTATATCTGATATCAACTTTACAAATAAGTAAATGAAATCAGAATAAAAATAGGTTCAGAGATAGTGGTTCAGGTTAGATGAGTATTCTTTACTCATGAAATATCAGGTGTTGAGTCATGACTGGTTACAATTCTATAATCCTGTTAAAAACAAGGACATTAATTTCAGTTATAGGAAGCATTCTGTGTTAAAGTTACACTCCACCCTCAATGGAAAACCCTATGTGATGACTCTCATGATTCTGATATAATGTAATGTTAATTGGGATTTTATTTTTTAGCCAAATTATTCCTGAAAAATTGTAAGCATTATCTCACTAAAAGTTGTTTGGTTGTAAAGGTATTATGTTGTGTAAGAAAAGATCTGAAAGATTAGTTCTGGTTGGTTTACTTTCTTTTTTTCCACTTAAATTCTTTGTAGTTCTGTTTCCCTCTTTACATTTTTATACTTTTGTAGTTGTAATGTGATGGTGAAAGAGATTCTTTTCAGTTCGAAAGTAAAAGGAAAGTTTTAAAATTTCAAATTCTGATGATGAAGACATCTGGTTTAATAGCAATTATGTCTTAACAGGTATGATATCTTAGTGGCAAATAAATATCAGATAAATTTTTTAAATTAGTATGCTGTTTTTTAAAATGCCAGGTTGGAATTATGCCATTTTCTTCTTCACAGCAGATTCTGTGTCATTTCTGGACAGAAACAATCAGGAATCCACAATGTACAATTTTAAAGCAATGTAATTTTCCTACCAAGACTAAAAGATAAAGCATTCAGCAATTTGTATTGCTAATTATAAATAGTAGCATATAGTAATATAATGACTCAATGAATTCTACTGTGGTTACTTCTAAATTTTTCTGTATAATGGTTTTGGTGACAAAGAGTGAAAAGGAAGGTTTTTTTTTTTTAAGGGTGAGGGAGGAGGTAGAGGCTGGAAGGAAGGAGAGGTACCAAGAGAGAAAGGGAAGGCAAAGAGAGAAGCATAAAGGAAAAGCCAAAGATAAAGAAGGAAGGAAGATGGAGAAAGAGGAGAGAAAGGAAGCCAGAGAGAAATGGAGATTTATTTTCTTTATATTCTGAAAGTTTGGGCTACATATCAAACAATGACTTAGGTTTTTAATTTTACTGAGAACTTCAGATACATCTTTTTAGTTACTAGCTATTACCTAAAATCCCCTTGCAAATCAAAACCTAAATAGATTACTTTACTTTTGATGTTAAAATTGTGATAGACATATAAATATCTAAAGATAATTTTGGACATCAGAATTTATTTAATAATCTAAACTTTGTTTCCCACAGCAATTTCAGACTTGAATGTATCTGAGACTTTAAAGGAAAGACAGGAATCTAAATATGCCCTTGGGACAGAGAAATTTTATGCAAAGCTGCAGAATATCTGTCCTAATTGTGAAAGACCACTATTTATTTAAAGATCCTAATCACCTCCTTTTAATCTATGATGTAGAGCCCGTATTTCTGTAATGTAGCTTATAACTCCATTATAATTAATATCATCAAGACAGATTAGTTTTTTTCCTCAAGGGAATAGAAGTCCTTGCTTATCAAAATAAGGAATAAGATTAAGTCCTTCATGTTAACAAACAATTTTTCATTCTAATTTTTAGAATTGCTACTTCAGTCTAAGACACTTAGTTGTTTTCCTTGTTTTATCAGGAAAACTATAATTTGTCTCCCTCTATTTTATGTATGTGTGTGTTTTAGATCACGAAGAGCCCTGTGGTGCCAGTCATAGGTCCTTTTGCCTGAATGGAGGGATATGTTATGTGATACCTACTATTCCCAGCCCGTTTTGTAGGTGAGTGGAGTGGACTGGGGAGAGGGTAATTTTATTTTTTATCATCTACTGACTTCTTTGAGAAGTGATAAATGCTGAACAAAGAGTGTTAAGATGAAAAAGCATTAGGAACACTTCACATTTATATAAAACAAAATTCTGGTTTTAAAGAAATACAAAGCAAAGTAGCAAATCACAATCTCAAAGGGTTTATTT
Organism: Vicugna pacos; assembly: GCF_048564905.1. Taxonomy (NCBI): domain Eukaryota; kingdom Metazoa; phylum Chordata; class Mammalia; order Artiodactyla; family Camelidae; genus Vicugna; species Vicugna pacos. The sequence goes on along the minus strand of NC_133013.1, from coordinate 23,605,531 downwards.
TGAAAATTGGTAGTGGTAGTCTCAGGCCTAGTCAGATTCTTTAGTAATCCATTGTCGTGAACTCTCTGATTTTAGCAATTTAGGGAAGGTAGTCTATGCTTAACTTACTGGCAAAACAGCTGGAGAATTCACTAAAGAAAGCCCAACATGAAATATTTTGCTTTGAGTTTAAAATACATAAGTACATGATAACTATGTTGTTATCAAAACTTCATTTGATATATTAAAAAGAAAATGAAGAGTTAAGTTTTTCTAATGGTGGCAGCAAATTAAAAAAGAAGGGTGTCTTGGCCACTCCTGTTTTAAAGTAATGTGATTCACTTTGGGAGTACAGTTATAGTCAGTGATTAATAAAAGACCTGAAAATAGTGCTTGTATGGCTGGCTTCCTGTGAGTTTGGTTGAATAGGAGTTGAGGGAGTTATAATAAACCTCTTTTAATATATGAATTAGCAACATTGTACTACCAATAATGCCCATAGACTTGAGCAGAACTAACCCCTAAGGACCTCAGGATATTTTGTAGCATGTGAGTGAATTATTCTGTTTCTGTTCTTTAACTTGAAATGAGAGCTATAGAATCTAGGTTTTAAATCTTACTAAATAAACGAAAGAAAGTAAAATTCATAGGAAAAGTGAAAGATACAGGGATTCAGTCTGGAGGAGAAGCAGAGAATGTTATAATTATTTTAGGAAGGTTTTCGAAGTTTTCACAGAGGGAATAGTGAGTCTCGGTATTTTTCCTCTTAAGTGTACAAGAGAGGGGATAGAAGAACAAATTAACAATTATAGCAGCACCTGGTAGGTGAGAAATGTTATTATTTAAAATTTTTTAATTGATTACTGAGATATAATTTATGATAAACTACATTCAAAGTACACAACTGATGAATTTTGACAAATATTTATACCTGTGAACCCACCAACACCACAAAATACAGAACATTTCTATTAACCCCTAAAATTTCTTTCCTGACCATACTCTTTATTTACACTTTCATGTTGCATTCTCACAAAAATCTTAGCGAAAAGGGGGAGAGGAGACCTTAAAGAAAAATAAGGGTAAACAAGAAATTAACTGACGTACCAAAAGTCATACAACTAGGAAAAAAATTAAATGATCTTTGAGTACAGCTCCCAAGGTTCACTGAAACTTATAATCTGAATTCTTCACAAGGGGATATGGCATGTGGCATTCCTAAAGCAAAACCGAAGTGCTTATAAGAACAAATACATTTAATAATTAAAAGATATTCATGTTTTATATCTTAATCTTGGTGGTGGCTACATGGGTGAAAAGGCTGTCCTTTCTCTGTTGAATTGCCTTTGTATCTTTGTCAAAAATCAGTTGACCTTATGTGTGTGGGTCTACTTCTGGGCTATTCTGTTCCATTGATCTATGTTTCTGTCTGTCACCAATCTTCTCGATAGCTGTAGCTTTATAATAAGGGAAGTCAGGCAAGATGAGTCCTTAACTTCGTTCTTCAGCTCATTGATCTTTAGCCTTCTATTCAAACAGACAGTATTTAATGTTAAAAGTTTCCAAATACATTTAATTAAGTTAAAATTTTTTTCCATTACGACTTCTTCTTTAACCTCTGAGGGGTGTTTTTTGGTTGTCCTTTCATATTTATGTCTAATTGCATTGTGGTCAGAATATGTGGTCTATTAAGCTGTATATGTAATAAATGTCTGTTTTACTGCACTGAATAAGTTGAAAGAATAAAGAGTACTGAAATCCAGAGAATCATTGAAATGGGAAGAAACCTAGTGTCCTACTTCAGGTCTACTACAGCAAAGTACTGCAGACTGGGAGACTTATAAGCAAAAGACATTTTTTGCTCATAGCTCTAAAGGCCAGGAGTCTGAGATCAGGGTCCCAGCTTGGCTGGTGAGTGAGCAGCAGGTGAGTGCCTGCTTCCCGGTCTTCAGATGTCCCTGGGTAGAACTTTTGACTGGCAGGTTATTTTCAGGAAGAGCTGCTGGGGAGCCAGCTGTTAGACTGCAGAGCCAACATATGACAGAATGAGGAGGACCTTTTTCTTGAGCAGGATGTAAGCAGATAACAAACCACCGGCCACGTTGTTTTTGTATGACCCTTGAGCTAAGAGTATTTTTTGCTTTTTAAAGAGTTGTTTAAACACACACACACACACAAAATGGAAGATTTTGCCACACATGGCAGGAGGAGAGAGCTCTCTAGGGTCTCTTTTATAAGGGCACAGTCCCCTTCATGAGGATTCCATCCTCGTGACTGAATCATCTCCCAAAGCCTCCACCTCCTAATACTATCGTAATACTATCATACTGAGGTTATGATTTCAGCGTGAGAATTTGGGGAGTCGAGGGGACATGGACACTTATCCATAATACTTAAGTTGTCACTCTGCTTTTGTATTCCAAATAGATGCATTTTAAGTTTATTTTCAGAAAGTTACCAATGAAAGACATTGGGCCACTCTGCTGGTAACCCATGCCAGGCTTAAGAATATATCTGGTTTCTCTATGATTTCAAACTTTAATGGTGGTTAAAGTTAAAGGGGAGTTGAAACCATGCCCCATGGATTTACGAGGGGTAGGGAAGGAGGCAGGGTGCCCATGACGCACGATAGCAGGATGTTCTGCGGGGTTAGCACACCCTGTGCACTGTGTCTGGTGTACCCTGGAGTTGTTCAGCGTGCTGGAAGGAAGTGAAGTTAGGAGGAACAAAAGGGAGACAGAAAAAAGGAAGGATTATAGTGACCAAGGGGTCAATGAAGTTGAATGGCAGATAAGTTTAAAATCATATCTTATGAAAAGAATTGCTTTCCGGTAATCTTAGGGCCGTGTTTCTCACGTAGCCCTGTAGGCTACACTAGCTGTTTGTAAAGGCAATAAACATTTTCCATCCCAGCTTACGCTATACCCTGCATTCTCTACTTCTGTTCATAACAACCCAACCACCTTGTCACTGAGAAACCCGACTCGCCCTCAGCTCTATTATTGCTCCCCATCCAGCTGCCAGTTCACAACTCGGCTGTGCTGTATGTCCCTCGTCTTTCTAGGCCTCTCTGTCCTTACAGTCACTGTGCCGGCTCAGGCCTTCTCGGCCCCTGCTTTGTCCATGGAAATAATTTCCTCACCAGTTTTCTTGGAGCCTAATTCTCATCACTACTTCTGCTAAAACAAAACAAAAAAACTTCAGTGACAGCCCTCATACCTCCCACCTGCCACGCATAGAATAAAGTTTCAGCTTTCACCATCGTTTTCAGAGACTCCCACTGTTTGCCTCCACCACTTCTGCGGCCTTCTCTTCTGCTTTGGTCTGTGTTCTAACTAGAACCATCCACTGTTTGGATTAGACACACTTGGCACTCCGTTGCCCTGCCTTTTCTTCCTCCCTGTGCATATTCAAGCCTTAATTTCAAGGTCCCTTCCTCCCTAATCCCTCACCTCATCACCAGTCAGAATTAATCTCCCCCTTCTCTGAATGGAGAAATAGATGCAATTTGTTACTCTATACTTTGTATCATTTACATACTCATCTCTCTTATTGTCTAATAAATATTCCCCATCCACATCATCACCTAGAAAATTGCCTTGCCATAGTAAGTAAGAGTTTAAATAGTTGTTGACTGAATAGATAGTGAGCTTTTAGAAACAATTTCATCTCTGAATCAATGGTCAGTATATTTTTCTTGACTGAAATGAGTAAGTGAATTAATAAACAAAATACGTAGAAATACTACAATGGCAAAAAACAACTATGCTTTACAAATTTAATTTATGCATTGGGCTTTTTCCTCTCCCCCCCCCCCCATGAACTTTCTGTCAAACCAGCATCCTCTTTTTTCTTATCTAATTTCTTTAGTTGGTTATTTGGCACGCTGATTTTTTTTTTAGCTAATATTTTGAAGCTGAGGACAACATATCAGGTGTTCAGTGTTTGACATCTGCTTTGGAGCCTGGTTCATGTACTTTAAATGGTCTGTGTGCACGAGAGATGAGTGTGGATTCTTCAATGATGGATGAGAGTTTTATATCCGTACACTAGATCAAGCTTGTTATAATACGCTGTTCAAATCTTTTATATCTGTACGAATTTTTTACCTTCTTAATTTATCAATAATTGAAGAGTTACATCAAAATTTCACACTGTGATTTTGGATCTTTAATATCACAATTTCTATTTTAGCTTAAAACATTTTGAGGCAATTGTTACTAAGCCTATATTAATTTAGAGTGGTTATGTCTTCCGCTGGAGTATCCTTTCATCGTTATATGGACCTTATTTATCTCTAATAATGTTTTTTGCCTTATAATGTATTTCATCTGCTATTAATATAGCTATACCAGCTTTTGTTCAGTAACTGACTAGCATTCTTTTTTCTTTCAATTTTTCATTGTCTATAAATACATATAGTTTTTTTGTCTTTATTAGAATGGTTGAGTTTTATTTTTCCACCTTACATTCTATTTCATCAGCATATCTTGAAATCAGTTTAGTTATGTCCATTTTTTTAATGAAAATAATAGAACAAAAGACAATATCAGAATAAATAGTGCATAATGACTGTAAGTATTATTTGTGAAACCTGTGGTTCAAGGGTGTGTGTGTATGTGCGTGTGTGTGCGTGCGCGCACGCGCCTGAGCGTGCATTCATGTGTTTGGAGTCACATCTGATTATTCACAAGTCCTGCCTGGATTAAATGCATTTCATCCTTCCTCCCCTGCCCTCTTTGCTCTTTCCTTGGTCTCCTTTCCCCTGTGAAGTGCTGCAGTAGCCTTCTTTCTTCTGTCCTAGTTTCATTCACAGTGCTGCTGTCGTGATCTTTCTAAATGTAAATCTGACGTGGTGTTTTCTATTTGCAAAATACTTCAAGAGATGCCTACGTCCTACAGTATATCTCCGAATGTCTTCGCCTGGCATTCAAGGCTTTTCATCGTATCAGTCTATTCGGTTGACATCTTCGCCTATAACTTCTTCACACACACCTTGAATTCTAAACGTCCTGAACTATGTGCAGGTTTCCAGACATGCTAAGCCTGACTCCGTGCTTTGGCATGTGTCAGTTCCCCCGCCTGAAATGCTGCTGCTCCTTTGTCTTCAAAGTGAGGTAATTTGTCACCTTGTCTGTGGAGCCTTCTTTGGCTTCACTAGGCAATTTGAGGGGCTCTTTCTTTTGTACCCCATAGTACCTTGTGCATTTTGTGTCTGCCTCTACTGTTAGTATTTTAATAGTTTATTTACAGCCTTCCTCAAATTTATGAATGCCTTGAGGGGACGGATTTGCCATCTGTGTGCATCTTGTGCCTAGCAAAATAAATAAATGAATAAATATTATGAAAGAAGAAACAAATTATACCTATATATTACTGCAAATGATTACAGAAAACACAAATTTTAGATTTTTAGTAAAATGTAATATATTATTTTAGCCCTACAATATCAGTAAATAATTTTTATGCAGTGATTATGAGTGGTATTTTTAAATACCTTTTTTGTGGTTTTCAATATTTCATATAAAAAAGAAAATGAGGCAGTATAAATGGCAATATAAATGTATATTTTATATACTATTTATTAACTAGAGAAGTGAATTTCAGTTTATGAAAGTATGATTCTTATTCACCATAACACTTAATTTAGAGGTTTATATGGACTCTCGTATTTTTGAATTATCTATTGTAGTATAATATACATAACATAAAATTTACCATTTCAGCCATTTTTAAGTGCATAGATCAGTGGCATTAAGTACATGCACACTGTTGTGCAGCCGTCACCACTCTCCATCTCTAGAGTATTTTCATCATCCTAAACTGAAAGTTTTACAAATTAAATAGTACCTCCCCATTCTCCTTCCTCCAGCCCTGACCAACACTGTTCCACTTTCTGGCTGTATGAATTTGACGATCCTAGATACCTAAAGTAGTGGGGTCGTAACAATACTTGGCTTGTATGTCTGTTGGGTTCTACCCAGCATGACGTCTTCAGGGCTCTTCCAGTTGTAGCAGAGTGTAGACTCCCCTTCCTTTTAAAAGATTAATGATACTCCATTGCATGCACGTAACGTAGTTTGTTCATCCACTCAGCCATCGGGGAGCAGTTGCGTCATTTTCACCTTTTGGCCATTCCGAATGCTGCTTCTCTGAACACGAGCATACAGATACCTCTTCAAGATCCTGCTCTCAGTTCTTCTGTGTTTATAACCAGAGGTGGGATTGCGGAATCATGTGGTAATTCTGTGTTTAATTTTTGGAGGCACGGCCATACTGTTTTCTCCAGTGCATGCACCGTGTTACTTTCCCACCAGCAACACACAGAAGTTCCAGCTTCTCCACATCCTTGTGAACACTTGCTGCTCTCTGTTTTTTCAGCAATAGCCTAATAGATGTGAAGCAGTATCTCATTGTGGTTTTGGTTTGCATTTACCTAGTGATTAGTGATACTGAAACTCTTTTCATGTGCTTCTTGGCCATGTGTACATCTTCTTTGGAGAATTGTCCTTTCAAGTCCTTTGTCCAATTTTGAATTGGGTTTTTTTTTTATTTATTGTTGTAAAGTTTTAGTTCTCTGTATGTTCTGGGTATTAATCCCTTATCAGATATATGGTTTGCAAATAGTTTCTTCCATCTTGTGGACTGCCTTTTTACGCTGTTCATAGTGTCATTTGATGCACAAAAGATTTTAATTTTGACCAAGTCTGATTTGTCTATCTTCCCTTTTGTTGCCTGTGCTTTTGGTGTCATATCTGAGAAATCATTGCCAAATCTATGTCATGAAGCTTTTGCCATGTTATGAAGCCTTTGTCCTTTGTCCTTTTCTTCCAAGAATTTATAATTCTACCTCTTACATTTAGGGCTTTTTATATTTTGAGTTAGTTTTTGTATGTGGTGTAAGGTAAGGCCTTTTGCATGTGAATATCCAGTCTTCCTAACACCATTTGCTGAAAAGACTGCCCTTTCCCCATTGGATGGTCCTGGCATCCTTGTCGAATTTACAATATGTGTGAGAATTTATTTGGGGGCTCTCTATTCTGTTCCATTAGTCTATATGTTTGTCCTTATGCCAGTATCACATTGTTTTGATTACTGTAGCTTTGTAGTAAGTTTTGAACTTGGAAAGTGTTAGTCTTCCAACTTTGTTCTTCACAATGTTTTGTCTCTGCAGGGTCCCTTGAAATTCCATATGAATTTTAGAATGGGTTTTTCTATTTTTGTGAAAAACATCTATTTGGTTTTTATCAGATTGTCCTGAGTACTTACATAGGTAGTTATTTTAAAGTGTGACAGGTATTTTGTATGAAAACTGTAGAGATATTTTAAGGTTCTTGATGGTACTGTCTTCCTTTGGAGGGGATTTACATCAGATTCTGGCAAGTGGTCAGAGGTGCTGGTAATCACAGATGACCTAATCCAGCGTTTGGGATTATTCAAAGCAGAGCTTCATCTGCTGTGTCAAATGGTCTGTCTAGTTTACCATTTCACCCGAGACAAATCTTGGAATCAGCTTTTCACCTTCCAAAACATCCTGCAAGAATTTTAATTGGGATTGAATCTTCAGGTCAAATATGAGAATTGACCTCTTAATAAAGTTGAATGCTTCCAGTTCATGAACGTGTTATGTGCCTTGATTTTATGTCTGTTTAACCTTCTTTCAGCAGTGTCTATTTTCAGTCTTGGTGTGGTGGTCTTACATCTCTCATTAGCTTTTTAAATAGCTATTTTTATGTTTTTGGATGATATTTTCAGTGGCATTTTAAAAATTCATTTTCCAAATGCTAATTGCTTGTATATGGACCTAAAATTATTTTATACTGATTTTATATGTAATGATCTTGCTGAATCCACCTATTAGTTATGATAGTTGTGTGTGTAACTAGTCCTACGGTGTAAGCAATCTTGTCATCTTTGAAAATGGCGGTTATGCTGCTTTCTCTCCAGTCTCTATACCGTTTGTTTATGTATTTTTTCCTGCTGCATTGCATTGGCTAGAATCTATGTCTGTTTGTTGAATAGAAGTGTGAAAGTGCTCATCCTTGTCTTGTTTCTAACCTCAAGGAAAGAAGACTCAGTATTTCATTGTTAAGTGTATGAGCTGTATGTAGGGTTTTTGTTGATACCCTTTAACAGATTAAGGAAATTCCCTTCTATTCTTTGCTGAGAGTTTTTATCACAAATGGGTTTTATATTTTATCAAATGCTTTTTCTTTGCCTATCAAAATGGTCATATGATTTTCTTTTATTTGACTAGTGTGGTAAATTATATTTTTTACAGGTTGATGATGGTATGTTTAAGGTATATTTTGTACCTATATGACAGCATGTTTAAAGAATACATATTTAACAGGTACAGTGTGAGTTTTGACATAAGTACGGAGCTATGAAACCACATGCACAATCAAAATAATGAAAATATCCATCCTCTCAAACTTCCTAATGCCCTTGGTGATGCATTTCTGCCAACTATCCCCATGTTCTCAAGTAAATTCTGATTTGGTTCCTGTCACTATTGATTGCTTTGAAGTAGCTAGAATTTTATATAATAAATGGAATTGTACACTGTGAACTCTTTATAGGGTAATGCTAGCCTCATGGAATGAGTTGGAAAGAATTCCTCCCTCTTCAGGTTTCTGGAAGAGTTTGTGTAGGGGTTTATAATATTTCTATCTTAAATATCTGGTTGAGTTAAAAAATGATGCCATCTGGGCCTGGAGTTTCATTTGTGGGAAGAATTTTAAATGTAAATTCAATGCCTTTAATAGATGTTAAGTGTTACCTATTTCGTAAGTAGTCTTTGGTAGTTTATGCCTTTCAAGGAATAATTCCCTTTCATCTAAGTAGTTAAATTTATTGGAAGAAAGTCATTCTTAATATCCCCTGATGTAGTACCACCCGACTGTTCAGTCTTTACAAGTTGTTACAAAAAAAAAAAAAAAAAAAAAAAAAGCCTGGTTCACATTCTGAACTGCCTTGAATCTAGGGCAATGTTAAGGTTACCATCAGACTCCTTGGTGAGGGAGACACCTTCAGAACTTTAAAACACCAGTCTATATCATTGTGACCATTCAGACATGCTTCCTGTATCACACCCACAATGTCCATCTGAAGTTCATGTGCATCTTCCTATTTTGGCTGTTGAAGCACCTAAATAGTGTTGAATGTCACAGATGTCAGCACTTTGATAACATTACGGGATTATTCTGAGCCTGAGTAACATGAGTCTGAAGACTGCTTATTGGCAACAGGTTTTAAGAGTGCTCTTTGGACAACATATAACTGACAAGAGGTGGTATATCTGTCAGTTTCTATGGTGTTATATTTACATAGTGGCAGTTATCCGTATTCTGGAGCAGCCATTCCCAGTGTGTTCCATTGTTTAGTAGAAGCAGAGAGTGGATTTGGGGAGATACATAACATTGTCTCCCAAAGACCATACAAATATGTTTTCAGACCTTCTCACCTAAACTCCCAGCCAAGCTGAAGTCCAGAATCCCTGGGTAACTTACAGTTTTGTCCAGCAGATCCAGATTTGCAGCTCATGGTCCAGCCATTAATAAACTAAAAGGTATTAGCCACTACCACTGTCCCGCCCAACAGACAGTGATGGGATAGGAATGGGATAAATTCTGAAAGTTAGGAAGTACAGGAAAATAGGGGAAATAGTCACTGGTCTATAGCAATTATCATATTCTGAACAAAAGTTGTGAAATCCCCCCCGAGGTGAAGTAGATTCCTTGGTTAGCCATTCTGGAAGGTCCTCTGGGAAAAGCTGTCAAGACCATTGACCCCTCAGGCCTGTGGCTCTGCCCTGTAGGAATGTATATTCTTTAATCATTTTCTTCTAAGGCCATTGCTGAGGTAGTCATTATCAAGTATATACCCTTGTAGGGGAGGGAAAAAATGTTTTTCCTCTATGCACCTTAGGTTCATTGCTTGGGCTCCTGCAAATTAGACTGACAGAAACAGATCAACAAGAGAAAAACAAGTTTATTAACACATGTATTGTGCGTATACACATGAGAGTGTCTCATGGTAACTCAAAGTGTTGGTTTAAACTTAGGGCTTATTATGCATCTGAACAAAGAACAGTAAGTTTGTAGAGAAGTAATAAGACAAAGAAGGGATGTTAGGCTTTCAAGGGTGGCGAACCAGAAAAGTAAACATATGGGGAAAACTAATGGAAGACAAGGACTAGTTAGTGAGTTTTGTTACGTAGGTTCCTCTGGTGTCTCCTGGGAGTTGATTAGCGTCTAGCGTTGTCTGGTGATCAGCAGTTGTCCTGCCTTTCCTGGTAGAGAGGAGGGCAGAGACTTTTTCTTGTTTGGTTCTTCTCACTTGCCTTCAGCTGAAAATAATCCTTATTTCAAAGTGGCTTATTTTGGGGTGGTGAATGCTGCCACCCTCATCCCTCTTGAGGACTGCAGAGTTTTCATGGCCAACTTCCTGCTGTTAGACTTAGAGGTCTAGGAATTGCTTTAGGATTTGAACAGGCTTCTGCAGGCCAGGCTTGTGCTCTCTTTGATAATGCAGTCCACTGAGAAACTTACCAGGCTCTGGATGTTTCTCTGTTTCCGCTCAGTTCTATATGTAAGTAGCCACGGCAAAAGATCTAACATGAGCAGTTGTTTTTTTTTTTTTTTAACTTTAAAGTTGAGATCTTTCACTTAATACCCTCTTAGTTTATTCCTTCCCTTCCACCTTAATGGTGGTTACCTTGAGCTTACAACTCCAAAACAACAGGCTCAGTTTGAGAAGGCAGCTGGCTTAATCTGATTTTGGCCTCTGAGCTGGCTACCTTTGTGTGGCAGAGATGAGAATAAAAGTCCTGGGGCATGGGCTTATCTCATGCTAAAGATTTTCCTTAGCAACCATCTCCTAAATTTGTGTTCGGTTTTCGTTACAGAATACATTGGCGTTGATGTTTTAAAAAATTAATAATAAATTCACGTGGTCCAAAAATTAAGCAGTAATAAGACACACAGTGGAAATTGTTGTTTCCACCTGTTCCCCTGATGTGTCTATTTTCTGCTCAGTCCTAAAAGTGGCTAATTTTATGTGATGTCTGTCTTCTAACATGTATTTATGCCAATCAACCTGAAGTCTTATTTTTGATCAATTTTATCACTGTTTCCTACTTTGCTTTTTTCACTTCACAGTACATTTTAGAGATCTTTCCATGGCAATGCTCAGAGTGCTTTATTACAACTGCATACTAGTATGTTTTATGACAGTCCTATGGTGTATTTAACCCCGCTGATGGGTATTTGGATTGTTTCTCAAATTTTGCTAATGCAAATAATGCTGCAGTGGATAATCTTACATGTATGCGATTTTATAGAATGCAAGTAAATTCCAGGAATTTGACTGGGTCAGAAGACACGTGCATCTGTAATTTGGGTAGATATTGCCAAATGGCTCTACATAGGTGTTTGAATGCCTGCCAGCTACGTGTGACGGTGTCTCATTTCCCAGCAGAGTCTGTTGTGAAATGTTGGACATTTACCAATCTGATAGGTGAGAAAAATGCTGAGTGTTGCCTTAATTCTCATTTATCTTATGATAGGTGAGGTTGAATCATTTGCATTTCTTTTTCTGTCGGTGTGTTTTTTTTCTTCTCAGTTTTTCTATTTAAGTTGTAGTCTCTTCAGGATCCATTTTTAGGGGCTTGTTTATATAATAAGGATTTGTGAAAAGATCTAGTATCTTTTGTTTTCCCTGAGATATGAGTTACAAATATTCTTTCACAGTTTGCCAATTATCTGTAACTTTACTCCTGGTGAATTTTGGCCACATAAGATTTTTAAAATTTTTACATAGTTTTATCAGTCTTATATGGTTTTGGATGTTGACTCATAATGAGGCTTTCCATATTCAAGTCGCGCAGAAAACAGTTAACAGGGCAGTCTTGAGACTGCTCTCCCTAGAAAGACCCGTTTGTAAAATTGACCCTTGCTGGTGTTTGGGAACTCGGCTGGGAAACAGATCCGTATATTTATATATACTCCTTATAATGATGTAAAATACTCCTAAGTGATAAGGGAGTCTCACTGCACCGAAATTGTTTGTATAAATAGTGTGCTTTATGCTGAAAAGCTGCTTTCCTTTTGGGAGTCTGGAATTCTGGTATGTGCTAGGCAAGGATGCCTGCATGATGAACTCCCAGTAAAAATCTTGGGCACTGAATTGCGGACGAGCTTCCCTGGTAGTTAAAACTTCACACATGTTGTCACAATTCATTGCCAGAGGAATTAAGTGTATCTTTTGTGTCTCTGCTGGGAGAGGACCCCTAGGAAGCTTTTGTCTGATTTCCTCTGGACTCTACCCCATGTGCCTCTTCCCTTTGCAGCAGGTTCTGTGGGTAAGAAGTCATAGCCAGGAGTACGACCATGTGCTGAGTCCTTTGAGTCCTCCTAGCAAATCGTCAAACCGTCCAACTTACCTATGTTTTCTACAGGGACTATATGTTTTAAAGTTTTCCTCGTACAGGTTTTACATATTTCTTAAATTTGTTCTTAGTTACTCATCATTTTGTTTCTGTTGTGGTTGAGGCCTTTTCTTCCGATCTGTAATTATTGTTTGTATGTAAAAAAAAAAAAGCTGTTGATTTCTATATATTAATTTTCCTCCACTATCTTTTTGAATTATGTTACTGTTTTTAGGAGTTTCTCATTTGATCCCCTTGGGTTTTCACGGTATAGAGTCATAGCATCTATAAGTAGTAACAGTTCTACTTACTTCTCACTGTTGTGCCTTTTATTTCTATAGATTTGTATGCATATAGTATTATTTTGTAGTTGATCAGATTCTCTGTATATAATTTACTCGAGTTTTACAAATAAATTTCAGAGATCCACAGGCTTTCATTTAGTGCGTCTAACTTGCATTAACCTGTTTTCCATTTATTTGTTCATTTCCGTCTCAGACTTGCCTCACTAACACTGTTCATAAAATTAGGAAAGCAACAAGCAATCAGGCCACGGCTCATACTGAGGGATTTTTTTTGGATAACGTATTTGTTCATAAACATTATTGAACACCTTGATACGCTAAGTGCCTTGAAGCACATTATCACTGGGTCGTCCCAAGGTCCCTTTTAGATGGTATGAGGCTCCAAGTTTGAGTCATGTACTTCAGGCCACTAGCCCTTTCTGCTGTTGTACACCTTGCTCCTCTTAGGAACGTGTGTACCCAGTACTCCTCCTGGGAACATATGTTCTAATTTCTGTCCAAGGAAAAGGTGGCCGTTATCAGGGGCCAGGTGTGACACAGTGAAATTTTACCTTTTTACCTCTTTTTGTGTCATGATTCTTCTCCTTATGCTATGCATTCTTCTCACTGTTCTTTCTGTTTTAAAAATTCTTTCTGAAAACTTCTACACACAGGGAGATTTAAATGACAGGGTAGCTTAATATATTACTTTTCCCAGAGGTAAGTGGCTTTTTAACTTTTTCTGCGGAGAGACAATTGAGAGAAGCTGAATCTCAAGGCTCCACCTGTCTCGTTAGGAAGCCCTTTACCCATTGTCTCATCAAGGCTGCCACTAAGTCAGCCTTGTTAGGCCTAATCCACGTGGATTTTACTAATTTATCACTTAGTTCTTTGTAAGGTAAAAGAAATGACAGTTGCTTTATTGCTTGACTTTTTTTTTTTGAGATTATTTTCCTGTTGTATTGCAGCGTACAAGTGGCAGAAATTAACTCATGGTATGTTGTGATTCTGAAAGAAGTTGCATTTTTCTTTACTTTTACGTATTTAGTTGTTAAAGGTGGTAGATAGAAAAAATTTCAAAAGTATGATCCTTCTCTAGTAAGAGTTGATCCAGGATAGTTTGTTTTCTTATGATTTTTATCTTACCTTTAGTTTTCATGCGTACTGTGTTCCTGAAAATATGTTTGAAGGTCATTTCCTGGAAGTCAAATGGCAGAGCGGTGTAAAGGACTGTAGAGGCCTAACGTGTCATAAAATTCCCAAATGTGGTAATGTAGTTTCAGCTTCCTTATACCTTGATAATCTAATTAAAAGGATAAGAATCTTCCCTGTCTCTGGAGTCTTGGGTTAGCCTTCCTGTTGTTATAACATAATTTTTTTTTAAAAAGAAAAGGTGAAGGCATGATCTCATACAAATATAAATGAACACATCAAAGATATTATTCAACTCATTAATTAATGAGGGGACCAATAAGATGTTAAAACCAGTTGAAAGCAGCAGATATGTATATAATCAGGAATACTGAAAGGAATTTGCCAATACATGCAAAACTGATCAGTATCTACAGGGCAGTAATCAGTTACATTCCACCAGACAAAGTTCATTTGAATTTCTATGGAAAAGAATCATTTGTATTACTATAAGTTTTCTATAACTTACAGAGTTATAAAACAACTGGAAGATGATGAAAGATACAGGCCCCTGAAGAATCAGATCATCCAGAAGGGGGCGTGGGGTTGGACAGAACCAGTAATCTTTTTTTCTTTCTTTCTTTCTTTTTTTCAAAGTCTTTCACAGTTTTTTGTAACAGTCCTTCCCCCTTGTAATTATAATAATACCAAAAAATTATTCTTGGTACAAAAAATGCTGGTGCAACAAGAGTGTAAATTAAACATACAGGTCACCTTGAATTCACTTTTGCTATTCAGTATTACTGAATACTCAAAATTACAAATTTACAAAATTAACTTCTGTCTGAAAGTTTTCATCAAGGATCTTGGAATGGACTTTATAAGCCTCTATTTTTTTGCTGTCCTGAACCAAGCCTAAGAAACTAACTATACCAGATTTCACTTGTACCTGTAAATTTGGCGAGTTTCTCTTTTCTTGGAGTTTCTGGAATTTGCTAAGGTTCTTGGCCTGCCAATAAGTGACTTCTTTACCTCCTGTGAGCTTGAACCTATAAGCCAGATATGGAGACCAGTTTTACTGCGTTGTAGACTTTGGATCCATATGTAAAGTCAACCTTTGTTATGTAAAGATGACTTGTCTTACCTAATTCGATGAGAGTCATTCTCAAATGTGACAGTCCAGGTGAGGCCTTGGTTGACCCAATGATTTGTCCTAATAAAAAGGAGAACAGATTCTTTTTGGACATATGCAAATAATTACATTGCTGTGAAAAGGAAGGGGACTCAGTGATAGTTGCTGAATTTGGGAGTCAGGGGATGCTTAATGAGAATCAGGTATCATTTCAAAATATTCTGTTTCATTTTACGGAAGTACTGTTTACTAAATTGTTGTGGGACATAGACAGCTTAAGAAAAATGGGAAGAATTTCTTTTCTAATATCAGAAAAATAGGTTACTACAGTATTAACAATATTCTAAACAAATAACCACAATAAATTCTCCCTCATCAGTTCGTTCAGTCCTGTGTTCCTCGGGATCTTGGGCTAGCAGTCTGCTTTCATGAGGCTGTCTGCTTTTATTTTATGTTGAGACATCAGTCAAAGGGACATTTGTTGGTATAGTCACCCGGAGTGACTTAGTAAGCCCCGGCTCCCTGATCCTGATCACCAGGATTCTCTCAGAGGCGCAATCCCAAGAATTGTCTGCGCACACAGCCACAAGCTCAGGCCAAAGAAGGTCCCTGATGCCTTGGCTAAGGCCAAGCTTTGTCCCCTGTGCACAGCAGTCCCAGTGTTGGACAGGTAGGAATCATCATTTACCAGGTGATAACATGAAGACTGGGTTCTATTTAGGAGAGGAATTTAGGAGTACAAACATGTAATATGTGAAAGGCTTGTTTTACAAAAGTAAAATAATTGAGGTTGAGAATCACAATTGGAAAAATGTAAGAAAATCAACATTTATTCTGTTTCTGCATTTGACATGTTGCCTCTTTAATTGTTACTGCATTTGTGTCTGTCAGCAGTTTTGCTGGACCTCACTGTATGTTTTATTAAATTCAGTTTCCAAAAGGAATTGTCTGGATTATGAATTATTAACCATATAAAATTTTAAAGTTTTCTTAAGGTCAGTTGGTTACAGTAATCTAGTTCTTGGCACTCTTTTTAGATAAAGACTTCTGTTTTTTTAATCTGTAGATTTCGTAGAAAGTTATAGCTCAAAGAAAAAAAGTTCAAAATGCTACTGTAATATTAATCAGAACAGAGTCCTCTTCACTTTGACTCGGCGCTGCACCGCATGCTTCGTTAAACATCGGCGCTTAGACCGATCTTTAGAACCACCTTCACAGCGAGGAAATCTCCGCCTTGAAGCTTATAATAGAACAGTTGCAAAAGCATAAAACAACTGCTCTGTTTAGCTGTGCATTTTGTTAACACTTTTCATTTTAGTGACCTCACTTCTGATAAAGACTTTTCATTAGTATTCTCAGCAGAAACAACCGACACATCTTTCTTAACCTCACTGTGCTTAGAGCGTAACTTAGAAGAGGACAGATCTGACTGAAATCTCACATTTTCCCAGATCACCTGCTTGTCACGCATGGCAGAATATGATCATGAAACAACGGAAACATACCTGCTCCCTTCCGTCTACTTGCCTTCCACCTGCGTTTGTCTTCCTGACTGGTGCCGCTTGTCCAAGGGTGGAAACCACTCTTCAGAACTAACTCAGGCTTGCTCGTTGCTACTCCAGGAAGCAGAGTGCCAGTGAAGGAGAATGTATCTCCTACTTTAAAGCGCCTTCATTACCTTCTTTGTTGCATAATGAAGTTACAACAGGTTATGCATTTGTTTCTGAACTTTGGCTTTCCTTTTAGATAGCATCTTTCTCATCCACTATTTCCTTTGAGAGGCCACTGAAAAATATCCCAATTTCTCATCGGTAAGATTTCATTTTCAGCTTAGGAATACCATGCAAAGTGACAACTGTGACTTTTGTTCAGCTCTAATACTTAACTTCTTTTGTCAGGAAGTGAACTGATGCTGGCTTCTCTTTGTCTTATTCCAAGTTGGGGCATGAGATTTCCCCTGCATTAGAAGGTTGTTGAGACCTGAAGCCTGGGAAGGTAAGATGCCAGCGTGAATACTGTCCATTTAGAACTGTGGTTTAATTGAGTGTCTGGTGATTTAAGAGCATAAGACATTCCAGTTGTTCCTGGATTTGTGGTCCTGATGACCTTTAAGTTTTACCAGAATGTGTGAAAAATATCTACAGTTGGAAGGCCCATTAATACAACTTATTATTTATAAATTTTACATATAGTTTTATATTTACTGAAATTATTACTTAAAAGGAGGACAGACATATACCAACTTTTAATATATAAATTAATCTTTGTGGTTTTTTATACCAAGGATGGTAACAAAATCGACTACAAAATATATTTTTAAATATATATATAGTAGTTTCAGTTTTTCTTCTTGATCATTTTTAAAAAATATATACTTTATCTTTTAAGAACCTTTGTGTTTTGTTTTTTGAGGCGAACAAAATAGGGTAAACAAAGACTTGAGATCCCGATTTTGTCCACCTGGAGAAGGAAGACAACACTTAAGAATACTTTTTAAATCACAGAATTTTGCCTACATACATATGGGTGTCTCTCCCCAAAAGTCATCATTGGGGAAGGCGAGCCAGTGCACGGATCTGGTCCTGCTTTGCACTACTGTTGCTTGTCCTCGTCATTTGTGTACACACTTCCTTCACTTTCTGTGCTTTAGCTTGTTTCAGTAAGTAAAATGGTTCAAATTTTCACAGTGATTTACTTAAGCAAAAAAAAAACCAAAAACAAAAAACCTAACCCTTCACAATAAAACTGTAACAATACCCTGCGTCATGACAAATGAATTCTTCTCTGTGCAGAGTGTTTCATCCCTTTATACACAGATACACTCTGTAGTCCATTTCAACATACAAGTTGTCTGGTTAACAGTCAATCTTGAAAGAATCTAATAGACTTTGCTTTTTGACCGGACTTAGATTATACTTCACATTTTCAGTGCAATAGTTACTGGCCTTTAATGGGGCTAATATCATATAAATATAACGTTAAACAAAAATCTTGCAAGATTGAATAGCAGCTAAGTATCTCTAGATACTATTAAGAATCTACTAAATGCTTAGTGAGGTTACATTTACGGTAGCAGCTAATGAGTCACTCTTCCCTGACTTCTTGGCCTGTAAAAATCTAGTAGGACTTTCACAGGGTCTTGGCGTGTTTGCATATTGTTACATGGCCCTGGACTCCTAAAGGATTCAGGCCCATGTTGTCAGTTCAGGTTTCTGGAACACTCTAACAATTTATTTTATTTTGGTTTTGTTTTTACCATTTTTTCATGGGTTTCAGATTGAACTTTGATTACCAAAGAGTATTGGTCCAGTGGGAGTCAGTTCTGGCATATGCCAGTATGAACCTTTTTCTTTCCAGGATAGATTAGCCCAAGTGAAATGGCATCGACATTGAGTCTCTATTCGGCTAGAGTGGAAGTTTATAATATAAGCTTGTTTCTTGTTTTTGAAAAAATTTGATAGTAATAAAAACACATTGATCACCATGCTCTTAACTTTTTCTGGCTGTAATTTTTCTTAGGCATTTTATTCCTTGTAGTCCAACAGTGAGATGTAGACATGGCCTTTGTGAAGTAACTGCTTTAATTTCAGTTTCACCTGTGTAATATGTTTCAATGTTCAAAACCCTTTTTGACATTGTTTTTGATTCTGGCAGTAGCCCTGTGAAATAGCTAAAGCAGGTGTTATTTCGATGTTACAGTGTTAAGGAGTTTAAGTGACTTGCTCAGAGTTACATAGCCAACCAGCATAAGTATGGGATCAAGAAATCAGTTTTTTCTAGCTCACCGTTCAGTATTCTTTCTTGAAGCTGAATGGTGCCGTTTGTTTACATGGTTAAAAACTTGGTTCTTTGATCCTGCTAAAAGATCGCTAACATCGTAACAACTGGAATGTTGAACAGTGCTAATATGGTTACCTTGAATGCTATAGAAGTTAGTGAATTTATTTCATGTCCAATGTACTAAACATAGCCTCTGGGTTTAGGGACAGATTATTGGTGGTATTCAGCCAGAAAGCTAACACATATAACTTGGATTCTGAGTTTTGGAATTTCTCACCTTGTTGAGCATTTGTACCTGTTCCAACATTCATCTTTCAGTTCGAGGAGAATGTGCGTGATCTTTAGTGCTTGGAATTCACCTCATTAGGTGGCATAACTGTTTGCTATTTGGCAGTCTGAGCAGAAATGATATCCAGGAGTCATTTAATAATTTAATAAGTTACATGAAGACTGAAGGCTACTTAGTTCTGCATAAAAGGGCTGTACGATGCCTCACCTTTCTGCTTTGCTTCGACTGGTACTGCCGTTTACTTGTCTGTCTGTATCTTTTTTATTCACCCTTACTTATCCTTAAAGGAGTTGATTATGTTGGCCTGAAATCGGATATTTGTGTCATAATATTTTCATAAATGAGCTCAAGCTTTAAAAGTGTAATCTTTGTACACCCTTTTTGATAGGCTGTGTTTACTTTTTGTATGATAAATACCTACTAAACATTTAAAATTAGATTTTAGGTTATCCTGCTTCTTAGGTAACAACATATTTAAATTCCTCTTTGCCTTTCTCTAAATTCTGCTTTGGTTGGTTAAATAATAACAAGGTTTGTTTTTTCTTGACTTTGCTTTATCTAAAGGTACCATCAGCTTTTGACGTTCCCACAAGAGCGTGTGTTTGTTTCGCCCAGCTGTAAGACAACAGAGCAGCACTCTAGTGCTGACTGGTTTCCTTTAATGCCTTTTTTATTTGTTTGCTTTCAACCTGATCTGACCACTCAGCTTGTATTTACACCATTCTCTTGACTCTTTCCAACTCAAAGTATTTATGATCCAGTCAAATCACAAGTCTGTCACCTTCTTCCTTGAAGTTCAATCTCACCTAAGCTTGAACAGCCTAAAGAAATTTGAGTAATGAGTTTATAGCTTTTTTTTTAAAGAACTCTTACTTATAAAGAAGAACTATGCTGTCTCGCTTCAAGATTTATTTCTTTAGGGTTCTAGTTATATTTTCTCAAATAGAAACTGAACCCCATTTTAAAATTATTTCAAAACTTGGTAGTTATTTTAGAGCTATGACAGGATTTTTTTCAGTGGCTAAATTTTTCCTATAAAAACCTTTGGGAGTCATAAATAATTACTTACTGAATTCTATTTTTGAAAATTAGAGAAACTAGAAGAGTTTTTCTTTTATAAACTAAATTTAGAACTTTTTTTAGAAACTGTGCAGAATGTCCCTTTCCTTGTTTGCTTATTTTGTGATGACATTTGTATTGATTTGATTTGTATGGCAGTCTCTGTGTTAACTTTCTAGAGGGTGTGTGTGTGTGTGTCTTTGTGTTACTTATTTCCTTTTAGGGAAGTGGTATGTGGGGCCAGAGGAGAAAGAAATTATTTTCATTTAATCTTTTTTCTCCTCATACTTGGTTAACTGATGTAATCTATGGAAAAATAAGTATTTTTTATTTAGACTTTAGGTAATTGTGTTTTGTAAGGTGTTTTATGCTCATTTCAGTTTGCCACTCATATTCTAGCCTTTCTTTTCCTTTCTGTGTCTCCTCAACTCCGTCTTTGCTTTAGTTTGAGAGAATCACAACAGCTTCTTTGCTCAAACTGTCCCCCGCCCCTGTGGAAGCTGTAACTAACACCACCACTGCCTCACCCCAGGAGGAGCGTGAGGTTCATACGTGTCATATGCTCATTTACGTGAAATCGATCCCTTGTGCTGTGTCTTGATGTCCTTTCATTTATTTGTATACTGCGTCATTAGCCTCCTACGTTAGTTGTCAAGCATTGTTAGGAACTAGCTCAACGTGTAACTTTCTAGGCCTGCAGCCTTGTTAGTCTAAGGTGGGAGAAGGGGAGATAACATTTGTAAATACTTCCTAAACTGGAAAGAAGTGAGGGGGGGAATTAATTTAGTAGAATAAATGTTTCTATTTTTGGTAATCCCAGTTTAAAGAACATGTGTGATTACACGTGTACACACACACACACACACACATACACACACATACTTTTTTATACAAAATTATTGCTGAGTGCAGTTTACTCCATAACTTCTTGGGTTGCTTTAGAAATAAACATTAATATGTTTTAAGATACTATTCTTTATTTTAACTGCAACTGTGAAATAATGGAATTGATCTCATTAATTTATATCAATCTCTGTTTTCTAATCTTTGAACATATTAACAAGGAAAAAGGAACTGATTGATAGTACCAAAGATTATGGTTCTCTGTCACACAATTTTAAAGAGCTAAAAGTAATTAGCTTTAAAATATTTGGCTGGCTAATGAAAATATCAAAAAAAAGAAAAAACTCTAGAAAAGGAAAGTAATAAAGTATGGGTTAGAATTACCAGATATGAAAACATATTATAAAGCAACAGCATTGAAGTAATGTGGTAGAAGCCCAAGATTATAATTGTAGATCATAAAGAAATGCTGTTACGTATACAAATTTGACACATGTTAAAGGAGGCGCTGTTAAACAGTAGGAAATGATTATTTAATAAATGGAGTTGGAATAATTAAGTAGCAATGTTGAGGAAAAATACACTTAGACCTATAGCTATACCAGATATAACAAAATAAATTTCAGATAAACTTAAGTGTGGATGATTACATATTGAAAATCTAGAAGATAAAAGGACTGAATATTCTATAATTTTTCTCGATTTTCTAAACAATTTGAAAACTGGGAAAGGAAGATGGCAAAGTTTTGACTGCATGTGCTGACCTGTTTTATTTTAACAGTGCCTCTGTGAGCATCACAGGAGAGCGTGCCTATTCTGTGTTTACAGTCTGAAAATTAGTCTTCTGTTTTTTCATACCAGCTGGAAACCTTATGCTTTCTATATTAATCAATGGAACAGAGAATGCAATTCTTTATCTAAAATTTTATTCTATAGATGCATTGAAAATTATACAGGAGCTCGTTGTGAAGAGGTTTTTCTCCCAAGCTCCAGTATCCAAACCAGAAGTGACCTGTTTGCAGCTTTTGTGGCACTGGCTGTTCTAGGAACTCTTATCATTGGAGCCCTCTATTTCCTCTGCAGGTAAGCAGAATTGAAACGTGGTCTTGAAAACAGTAATGCGTTAAGTAGCTGTCCTACTAAATAATCAACACGCCCTTTAGCTTTAGATTATTTTTTCCAGGTAGTGTTTTCAGTTTAGAGTTAATTTCTCTAATACAGTTTTTATTACTAAATTAAGAAGGCATTTTTGGAAGGATCTTAGGCAGTCTCTGTTCTTTGTCACTGTCATCATCAGTATTTACCTTGACTTTTCTAAACTAGTCTGGTAGACCCACATTCACTAAAGTGCTCATGCCAAGCACACCTAACGATTTGGGCTAGGTGTATTTAAAGTAAATTTTGAATGTGAAAGAAAAGAACCATTTTATGCAACACACTGTAAATATAAATTTAAGACATATGGTTAATATCTAGGGTCTGCTTTTTATTTAGTGCCCCCTACGTGCTAGGCACCGTGCTGATAAGCATAACGAATACAGTAGTAAAGTAGACATAGTCGCTAACCTCATCGAGATTTACGTCAATTTGGAGAGAAAGACAGATAGGCAGGCAATTAATTTGAGAAGACTAGTAACTCATAAGAAAGACAAAAGGAAGATTCATTCATGTGCAGAAATGCTATGCACTGAAGATTACTTTCATTCATTAGTTTTGGTCTTCAACTTTTTCTGAAATTTTGTGAAAATAAATGAATATAGAATTTATTAAATTTGAGTTATCTGATATCCTCTCTTATTAATATTTATTAAATGCACACTATGCTATCATAGATATTTGTGCAAATGGAAAATGGAGCTGAGGTATCATAAGAGATACAGGTGGGCTTGAGAAGTTTATATTCTAAGAAAAGTAACATAAATGTAAAGTTATATTTCATAAAATCCTCATTTCTGAAATACTTTACACTATAGAGTAAATAGATTGGGAGAGAGATTGCTCCTTTAAATTGTGTGGTATTGATATATAATTTATTTTAAAACATATCATTTAAGCAATTTGTTTTATGTCTCATAATTTTAGCATCTTACTGCTTTAGATACAGACATTTAAACACAAGCTTATTGTATCAGATTATATTTCCTCAAGATAGCCACAGTTATCTCTCTCATTCCACAAGCTCTTCGGCAGTGTGACCTTGCCACTCTTACATCAAGAGGTAGAGTTTATTTCTCTAAATCTTTGAATCTGGGCAGGCATTAAGACTGCTTTGACCATAGAATATGGTGGAATGATGCGGTTCCAGTCCAGGGTGTCGCCTTTAAATGCCCTGGCAGCTTTCATCTCTGTCTCTCATTTTTGGGCTGCTCTCACAGAATCAGCCACCATGTGGTGAGAAGCCTGAACAGCACCAAGAACCCGCTCCAGCTGATCTCCCAGACAACGGCAGTGCCAACTACCAGCCATTTAAATAAGCCATCTCAGACATCCAGCTCAGTTGAATCTTTAGTTGACGCCAGATTTAGCTATCAGTTGACTACAAACACAGAGACCCCAAGCAGAAACTGCCCAGCTGTCATCCCGCAGAACCGTGAGAGGGAAACTGTTTTAATCCACTGAATTTGGGTTGATTGGTTGTACTGTTAAGATAACCAAAACCCATGTTTGGAATAAGGTTTTTTCTTGGCTTTAAATCATGATTGGAAAAATGATAAATAATGATTCACTGTTTTATGCTATCCCGCTAATACTTTGTTTAATAATATGCTGAGGAGAAGACCGACTGACTGACTCCTTCAGCACTCAGGCTAGTGCTTGGCTGGAATTAGAGCATTTGCATGAGTTGCTGACTGGATCATGTACTTCTTGTAACAGCGGTCAGGAAAGGCGAGGTTTGGCTACAGTCACTTGTCAACCCTAACAGTTTAGTGCCTTAAAAAGATAAACGACTGTTTCCCATTCATGGTATATAATTATTATGGGTTGGCAGGCAGGGCTTTGCTGATCATAGTCGCTTAAAATCTGAAACTTATGGAGCAGCCATCATCTTGACTGCTGTTGGTTGCTACGCCAGAGGGAGAAAGAAACTCTGCAGGGTTTATGTATTAAAGGAGAAAAATCTTTTAACCTTCTCAATAAAACTGGGAAGAAAAGAAAAAGTATCTAC
The DNA here is from genome assembly GCF_048564905.1 of Vicugna pacos. Taxonomy (NCBI): domain Eukaryota; kingdom Metazoa; phylum Chordata; class Mammalia; order Artiodactyla; family Camelidae; genus Vicugna; species Vicugna pacos. The sequence continues at coordinate 23,581,438 of NC_133013.1, read as the reverse complement.
AAAAAGGTGTCCAGCAAGCAGCATATGCGGATACTTGACATACATTTATCCCTTGGTATCCATGGGGCCTTGGTTCCAGGACCCCCAAGATACAAAAATCTGAGGATGCTCAAGTCTCTTTATGTAAAATGGCATAGTATTGGTACATAACTCACATATATCCTCCCATGTAGTTAAATCATCTCTAGATTACTTATCATGCCTAATATAACGTAAGTGCTAGGTAAGTAGTTGTAAATACAATGTTAATGCTATGTGAATAGTTGTCAGCATAAGGCAAATTCAAGTTTCACTTTTTGGAATTTTTAAAAACCTTTTTCAATCTAAGATTGCTTGAATCCGTGGATGTGGAGCCCTGGGGTACAGAGGGCTGACTGTAACAGAAATGGTATTCCAGTGCATTGGGGAAATAATGGACTTTCCAATAAATGGTATTGGCATTATTATTTATCCACTTAGAAGAAAGTAAAGTTAGATCTTTGCCTCAAAGTATACCTCAAAATCAGTACAGGCAGCTTAAAGAGCTAAATATAAAATGCAGAATGAAAACTCTCAGAATGTGTAAAGACTGTCTTTGTGCCCTTGAGGATATGGATAGATTTCTGTAACTAGATTCAGGAAACACAGATGATAAAGCAAATGGCTGATAAATTTGACTATATTAATATTGAGAAGTTCTAGTTATCAAAAGACACTTTTTTTTTTTAAATATCTCAAGAACTCCTACAGACCTTTAAGAAAAAGGTAAAACCTATAGGCAAGTGGGAAAAGTAAAGAAATTTATAAAAGATGAAGAAAGTTCCATAAAATAAACATGAAAAAATGCTCAACCTTATTATTCAGAGATATGCAAACTCAACCCACAATCTGATAACCATTATTTCACCCATGAGATTGGCAAAAAACACTTTTTTAACCCAAACAATATAAAATGTGAGATTTTTGAGTTTTAAACATTTTTGAACACTCTGAATCAGTTTCCACGTTGTAAAGTTAAGTACATGTGCTACAACCAAGCAGTTTCATTTCTGAGCATACACCTTAAAGAAATCCACACACGTGTGCCAGGAATTTACAGTCGAACTGTTCATAACAGCAGAAAACTGGAAAGTACCCAAGTACCCATCAACAGAAGAGTGGACAAATAGGTTATGTGTGGTGTGTTGCTGTTAAAGAATAATTACACAAGCAGAAATGAACTCGTTACACAAATCACCTGGATGAATCTTAGAAACATAATTTTAAGTGAAAGAGGCCAGTCACATAAGAAAACCTAACACCATGATCCCATTCGTATAAAGTTTAAAACCAGACAAAACTAATGTGTTGTCCAGGGCCGTATAGTTCGTAAAAGCACAAAGAAGAGGACGGAGGAGACTGATTAGCACAAAACACAGAGTGGGGATCACCTCCGGTGGGGGGACAGGGAGCGATTAGAGAACGCATGAAATGCTAGTTAGGTTATTTCTAATCCTGTGCTGTGTGCATAAGGGTCAATGACTGATTTGTAAGCTGGACATAAATATTTTTATTTACTCTTTTTCTATGTACACTTTATTTAGAAAATAACTGCCATATGAGAAAGTTAAACATTTTCATTTTTAAACATTTGGAAAATGAGTATAAATGTAATAAATGAGAAGAATGGCATCCTTAACATTCTTACAAAAACAATGTCATTGAGTAATTCTCAGATATGGTTGCAGTATGCTTCAGGTTGTATCTTTGCCATTTTTGAATGACAGCACAAGCAGAGGCATTCTTACATGATGCTGTGTGCAGAGACGTGTCTTATCAAGTGCAAAATTGATTTAAAAATAACATGAGTAGCTACTGCTTGTAGAACCTAGTCATGAGACTGAGGCTTGTGTGCACTGACCAGATGAAATGCATTTGTCTGAAACGTGGTTTTTCAAGAATTAAAGCAAATCGCAGTTTACTGTAATATTTTGGGGGGTCCATCAGTAGTTGAAATTGCTTTAAGCTGAAGTCCTTTTGAAATTTTAATAAAAATGCCACCTTTGAACCTTTGAATGAGGTTCAAAATGATAACCTACTAACGCTGAAACATTTCATTTTGCTATGGTAAAAGTGGGTTTGAATTCATTTTCACTAATATAAGGCAATACTCTAGGCACAGACTTATTTTAAAAAGTGGAAAGGAACTGTACACTCCAAGAGCTTATTTAATATTAAAAGTGGTTTTTAAAAACTTGGTCATGAACCCCTGAATACAGTTAGAACCTATATTAATAGACCAGATGGCCAAAAAGATTGATGAATTGCAACCTTAAAAAGGTACAAGTGAGTTTTTAAGTAGTTGACTAAAGCCACCGCACGTCACATAAGGGTCCCCACTAATAATGAAAACTAGCCGTTTTAAGAAGAGCACAAAAACACTACACTGAAAACAGTTCTGCTGTCTTAAGGGGGAAAGTCTTAGGGGCACCGTCATCCGGCGTCCCCACAGACGACCTCCGTGCCCTGGGGGACTGGTTAAGTAACGGGGGGCGGTTTTAGAACAGCCCCGGGGGTCTCAGACAGTTACGGAAAAGAAAACGAACCTCCAGATGTTCAACTTGAAACTTTCTGCGCTTCCATGTCCCCATGTTCCTTGCGTGTTTCTTTCCTCTTCACCGTCAGGAAGAGCCACCTTCAGAGGGCCGGCTCCGCCCAGTGTGACCTCAGCCTGGTGGAGACCAGCAGCACCGGCGCCCACCACCGTGAGTAAACGCACAGCGAAGGGCTTATTTTGAAGCCCTGGATTAGCTGGCGGTGGTTACATGCAGGGATGTGGGTCTGTCCAAAAAAGGGTGACCCTAAAGCTTTGTCCATGGGTTTTGAACTAAGCTCTCTCTTTCAGGTGAAGGTGAATTTCCTATTAGCTGTATCACACAAGCCATTTTTTTCCCCAAGGAAAGCCATGCTATCTCAGTGCGTGAAGTTACATTGCTGGCCATGCTGTGTCACACAGATTCCTGTAAGAGACTGACTTCTCCAGAAGTAATTGCAAGTGGGCTGGTATACAGGCAAGAAGGAGTATTTATCTGTGAAGATAGGCAGATCTTTGGGAAGCTTGTAGGTCAGTTCATGTTTTAAAACTGTCATTAGACTTCTGCTTCTGGCCAAGATGGAACAGGGACTGGACTTACTTCCTACTTGATAAATTTTAAATAGACATCATACATGAAGCAGTGGTTTTCAAGACATTGGGCAACAGGAAACAAAGGATTGTGATTCCTGAGAGAGGGGAAGCAGACGAGGCGAGCCAACGACTGCCTCAGATTTTTGCCTTGAGAGAGCTTCGGGGCTGTGGCACAGGGTGGGGGAACCCTGGCTGAGCTTGGCAGGCTCCCTTAGTTGAGAAGATGAGCTGGGAGTCCAGAAAGATCAGTGTGGCTGCAGTTCACTGCATGGAGTACTGGAAAAGAGGGAGCCGCCCAGAGGGAGGGTCCCGGAGATCTTCAGTTTAAGTGTTCAGCTGAATGAGGATCAGCACACACACAGCAGGGAAGTACTTGCGCTCAGGGAGTCACCTGAAAGGGCTAGAGGTCCCCAGCACTCGTACAGGGCTAGGAGCAGTGTCTGTTCTCAGTAAGACGACTAAAACTTCTAGTTAGTCATAGGGCACCAGGTAGAGGACACAGGGGAGCGTCCCCCCAGGAGTGGGGAATCGTGAGCCCCAGGCGGAGCGCTGCTCAGTCCTGCCTCACGAACCTGAAAAGCAAGAACTGAAAGAATTAAATTGTTTCCAAATAACCTAACTCCCTCCCAGATCAAAGCTCAATAATATAAAAAAAAAAATTCAGTACTCAGCAGGTAAAACTCCCATGTCTCACATCCAATAAAAAACCTACCGGTTTAACAGACACAGAATCATCAGTGTGACAGGCCACCATACGCACTTCCCTGAGAACACAGAGAAGGGGCTTGGCATGTTGCAGAGGCCCATTTTAAAACTGGGTTAGTTGGTTTTTTTGTTATTGAGTTGTTTGAGTTCCTTATTTATTTTAGATTTTGACCCCCATAGATATGTTTGCAAATATTTTCTCCCATTCCTTAGGCTGCACTTTCATTTTGTTGATTATTTCCTTTGCTGTGTTAACCTTTTTTAATTTGATGAAGTCCCTCTTGTTTATTTTTGCTTTCATTGCCTGAGCTTTTGGTGTCATATTCCAAAAAATCATTGGCATGGCCAATGCCGAGAGTTTTTCCCTTGTATTTATTCTAGGATTTTTAAGTTTTCAGGGCCTACATTTAACTCTTCAATTCATTTTGAGTTGATATTTGTGTATGATGCGCTTTTACCCCTATAATTCTGGATAAATGAAATATTAAAATAACTGTTTACAAGATAGTCAAACATAGGATTTTAAGTGTAGGATTTCTTATGCGTTAATCACAAGTTTGTTTTTTTATGAAGTTTAACTAACATTCTTCTCTCTTCTTACTGAGTGTCATAGAACCAGTTGCTTCTTAATATATAGCCCATGAAGGAGACAAAAATTTTTCCCAGTTATTCCAGCAATGAGTCTTTTCCTTTGTATATGCGACCAAAAAAGGAGCAAAGAACGTGAATGGATGTTAATTCTTTTCCACAGGTCATGGAGAACACTGAAGAAATATCGCAGTGAACCCACATCACTGCTTTGTTACAAAGGCAGAAAATGAACCACCATAAGGTAAAAGAAATGGAAAGATTTAATCCTTCTTTGTTCCCTAACAGACTTAGTTATCATCCCGTGAAACCGTCAGGCCCGCAGTGAGGCGGGCGTTTCTGTGACGTGTGTCACTAGCTCGTGCGCAGCTGGTCGTCAGGGCGGTGGTGGCGGTCCTGTGTGGAAGGCGCGCTGGTGCAAACATGCTTCTTCCCAGTAAGCCTGTGTGGTGAGGCAGAGGCAGACTTTCTCACAACTGAGGAGAAACTCTTAGCAGTGTATTAAGAAAAATGATGAAAATCCTTTAAGGCCAAGGAGCGGCTGGTGTCATGGCTTCTGCCCAGCCTTGGCCTGTGTTAAGCTGTCGGGGGAACCGCAGGTACAGGGGAGCTGTGCACACGTTCCACCTGGTGATTAGGGAAAGCACTGACTGAAGAAAGCTACCTCATATTTTTAATAGTGATGAAATGGTTTCTATTAAAGCAATTGATTTTAAATATCTATGTCTGAAAGGAAGAAACAAAGACCCAAAAGTTTAAGTCTACAAAAGATGGACTAATTCTCAGTGGAGATGCTAGTGGAAATTTAGGATTATTGTTTTTGTTACTTCTCAGGTTAAAAAAATTCCAAACTTGTTTTCCCATAAGCTTTTTTTTTTTTTTAAGGCCATGATTTTGCCGAACATGAGGTTTCCCTCTTATTAGGGGCAATGTAAAGAACTCATTAGGCCAGATCAATGTCTCCAGTTTTTCCAACTGTGTAGTTACCCTAAAACATAATAGAAACCAATAGTGACTTTCAGGATGTATGACAGTAAACCGTCGTGGAGGAGCTTGGAGCAGTGAGTGTTGCAAAGGTCTGGAGCTAGTGAATAGACGCGGCAGAGGAGCAGGCACTGCTGAATGTAACAGCCCACCTGTGACCTCCTCCCCGTCAAGCCAGTTTCTCCACATCCTTGCCAACACTTGTTTTTGGTTTTTTTAGTAACAGCCACCCCAATGGGTATGAAGTGGTATCTCGTGGCTTTGATTTGCATTTCCCTAATGCTTAGTGATGTTGGACATCTTTTCCTGTGTTACTGGCCATCTGTGTATCTTTTGGACCTATTTATCCAAGTCCTTTGCTCATTTTGAATTGCGTTGTCTTTTGTTGTTGTTGTTGCATTTTAGTTCTTTATATGTATCCTGGTTATTAATCCCTCAGTTGGTACACAATGACTTTTCCCACATTCCAGCCCTGTGTGGGCACCGTGAACTGACTCTGTCACTAGCACCAGTGATTCATTCGTTCACCCATCATTCACTTATTTAACAACTACCTGTAAGCTTGAGCCACTGCAGTATACAAAATGAAAAACCCTCACAAAATCTTTTTTTAATCAACAGACTATTTTTAGAAAAGTTTTAGATTTATAGAAAGATTGAGACAGCAGAGAGTTATATGCTACCTTCTTGCAGTTTCCCCATTAAACATCTGTGTAAAATGTACTAGTGCGCTACATTTATTCACGTAAGTGAAACAACACTGACACATTAACAAAATTCTAGTTACATTAAGACTCCTCTTTTTGTTATAGTTTTATGGATTTTGACAAATGCATGTTATATGTCCACCACTACAGTATCATAGTGAATAATTTCACCACTTTAAAAATCTCCTGTGCTCCACCTACTCAGCCTTCCCAATCTAGTGGTAACCACTGATCGCTTAACTGTCTCTGCAGTTCTGCTTTTTATAGAACGTCACATAGCTGGAATCACATAGTATATAACCTTTTCCGGCTGGCTTCCTTCAATTAGCCACATACAGATTAAGATTCCTCTAATGTCTTATGGCTTGATAACTTTTTTTTAATAAGCTATATGATTTTTTTAGTGGTTTAAAACTTTTTTTCAATATAAAAATATACATAAGATTTACCTTTTTTAAGTGTACAGTTCCGTGGCACTAAGTCTATTCACATCAGTGCAGCCATCACCACCATCCATCTCCAGAACTTCTCCATAATCTCAGACTGGACACTGTACCCTTTAAACAATAACTCCCCCAGCCCCTCCTCCCCTCAGGTCCTGGTAGCTGCCATTTTACTTTCTCTCAAGTACTTGAATATTCTAAATACTTCATATAAGTAGAATCATGAATTTGTTTTTTCGTGTCTGGCTTATTTCATGCAGCATGTCTTCAGGGGTTCATCAACAGTATACATGAATCAGAATTTCACTCCTTTTATGACTGAGTAATATTCCCTTGTGTGTATGTACCACGTTTTGCCTATCTGACCATCTGCTGATGAACATGAGTTGTTTCCACCTTTTGGCTACTGTGAATAATGCTGCTATAAACACTGATGTCTAAATATCTATTCAAGCCCTTGTTTTCAGTTCTTTTGTATAAATACCCAGAAGTGGAAGAGCTGGATCAAATGCTAATATTTAATTTTTTGTGGAACTACCATACTGTTTTCTACAGCAGCTATACCACTTTATATTCCCTCCATCAATGTACAAAAGTTCCAATTTCTCCACATCCTTGCCAATACTATTTTTTTTAATAATCCTAATGGGTATGAAGTGGTATCTCACTGTGGTTTTGATTTGCATTTCTGTAGTCATTAGTGAGGTTGAACGTCCTTCTGTGTGCTTGTTGGCCATCTGTATCTTCTTTGGATACCTGTCTATTCAAGACCTCTGTCCAGCTTTGAATTGGGGAGTCTTTTGTTGTTGTTGCTGAATTTTAGGAGTTCTTTATATATTATGGATGTTAATCCCTCTCTGATACATGATTTGCAAAAATTTTTCTCCCACTCTGTGGACTGCCTTTTTCACTCTGATGATCGTGTCCTTTGATGCATAAATACTTTAATTTTTGATGAAGTCCAGTTTGTTTTTCCTTTTGATGGCTGTGACTTTGGTGTCATGTCCAAGAAATCACTGCCAAATCCAATGTCCTGAAACCATCTCTGTTTTCTTCTGAGAGTGGTAGTTTTAAGTCTTACACTTGGGTCTGTGATCCAAATGAGTTAATTTTTATATATGGTGTTAGGTGAGTCCAACTTTGTTCTCTAGCACGTGGATCTCCAGTTTTCTCAACACCGTTTGTTGAAAGATGGTCATTTCCCATTAAATGGTCTTGTATACTTCCCCAAAGTCACTTGACTATGTATGTGAGAATTTTTGGATTCTTTATTCTATTCCACTGGTCTTTATGTCTGTCTGTGTCAGTACTGCACTATTTTGAGTACTGTAGCTGTTCAGTAAATTTTGAAATCAGAAAATGGGATCCGTTCAAGATTATTTTGTATATTTGGGGATGCTAGACATTCCATTTTAGGATGTATTTTTCTGTTTCTGTAAAAAATGTCATTGAGATTCTGAATGGATTACATTGAATCTGCAGATCATTTTGGGTAGTACTGACATCACATCAGCATTAAAGCTTCCAATCCATTCTTTCCACGGGGATGTCTTTCCATTTATTGGTTTCATCTTTAATTTCTTCGGGAGTGGTTTGTAGTTTTCAGCGTACCCGTCTTTCACCTTCAGTGAGTTAATTCCTATGTATGTTACTGTTTTGGGTAGTATTGTAAAGGGAATTGCCTTAATCTCTTTTTCAGATTGCTCACTACTAGCATAAAGAAAGGCAGCTGACTTTGGTGCTGCTCCCTTTGCTGAGCTCTCTTGCCCCCTCAGAGCTGCTGCTGAACCTCGCAGTGAAGATGTTACTCCTGTGCCGTCTGCTGCAGAGCGTCTGGTTCCTTCCTATAGTTCCTCTTCATTGGTGTTCTCATTTTATTCATCATCTGCCTTATTTCCTTTAGTTCTCTGAACATATTTAAAGGCTTTTTCTACTAAGTTCAGCGTAGGGGCTTCCTCCAGGCCAGTGTGCGTTCCTTTGAATAGGCCTCATCTCCCCACTTTGTATGCCTTGCGGATCTTGTTGTTGTGGAAAATTGGTTTCACTTTTACAATGTGGTGATTCTGGACATGAGTCTCTTTTCCCCTCAATGCCTACCGGCTGCTGCTGTTCTCATTGCTGGAGGCTTCATTCACTTGTTTTTGAGGCTTCTCCAAACAGTTTTATAGATTATTCCTTGTCCCGTGTGATCACTGAAGTCTGTCCCTCGCATCTCATGTTCCGCTGTTCTGGCAGACTCCCTTGAGCGTTAGGCCTCCTCATCTCTGCAGTTTAGCTGATGCCAGGGCACTCCTGTGGACCCCAGCTGGGCTTGCTCTTGTCCTAGGCATCAGACCAAGAAGAAATCCCAAGGTCCCAGCTCTCCTTTGAGCGTCTGTGCTGACTGCACGCACGCGGCATGCTCTGTCTGCCTTGGTGTATAGCTGCTTTCCCAAGTCCAGTTTCTCAGAAACCTCAGCCCGGCTTCCTGCCTGGGCCCTGCGCGGCCTCCTGCTCCGGGTGCCTGTGGGTCTGTAGTTACCTTGCAGGTTTTACAGGCCATGCACACCCTTCCTGCCTGACTTCCAAGTTACGCAGAACGGAGATGAGCACCTTGAGCCGGCCCTGCAGGTTATCCCCCAGAGCAGAACAGACAATGATGTGCAAAGTCTGTTCTGCCTCCTTGGGGTTGAGGAAGGGAACTGGGAACCAGGCTCCTGCCATTTTAAGAATAAGACCACCACTGCATGGGGGACAAGGAGGGGAAAAAAAAATCACAAATTTTCCTACCGTTTTGAGGATAGTTTTTCTTCACTGGGCACTGCCTTGGTTGCTGTAAACCTCCGACTACTTTCCAGAACTCCAGCAAAGTCGGTTCATATACTTGCTGCCTTTTTTCCTCTCCCCAGTGTTTCTGTGGGGGAACAAAAGCTCAGAGTTCACCATTTTGCTGGTGTCACTCAGATCAATTATGTTTACTTCTGTCTGTAATTCTAGTATCAAAACAAGGCCTTGAACAGAGTGTGCCAGCAATGCACGTGTGGTGGCTGAATTTTGGTTAGACTTGGGAATATTGTATAAATGTTAAGAAAACAGCCTCAAAAATCTTCCTCATTCTGATCATTTATGTTTAAAATTAATCAACAAGTAGTCTTCCCGATTTCTTGTAATTATCCATCTTGCCCCTTTTGCTGTGATGACAGTCACTAGAGAATAGTTATATTGATAAAAACTAATTATGAAATGTTCCATACACTCTTAGTACTTAGTACTTGTATGTTTTAACATACAAGAACTTTACTGGTTTCTGCCGATGTTTTCTACTCAATAGTAGCGTATGTTCTTGTAACCTGTCTCCAGTGTGACATAGGGCAGAAATGAAAGAAATAAAACAAAAATAACATGTCTTGTGAATATCTATTTTTCTCGACATAGGACCAATATTAAAATAACGTTCTAGTAACATTCTTTACAAAGTATAGATGTTAACTTTGTTCATTTAACAAGAATGTTACCAATTCTTACTATGTTTCGTTATTTTAGGATTTTCATTAAGCAGATTCATACCCAGTTTCTACAAGTGAAAAATCAAGTCAGTCATCTAAAACACTCAATTTCAAATCAAGAGGATTTTGTCTTCTGTTTCCATTAAAACTGAGTTTATGGTGTTGCTAATTTATGGGTTATACTGTGTGGGGCACAAAATGACAAAAGTAGATTTATTTTTTCTCAAATTTCTGCAGAGTGCATAGAAAATTCTCAGGTTTGTGAAAGTCTATTTTACATTCTTTGCGTGTTCATTGTGTTAAATCTGCAGCGTAAATCAGTGGCAAAACCTCTGCTGTCTGGTCTGAGTGGGTTGAAAAGCTGGTATATTGCCCAGCGATCCAGGTTTAAGTTGTGAGAGCTGTAGGCGTGAGTGGCCAGCTGGACCCCTTCACGAGTCTAGGTCACAGAGGATGAATTACATCAGTGTGTCGGATGTCTCTTTCAAGGTCTTAATCCCAAACTTCTCTCCTCTTCTGTAGATTGCTACTTGGCTTTTCAAGGAATTATTCTTTGAAGCAGCCTCTAACAAGGCAAACTGCAGCTGCAGAAAGATTCTGCTTTAAAAGCATGTAAAGGAAATAGGTATTTTTTAAACATCTTGAGTAGGTGAACTACCCTGTCAGTCTTATCACTTGCCAGAAGGCAGTTCAGTGCGAAGACACCAGGCTGCACCACTGCTGCTTTTTGCACTCACGTAAACTTGCACACGATCATCTTTCCAGTTTCACAAATGACTACAACGGTTACCATTTTTAGGAATTTAGTATGCTTTCAGCTGAAACAGTAATTTTCCCTTTAATGCTTGCTTTTAAGACAAGCCTTTCAAAACTGTAACAGATTATTTTAACTTTGGTTAAATCACTATTCCCCTTCCATGCAACGTCAAGGCCTCTGAGAGGCAGGGCCAGTAACTTGTTCTCATCAAACTACTCTTTCCGTCAGGCCAGCGTATCCCCTTTGCATTCTGCACCAAGGCTACAACCTCGTGGCCAAATGCATTTATTGTTCACAACAAGCTCCAAAGTCTGAGCTATAAAAAGGACCCTTATGTTAACCTCAAATATTGTGTGAAATGACCCAGCAGCAGAGAATTTTATGAGTATTAATTTGAAAAAAAGAAAAATCCATTCAATCCTTAGTTCATTTTGTTCCTATTTTCAGTTTTAAAATCCTTTTTCCTCTACTATTCAGCCAGTTCTGGTTAATATCAGGGACAAAGAATCTTCCTTGTGTGTGATGTAAGCCTGTCCGAGGACTCAAACTCTGAAGTACTGTCTACTTGACAATGGGCACCAATGTCAAATCACAGACAAACAGAAGTCACTAAATATTCATATTCACATTAAAAGTTCTGTGATAATGAAACCTTGGACTTTAGGAACTAAGATCGAGGATAACTATAAATTAAACATTTATGTATTTTTATTGCATATATAAATAGCGAGAGAAAAATCTTTTGAAAATTGGCTTTTGAAAAAGTGACTAAAACTAGAAAAACAGGGATGTTAATATATTTGATTTCACTTACCTTGCAAGCTTTCTACTCTCTCCTTAGAACCACTGACCATGACAACAGTGCCACACTATCAAACTATCAGCCAGAACATGCCAATACACACATCCTGTAACAAAGACCTGAAACAAACAAGTGGCTCAGGCAAGACCGGTGTTCGTTTTGATCTTGTAAGACTGTGGAGACAGATGGGCAGTCCAGGCCCGTCACAGCAGCGCGTCAACCGCAGCCCACAGCCGCCGCGAGCCGTCTGTGCGGCCGCTTCCGCAGCGGAGCGGCGCCTCTTCTGTGGGCGCTAAGGCGGCTCGCTAGCGAACCCACGTCTCGGCAACGGGCTCGAACAATGGCAAAAAAACCAGTCACGCCGTTCTTAGGGACACCGCACTTCACAGGCCAGAACGGCCAGCCTCGCAGAGGGGGCTAGGAGATGCAGGCACGTGCCTAGCTGAAAACCAAAGGTCGTCTAACTACGTGAAGAGTAAAGAACGGGCACTGGGGGAAAACTGGTGTTCTCTGCACACATTTCACGTCAGTAGTCACGCAATTAGAAATTTAAACTTGAACATCATTCCTTTGGAAATATGCCAGGACTGACCAGCTGACAAATGCCATTATTCTGGGTTTTCTTTTTTAAAGGATTAGTTTACTTCACTCACTCATCACAAGCAATGAAGTACAAAACTGCGTGAATGGGTTTCCGAGGTGTGTTTTATTGGTATAGAACCAAAATAAGGTGATGTAATTGTCTGGCCTGCCAGTTAGCCATATAGTACGTGCAGAAAAGGACTTTCTCTTGTAATTTCTCTTGAGGAAAAATTTTTTCCTTATGAAGTAATAAAATACTGATTAGTCTTGGCAATTTATTTGGCTAAGCAACTTTTGAGTACTAAAACAAAAGTAGTCCTTTAATTTTTATCAAATAAGCATAAAGTCAGTAATAACTATTACAGCTTCTGAAAAAAGTGACAAAATTGTAAAGCAGAGAAAGAGTTCTTAAGCCATCTGTGCGTCTTTCTCCCGTATTAAGGGAGAGACCTGTCTCCGCGGTTCTGCTGAAGACCACCTACCAGTGCGGAGGCGGCGCCGGCGCGTCTCTCCTCGCCCTCCTGTGGCTGAATCCCGCCCCTCTCCCCGCGCAGGAGGCTGAAGTCGCGTCACAGCAGCCCTGTGACCTGGCGCCACATGGCCGCCACCGGGTCCCTCGTGCCTGCTGCGAAAGCTCTCAACGCTCGGTCTGCATCGCGTTACGTACGAAGTTGTCCTTCATCTAATATATTAAAAACTACCAAGTAATCTTTAGAGTGTCAAAACTACAAAACAGATACATACGAAGTTTCTTCTGTTTGAAATACACATACCCCAAATTTCTGTCCTCCGGAAAAGGCAGAACCCACGAGTCACACACTGAAGTGAACGCCACTCTGCAGGGGCTTCACTTGGCCGCCCCGAGATGAATCAGCGCCATGATGGTCGTGTAGCTGTGGAACAGGTCATCGTCCTTTACCTCGTTACACTTCTTCAGTATAAAGTTCCCGGTGACTATGCGGTCACATCCAATTTCTCCATTTCCAAAGAAGCCAAATAAAGGAACGCTCGGAAAGAACTTCCTGAACGCGTCAGCCTCCACGTTCCCCTTGGCTCTGTAGTACTGGGAGCCCCTGCCGACGCACGCAAACATGAAGCCCACGGTGTTCCGCTCGGGGATGCTGGCGGCCTTGAGGCGCTGCATCGCGGCCTCGGCTGTCTTCTGGTCGTTAACATCCTCGTTGAGAAGCACCGTGGCGCTCTGGATGCGCTGTCCGCTGAATGACAGTCCAACCACGCCAGTGGCGTCGATGTCCAGGGGGTTCCTGGAAAGTTAAATTAGAAAAGCGGCAATATAGCACAGTGAAACAAAATTAAAGTTTTAGAGCACAGAAGGAAAGTCCTCCTGGCTGGCTGGCTGGGAGCTGCTGCCTCAGCCTACAGTTCATCTGAGGACACAGTAAGGGTTCAGCATTACACTACTGACGATAACACGTTAAAAGGACTTAAAAGGTAGATCTGTGGAGAAGCGAGCAACTCCTTCAGGCACAGATACAAAGGGGCAAATGCGTCTCCACGAAGATTTCTAAAACCCAACCTGAGTTTGGAGGATACAGAGTATCCCTCCCTCCCTCCCTTCCTTGAAAAGGAATCTTACAGTTTGTTCATAAATACAGTGACACCTGTGAAAGCCTCCGTATTATTTACGTCTTTGGTATCTTTTTCACCGCAACTTCAGCTGTCTAATTCTAAAAGAGGTGGACTAAATATTTAATCATGGAGGGAAATTTTACTGACCCAAAACTCCAGAAAGTTTAGACTTATGCTGTTTGGTCCATAAAGAAGTAGATCACATTTCTGTGTCTTGTTCATTGCTTTGAGCCTAGAATTTAGCCTCATCTGAAGGTAAAAACATACATTTTCTTTTTCTTTGTATTTGCCTGGTATTTTTTTAATGAAATATTTTGTACTTATTAAAAAATACAAAGTAGAAAATCCAAAGTATCCAAATAAAGTTAGAAAACAACACAGTGAACACCCATTGGGGGAAAACCAAGTCAGTATACTTCTATCATGTTTACCAACATCTGAGTCTGTGAAATGGGCAAGGTTCACTGGGTTAACGAGAAACTAAGACTCAAAGAGCTTACGCACTAAGTGACTAAGGCTAACTAGCGGCACGCCCACCTTCCGAGGGGCAGAGCCACCTCCTGACAGTCCTGCTGCTCCTCTACCTCGACTCCGTGTCCTCACTGGTGTACAAATACAACGTGTGCTGCCAGCCTCTCGCCTCCGAGAATTATTTAGCTTTTTTATTTTTGCAGGGGGTGGGGCATATCTGGACACCATTAAAATGGACTGAATCAGCAGCTTCTCTTACTCACTGACACACGTAAAGACCACACTCCAGTTAGTGTGTCAAATGCGAGCCGATGATTTCTAAGGGTGCACTTCCCACACGGGCATAAAGAGCAGAGCACGTGCAGACGTGCTAACAGGCCGGCACTGCGTGTCGCCATCCAGGATTCAAATACCAACCACAAACACAGTGAGAAGCCAATACTAGTGTTTGCAGGAAACATTTGCGGGGGGAGGGGTCTCATTTTCTTGCTTTTGCAAACAACTGATATTTCTGTCCACGTAGGTGGGTACAATGAGCTCAAACTCAACTACATACTTTCATTTGAAATGGAAAGGTAGTAATGGTTCCCAAGGTAGAAGAGCAAAAAATTTTTTTAATCTTTGAAAGCGAAGGCCTTAGTAATAAAATCAAAAATGTGCAATTTTTGAGCTTGAAAAAGCCCTTCAAAAGATCTAGTACAGTATTTCCAAAAATGTGTGCCAAGTAATACCAGTAGGCTTGCGAGGTAAGATGCTCCATGGAGAAAAGGTTTTGTGGCCAGATTTGGGAACTGCCAGAGGTAACAGCAGCGCTCTCTAAAAGATTTCCAAAGCACTGAGCACACATTCATTAAAAGCGCTGAGAAGTTTTACCATAAAGGTTTGCTGTTTAACCATGCACCTCCTTTAGAGGAAAACAGAACCAGAGGAAGTGACACAGTGCAGTCACAGAGCACAGAGCTGTCGAGGAAGATGCCAGTAGATAACGCTCAAAGTCAATTTCAAGTATAAGTCCAGCTAAGAACAAATTTTTAGAAGATAACATAGATAAATTTCATTCTTCAAAGGCTGGCAGAATTATGTTGTGTAAGCCACTCAGCCTATGTCTACCGCAAAACGGAATAAACTAATAGCAATTCTTTATACATGTTTTTTTAAAAACACCCAAAGTAATAAAAACCTGAGAACATTTCCCATCATGCACAGAGGAAATCAGAAGCACATCAGACATACTTTTCAGAGGTCAGCGATGCCAGGTTGTCCACCTGACCTCCAGCCAAGATGACGTTCATGTCACTGAAAGTGCTGACTACTCGCTGCAGGTAATTACTGGCTCCTACTTTACAGCAATTATAGCCAAATACAAGGATTACACGAAGCTCGGGGTTATCTAAGAGACCTGCAGAGAAACGGAGAGCAATAATTAAAGACAGCCTTAAAAAGGAATTCTTGATTTTGTTTTATTAAAATTATTTTCCACATTTACAAAATGAAATGTTACTGGTAACGTCTTACCCTCCTTGTTAAGTGCAATTTAGTGCTTAAGCTGTTGTCTTCCTTTTTTGTGTGTGCAAACTTTTAACATTACTCAAAATCTTTGCTATAATTAATTTTTGCCATTAAAACAAGTAAATGGCTATTTGAAAATAACACAATCAACACTCAACACAAATAAGGCAGCAACTACGTAACTGGACAGCCCCCTTGGTGGACCTTGGTGCAAGCCATCCCCACACAGGCCACCACCTGGAATGAAAGGGAACACTGGTTTACAAAAGACAGAGTTAGAGACACTGGGAATTTGATCATCCCATTTACCCACGGAGAAAGTGGAGACAAAAGGCACTAACCACCTGTAGTGGGTTGCATGTGGGCCCCAAAAAGATACACCCCACCAAATCCCTGGAACTGAAGAATGTGACCTAATTTGGAAAAAGGGTCTTTGCAGATGTAACTAAGGATTCTGAGATGAGATCACATCCTTAAAGAGAACTACAGAGACAGAAGAGGCAATGTAACCACAGAAGTGGAAACTGGAATGACGCAACCATGAGGAGTGTCAATGGCCGGCAGAAGGTGGAAGAGACAAGAGATTCACCCCTCGAGCCTCCAGAGGGCAGGCAGCTCCGTCAACAACCCGAATCCTGATGCCTGGCCTTCCGTACTGTGACAGAATAAACGTTGCTTTAAGCCACTGAAGTCTGTGGTGATTTGTTACAGCAGTCTCAGGATGCTAATACACTATTAAAACACAGGCCTTATCCACATTTTCCAGGAAAGGGGGTGGGAGTGAAGGTGGAGTATCCCTTGGAAACTCATTACACAGCAGGAAAATACTCGATTCTGCAGCATATGCATGAAAAGCAGCCACCACTAGAGGGCAGCACAGTCCACCAAGAGACGGGCTGTCCCCACGCTCCCCACGAGCTCCCAGGCTTTCAGCCGAGCCTCTAGCTCCTTGTTTATAAACCTGATCAACTTGAAATATGCCAGCAACATCCAACCCACACTCAAGTTTCCACTCACTCAGCCGCATGACTTCCATCTTCACAAGTGTAAGATAAAGGTTACCAGAAATAAGGCTCATTTAAGGACACGGGATGGATGGAAGTGAACGACCAGTTCCTAACACCAAATAATGGCTTACCCAGGGAAACTGCCTCTGGTTCATTTCTAATTCTCTACACAGCAAATGACTGCTTTGAAGAATAAGAAGGGTATCAGTATACAAAGCCAGTACTTTCATGACACCACATACCCCAAACCATTCTTCACACAGACCAGCCCAACAAATTTTGAGAGAATGTCTTTTTTTAGAATGAATTTTCAGAGTAGGAAGAGGCCTGTGGGATCAACAGTCTAGTCTAATTTTACAAATAAGAGTTGCTAATCCCAGAAAAGTGACTGGCCCAGGACAGGCAAACAGGAATCCTCTCCAAGAGCAAAACGCACGAGGATTCTTCAGGACCTCCTCTCATGACCCTAAAATGTAAAAATCAGATCTTTTCTAATGTCAATCTCTTCAAACAAACCTAAAACCCAAAAAATCACTGGGCCCGCTGGGGCACTGTCACGGGTTTGAGCTTTGCCCGGGAGGATGTCAAAGGACGAATCTGTAAAAGGGAAAGCCAGAAATCAGAGGTGGGGGGCAGGTGTCTGATATACTAGGTATCCACCCTCAAGCATCCCGCACGGAGGAAAAAAACCCTGGCTCTTAAGCTCAAGCTCATCTTACGAGCAGTCACCAGTCCCGAGGCTGCCGTCATCAGCAGCTGGGTCTGCAGGACGCGTCACGGGCCACCACACACAACTTGATGCTAGAGCCGCTGAACTGGATAACTTGAAGCCTTTAAGGAAGAAGTGCAGACCATCTTCAGGGCGAGCTGCTCCCTCCGGGACAGACTGTGCTTTGCCAGGCACAGGGTCTGCCAGTGCCTGGTGAGGGGAGGCAGCTCTGCTCTATCTGCTTTATTTTTATGTTGTTGCCCATGTAAGATTTTATTTAGAAAATAAAAGTTAGGAAACTGTGGAAGAACCTCCTTACTGAGGCATCTGAATAGTCTTCAACATAAGCACAAGGGGGACGTGCTGGTGTCACATCAGCGTGGCCCCTGGACAAGCAACACCACCTGCTGAGCCTCCTCCCTGCGCCTCCAATCACTGAGCTCATTCCTTCTTCCTCGATGGCCAGCAGTTACCTGATGATGCCTCAATTTGTGTCTTTGGTCCAGACCCATACATTCGACTGTCTCATCAACGTCCCCATTTCAAATTCACCCTGCCCAGCCCAGACCTGATAACCCGATTCCTCCCCTGCATCCCTCGTCTGCTCCTTGCCCAGGAGAAGGTGCTGCGACCTGCACTGGCCAGAGACCTGGGGGACAGCACTGCCTCTTCCTTCTTCTCAGCCCCCAGCATTTTAATCCGTCACCTCCTCCTGTCAATTCCACCACGAGGTGTCTTCTTGGGTCCACTCACGTCTCCGCAGCTCCGCCTGCCACCGCCTCCTGCCTTCCCCACGACAGCCCCATTCCTCTCGTGTCCCACCAGATCGCGCACCACCACTCAGGGGCATCCTCAAAAGACCTGTGTGTGTCACTCCTGGCTTCAGTCACTCTGGGCTTCCCGCTGCCCTTAAATGTGTGAAAGTCCTCAGTGTGTCCTACAGGCAGACCTGGCCCAGCTCACCTCCCAGCTCCTTCCCACATCACATCTCGCCCTCCTGGTTCTCAGCATTCACTCCTGCAACTCCACATCACCTAAATCCTGAAGGGGAGTTGCCAGGCCTTCCCAGTTCCTGTCCTGTGATCTCTTGGCTCCCTCGCTCCATTTCTGTCAGTTACCTGGAAAGAAGGGACAGTACTCCTCAAGTCCACAGCTGAGGGCCCTCTCCCCACTCTGGTCCACTGGTACTCAGGGCTTTGTCCAAATGTCACTTTCCCACACCCGACGTAGATCAAGTCCACGGTCATGTTCTCCAGCTCCTCTGTGTTTCTACTTGGTGACACTTCCACCTGCGGTACTGCATTCAAAGTCATTGCCCCACTGGGCTGGAGGCTCCAGGAGGCAGGACAGCAAGTCTCCAACAAGCATCTCCAGAGCCCTGCACGTCCAGCGACCCACCTGTGATGTGCGTGTGAACAGGCTTTGAATAAACAAACACTGGCTTTTATGGAACTGAGGGATTTTTGCCTTTACTCCTTAAAAATTAAGGGCTGGCCCATACATACATGTACATGTATTTTTCATTCCAGAGATTATTTTTAACACGGGATATCACATAGACCTCAGAACAACGTATGTCTCATTTAAAAAATGCACCATTTTGATAAGTTCTTCAAAAAGAATATACCAGAAAGTGTGCGTGTATAAAACTGCGTGTGCTATGGACGCCGGGACTGGTTATGACCCCTACACACCAGGTGGAGAACAGTGTAGCACAGCGAGGGCCTGCCTTCAGAGGCACCGCCTGTTTCATTTGCTCACGGCAGCCTCCACACAGCACCTGCCAGTGAGCGCAGCCCGGCCTACACGCAGGGGAAGGCAAACCACAGCCCAGGGACCACGTCCGGCAACACCCCCCCCCCCCGAGTCTTTTGTAAATAAAGCTGTAATGGAACACAGCCTATTTTAATGTACTGCCTGTAACTGCTTTTGCGGAGTTGAATAAACAGACGCAACGGACAGTGTGGCTGGCAACACCTACAACTTGCATCCCAGCCTCTCCAGAGAGAGATGACCCCTGAAGGGCTTCCACTGTCACACAGCACAGGGAAGAGCCCTCGGGTGCCTCGGTCAGGAGCGCAGGCTGGGACCCCCATTCCAGCCTCCAGCCACTCTGTCCAGGCCTGCTTCAGAGGCCTCCATCTCTCTGAGCACATAAGAGACAGTGGTCCAAATCCAGAAATACAGAAAACACTATGGGGAAGAATAGAGATTATCATCTCCATCTAGGCAAAGCCTCAATTTCCAGACGGCCACGACCAGGATGAAGACGATGCCGTGGAATGAGCCAAAACTGCTGACAGCAAACAGCGCAGGAGAAGGACGCTTCTCGGGGCAGAACACACACGGCGCCGCTTCTCCCTTCGGGTTTCGGATTCCTATGCTTAGCGCTGCTCTAAAGGTCTAAAACAAGGTCTACAACAAACCCTGTAACACTTTTATCATAAAATGCATGGTTTCCTCCGCTCAAGATTTTGGGTCTTTCTTATAAGCTGACAAAACCAGGCTTCTAGCTTCAAGCAGCGCTATCCGTGAGGACCTCAGTTACAATTCCCCAGGGTGTTGGAGGGCAGAGGGGCGTCCGAGGGGCACCAGTCACATCTGGACAAAAGACAGCACAGAGGAGGTGTGGCCACACCTTTGGCAAAAGCTCTCAAAGGCCAAACAGGCTTCTCTAATGAGGTCCGACTTTCCCCAACCTCCTCCCCGACCCTGCTCCTCCTGGCCCAGCGTTCCCCACTTCTCTGCACCCAGCATCCTGCGCTCCTAGGCTCAAAACCTCCAAGTCCAGCCTTCCTTTTCTTTCATATCTATCATTTGCTAATTTTCTCCACTCAGTTCCCTCCCGTTCACACCCCGGTCTTACTTCTTGCCTAGACTCTTGCAGGGAGGGGCTCCTAACCACTTCCATCCCTCCTCCTAGGGAGGGTCACGTTCACTGGCGCCAAAGCACACCTCTGAGCAGCAGCTGTCCCGCCTGACCACACTCTGCAGCCTGGCCTCACTGCACCCCACCCTTTGTTCCCGTGACCCCCTCCGCACACCGTCTGCTTGCAGAACCGAACTGTTTAGCATTCCCCTGCACGTGCTGACTACCCAGCTCTGACCTGAGTTTCTGCTGATCCTTCCATCTGTCCTGTCACCTTCTCTCCCATTTGCTTCCCATCGTTCAAACGTGTAAATGCTTCTTGCTCCATGAGGCCTCCTTACTCTCCCTCCCTGCGGGTCTATCCACGGCTCTCTAACAGCACACCCACCTTCCCACTGGGGCTGTAACCACTTATGTATCTGCCACACCCTTCCCGGAATGTCAAATGTCACTGAGACTGCCTGAATCCAGTTAATTTTTCTAGCCCTATGGGATCTTCTAATAAGTTGAAATTAATGTATTATTTCTATGTCATGAACCCACTGAACACAGCCATCCTCTTGTGAGTACCCACCATGTCTCTTCTTCCTTCCTTCCTTGTGCTAAATTTGCAGCCAGAATCCTTTCTAGAATCTTTTCCAGATCTGAACTAAGTTGCCCTGGACTGGCTTCCTCTAAAGCCTTCACTGGCAGCTGACACTTTTACAGAGAGGCTGCCAGGCCATGTGCAAGTGGCTCTCAAATCAGTATCTCTGGCCTCAACTCGTCCTTGAGTTTCAGACCCACCATTTTCTAAACACCTGACCAATTCTAAGAGATCTGCTTGGCTGAACTTCTCAGCTCCAACAGGCCTTCCAACACCAAGTCTCATTACGATCAGTCACCCTGGCTCGGCCACATGGTCACACTGGCTCCTAAAATTCTCTCTGCCTTTACACTTAACCCTGGGTCAGTGTAGATGGCTACATCTGCAGTTTTCCTTAGAGGAGGTCTGGCATCCTTGATTCGGGATGGCTTTAACGCATGGCTAATTCTGCTCTTTCCTTTATGTACTGTGTGCTCAGTCCTAGCTCTCTGCTCCCATCAGTCTCGTTTCCCCATCGACAACACGCCACAGTAAGTCCTGTCATAAAGGTGAGAAACAGCACGCACCACACAGCCCAGCTCACACTGCCTCTGTAAGTGTGAGTCATCGGTCACTGTCACCATCAGTCAAGATGTGTGGGTGTAGACCCCTCTGGCACACAGCTTCCGAATGGGCCGGAATGGACACCCGAAGACCTTGACTGAATGTCCCTCCCGAGCTCAGATCAGCCCTCCCCGCAAGTCTACTCGTCCACAGACCACAAGGCCGCACGGCAGATGGGTGGCCCCGCCAGCCACTGTGAAGCCTGCCTCGGGTACAGACGCCAGCGTCAGCCAGTCTGCCCGCCTTCCACTGAGCACGGAATCTTGCTGAGTGCTCTACATAAGTCACTTCATTGAATGCCCACAAACTCCGTAAGTGAGTCATTTCCATCTTACAGGCAAGGAAACATGCTCAGAAAAGTTAAGAAACATCCTAAACTGTAAAGCTAGGAAGTAGCAGAACTAGGGCAGCTACAAGCCTGCATTCTTAACAGCTCCCCTTTAGGGCCTCACACCACAGACTGGCTGCTCCAACTGTCATGCTGTGGCTGTGCTGGACCACGCTCCTCCCTGGCTGCCGGTCCCTGCTGCCTGCACCGCCTCCCTCTGAGCGCCCTCCTAGCCCCACCAAACACTTCCTTCCTCATTTGGCACTGTACGGGGTAGGTGTACAAGCCAGTCTCACCGCGCACAGCCCTTTTTCCTGATCAGTACAACAATCACAAAATTTCCCTTTGCTGCTACACAATTTTTCATTCCCACTGAGTTCGGAGCCATTTCAAGTAACGGACTTTCTTCCTACAGGCTGACTGATCCATGCATAGACGAGAGGTCACCACTGAGTCTTTTTGTGTCAGCAGTGATTTTATAATGAGTTAACCCGGATCAGTTCATCTGCAGATGCAGACAGAAGGTCTCAACCCTGCCTGAACAATTAGTTTGTTGCTTACTGCAGGGAACGAAGCTTTCTCATCAGAGCTTAGAAACTAAGCCAGCCCTCTCCCCCTCAGAATCACCTCTCGTGCATGACGTGCCTACGCCAGCCACACCTCCTGTCTGACGCGTCCCAGCAAACCTTTGCTGGGATGGACTCTGCCTTAACTTGCACGATTCCTAAAACTTGTCAGCAAGTTCATTAGACTTATGCCCATCTTTCTAATTAGTCAACACAGAACTAACCTGTATCTTCTAAATTTTTCTTTTACAATAAATGCTTATTACTAGTGTAAAAGAGAAATAAAACCTTATACTTTTCAGTTTCAAAAAACAAAAATAGAGCAAAATAAGAAAATATCCAAAGAGGAAAGAGTCCTTCAAAATTCAGAATTAAATACAAGTAAGTTGATTATCAACAGAATATTTATGGAAAATTCTTCATCTTTGGTTCTCTCAGGCTTTAATGTAAGTAAAATCATTTTTAAAAATAAATCAATTCTACCAAAAAAAGCACTGCGCAAGCCTCTGGTAATCACTTGTTTGAATTATCCACATCTCCAGTAACGTGTACTTAGTTCAGACTCTCAGGGGAACAAACACAAATCAGTCAATTAATGGTAAATAACAGTAACTTACCTACTTCAGTGAGTTGATGCCTTTCTAGTGTTAATTTCTTTGGATCCTTAATAAAATGAAAGGGTTGTATTTTTATTCCTTCAATTTGAGGGAATAACAGAGCAAAGCCAGATTCTCCAATTTCTATTTCCTGAGGTCGATTGCTACTTGATCCCATTGGCGTCACTAGGGAAAAAGTTCAACAGTTTCATGAACAGATTCAATAAAAACAGAAGTTTCACCTGGTAACAGTGTAAATGACCCAGCCCCACCAAGATAGCTAGAGCTCAGGTCACTCAGATAATCAATAAGCTAACAGGCCACTATCTGAGTAAAAGCTTCCCAGCTTTGAAGTTTTTACAGGTATGGTGTCATGATGGCTACAATTTTCCTTCAAATGGTTCAAAAAAATATTTTTATTAACAAAGACAGAAAAAGCAAATGTTGCAAAATTTTTTAAACTAGTAAAGCTAGATGAAGGGTAAATGGGTGTTTATTGTACTATTCTATTGTTCTTTCAACTTCTTTAATAGGTTTGAAGTTTTTCTGAATAAAAAGCTGGGGTGTAGTAAATTTATCTTCATAGCAATTCCACTTGAAAACATTTATCATAAAAATATGTGACAATCATATAAAGTATACATGTCGGTGTGTATGTTTATGTGTGTGAATGACTGTATTTGGAGATAAGGCCTTTAAATAAAGAGGCAATTAAGGTTAAATGAGGTCATAAGGGTGAGACCCTAATCCAATTAAGACTGCTGTTCTTATAAGAAGAGGAAGAGATACCAGAGATGCAGGCACGCAGAGAAAAGGCCACTGAGGACCTAGTGAGACGGCAAGGCAGCTGTCTCCAAGCCAAAGAAAGGAGCCTCAGGAGAAAGCAAACTTGCCAACACTTTGGACCCAGATTTCCAGACTCTAGTAATGTGGGGAAATAA
Organism: Vicugna pacos; assembly: GCF_048564905.1. Classification (NCBI taxonomy): domain Eukaryota; kingdom Metazoa; phylum Chordata; class Mammalia; order Artiodactyla; family Camelidae; genus Vicugna; species Vicugna pacos. Next base: position 23,557,465 of record NC_133013.1, on the reverse strand, counting down.
ATGTCTGTTGTTTAATCCACCCAGTCTGTGGTATTTTGTTATGGCAGCCCTAGCAGATGGATACAAACACAGATCACAAGTTCATTGAAAATTATATATTTTACACATACAGATTAATGTCCTTACATACGTACACACAAACAGACGTTTATCTACGTATAATACTACACTGAAAGTCTGGAATGTTATGGATCCTAACACTAACAGACTGGTTAACTATGTAAAACAAAATTGCTTAAGTGTTTCCCTTTATTTTGCTTATTTTCTAATTTTTCTTTCTTTTCTGTAAACAACAAATGACTAATACTAGTATAAAAAAGAAATATCCTCTTTTAAAAAGTTTTAATTCTTTTAGAAACCAAAGCCAGAACAAAATGGAAAAAAAAAATCCAAAGGCAAAAAGTTCAGAATCAAATCAATTCCCATGTAATAAAATCTGAATTAAAAACATGAAAATAAAATTTCAGAGTTTATTATGAGGCCCCCTTCTCCCACAAAAAAGTATCAAAACATAAAGGCAGTTTTTTTAAATGTCTGCAGCAGGCCTCCAGACAATCTAAATTAAATCCCAGTAGGCTTTTCACAGAAATTGATAGGATGATTCTAAAATGTATGTGGAAATGCACAGGACGCAGACAGCCAGAGCAGACATCAAGACCCACAGTGCTACGGCGTCGGCTTAAGGACACACAAATCAGTGGGACAGGACTTCATCCACTAACAGACCCACAAACATACAGTCAATTATTTTTGAAAAAGGTGCTGAGACAACTTGATACAGAAAAAAAGCCTTTTAACAAATGGTGATGGAATAACTGGATAAAAATATGAAAAAAAAATTTAACCTTGAACCACTAACTTATACTGTACACAAAAATTAATTTGTTAGGTCACAGAAAACTAGAATTTTTTTTAATGAATTACTGGTAAGCAAAATAGTTTTAGTGAATCTCAAAAATATCTTCTTGTTAAAAATATTTATGTTAAGTGAAAGAGCCAAGACAGCATATATACCATAAGATTCCATCTATAAGACATTCAACGACAGGCCAAGCTAATCCACGGTCACTAAAACTGGAACTGGGGTTTCCCACAGCAGGTAGGGAACCTCAGGACGAGGACGTGAGGGGACTTCCTGGGGTGCTGGAAATATTCTAGATCTTGACTAGCGTGTCAGTTACACCAGGATATAAATCTGTCAAAACTGTAACCGTGCACATTAAACTGTACACCTAAGATTGTGCATTTCACTGTAAATGGAAGTGAAGTTTATCTCAATTAAGAAAGAAAATGATCTCTGCATATGTAAAAATGAATACATTTTCTAAAACTAGAAATTTTTCCAACCTAAAGAAGAAAGAAGTAGCCAATGGCTGTTTTAGAAACAGTCACTAACTACGGTGTAAGAAAAAGGAATCCAGTCAACTGTCTTGGCAGAAGTTTTGCTGTAACGTGCGAGAAACAGACTCAGAAGTCACTCAGCTGTAGGGGAGCAGAAACAGCAAGAAGGGTGCGGAGTGGGTCCAAGAAAACCTAAGAGGACAAGTCCTGACTGAAGGGAGCTGGACTGGCACTCATTCCACATACCAAGACTGCAAGAGAACTTAGGCAGAAAGACACACAACATCAAAACTGCTTCAGGATGCGCTGAGCACAAAGGCAGGCTTCAGATGGAATTCCCACCCCTCACTACGGGTTCACGGAGGCAGGAGTCGTGCAGGTCAGCCCTCCGTCTCTACCCCTAACCCCTAGCTGAAATTTTAAAAAGGAGAAACCTGGTCATGCTTTGAGGAGGCCACAGCAGTTGGGTTTAACAAATGAAAGCTGTGTTTCTATACAAGCATTTGTTAGTAATGGTAAAAATTCAAAAGTTAACAGAAAAGCAGTCACTGCTGTCACTTTTTCAATCCAGTGAGAAACGTGGGGTGATGGGGCCGACAAAACAGTACACGGGGTAGGAGGCAACAGCAGGAGATGAGACTGTCCCGTCAACCATATATTTACCTTTACTCATCTGCAGACACTTGAAATTCTCTAAACTTCACTGTACAAGACTTAAATTCTAATCAAAAGTCTCTTAGTGAGACTCTGGATGGCCAAAATTATAAATGTGCTTTAAGCTACAAATAATTCACCCATCTGTAAGACCCACATTAATGCAACGTAAGACGTCAAGCTGGTATTTTTCTCTCACCTACAATTCCTGGGGTCACAATTCCAAGGACTTGGCATTGTTTTGGGAATAGCTTCTCAAGGGCAAATGCTGTTTCCATAGTAGTTCTTTTCCTTGCTGTTAACGATACAGAAGAAAATTATTCAATGTCATCCATTTAAGGTCAAATTTGATGAGGGGAAGGGGAAAAAAAGCAAATATTACATGGAGTTTAAGTCATTTTATACCAGAACACTTTACAAGGAAGCCTAATGACTTTCCCACTACACAGTCACCTAGATTCAAATCAGACAATGATAATTCACTATCTAGCTCTGGGCCTCAACAAGCCCATCTTGGAACACTTAGTCTGCTTCTCTGCTTAGCAAGCCAAGAAGAATACCAAAGTGATCTATGGATACTGTGCAAACAGTCATCCAACACAATAAAAGGCTTGAAGAGGCAAAGACAAACATCCTACTTCAATAGTTTAAAAAAAAAAAAAGTGCCTGGAGATTAAAGTATTTCAAAATAAGAAAAACACCTTCCTAGAGAATTTGTTTCAATTGCACCAAAGAGTTTAGAAATCAATCTCTGAAGCAAAAGGACTCCTCAAAGTGCAAATATATTCATGCATTCTGCAGGAAGCTGATCCAGCACCTCAGAAAGTTGGTAACTTTAAGGATGAGAACACTATTTTCAAACAGAGATACATAATGAAACAAACAAACAAAAATCTTGGACTTTTTCCTGTGATAGTCACCTCTCTTATGGCCACGACACTCTTCCAGACTAATGAAAGTTTCTGAATCAGCCATGTAAAGAACTGTCCGTGGTAAGATATGAACATTCTGCAAAGAAAAAAAAAAGAAAATCAGAATTTGATCACACAAAAACAATCTTGAGAAAGAAGAGCAAGGCTGGAGGTATCACATGCCATGATTTCAAGCTACGCTATAAAGCTACAGTAATCAAAACAGCATGGTATTGGCACATTAAGTCAATGAAACAGGACAGAAAATCCAGAAATAAACCCAGGCACTTATGGTCAATTAATCTATAACAAAGAAGACAAGACAGTCTCTTCAATAAATGGTGCTGGGAAAACTGAAGACTACAAACAAAAGAACCAAACTGGACTACTTTCTCACACTGTACACATAAATGTACTCAAAATGCATCAAAGACTTAAATTTAATACCTAAACTCATAAAATTCCTAGAAGAAAATACAGGCAGTACTCTTTGACATGGGTCTTCACAGTGTTTTTTTGCGTATGTCTCCTCAGGCAAGACAAACAAAAGAAAAAATAAACCAATGGGACTAGATCAAATTAAAAAGCTTTTGCACAACAAAGGAAACTAGCAACAAAACCAAAAGGCAGCTTACTAAATGAGAGAAGATATCTGCAAATAATATGTATCTGATATGAGGGTTAATATCCAACATCTACAAAGAACTCACAAAACTCAACACCAACAAAACTAACAACCCAATTTAAAAATGGACAGAGGACCTGAATAGCTTCCAAAGAAAACTTACAGACAGGCAGCAGACACAAGACAAGACACTCAACACCACTACAGTCATCAGAGAAATGCAAATCAAAACCACAATGAAATATCACCTCACACTAGTCAGAATGGCTATTATCAGAGACAAGAAATACTAAGTGTTGGCAAGGATGCGGAGAAAAGGTAACTTCTCCTGAATAAAACAGTATGAATGTTTCTCAAAAAACTAAAAATAGAACATATGATCCAGCTATTCTACCTCTAGGTATTTTTCCAAAGAAAACAAAAACACTAATTCAGAAAGATATATCCATCCCTATGTGCAATGCAGCATTATTTAAATAGCCAAGATAGAGAAGCAACTTAAGTGCCCATGAATAGACGAACAGATAAAAAAGATGTGGTATACATATACAATGGAATATTACTCAGCTATAAAAAATGAAATCTTGCCATTTGCAACAACATGGATGGACCTAGAGGGTATTAAACTAAATGAAATAAGACAGACAGAGAAAGGCAAATACCATATGATTCCACTTATATGTGGAATCTAAAAAACAAATGATGAAATGTAACAAAACAGAGAGTCACAGATACAGAAAAAAAAAAACAGATGGCTATCACTGGTGAGGGGAGTGGACGGATGAGTGAACTGGTGAAGGGAATGAAGAGGTACAACCTCCCTGTCACAAATAAATGAGCCCCAGGGATGAAACGCACAGCATGGGGAATGTAATCAACAACACTGTAACAGCTCTGTAGGTGGCAGGTGGTAACCCGACTAATCCCAGGGCTCATTCTGTAACGTCCAGAAACAGCGAGTCACTGTGTTGCACATTTGGAACTAACAGTGGTGTAAGTCAATTACGGTTAAATTTTAAAATAAATAATTTTCAAGTAATTTGAATAAAACAAACCAGACACGCGCACGCACACACACATACACACAAATGTATTTTGGTTGCCAACATTTAAAATTCCCACAAAACACTGAAGTAAAATGTGGACTTCTTCTGAAAAGTCGTAGACCACACTCCCCTTGACTAAGGCCAGGCAGAGGCAAGCACTACCTGGGCTGTGCGGCCCTATCACTCTTCACGGGGTCACACTGAGCCACCCGACCCACCTGAGATACCTGCCTAACTCTGGAGTCATTTGAGTTTGTGATGCCTGGTGTAGCGAGGAGACAGAGTCCTTTAGGAGAGAGGATTTAAGAGATTTTGCTGCTAATGCTGACTCTGCCGTAAACCAGAAGAACCCTTGGAAGTGCTGAGGCCTTGGGTTCCCTATTCTTAAAGTCTGGAAGTCTAGCCCTGAGGTTTTACGACTCTCTCTTTGGTGGCATGCACTGAGGAGCAATTGTGAATTTTCCTTCCTAAGTCTCACTAGAAGCAGTAACGACAACCCTCAATACGAAATGTTCTCAAAGCACAATGTAAGACAACTGGAACTTCACTCCGTCATTTAAAGAAGTTGTAAATGGCAAGATGTTTTATAAAAATTTCAGTGGACTTTAAAATATTTCCAGTAAAAAAGCTAAATCAACTTTCTTTATGGTTATAAAAGAATCCTGTCCATAGATAATTTGGCAAACGTAAAGAAAACAGCATGAACGATTTGGACAGTTTCCATGTTTTTGTGTCACCACACTGGAGTTTGCTACAATGTATAAGCTTCTTTAAGGGAATCAGTAGATGAAATTTAATAATGACAATAATAAAGAATAATAATTTTGATTATTGAAAGTATGCCATTCCCGGTGCTGTAAGGAATGTGTTATGTGTTATCCTTTCATTACTTAATCCTTACAGCAACCTGGTAAGAGCGTTATACAGAGTATTATCTTCTTTTCACTTTACAGAGCAAGAACCTGAGGCTCAGAGAATTGAGGTAACGCTTTCAAAGTCACACAGCCACTATGTGCCAAAGCTGGGTTCACACCCAAGTCTGTCCAGCTCGAACAGCCATTACAACATATAAACTGTTAAAGCTATGTAAAAATAATACTTGCAGCAGTAAACATCTGGAGAAAAAAAAAAACAGAAAAGTTCTTATAAACATAAGAGACACACATAATTCTACCCCCAAAGGAAAATTCTGCTAGCATTCTGGGGCTTATTTCTTTTCTACTCTTCCTTTTTTGCCTGCAGTTTTCTGTAAACCTGACTTTGGATACTGGCCACTCTGGATCTGAGTCCCAGAACCGAATAGGGTAAGGAGAAAATCTACATGAGGAAGGGGGAGACAGAAGACTGGCCACTTATGGGGCATTCACCTACCATTCAAATATATTAAGAATGGTGAGAGCCAGGCTTCTTACTGTACAAAAGCAAGGTACAAATATGAGCTGAGAGAAAACTGGAAAGAATTCTGTGTTGGATTAGAACTGATGTACCTATCTGAACTCATGAACTTCCATGTACATATGAATATAGCTGTAAATGTGTATATGTATACAGAGATGTATACACACACACATGCTTGTACAGGCACACACATATACTCCACGGCTCTGTCCACTGACTGAGCTCTGAAACAGCAAACCCTTCAACACCAATGAGTTGTCCCAATCCTGGCTTCTAAATACTATTCTGCACTAAAAGACTCAGGGCTCCTTGTAGAAATAGATGATTCAGAACTGAAGCAGACAAAACACAGCATTGGCTTAGAACATCCGGTGTCAGAAAGCAAGGTAGTGCTCGAAAATGATGGAATCATCTCTAAAAGACACTGAAGCCAGCTGAAGGAGCTCGCACTAGCCAAACTGGGGACAATTTAGGAACCAAAATAAATACTGACAGTAACAGATTATATCCCATTGAGTAAAATAAGAGAGTAAGAGTCCATGTAGACATTATAAGTAAATGATAAACTGAAACAGGACAATTACATAGTTTCAAAGTATGTCCCCACAAGATACTTATTAATTGCAGTTGAAAAGAGTAACTTTACAGTCATGACACCTGGCAGATACCACCTTAACCAAATAATCAAAGGTAGTAGCACCTGTAATGGGACAAAGGGCGATCATATGCCACCTGACAGGAGGCAACAAGAAGAGCACAGCATCATTTGTGATACTCCTGCCAAAGATACATAGTCTGAATCTAAGAAACATCAGATGCAGTACAAAATAACTACCCTGTAATTTACATATGTGTCAAAGTTGTGAACTGGGGAAAGCCTGAGAAACTGTTTCAGATCAGAGTAAAGAAACACCAACAAACAAAAGCAACATAATCTAAACTGAATTAAACAGCATTACCATAATACTGAAAATCTGGCTACATACAATGCCCAGTATCTGAAGAACTGTCAAATAAGTCACGGCAAGTCCATACAATATACAGTCATTAAAACTGATGTTTACAGAATCTTTTACGCGTCACGAGAAAAACTTCCCTAAATTACAAAAAAAAAAAAGGCCATATACAAAATTGCTATTTAAAAAGTATTTAGTTCTCAACAACCGATCCACCAACCGTGCAAAGGGTTGTGCACGACACCCCTTCTTACTTGCCTCAAGCTCTTCTGCTACCACTCGAACCAAGCAATGCTCCTCCAGGTGGCCAGCATCCGCCGAGCCTGCGGAGATCCAGGTCACACTCCGATGGGTCCGCAACACTCTGCGCACACACTCCCTCCATAAGCGGCACACGCTGCGGACGCGAACGCACAAAGGGCTGTGAACCGACGTTCACTTCTCTCTCCCGCGGCTCACAGACCCCCGCCCCCCACTACGCATTCGGGCAACAGCAGGAGATTCCTGCGGGATCCAAAGTCCCCAGCGGGGGAGGTGTCGGGCGCTGGTTCGGAGGGAGAGCCGGGGGCGGGGAAACCTTAGGGGGGGAACCTCGCTCCCCCGGGAGGAGTCCTCGGCAGCACCCCGGCAGGGGTACCTAGCGGATGGGGGCGTCGCCCAAGAGCATGGGTGGCCGGCCAGGGCAGCCTGGGTCCCGACGGTATCCGCCCACCCCGCCAGCCCCGGCAAGGCCGCTGCAAGTCCCGACGTCAGCTTCCCGCCTCCTCTCCCCTCACCCGGCCACCCGCAACAACGCCTTGGCGGGCAGGAAGGTGAGGACACGCTCCACCACCTCCGCTAAGTTACTCAACACGAAGGTGCTCCGTGGGTCTGCGGAGGGGAGGCCGCGGCTATCATCACCGCCGCCGCCGCCGCCGCCCGCCGGCTCCATGCCTCCCCAGCCAGCCGGGGCGAGCAGTACGGCGGCCCGGAAGGAGCAAGAAGCCTGCTCAGACCGCCCAGCCCGCGCGCACTGAGCAGGCGCGCGCGCGCGCCACTTCCGGCGGCCGGCGGGGCGGGGCTCCGCGGAGGCGCCCACGTGACTCCGGGCCCGCGTTTTTCCGGTGCTCGTCCCGAGGCCCAGCGGGTGCTGGGGGCGGTGACCAGGTGTCTTGTAATCCTCCCAGAACTTGCCAGGAGGCTTCGCGCAGTGGAACACAGCCACCTCTTTCTGTGCCTCTCGCTACACTTGCAGCGCTGTTCTCTTCCCCTAAGTCGTGAGTTCTTGAAGACTAGGTAATACTGTTAACGTTTTCACAGTCCCAATGCCTGTTTACAGCTTAAGTCCAATTTTTAAGCGGGCAGTATCTGCTTTAAAAAAAAACTCAGTGTGTGACAATCATCGCCTCTGTTCATCACCGTGCAGCCCTCACATTCTGAATGTGTAAGATGGCTTCAAGAGCACCTGGGTAAAAGCTGTGAAAGCACTCCCCAAACAGCACTAGTTCCCTGCCAGTAACATCAGATTCACCTGGGAAATCCTCAATTTCGCGCATCCTTGGTCCTCACCCCAGGCCTGCTGAGTCAGACGGTGGTGCGTGGCACCCAGCAGTCTGTTTTAGCTCTACTGTGGTTGAAGTATTCCAGTGACTCTGATGCAGACTCAGTTTGAAAAACATAGGTACAAGGAATGTGAGCACAGTGGACACTGCTGTGTCCCCGCCTAACATCCATTCCTCTTGCCGCTGCCTTGCTAAAGAGGCTGTGATTTGATGCCCAGCTCTTGACTGGTAAACCTGATTTGTCTGAACTACAGGGTCTCAAACATTTTGGCCTCAGGACTCCTTCACGTTCTTAAATATTGACAACCCCAAAAAGTTTCATTATGTGGGTTATGACAATATTTACCATATTAAAAATCGAAATATTTTAATTATTTCACTGAAAATAAATCCATTACATATAAAGTAACTTACACACACAAAAAAAGCTTTACCAAGCCCCCCACCACCCCCAATAGGGAATAGTGTGTCATCTTTACAACCTGCAAACCTCGCATTCCTGGTTTAACAGAAGACATCTGGATCTGCTTCTGAATTCAATCTGTTGCAATATCACACCTATCATATCATGTAGCCTCTGGAAAACTCCACGGTACACTGTACACTTGTGAGAGACTGAAATTGAAAATACCAAATAGTTTTGGTGTTAGGAAAATAGCACTAACCTTAAAAACCTAAAAGTGTCTCAGAAGTCCCCGGACTTCTTCAGTTCATACCTTGAGAACCAGTGGTCCAAACCAATCCTGAAGGTTTCATTCTTTTCACCAGCCGTTAGTTTATGGGGTAGACACAGGAAGACAGGACCATTACCTACCTGTGGATGGATCAAGATGGCTGCACATCCAGACAGCAGTCAATCCAAAGATAAATCAACACGGAAAAAAATCTCAAAAAAGCAGAGGTACTGTGCCTAGAATTTTCCTACCTCTGGATCTCTTGTATGTGAGATAAACTGGTAACTGTAAGGAGGCTATGAATACATTAAAGAGGGAGCAGATTATTATAACCTGGGGAACTAGGGGCAGCCATGAAGAAAGCAGCATTTGAATTTATATTAAAGAATGAGTGTGGTGAGAGAGGGAAGAGGCTGAGGAAACCCTGAGTATGCCAAGTCTATACACATCAATTCTAGGTTCTCTAGTTTTCTCTTGTTAAATCAGTCTGCCTCTCTTCTTCTCAAGCTTCTCCTCACCCATCCCACCATATATAACCCTATCCAGAAATGCAACAGAGTTTACAGACACTTGAATCAAAGACTATCTTGGGAGGGAAAAGTGACAAAGTTATTTTTTAAATGGTTCTTTATTCATAAACTTGATGCAAGTTTACAAAATTTACTGTACATTGCCAAATAAATCTGCAATGAAAAATAAAATCAAAAAAAAAAAAAAAGAAAGCATGCCAAATGTGCAGCTGTCAATCTGCTAGCCATCAGGATATTAAAGAATTCAATAATGTATTCAAGATTTAGCCTTAGGTTTAAGGAACTTTAATGCTTTAAAGAATTCTGCCTTGTCACTTGTTATCTGAGCAATTGGCAATCAGAACTTTATACAAATTTAACCAAGTGAACAAGAATGCCAGAAAATCCTTTTCTACTATCCTCTTAACCAAAATAGAAAAAAAAAAAAAGAGAGAGAAAGAAATCAAACACACAATAATGCAGAAGTGCCAATCTCTCAGATGTGGTTTACAAAGTTAAAAACTGAGTCTTAAAGCATAAGAAACACTTTTGAACTTTGTAAATGGTTTGTGCAGAAAAATGTGCTTCTGGATCTCTTTTTAAAAGTGCTTAATAACTAGAATTTATGTTTAAATCAAATTTGGGTATATAAAAAAATCTATTCCCAACCCAACAGGACTGATTCAGGTAAGGCAATAAAATGGAGAGCACACTAATTTGAGTCAGATTTTATAAAAGAACTAATATATGAAGAGTTCCCATTAGTCTTTCAATGTAAAAGCCATTGTTATGACTATAGCAAAAAATTTAAGTCTCCAAATTAGATACTTTTTGTACTTAACTGTGTGGTTTTTGTTCAAGGAGTCTGTCTTTGTGCCAATCACTTTATAAGTTTATTAGTTTACAACTGATTGCAACATCCCGTTAATAAAATGGAAACGTAAAATGACTTAGTATTTTAAATAACTTCAAGCTCTATACTTCAAGCTCTTCTTCATAAGAGTATTGAACCAACAAGAAGCAGATTCAGCCCAGCAAGACTCTGATGCCCCAGTGGAAATTACTACTTACAAGCCTGAATTGGCACAGCCTTGCTTTGCCTAAAAAGTAAAATACAACTCAGTTAAGAGTAAATCTTTTGAGAAACAATTCATATCTTCACACAGCCATAAAAAAAGTTTAACAATTTAATAAGTAGGTTTCCTGTCATTATTTTGGCAATATCATAAAATAGTTTTAACCTGAAAAAGCTACTGTGATTTAGAAGACCTTAAATTTTCTAAACCAGTATTAAACATCGATTAAACTTTTATTGGCTTTAAATGGAACAATATATTGCAAGTCTTCATAACGCATGAGCTCAAAATGGGGAGGTTGCCCTAAGGTCACAACTTCAGTGACCTGATGCTGATTTGCCTGCTTAACGGATTTCTCCTTTCAAGAAAGAGAGATAAGGAGTGGCCAGTATGTGTATTTATCAGGAAAAATACAGTAAAGGCCCCACTGCTCAGTCCAAGATACCTAAAATGAGCAAAATGAAAAGGCTGTAACTTATACTGGATCAGTTGACAGATTATCCACTAAAATATCTATGAGCTAACATCTTCGGTACTGCTGTTAGAGGGGCACTCAAAGCTTGTGCCTGCATGTTGGAAAGATTTTCTTTAAAGCAACATTGGTCCAAACATACAAAGGTCAACACATTTAGCCATCTTCCTTTGGAGGGGTATACCAGCCTGAAAAAGAATGGGGAAAAAAAGTTAAAATACTTTACTTCTTTAATTTTTTTTACTGAAGTATACTTGATATACAATTATTATCTACAATTATGTACCTAAGTTTAAGTATACAATATATGATTCACCTTTTTAAAGGTTATACTAAAATACTTAAATTCTTAAACCAAGTAGGAGAAATGGCATTTTACTAAGGTTAGCTACTTTCTCTACCCCTACTTTTCACATTTAAACCTACTGTAAAAATTATCAACTTACACTTGGGTTGGTAACACAGTACTTTGATATGTTCACAATATAGTTATTTCCTATGAATAAACTGTACTTGAGTTTTCAACAGGAGAGCTCTATATGTTAATGGCATTTCTAGCTAAAGATGACAGTGTACAATATTAGACTACAAGCTAGGCTTTACATTTCACTTCAATTCTATATTTGAAGGTGAACCTCTCTGAAAATAACTATCCCCTAAACAAAATCCTGGCTTTTTAGAGGAAGAGGAACTTGGACTGTCATAAATGCAATGATGTCATTTTACCAGTGAGGGTGCCATCTCAGCAGGTGCACTGCCTAAAGGATATGCCTAAGATCAAATTTAGCAGAAGCCAAACTAGAATCCATCTCCTGAACCTGAATCTATTGCTCTTTCACCATAGCTAATTATAAATACAACTGTCTCAAATACAGTGCCTTCCATAAACATTTTTGAATGCTGACTACAACATCTGTTTTAACAAAAAATAAGAGGTAAGAAAAAATGTGATTGTTCAAAACAAAACAAAAATATAATCTCTCTCTAGAAAGGCAAATGAGGCTAAGTGCTGTTTGGTACAAAACTGCCACTGGAACAGTATAAATATACCAAGATTTGTAGAGCATCCGTGTGGTTAATGAAGTACAAGTGTCTTTGGATCTGTTAATTTAGGGTGCTGGAGATGATGATTATTATGAAAACCCATCTTTGTCCTCAAGTTTTATCATATCCCTCTTCAGAAGCTTGAAAATTGTTTTGAATACTATTCTTTCAGAAGTAAGCAGTTAATCACAAAGCAAACTTGTCACTTTTTCAGCAAAAGTGAGCACATACAAATCTTAAGTCACAAACTACCCCATTTTAGCAGAGCAAAGAACACTTTACTGTAAATACTCTCCTTAAAGAAAACTCCTTCCTATTAATTTACTTAGTCCACAAAAGAAAACATCAGTTTCACTACCCTGGCTACCGTGAATCTCAGTACTTGGTTATGAAGTGCTGTGCATACACACTACTCCTTTTTTGCCTCATTGTTTGGCAAGACAGACATGGAGACAATTTTAGAGATGAGGAAACTGAGACTGAGAGGTAACAGGACTTGCTCAGGGCCACAGAGCTAGTGAGTGACACAAACGGCACTTGACAATAGATCTTCTGATTCCAAGTCTACTTATTTTGTTACCTCACTATTAAAGACAAAAACTCAAAACATGTATTGTGAATACAAGCAAAATTTAAAGTAAGTCCAATAAGGTTTATGAAAGATATCTGGATAATTTATTTTAAATTTACAACTTAAACACTCAGAAGTACAGACTGAAATTAGGACTTTTCTACTTGAATAGGTAATTGTGTACAATTGTCAAAAAAGCATTAAACAATCTGAAGATGTTTCAGAAATAATTGGTTCATGACCCTGACTGCCTTCACTCAGTATTAACAAGAATTCCACTTGCAGAGTTGCCTTTAACTCAATTCCTATCCCAATACCATACATTTCAAGTGATAAAGTGATTCATTCATTAATCTACTCAAAAATCTTGACTCTTAACTCAGAGATTCCCAGGCCAAGTATTTACGATACAAAGATTTTGAATGAAGCAGTGTGTGTGTCCTCAAGTTAAAGATTTTCACTGTGGTAACCATACTTTGCAAGAAATTAAAGCAAAAACAGAAGAATAAAGCAGGATAATTACTAACAGTACATTATGTAAAGTTTCATAAATGGCAATAAATACTTATTGAATTAAACGTACCATTTTTCTCATGTATCTGTACAATGGAATTATAGGATTGTTGGGCTCTTGCTAGATTATATTGATTCTGAAAGAGAATTATAAATTTTATATCAAAACTATAAGTAGATAGAAATCATTACAAATAATTTATGGATGTGTCCCCACTGTGCTTAAAAGAACACAGGTAACTAAATTGTATTTCTATTTCAAAAAAGAAATTTCTCAATTTCATTATTCTCTACCACTTTAGAAGGATACAAAACCAAAACTGTACTCTAGTAAAAATCTACATGCTTCACAGTTTATTTTTATAATTCTTCCTACCACTGCACAAGTTCTAGTGTCCCTCTCTGCACTGATAAATAAAGGATGCTATACGGATGCAAGTAGAACTTAAATTCCCTTCCTCATGACTTCCATCAGGAAAAAAAAAAAAGAACTACAAAATATTAATTTCAGATAAGAAAACATTAGGCTTTAAGGACTACACATACAAATGACATTTTGAGTTAAAAATGAATGCCCTTAAGTGGCACCAAGCCATGATTAACAGAGTCTTCTTAAGGAGTCTTCTTTTGTTAACCTCTAGATTAGAATTTCTTTTAAGGGGCCAAATTTAAACTGATTTTGTCTCCATCAGTACAACTGACCTGTATCTTAACTTCCAGTTAGTATATCCTAAGCATTCTCCATAGTGATACACACCTATTGTATCACATCATAGAATTTTTAAACAAACGTAACGCAGCACAAGAATAAAACACATACAAACACATTCTAAGGGAAAATTCTTCCTACTACCTGTCCTTCAACCACCCAGCTCCACCCCCTCATCCCATCCTCCTTCCTCCACCTGAATAACTACTGTTACTACTTTCTCTCTTTTTTTTTTTAACATTTTTTATTGATTTATAATCATTTTACAATGTTGTGTCAAATTCCAGTGTTCAGCACAATTGTTACTACTTTCTTATCCATCCTTAAGGTCATATAAGAAAATTAATGCACAGCTTATTGTTAGTGACTATCCTCTGCTTTTCCCCCCAACAAATGGTAGGTAACATGACAAAGTAAAAAATTACATCCTCCTGGTTAAATGAGACTTTCATCACTAAGTCGTCACTATTGCTTTCTGTTCCAAAACCGTATTTTGTTTGATACTATAGCTACACCCCCTTTTTGTTAGTGTATACAGGCAAACCTCATTTTACTGCATGTAGCAGATATTGCCTTTTTTATAAACTGAAAGTTTGGAACAACCCTGTGTTGAGCAAGTCTGTAGGCTCAATTTTTCCAAGAGCATCTTGTTCACCTTCTCTCCGTCATATTTTGGTAATTCTCTAACTATTTCAAACTTTTTCATTATTATATGTGACCTGGGATCAGTGATTTTTGGTGTTACTACTACAAGTCACTGAAGGCTCAGATGATGGTTAGCATTTTTTAGCAATGAAGTATTTTTAAATTAAGGTATGTAACTGTCTTTTGCCTCACACTTTATATAGACTACAGCAGAGTATAAACATAACTTTTATATGTACTGGGAAACCAAAAAATTCATGACTTGCTTTACTGTGGTATCTGCTTTACTGAAGTGGTCTAGAACTGAACTTGCAGTATCTCTGAGGTGTGCCTATACCAGCATTTTTATCATCCTCCTTAAAAAAGCAACAACAAAAAAAAACTTTCAATTTCTCTGTATCCTCACATTTTTAAATATACTTCTTTAAAAAAAAACCCATTAAATTCAATCCATCTAACTGGTAACTTTAGTCCATTTGCATTTGTTATGACTATTTCTTGAACTTGTTTCTACTACTTTACTTTCTGATTTACATTTCTCTCGCTTTTAAATATTATTTTATTATCTCCTCCTGGGATTCCAGTAAGACATATTTTAGACCTCGTTCTGATCTCTGCTCTTCTTAACTTCTGCCATACTGTCTGTCCCATGTCTCTCTCTGCAATATTCTGAGCTATTTCTTCTAATCAATTCTCTTCTGATGTCTAACCTATTGAGTTTCTCATTTCAACAATTATGTTTCATTTCTAAAAATTCTATTTCATTCTTTTCCAGATCTGTCTCATCATCCCTGATCTTAGTTTGACCAATTTTATTATTTTTCTTTACATTAGATTTTACATATAACCTATCATTTTCTTGTAATTCTAATATCTGCTAATTCCAAAACCTAAAATTCTTGGCAATATGTATCTCTTATTGTTTCTGCCAATTCTCATGTATATTAGGTTGTCTACTATGTGCTTGTGATCTTTCACTGAATTCATGCTTGCTTGATCTTAATCTTTGGGAATCCTACAGATGTAAATCAGAAGTGCTTTCCTCTGAAGAGTATCTGTATCTGCTGATGAGAACTGTGGATACAACTAACATAAGGCCATTTAGTCCCCTTGGAGAATCTCAGGATTATGCAAGGTTCTCAGATTTATTTGGCTTGTCAACCTTGCTCATGTATAAACAGAAGACTGCACTGCTTAATATAGGTAACAACTCCCCCTGGAAGAAAAAATAACAATCAGATCTTTCATTTGAATGTGATCACTGACTAGGGGATTCTGTAGGTAAGTAACTGGAAGTCTGTGGGCTCCAGGGAAGACAGGTACCTTTCCTGGTTATAGAAATAGGCTAGGAGCTGCCCCAAGGGCTGTGTGCTCTAGGATGCCACTATTTAACTTGACAACAGCTCCCCTCCACGTAGTGAATGGAAGCTTCTTAAGAGGCACTTCCTGCCTATTCTAAAACCCCGTTCCTGCTAAAAGTCGTAAGATCAGACCTCTACTTTAGAACGCTTTCTCACTACTATAGCCTAGAGTTAACGTTACAGCCTATATTCCACATTAACTGAATAGAAAACCGGCCTTGCCAACATCCTTCTGTCTCACGGCTTGCTTTCCGAAAGCTCCTGATAGCAGAGCCTAGGGGAGCTAATGGCAAAACTTTACAATGACCCTTGCCTGCAGAGTTGCAGATTCTCAGCTCTATCAATCTGAACCTGTCTCCAAATTTCATGCACGTGGTTAGGCAGCTTTTTCTGTTTTCTAGGACTTATGTTTATTTATATCATTTTAAGAATATTTTTTAGGAGACAACATTTATTTTGAGCCAGTAGCTGGTAGCATTTTTTTTAATATTTTAACTTTATTGTTAAAAATATTTCTTAAGTAATAGTTGTACGACAAAAAGAAATTCAAAGAGCACAAACTATTTACAATAAAATCTCCCTCCTATCTCTAACCCACCACCTCAATATTTCAATACTCCCATATCAGAAACAATAGTTGTTAGCACTTTCTTGAAATATGCTTCCAGAGATGCTCTCTGCTTATAAAAGCACATCTATAAATGTCCTTGTCTTTCTCTTACACAAATGGTAGCATATTTTTAACACCTGTTAGCACCTTACTTT
This sequence comes from Vicugna pacos, assembly GCF_048564905.1. Taxonomy (NCBI): domain Eukaryota; kingdom Metazoa; phylum Chordata; class Mammalia; order Artiodactyla; family Camelidae; genus Vicugna; species Vicugna pacos. The sequence continues at coordinate 23,540,654 of NC_133013.1, read as the reverse complement.
TTTGATAGTAGTATTTTTACAGTTAACATTCAGACTATTCCCTGCTGCATGTAGGATCCTGAAAGGTAAAACTCATATTACATCATACAAAGCTTCCACATTAACTGACAAATATTTCTTAATTAAAAAAATGGAAAGGTACGGTTTCATCTTAACAACTCAATTTAAAAAATTCATCTTCTAAGACATTTTAATATGCAAACATTTAGCTGCCTGACTCAGCACTCTATGTAAAATGGTTATATTTACTTGCTAACAAAACTATAATAATGAAAATGTAACAGTTTAAAGCAATTATATTGAAACTAATTGATTCCAAGGGAATTATGGCACTGAACAAAGACAGAATATTGATATTATAGGATTTTAAAACTGGAAGAGACTTAAAATATCCAAATCAATTGTATTTCAGGTAAAGATATTGATGTCCAGAGAGGTAAGTTTACACAGTTAAGTTATTGGTAAGAATGTTCTTTCAATTACTCAAAAAAGATCACTGTTCTAAGCCTTCTATATTTTCCCTTAAGGAGAAAAACATGCTCTTTTTTTTTAAACATGATAAAATTTAACATCAAGTTCTAAATATAAATAAATGCCAGGAACAAAATTTTGAAAGCCAGAAGTACTCCAAGATGTTCACAGTATTTCTAGACAGTCAAATTACAGGTGACTCCTTTAGTATGTATTTGTTTCTACTTTAGAAAATGCACAGTGAGCATAAACTTTGTTAGAAAAATAAAATGTTGATGTTCTAGTACATCATTCTATTGCCACATTTAAAATATCTAAAATATATACACTGTTAAGAAATGCTAGTTAAAATGTAGTTAAGCAAATTCACTTTTTTCCACTAACTTCTAGGGTTTATTCAATATGGTATTTTGTCCTAGTGCAAAGAAATAGCAGTTTAAAAAGCTAAAAGTAAAAATAAGTTATTTTATAATATTATCCCAAATAATTTTCTAATATAGCCTTTTCAGTTTTTGCTCCCTCTGTGAGTTAAGATTCTAGTGGACTCATGGATTTGATGTGCAACACAGTTATAAAAACCTATTTAGATTTAATACCATTTGGATGGGCATTTAATACAAAATTCACAAGGAACTTTAGGAATTTCCAGATTTTTTTTTTAAACGTTAGGTCAGGATGATTTCCATCACACAAATATTCTTCCAAAACACACTAACTTCAGAGTACATTCTTGGTCACTTAAGTGTTTATACGTAACTACAGCTAGACATAGAAAGATATTTCTGATATATTAAGTGAATAAAGAACAGAACTCAGTGGTTGAGAGCGGAGACTAATGGCCAGAATGTCTGGTTCCAGTCCTCACTCTGCTACCTGTGATCTTAGATGAGTTACCTCATTTTTGTGTGTTTCCGTTTCCTCATCTACAAAATGAGGACAATAACAGTACCTTCTCTTACGTTATTAATAGGATTGAAAGTTAATACAAGTAAAAAGTTTAGAGTCTAGCACATAAATGATCAGTGGGGATTAACTGTTACAACATGATCTCAATTTTGGGAAACTTACAACTACATACAATTTTTTACTTATTAGGACATACAAACCAATAATAAATTTTAAATTACAGACATTTATCTATAGGAGAAATAACAAAGATTTCAGAAATCTTGTAAGATAACAGGAAATAAATCTTTTAGTTTATGTGACAGTCTTAATAAAAGTACCTTATTTGCTCCAAACTGCACTCTGGCTTTGCCTTTGACTAAGGTGGCATTGATTTGCATGATGACCGATTCTATTGAGTAGGCACTGCTCCAGCCCTAGAGAAAGAAGAAAACACTTCCCTATAACACAAGGGTATTCCTAACGCCCACTTAGGAAAGCTTAACGTAATGGCATGGAACAACTCAGTGACAGCAAGTTAATGTTAAAAAGTTTGTAGTCAAGAAATAGAAGTTGGACCATTTCTAAAACCTAGCAAAAAAACAAACAAAATAAACCTACACTTAAGTACCAAACATGAACAAATTATACCTTTAAATACACATCACTCTAATTGCCCACCTCAATTAAGCGCCTGAGAACAATGTCATTTTACGGTTTAAATATCCTTCATTATTAAAAGTAGATGCTATTACAAGAGAGCTTTTTCCACTCAGAATCTAATTTACATAGTCAAAATACTCTATGGAGGATGAAACATAGAAGTACCATTAGAAAACAGTCACCTGTTTTGTGAGTAGTTCCATGCATAATGCTCCACCACCCAACACATACCTTAAAAAGAAAAAGGAATCATACAAAGTTCTCTACATCTCTGTAGTCTTTCTTAATTTTTAAAGTACTACTACTAACAAAGTATGCACACAAGTAAAGATTAGAAGATAACACGCAAAAAAATGAAAATAGTTGTTAGAATTACAGGAATATGAGCAATTTTAAATTTCTGATGTCATCACCTAATTATTTTTTTAAGTAATGGTTCTTAATAACAAAATACTTAAAGATTTTTAAGGTGTCAGAAACTAAGAACTTAACCCTAAATATTCCAGAGAAAGGGGCAAGAGGAAAGTTTCCTTAAATGGCCTTCAAGTGTTCTTTTCATCTGAAGATTTCTCCACCATCATGCTATCTATACAGCTAAGAGTTCTTCCTAAGACAGCAGACATGACCTTATCTATAATAATGAACATCTGCATTTATAGTGAAAATTTTTTTCATTCTGTTGTGAGGATCAAATGGTTCTGACCATGGAGACCCTCTCTGGGGCTCCCCTATCCTCCTTCTAGCCCTGAGGACTGTTCTCTGAATCAAGGACAATTACTGTGGATTTTCCCATATCTCCCTTAGGAAATCATTATTTAAATCAAGATTCTGCAGCCTTTTAACACCTTCTCAAACAAAATAATTCCTCCTTTAATGTTAAACTTCAAAAGACATTAAATATCATGCCTAAAAATAAAATCAAAGGAATGATAATCATAGAAGAAAAATCGTAGTCATCTTGAAAATATACAAGCTACAGCCACTGATCAGGTCTATTTGAAAACTGAGTCTACCACAATTTTTTTTTTTTTTTGTCCTCTGGGACTTTGCCCATGCTCTTCCCTTGCTGAGATTCCTTCTGCTGCTGCCTATTCTTCCAAATGCCACATCCCCACCCTGCCCCGCCCCATAAAACTTTCCAAGACCATTCTAGCCTGCAAATGTTGCATGCTGGCTAACAAAATGCATCCTGTGTTGACTAAACCAAATTACAGAGAAGTAAGGACTCTTAAAACTTCTACTGTAGACCATCAGTAACAATAGTTCAGTGAAATTATTCACTAACAGAAATTATTCAGTAACTCCCCCAACCTGGAGAATTTAGGCAACTGTCTGTCTTGTTTGTCCCAACTTCTGAGAACTTTCCAAGTAAAAATTCAATGAGAAGGAAAGAAAAACACTCCAAAAAATTAAATTTGGGAGGAGAAGCAAAGGATTTTTTAAACTTTGTATATTCTCCTGTGTTCCTGAAACAGAAATCTCCCTCCATTCTCTGAATCTCCCACTGGGCTCAAAGTGAATCGTGCGTATGTCTGCTTTAAACAAGCATCTGCTGATTTAACACAATTAGAAGATCTAGGTTCTAGTTTGGATTTTGGTTCCTCTACAAATGCTCAATGTCTCGTTATCTGTTAATGAGTTAACACCATTACTGGTCCTTACACTTCAGAAATGCTAAAGGGAGACACACTTATTTTAGGGAAAGGAGATACGCAGACGACAATGAGTTACCGACTGTCCAACCACCACCTTCCCTTTCATCAGCCTGCTCTTCATTTTGAGGGTAGAGAGTCTTATCAGGAGGGAAGAAGGGAAGTTTTCATGCTTGCAGGTCAAAAGAAAGTGCATTTTCCATAAGCACATACTAACTACAAAAATATATGCTGGACATCTAAACACAAGACATAAGAAGTTCTAGTACCGCACAAAAAGTGAGATTAAGTATATATTAGTGTATATTAAGCTTTTCCTTAATACATACTATCAGCAGAACACAGAAGTGGTCAATTCTACTTCTGTATTCAATACACTTATTTTATTAATATGTATTTCAAACCCTTATTGCTCTTTGCCTCCAAACAAAGAATTCCTGCTCAATACTGAGACAATGCAAAGACACTAGTAAAAAAATAAAAAAGTAATAGTAATCTAAGGATCATCTAAGGACAATACGCCATATACATAGGCACAGCAATATTATCCACTTAAAAAAAGTCAGTTGCCGAAGTTGTAGAGCAAGCACTATCCTCAGCTCTGCCTCTGCAGGCATTCAATTTATAACATTTCTGTTTTATTAGGAGGCTCTTGCAAGAATGTTTGCCAGCTAACCTCCCCACCCACAATCTAGGATGATCACTTAATTGCTTTGAGGGGATAACAGATACCATTAATCATACAACATGATTCTTAAAGGACCCCAAAAACAGAGATGAGAAATAGAATTGTTAAATAAAATTCTTGACAATAATCACATTTAAAAAAAAAAAGGGGGAAGGCTTAACAGCCCACATAAAACAGTCATGATCCTTTCCTTTCTTGAGGTAAGGAAAGGGGCCATGGATTCTAAGAACAGACCCTAAGAGAGGAATAAAAGAAAATGCTGACATTTAAAACCAGATTCTTAAGATAATGTTCCCTCAATACCGACAGAAACAACCCATGGTCATCTGCAAGTATTCTCTTTGTGGATGACTGGGGAACAAATAATACTTCACACTACATCAAGTATCTTCAGTTGTCTACAAAGAGCTCACTCACAATGTGTTGGCGGGATAAAAAACAAGAATTATCTTTATGATTTTTTTACTGCACTATGCCTTGGACTAAGCAAGAAAGACTGGCCAAGTATTGGTGGCTCAAGAAAACAGCTCATAAAAATACCAGTGGACTAGAAACTCTGTATTACCCTAAACTACATACATCTTGCTAACACTGTATTTTCCTATCTCATTCATTCATTCATTCACAGATACTTCCTGCATATACTATGTATGCTAAGCACTGAACTAGGCACAGAGTATAACAATGAAGAAAACTGACATGACCCTGCCTTCATGATGTTTACCATCTGGTAAGGATTACAGATGTCAAACAAATAAATAATAAGTGGGGGATCCAGAGTTCTGTGAGAAGGAAAAACCAGGGGGCTTAATTTAGCAGTCAGGAACAGCACACCTGAGAGTGACACACAAGCTGAGACTTGCAGGAGTTGAAGTGTAGGTGGGAATAACATTTCAGGCAGAAGAAATGTATACAGAAGTCGTGAAGAAAGTCTGCTAGGTACTGGGCGCTGAAAGACACCTGGTGGGGCGTCAGGTCAGAGAGGGAGAGGGTGGTAACAAGAGGACTGAAGAGGAAAGCAAGGGCAAGATCACAGCGGGCTTGCAGAACACGGTAAGGACATCAGCCTGCAGGAGCAGGGAAGCGACATCATCAGAGCAACTCTGTAGAAGACCACTGTAAAGAAGCTTTACCAGGGAGGGAATGGAAGCAGGAATCCTCTGAAGTCAGCCATGTGAGAACCAACGGTGGTGGCAACAGAAACTGAGGTAAATAACTGGATCTTGAGAACTCTTTAAGAGGGGGACCCTTAGGACCTGATGTGGAAAATGAGGGAAAGGTGATGTAAAGAATGACTCCTGGATTCATTAACTGAGATGAGGAAGATTGGGGAAGGGAGACTGGGAAGAAGATGACTTCAAGTTTTTGTCCTGAGGAGTTCCAGGTGCCTTTGTAAGAGGCATTCAAAGAGAGGTGTCAAGAAGGCAGAGGGACATCGGAAGCAGAGAAGACATATCGGAACGTGAGATACAAACTTGAAAGTCACTGGCACACAGAATTGTTTTAAACGCCATGAGTGCTTTTTCAACAAATAGTGCGAGCAAGGACATTTGGCAAAAATCTATGACCTAAACCTCACACCTTATACAAAAATTAATTCAAAATGATTCACAGACTTATGCGTAAAATGTAAAACTATAAAACCTTGAGAAAAGAACATAGGAGGAAGTCTTCAGGATCTAGGGCTAGAGCAAAGAGTTCTTAGATTTGACACCAAAAGCAAAAACATCTATAAATTGGACTGCATCAGAACTACAATATTTTGTTCTACAAACGATTCTGTTAAGAGGATGAAATGAAGCTATGTACCAGGAGAAATTAAAAAACCATGTATCCAACAAAGGACTACTATGTAGAATATATTTTAAAACTTCAAAATTCAACAAAGTAACAATCCATTTAGAAAACTGGCAAAAGACATCATCAAATACCTCTTGAAAGAGCATATAAAGTCAAATAAGCATATGAAAGATATTCAACAAGAGGAAATACTCATGAGGGAAATGCAAGTTAAAACCATAATAAGATATCACTACACACCTGACAGAATGGCTAAAATAAAAACAAGCGACATCACCGAACGCTGGCAAGGATGTGGAGAAAGTAGATCACTCACTCACACATTCTTGGTGGGACTGTAAAGCTGCTCTGGAAAACAGTTTGGCAGTTTCTTTAAAAACTCAATATGCAATGATCATATGACACAGCAACTGCATTCCTGGACATGTATCCCAAAGAAAGGACATACATTCACAACAAAACCTGTACACAAGTATTCACAGCAGCTTTATTTGTAATTTCCAAACACTGGAAGCAGTCTAGAAGTCCTTCAGCCAGTAACTGGTTAAACTGTGATACACGGCACACCTCGGACTACTGCTCAGCAATAAAAACGAGCAAATGGGTCAGACCCTTAGATGACTCTCCAGGGGTTACAAGTAAAAATAAGCTAATTCCTAAAGGTTACAATTCAAAAGTGTATGATTCTACTTCTGTAACTTTGTGGGGGAAATGACAAAATATTAAGAGTGCAGGACACATAGTGGTTTCCAGGAGTTAAAGAAGCGGTGGCATTAGAGGGAAATGGGTGTGGTTTAAAGGAGCAACAAAAAGGACTCCTGTGGTGTTGGAACTGTTCACTATCTTGACTGTGCTGGTGAACGCACAAACCTACACAGTGCAGACCTTAATACAGCACACACACGTGAGCCATAAGTAAAACTGGGACAGCTGAGTAAGCTCTCTCTATGCACTGTACCACCATCTCGTTGTAACACGGTGCTATAGTTTTGCAAAATGTTACCAGTGGGGAAACCAGGCAAAAGGTACAAAGACCTCTATTATTTCTTACAACTGTATGCAAATATAAAATCAACTCAATTAAAATTTCATTTTAAAAAAGCCACAGGAATAAAAGGAAAAGAAAAAAGAAAGGACCGAGTACCAAATTCCAAAGAACCCCAAAAGGAAGAAGTTCAGTGAACTAGGAGCTGCCAGCAAGAGACTGAGAAGAAGCAGTCAGAAGCCAAGGGGAAAACGTTTCAGTGTTGCTGAGAAATGATAATCAGATGTGACAAAGCCTGAAAAGGGACTTCTGGATTTACCAATACGGAAGTCCCTACTGGCAGTATTCATTTGGGAGGAATAGTAACAGCCAACACCAGACTACATGGGGCTGAAAAGTGCACAGGAAATGAAGAGTGAGGTTATATATACATTGCTTGTAGGAATGTAAACGGTGCAGTCACTTTGGAGAACACTGGCGCTTCATCAAAAAGGTTAAGAGTTCCCAGAGGACCTAGTGACTCCTCACATAGGTGTGTATGAAAGGGAAATGAAGACGTGCTCACAAAAAACTGTACATGAATATTCACAGCAGCATTATTCACAACAGCCAAAAAATGGAAACAACAAATGTCCACAGATACATAAAATGGAATGAAGTACTGATAATATGCTACAACGTGGATGAACCTTGAAAACATTATGTTAAGCGAAAGAAACCAGTCACAAAAGGCTGTAATTTGTTTGGTTCCATTTAACTGAAATATCCAGAACAGGCAAATCCACAGAGACAGAAAGGAGAGCAGTGGTTGCCAGGGGGCAGGGGGCGGGGGGTAAGAGAGAGGAACGAGAAGTGATTACTAATGGGTACAGGGCTTCTTTTGGAAGGTGATAAAAATGTTCTGAAATTAGATAGTGGTAACGGTTGCACAGCTGAGTGTAAAGCACTGAAGTATACACTTTATAAGGGTGAGTTTTATCATATGTGACTTGTATCACAATAAAGCTGTTATTTTAAAAAATTTGGCTATGACAAGAAACAGAAATAGGGTTGTAGCTTTGAGATGCAGAATATAAAGTATCTGGAACAAAAATTGCTTAAAAATCTGTCCAGGGTCACAGTGTTCAGGCTTTAGCCTGATTCCAAGATCGCAAGCTGTTTTATCAGGCATCACATTCTTCAGTTCTTCTCACGTCAGCCAGTAATTTTTCCTCCTCACCTAAAAGCTGACTGTGAAGACCAAGTCATTTTGATTCTGCCACAAGTTAGCATTCACCTTTCATTCATCCTTCCACTCCCAATACTGCTGTATCAATTTAGGTCGTCATCGCCTGACTAAGGCAGTTGGCATCAGCTCTTAACTAGCCTTGCGTTCTTCCAGGCTTTGTGAGTACACTTTGTCCTGTGGTCTCTTCTACTGTCACTAGATTTATCTTTCTAAAACATTCTCCTCACTGTTATTTCCCTGTTCCTGAACCAGTTAAAGAAAGATAAATTCATTACCCATGGGTAATAACATGCTCACCAATCCATGCTCCTCTATAAGATGCTGTCAACACCATTTCTCACAATTCTTCTATATGAATTCTGCCCCTCCTTACGTTAGAGTTCACACTGCGCTGGTATACTCTGCATGCATCATTCTCCTTCCTAACTATGCAATTGTGTACACTTTTCACCTCTGTAGACAGCTTTCCTTCAACCTCCACTAGTTGACCGAACCCCATTCCACACTACAAGGCCCAGCTGAGACCCAACCTACTGGGCAAAGTCTTCCCAGGTCACTGTTGCCAGAGGCAATTTCCTGCTCCTTTAAGCTCAGAGAACTTAAATCCATACTTCAAGTTTGACAATCATTTGAGTACTTAATACTTTTAATCTTTTATGTTGCTCGCTTTGGGTATAATAGGAAGAACACTTTATTAGAAATTAGAAGATTCACTTAGATAAGTCACAATAACAGGAAAATAACCTCATTTGGTAAAAGGAATCAATGAAGAGAAATTATGTAACAGATTTTAAAACTGAAAGTTACACTATTCAAAATTACATGTGTTTGTCTCCACAACAAAGTAGTAAACTACTAAGATCATAAATTCTCAAAATTGTCAGGATTTTTCACAACAAAATGTGAAAAACCTATGCTAGTCAAGTTTATATCAGATTTCAAAATGACCTGATAAAAATATTTTTGTATATTTATCCTGAATTAACAAAAAGTTTCTAAGTATTTTCCTTATTTATAGCCACCTATATTTTTTAAAATCTAAATGAAACTATTACTGTATCAACCATAGAGACGATTAAGTGGATTGGATGTTTTTAGACTTTAAGCACCATAATATGATTGTGTCACAAAGTGGAATTGGTCAGCTGAGCTTAGCAGAATTCTCAAATCAGTTTAACTGCTCTACTTTGAAGGTTTACAGAACACTTCAAAACTAACCTATGTACAAATTCTGATCTTCTTCCCATCCTTCAATGGCTTCTAATCATAAAAAAGCAATACAAGCTTCAATAAAAATGCATGACAATTACCGTTTGATTCTACCAAACGGAGACAACCACCTTTACCAGGAATTAAATGGCCAGCTCCAAAGTTTCCTGCGATCATTCCTAGGATCATAGGCATGTGGGAATCACTCTCTAATCCTAACTTTCTCTAAGCCCTTGATCACATTTCATACTTGAAAAACATCTGACTTTTTTATAGTGAAGTATATACAAGTAGGTGTCATTAAAAATGCTACCTATACACATGATAGTTTATAGCAATGATTCTCAAACTATGTATGGGTCCCAGACTGGAACATCAGCTTCACCTGAGACCATCTTAGAAATGCAAATTCTCAGGCTCCACCCCAGACCTCCTGAACCAGAAACCTACTGAGCATTTACCTTACTGAGGTAGATGAAGCCTCGGAGCATTCTAGGCCTCCTAGCATTTAAGCAGCCCTCCGCACGATTCTGATGCCGACTATCAAAGAAAATCATCACTTAAACTTACCCTCCTGAGAGAACAGGTAACACCACTCGAACAAATGGAGGATCAAATGGAAAGTTATCCTAAAAACAAATAAGTAAGTTTAATTTTAAGAACATCCTTAATACTGTAGTATTTAGAAGATTTTAAAATAGTCTATAAAGAATATGTACATTATCTAATAAATGAGGGTCATAAAGTAAAAAATGTAAAAAAAAGTAAAATTTAAAATGAAATGGAAACCAAAGTAAATCAGGCCCAAATAGAACAGTGTATTGGTAAACTTATGAAATATATGGAGTTCCACTTCCAACAGAACTATATAAAGGAACTGTTCCAAAAATGGTAAGACTGGTAATTTGGATCAATCCTCTGGCTGAGAACCAGAAAAGATAGACAAGATGCACAATTATAGCGCTAAGATCAGGAAGAGAAAGGGAACCCCAGAGAGTGGGCCCTTTTTTTCCCCTTGGGTTTTCTTTCAGTTACAGAAAAAGAAGATAAGAAGTTCAGAGGCTGAGTAGAACTCAGACTAACAGAGCTTGGGACTTAAAAATTGGAGCTCAGGTTACACCAAGCGAGGCCTTTAAAAGTCTCCCACGCTTTAGGTCGAGATCCTGAAGACAAACCACAAACCGCCCTAACAGGGAATGAAATCCACCTTTGCATCATCTCAATGCCTCTCTGCCTTCAGTGACCCTGAGCTGCCAGCGCCCAAGCACCTGAGAGGAGCAAATGTAAGTAAACCCTCTCTGTGGAAGAGCAGCACACAAGGCTTCAAATTCGCTCTCTCATTTTTCATATATAATGTCTATCACCAAAAATAACCGGTTATACAAAACGTAAAGATGACATAATCAGAAAACGAGAAGCAAACTAGAGACACAAAACTACAAGGGACCAAGATACTAGAGTTAATCCGACAGAGTTTAAAATAACTGTGCTGAGTATGTGCAAGAAAAGACAAGATTAAAAACTCTAAAATTATAAAGGTGAACTACATAGAAATTCTGAAACTAAGAAATACACCAACTGAAATTAATAACTTAATGGATGAGGTTAGCCACAGTGGAGACTTAGCAGAAGAGAAATTCAGTATACTCGAAAAATAGGTCAGAAAACACCCAGAACGAAGCCAGGACAAAGAAAGGTAGAAAACGCAGGTAACAACACATAAGGGAATGTACTGAAAAGGCTACTCGTACTTATAGTGGCCCAGAAGAAGAGAGAATGGGACGGAAGCAATATTTGAAGAGATAATGCCTGAGAATTTTCCAAAACTGATTAGAGACTTTACACGATGGGGGCACTATAAATACTTCAGGAGAAACAGTGGAAGCTACGGTAAGGGAATGGTATCTTTGAGGTGCTAAAAGGCATTTCCAACCTAAAAATCTATACCCAATGAAAATATTTTCCGAAAGTGAGGCCAAAATAAAGATGGTTTCCTATAATCACACTCACACTACAGGAAACAGTAAAGGACTTTCTTCAGGCAAGAGAAAGAAGACCCCCCAGGAGAAACCCAGAGAACAAAGACCATGAAAAGCGCAAATATGCACAGAGATCTAAATAGATACTGACTAATTATATAATAATGATTGATATGGCTTTAGATAAATATAGAACTAAAGTGCACGACAACAACAGCACATATTTGGCAGGGAGCAAATGTTTTAAGGTCTTTGCACTGACAAGGAGAAAGAAAAATACAGATTACCAAATTTCCATTAGACGCGGACATGCGAAGGCTACGTACTGTAGCTGTAAGGTAGAGGGAAGAGTAAGGGAATGTGTAAGTACCAAGCTAAGAGAGGTGGGAAACTGCAGTCATTAAAAAAAATCCACAAGAATGAGAAAAATAGCATGGAGCAAGAAGGACAAGTAGAAAGTACTTATGAGATGGTAGATTTAAACCCAAACAGCAATAAAACCATTAAGTGCAAATAGATAATTGCTCCAATTCATCTGACAAAGCTCTTCAGACTTGACAAAAACATGAAGCGAAGAGGAGAGAAAAGAACCTCATCTAACTCTCAGGCTACCAGGCACAATTCTCTTCAAATTCTCAGTCCTGGAAATTGAGGTTTCCAGAAGAACAAGAACCATTTCTCTTAATGAACTGAAGTAAAGATGGCAGCTGAGGGGGCCAAGAGTGTTAGAAGTCAGTCTCTTGGCAGCAAGGAGGCCAAGAAGGCTGCACCTCACTCTCCCACACAGTGGGGAAGGGAAGCGGCACGGCCTCCAAGGAAGACAAGTCAGGAGGGGCAAGAGAACTTCCAACTTCCCCGCTCAGGTAAAAGGGATTAGGAAAAACGAACACCTCTTTAAAAACCTATTTGCAGGCAAGAGAGCTAAACAGACATTTGCTTCATCCAGCTACTGCTAAGGAACACAAAAATATAGTTTTAACTGGAAGAATAACCAGCATAATTCTAGTACTTTAACTCCCTATCTCTACCCATCCTCAAATATGATTCTGAGGATCATATAAACTATGAAAACTCAGTCCTAATAGGAGAGGGAGATAAAAAGCACACTTCTGATGGCTAAAACAGATAATCCTAGATATCTACCCCAAGCTAGAAAAAGCAGAAATCTACCCACACAAGACACCAGTTCAATGACAGTTATTATATTTACAAGTAAGTAGCTCACCTTTTATCTACAATTTAATAGAAAAGAAAGGCATAGATGCAAAGGTTGGTAAAGTACAACTTCATTTAGCCTCCTATATTTTAGATCTTTAAATATGTGATCCCAAATGAGTGACTACAAAGCCTCTTTTAATGATTATATGGCAGTGAGAACTATCTTTCTTTTAAGCAATCCTTCAAAGTAATTACTCTACATCCTAACCCAGGGATTCTATTCCATTAACTCTGTACCTTGGAACTCAGTTATTAAAATTTTACAGAAATAAAAAGGTATTCAGCTGTGGGGGAGAGGTTGAGGATGGCTGTTAAAATAGAAATGTGAGTTATTTTAGAATAGTAACTCAGAAACTAAGAATCTCAGGGTTTACAAGGATCTCATAAAGTTATCTGATTTCCAAATCAACATCTTGGCCTTCCAAGCTATTCTTAATGATGAGGAACATTCTATTTTTGAAAGACTGCATCACTGGATGGCTCTAAATAGTTACAAATCACTTCCTTATTTTGAGTTGAAAATCGTCTTTTTACAGTTTGACTTGCTAGTTCTAATGTCATGCTTTATCATCATCAAAAACAGAATCAAACTAATGCTTCCATAGACACAGCCCTTCAAATAGTTGAAGAAAAGCTATCATGAACCACCATGTTCTCCTCTCTAAATCCACAATTTCACCAGCTATTTTAAGACACGGTGTGGAATCTTTCCAGTCCTTGCTACTATTCTCTAAATGAACCCAAATTTGTCTAATAAACCCTTCTTACAGCACTATCTCAGAATTCAACTCAGTATTTCAAATGTACCCTGAAAAGCCAGACCATCGCTTCCCTAAAAGCATAGCATAAGACATTTACCAAGTTGCTGACAAATCTAACACGTTCCATTCCCTCCTGCCCCTGCCCTCTTTCCCATCCTTATGTTATGCTATATCTCAAGCTCCATTTTCTTACTCTTCAGGACCCTCAAGTTGTCACTGTGGGCATCTGAGGCTCTAAATACTATTCATGCTCCTTCTGTGAATCCTTCTTTCTGAGTCATATTTCCTATCCTCCAAAGTCTGTGAATCACAATACAGTTTAAGGTCCTCTTCACAAGGTCAGTCAGCTCAAGGCAGTCACATTCTTCCTAGGGCTCTTAAGAAATACTCCAACCCTAGAAAAGACCCTTCTTTCTGATACCAGGAACCACGGTACCAGATCCAACAGAATTTTAGCCATTTACCTCCTAGATCATCCCCTCCCTGAAGTTCTATCTAGAGTAGGAAAATATTATACAAACACTATCTTCAGTCACAAGTCTTTCAGTTTCCTGGTCAAGATTTCATATTCCCTTAAAGACCTCTCTAAAGGAGGAGCTTAGAGGGAAAGGGCCCACAGCGGACTTTAGAGATACACAAGGGCGTATGATTTAATATGTTTAGATTGCAGGTTAAAACTATTTTGCATGGGTATTTTAAAAAAAGATAACTTCCTAGGTTTTTCCCTCCACCATATTAATCAGTAAAAATGCAGTCATTAGCAACTTCAGTAAATATATACCAGATGCCCTCTCTAGAATGATAATCCCAATAATTTCTACAATAACAAAACCACAGGAGAATAGGATTTGACATTAGGGCTATTTGAAGAAAGAAGGATCATAAATGAAGACAAAAGCCCAAACAAGAATATATACACACAAAAGCTAAGTAAGAAGCATTCAGAAAATTACTCCTTTTTACAAGTATACAAGTATTCTTTCATGTCTTTTGTTTTCTTCCTTCAAAACATCTCCTATCCATCTACTCTCAACTATCTCTACTACCACCAACCTTCATTACTCTTTACCCAATTAAAATCAAAGTCCCCCAGCTAGCTTCCCAGAAATCTACTCTATACTATCCAAACCCTACTCTGAAACTGAGGGCATACTAATTGTCTTTTCTTTTTAATAAAACAGAAAGCTTAACAGATCAATCACACCCCTGCAGGCTTTTTACTGCATAAAGGTAAGACCCGACACTCTTCTTCATGATCTCCAAGTCCCTACAGCTTTCATCACAGATTTCTCCCCAGAAAGACTACAGACGCAAAGAACAGAGGTTCTATTTCAGATGCCTCCATGTTCTCAAGCCTTCTATAGTACCCAAGGCACTGAAGTCTACCTAATAACTAAAATGGAAAAAAAAATGTGTATCTGCAAGACAACTGTTACACAAATTTTTTTCTCAATTTCAAAGAACAGATTTTAAAAACCTCCAAATAATTAAACTATAATCCGTTAGAAACACTTCCTAGTTTTTTCAAAGATTTAAAACCACTACATTTATCAAAAATCCATATTAAATCAATACATTTTATCTAAACTCCATTACTATTCTTCTTTGATCTTTATTTTTTAGCATCTTTCAAAAAAACTGTTATACATTATAACATAAATTCAGAGAAGTGCATAAAACATAAAGGTACACCATTACACATTATTGTGAAACACCGTCCATGTAACCACCACCCTGGTCAAGAAACAGACGACAACCAGGATTCAAGAAGCCCCCAGGTGTCCCTTTCAGCTCACAACCCCTTCTCTCTCAACTAGATGTACTCACTATCCTCAACTTTTTGGTAATCATATCTTTGTTTCTCTTGAAGTTTTACTGCAGAAGCATGAATCCATAACTCAGTTTTTCCCAGCCTTCTTTTCATTTTTGCCCGCTAAGTAGCCTTTATAGAATTATTTTTTTTTAATTCCTCCCTGTCCTGCTCCCCCACAAAATTTTAACACCACAGATACACTATGTACTGTAGCCTCTTGAAGGGCTACAGCTACAGTAATATCTAAGGTTTTTTTTTTTTCACCCCAAGGACCAATTTTCACTCCCCACAAGGTGGGGATACTGACTCCAGTATGAGAATGCATGCCCTAAACAATATAATTTAGTCTTACCTAATTTTGAGTGCTAAATAAATGAAATCATACAAAACATGTTTTGGGGTCTGGTTTCTTTTGCTCAACATTATGTTCAAGATTCATCTATCTTGTTGCACACAGCTCTATTCCATTTTATGAATACACACAGTTCTCCATTCTGCTGGAACAGACACTTGGATTATTTTTATCTGCGGCTGTGATAAACAATGCTGCTTTGAACATTCTTGTGTTTGTCTCCTGGTACAGCTAAGCACTCATTTCTTGCAGGTTATATACCTAGGAGAATTCCTGGACTACAGGACAGAGGACTATCTTCTACTTTTCCAAGTGATACCAAACTGTTTCCCAAAGCAGTTATACAAATGGATGTTCCCATTAGAAGCATATGGAGTCTCCTTACAATTTTCTTACCTTAAAAGAGAAGTTAAGCAAAATATATTCTATGCCTTCTTTTTCTTTTAAGATCTGAAGATCACTGTGCAAAGGACTATCAGGATCGACCCTAAGAATTACAAAACAAAAAATAGTTCAAACAAAAAGTCAGATTTTTTTCTCACTAACCTCAAGAATGAACCAGTCCAACAGCTAAAACAGAGCCCCAGGGTAAGTCCCAAACAGAGAAGGTCTAAAGCTGCTCTACGGTTCCTGGAAAAACAAATCACTCTGGCCTCCAACTCCTTGGGATTAAATGCCCAAAAAGAAACCACAGTATTCTTAATCTATTCTCCTTAGGGGATTCAAAGTTAGCAGTCATTCTAAAGGAAAGGGTCATATGTACATAATTTTCTCAAGAACTCAGAAAAAAATTAATCTGCTTCTCTAAAACTGTATTATTAGACAAGGGGTTGAAGGAGAGAAATTTACCATGGACAAGACCAGAAAAAGTGAGATCACTAACAAAATCTGTATTTGTCTACAACTGTCATATATATATATGACATATATATATATTCACGTCCTACTCAAATTCCTTATTTCAAATATAAACTGGTTATTAGTCAATCTCATCAAGTTATTAAATACACTTTGTCTGTATAATTCCCAACTGTCTCACTAACTCCATGAAATACTTTCTCCCACAAATGGTCCTTTTTCTCATTTTACTTATTACGCCTAAGAAACAGCTCATTTTAACAATCTAAGAACTATTTCTATAGAAACAGGGTCTAAAGTTCTAAGTAAAAGCCATAATAAAAAGGTATCAAATTAAGGGAGAAAAAAAAATCTCCATTGTGATCGTCTACGATTAAGAAGAGTGGGATAGCACAAAAAGCACTTACTTCTGCAGTTTAACATGCCAGTCATACAAACTGTCATTTATGAGTTCCACTGAATAAATCCCTGTAAAAGTATAGGGCATGTTAGTCACTCTTCATTTGATCTTAAAACTATTGCTCTGGTGTAAATATAGACACTAAATAGCCAAAAAAAGTTAGAAATTTTGCTATTAAAACACAGAACAACTAAGCCATGCTGTAAATATTTTGGTGCTGGAGCCAAGTATCTTGTGCCCTTAACAGAGATAATTAAAGCCATCACTGAAGAGGACTCCTTGGGTTAAGAAACTGTTTACCATTAACTGTGAGTGAGAGGGAAAAAAGATTATGCAAATCATATGTATTTAAGACTTTTCTCCTATGGGTATACAAACATTTCTATAAAAATAGACACTGTCTACAGATAGTTTTATAATCTTTCTTCAACTTTTGGGAGCATCTTTCCAACTCAGTATATAAGTATCTACTGCCAATCTCTGAAATAACTCTGTATTAATTTATTTTATGAATCAACCATAATTTCACCCTATATCTGGTTATTTATTTTTTGCTACTACAAATAATGCTGTAATAAACAGGTGATGATTTAACCTTAAAGATAAACCAGTATTCAAATGTTTAACTTTATTAGGATTTATTAGGATTCTACACATAAACTTTTATTAGACTTCTCATAAGAAAAACTGTCAGAGCACTAAAACTTCTAAGTTTGACTTATCTTGCACTCTAAAAAGAAGGGTTTTCTTGCTTGTTTTGCTTTCCTGTTTTTAAGTAAGTGCTAATGATTTAGATTTGATCATTCTGAAAAATTCTGGATCATAATGCTAACTTTTCAAACAAACTAAAGTTTGGCTCTTTCCCTTGTTCAATACTGTTAGACTCTCTGCAACAACATAAGGGAATTTTACTTCAATGAGAGTAGTTTCACAATATTTAAGTCTTACTAGGTGAGAAAAAACACTCAAGTCAAACTATAAAATTTTTTAAAATCTATTTTAAAAGCAATACTGTAACCACCTCTACAATAAGAACTGATTATGTTGTTTTCAAAAAAAAAAAGGAAAGAAATTATAAAAATCAACTTGGCAACAGTTCTTTCATACAATAAAATATATTCATTTATTTACTTTTCAAAGCAGATATTTCTTGTACTTTTCTCAGAATATAAAAATCATGAGTTAATCCCTGTCAGCAACAAAACAAAAAATTATGATATACCCATAGAAATAATTTTTAAAAATCCAAACATTAAACTCATCCTGTTTTTACCCCCACATCTTTTGATAACTTTATTAAATTTGTGTTCCATATTTCTAAAATAAAATTAAACATTTGTGTCTTCCCAGTTATACTATGAGAAATGAAGTTACTATCTGAAAATTGAAAAGGGCATAAGGACAACAGACAGCAGAGATCCAGAGGTCCTTACCTGCTTTATAACTCTGTGATCTGTATATGTCCCTGAGCTCTTTCATAAGTCTATCTGAAGCTTGTACAGACCCAGACACTGCACCCTGAAACATAAAATTTGCTGTTTTACCAGGATCTACTGATTCAAATATCTAAAGACTTAAAGGTATTTGAACCTGAAATAAATGTCCACAATGAGATTGTAAAAACGGATCACCACTCAACATTTTAAGAAGTCAGAAAAATTAAGTTCAATCAAATCAAGGATCATGAGTTTCAACAAGAATATAAATTTAGGGCAAGTCTGGTTCATTTACCATTTCTTAACATCTGAAAAAAAAAGTCTAACCTATGTCCAGATTACTATAGCCCCTGAAATAGCCTAAAACTCAGTATGTCTTTTCAAATTCTATCAATTAAAAAAAAAATCACTAACTTTTTTTTTACGATTTTATTTGAAGGGAAGGCAGTTTTAGGTTCACAGTAAAAGTGAAAGGGAGGCACAGAGATTTCCCATATAACTGCCCCCGACAATGCACAGTCTCCCTCATTATCAACATTCCTCATAGGGAACATTTCTTACACTGATGAACCTATTTTGACACATCATTATCACCTAAAGTCCCTAAGATACCTTAAGGTTCACTTTTGGTACTGTACATTCTATGGATTTGGACAAATGTATAATGACACGTATCCACCCATTATAACATCATACAGAGTATCTTCATTGCCCTAAAAACCTTCTGTGCTCCACCTATTCATTCCACCCCACCCCCAAAATCTCTGGCAACTGTGGATCTTCTTACTGTCTCTATAGTTTTGCCTTTTCCAGAATGTCATTTAGTTGAAAACACAATATGTAGCCTTTTCAGGTTGGCTTCTTTCATCTAGAAATATGGACTTAAGGTTCTCCAAGTCTTCCCATGATTTGACAGCTCATTACTTATTTTTTTTCAGTCGGGAATAATATTCCATTGCCTGGATGTACTACAGTTTATTTACCCATTTAACTACTGAAGGATATCTTGGTTGCTTCCAAATCTTGGCAATTATGAACAAAGCTGCTGTAAACCTCCACATGCAGGTTTTTGTGTGGACATAAGTTTTCAATTCATCTGGGCAGGTACCAAGGAGTGCCGACTGCTAGATCGTTCGGTAAGAATACATTTAGTTTTGTGAGAATCTGCCAGACTGTCTTCTGTGGTGGCTGAACTAGTTTGCATTCCCATCAGCAATTAGGAAAGTTTCTTGTTGCTCCACATCCTCACCAACATTTGGTGTTGTCAGTGTTCCAGATTTTGGCCATTCTAATAGATGTGTAGTGGCCCCGTGGATTTCTGAATATGCCAGAAGACTCTCACCATGATATTAACTAAAATAGTTTCATTAATCAGACTACAAGCAAGAATGTTAAACTAACAATCTAGTTTACATATTAAAAAATTGATGGGGGAGGGTACAACTCAGTGGTTAGAACACATGCTCAGAATGCACAAGGTCATGGGTTCAATCCCCAATACTTTCATTAAAATAACTAAAGAAATAAACAAACCTAATTACCCCCACAATACAAACAAACAAACAAAAAAACCCAAAACACCCACAAAGTAAATTAAGTATCTATAAAAAAAATCGAGAAACAACATGTCTGCACCTGCACACATGCAACTGGTTTCAGTTCTTTTCAGTGTTGAGACTTCTCTAAAGATGGAAATGCACCAGTATCTTACCCTAAGACTGAATATGAATGGAACTATATATCATAAGACAAAAACATTTAGAGTATCTTCTGAATTTAAAAAAACTGATCATGTAAAATTTTAAATGTTGCACCTTTAAAAGCTGCACAACACTTTCAGGTAGGGTAGAGAATCAGATTTACAAAAGATATTACTTCCTAGCTGTGTGATCGTCGCTATATTGCTTGATGAATTAAAATCCCAATTTCACATCTTTAGAAAAGGTGAATATTTCACACAGCGGTTACGAAGATTAAATGGGTAGGTACATAAAGTTTAAACTACTTAGCTTAGTGTATATCATGTGATAGTGCTAAATAATTTGTAGTTTGTTTGACTATAACACACAAACTGGAAGCAATCACAAAATATAGAAAATATAGTAAATATCTTTAATTTTGATACCACAAGCTTTTTTTAAAAAAAAGTAATCAAAATAAATGTCTTTGTTCTCTAAAGAAAGATTTGCAAATTAAATTAATCAAGTCTTTGTTCTCTAAAGAAAGATTTGCAAATTAAATTAATCAAGTAAGAAATATTTAAGGAGAGAGGGTAATCTTGTTTACAACACTTGGCATCTCCTTGCATAACAATTCATTCCCTGTGTTTTAGAATCTGTGCTCAAGACAAAAGAACTGGCCCTCAGGTGTCACGGACTTGATAAATAGGCAGTTAAGAGGTGTGCTGAGAGACAGCTAGACTTTCATTTGACATTTCCCTACTCTATCTGGGCATTTTATATACAACATTCTCATTTATTCTTTTATAAGAATCATCTAAAAGGTAATAATGTCCATATTACAGAGTTGAGGAAACTGAAGCCACACAACTGTGTGTGTCACCATGCTGCTTCACACAAGAGAGATGTTAAGTAAAAAGAAAAAATTAGTTTGGCTTTGTAAGGGCAGGACAAACCAGATGGCAGCTTCATGGAGAAGAATTTGAATTATACTTTGTAGGAGAGACTGAATTTAATTTATAGATCCCAGAAGAGAAGGGTAAGCAGAGAAAAGAGCACAAACAGGCTGGAGAGTAAATGCATCCAGATGAACAGGGTAGAAAGGGGCTATCAATAGACGAGAAATGTTCGGGAAAAAAAATTAAAACTAGGGCAACAAAATATATGGATGAATCCACAACCAAGGCAGGGATGGAGTGGGGTGGCTGAGATTGGTAACTTACTGAATTGCCCTATATTTATATTACCCCTGTACAGTTTGCTCTTGAACAACATGGGTCTGAACTGCATGGATCTACTTATATAAGAATTTTTTTCAGTAAACACTTATTACACGATCTGCAGTCAGTTGAATGATGTGGAACTGCAGACACGGCGGGCTGCCCGTAAAGTTACACATGGATTTCTGGCTGTGCGGGGGTCAGCACCCCTAACCTTTGCATTGCTCAAGGGTTAACTGCAATTACTTAACCACAAAAGTCCAGGTTCCAGATATTCACACATGCTTACATTTAGGTGGTCTTGCCTTTGAGTCTTCCTAATTTTCTCTAGTATTGCCAAATTTTCTTTTTCAATTCCTTCATCCTCTGACTTTTTTCCATTAATAGGCTCTTCCTCCTTCATCTCATAGTGATCCAAGTCTTCTATATCCTACAAAAGATAAAAATATCCACTTATTTAAGCTTGTGCCAAAAGTTAAATTATTCCTCACTCAATAGACAACAGAGAAGAGAGACTATATGTATTCCATGGGGGGGGGGAGGCTTCACATTCAATTCCTTTTATATCCTATATTTTAAAAGCTAGAATTTAAGTAAAGCATATTTAATAGCTTTACAAGGTCCTAACTATTATCAAATAAGCCATCTTAAATTTTAAATCTCATATTAAGAGGAACTTTTGAAACAGTTTAGCATGAGGTACCAAGAACCTTAACTCAAATTCTAGAAATCTATTCCAAGAAACTAGTCTGAAATGTGGACACAGATTTAGGCATCAAGATGTCTATTTCAACTTTATAACCACAAAAACAAACAAAATCTTCATGTGCAAAATACCAGAAGTTAACTCAGTTCAGTGGAATATCAGAAGACCATTAAAATGCCAACGCAACATAATGGTTTCTTCTGTATCAATAATGAAATGAAAAACAGAATACAAAATTGAATATACAGAATCTTAACTATGCCAAAATAAGCACAGAAAAAGTGAGACTAGACGGACGTATACTGAAATATTAATAGTTATCTCTAGAGACATTTAGTGCTTTTCCTGGGATTTTCTGTAGTGAGCACCTACTGATTTTTATAATTAGGAAAAAAGTTAGAAGAAGAATTTGAATAATGTCCCCAGGCTAATGTCTTTAATCACCACATCATTCTCTTCTCTCCCTTCCTTTATCACTTGCTCTTGCACATATATAAATCTATGCAGAATTTTTAAAAATCCTACTGTTTATTACCTTACTTCTACTTTAGCTTAATCATCAAAATCTTTAAAGAGGCAGTTTATACTTATTATCTCCACTTTATCAAGCAGACTAATTTCACTGTGATTTCTAGACCAGGTTAATTTAAATCACTTCCATCCAGACTCCATGGTCTTTTTCTTGGACTGCTATCTCTTCAATCCTTATTATATTCCTTTCTTATTCAGACCTTATATATGACTTCATGCTTCATGGAGCTCCCTTCTCCTGGTTTGCACCTTTCAGCTACGATCTTCCTTTCTACATTTGTTCTGAGTTCTCACAAATACCCTTAGCCTGTATCTCCTCCTTCAACCTCAGCCACGTTCATATCCACAAAATTTCTCTACTTGAGTATTAATCACCACAGAAAAGAATTCATCATCATCATCTTTATAAAACAGTATTCTCAGCACACTGTTCTCTTCCTAAGGCCTTCTTATCAACAATCACACCAAATATAAACATGTTTGTCTCTAATTCAAGACTTAGCCACCTGCCTTTCCCAGCCAAACTTGCTTTCTAAGACTCCAACACATCAATCTTCTTCCCAGAAGGAGAGCCACTGAAACACCCAAACACACCATACTCAGGGTTGTTCTCAGATTTTTTTACTACATTACTTTAGTTATCTAGAATATCTTCTTTTCACCTATCCTAATCTGACAACTCCAAAGTCCATCCCACCTTTCTAGATTTCCCTAAACACTGCTGTCCTTTCTTTACATTATCTCGTGAAGGAAAAAAAAAAGGTACGTAAAATCTTTGAGTATGTCTACTTTATTGTACACTGGACCCACAAAAAAGATTTAATATGAGAAAGCAGTTTATTCCACCCAAGTTAAACTGCATGAAACTATTAAAAAATTCTCTACCCCAAAAAAGTCATTCTAACTGGACAATGTTAAGAATTAGTTTACTTCCAGACTCACAAAACAAAACAAACCTCCAACCACTTTAGTTCTAAGGCATTCAAAGAAGTGTGTTTTAGATTTAAACTTTTCCAAGTTAAGAAAAAAAAAGGTAATAACCTGAATTAATTCCAAAACAGAAAAATGTTTTAAAACCAAGACTATGGAACTCAAACACCTTTTATCAGGTCAAGACAGAGACACAGATCTTCATTATGAAGTTTGAATTTAAACATCAAGCTTCAGAGCCTAAAAACCTCTAAAATTATATCAATAGCTGGCAACTAAAGTAGTCTAAGCTCAATGTCTTTGGAATTAGCTCTATGAAATTCTTAGATGATTTTTCAACATGAGATAGTTTGGTTACTTCCAGTGAGTAGTTCCTAAAATGTTCTCTAATTCTCCTTTTATACAAAACACAAAACTTTTGAAACTTAGTAGTTCCTCTTCTTAAACCAAATCAGGTTAAGTATTGATTACTATTATACATAAATATAATTTTAGTGCTAAATGTTAAGAGTTCTTATTTTCTGTGCAATCAAATCCAAGGACATCAGATAAACAATCTGCTCAAAAGTACCCCATGAATTAGAGGTGAAGACAGCTTTTAGAAATTGTATTAAATTTCAAATACAACGTGCTTTTCATTATTCCACAGTAACAACGGCTTTATAAAGGAGGTTAGAAAATTACTAAAATGTTCAAAAGTGAAGATATTTATAAAATGTTATTCTTATATAAAATACCTACTTCAGCCATCTCTTCCTCTTCCTCCTCTTCTGAAGTCACCTCTTCTGTCGTCCCATTCTGAAAAAGAAAAGGACTTTGCCAGGACTACATACAACAAAAAACGCAGAGGACATGAGGAGACTCTAGTAACAAACCGTCAACACCTGTCACTATGGTTCTGCCAGCAGAGCTTACTACAGTTGAAACATTTTTAAATTTAGCTTTGATTTGACAAGTAATGTTTATCTGCTTTTTGAAAGAAACAATTTTGAACAGTTCAATTTAATAGATACCTTAGGAATTAACAAAGGCAATCAGTCAAATAGAAAGCAAAACGGAAAAAAATTTAAACATTCTCATTTAAAGTAAGAAATTGTTTTATACATATGGTTATGTGTATAGGACCAATGACTTCTTTCACTTTTTAAGGAGACCATGGATTCCTTAAATTATCTACCTTTTTAGCTTTGAAAAGCCTGAATCTTTCCATAAAAATCCGTTGTCTTACATTTTAAAAGATCGAATGTGTTACAAAGGAATAGACACTGCACAAAACTAAAAACTGTAAAGTGATCACTGTTTTACCAAAGATCTATTTTTTTTTATAACATGTTACTTACCACAGAATATTTGTCTGTAAGACGCAACTTAACACTCCTTCACAACGACTCTGACAGAGTTTTAGGAAGGGTCTTCATATCTAGTTTTGACAGAGTTCAGAAAGACAAGTTTCCTGGACCAGACTATAGTTCTCTAGGACACAGTACATAGTATTTTTTCACCCAAAATTCTTACTGTATTTGTTCCAACTACCGCTGGTAAGGATTGCGCTCACATAGAAGGCCCACCTTGATGGCCTCTTAGTGTGGGTGTCAGAACCATATTTTAATGTAACTCAAGGCAGCAGCAAAATCTTGTAACAGATTCATCTCTTCCTTTCACTCAGGAGTCAGAAAGTCCACCTGCCAGCACCTTCCCATTCACACACCACAGGCAGAGCGCAGGTGTGCAAGCCAGGAGGGGGAGGCCAGCCAAGAGCGACAGCTGCTGAGGATACTCTTAACAACTGACACTCAGCAACGATGCACCTTATCTATAAATGAGCAGATAACCAGGCACCAGCAGATATTTGAAGAAAACTAGCAATCTGAAAGAAAGGCACTAAGCGGAACAAGCTGAAGTCACGACATTATTAATGTAGGAAGTAAAACAGAATAAAAAATCTAATTAGAATCTTCAGCAATAATTGAGAAGATAATTCATCCACAAAATCTAGAAAGATTATTATGCAAAGGACAAGACAGTTTTGGGAAATCAGAAAGATCCCCACCTCAAAAAACAAAAACAAAACTCAGCAGAAGGGCCAGAGAGCACAATGGACTTGAATGAACAAACATTTATGATTAAGACAACAAAGAAATTATGACATTCCTTTATCATGTGGAGAAAAAGGAGATGGAGGGAGGGAGAGGTGATGAAAATAAGAGAAGAGTTAAGAGAAATGGAGATAGGAATGCAGAGATCTAACATTCATCCAGCATTCACCCAGAAGACAAGGGAAAGGAAGAAAAAAGACAAATGCGGCCAAGCTGAAGAAGGATTTCAGAATATCAAGAGGCTCTGAATGCCCCAAAAGAGCTGAAGAGTAAAACTCCATACTTATCAGTTAAAGGAAAAAAACCAACTTCCAGAAAGAAAAAAATACAGAGAAAGAAGTAAGAATCAGACAGGCATTCAGACTTTTCATCTACAACAATGAATACCAGAAGAAAAGTGTAGAGAACCTGGAAGAGATTAACTATGAACTCAGAATCCTCTGCCTAGTCCCACCTGGATGGGTGCCACACATGCATTTGTTCAGCACTGGCCCCTCAGCACTTACGCAGGGTACACAAGTACTTCACAGAGTCACGTACTTGTTAAATGAATAATAAGAACAAAGACACTGACAATTCAAGGAACACTCTCCATACACATCCCCACAAATCCTCCTAGGAAAAAAACAGAAGACATTACTCAAGGTCGTATTTCAGAGAGGGGAAACCATGGGAAACAGCAACAAGCGAAGACAACAGTGACAGCAGTGATTCAGTCTAAGCAATTGCTGATAATGTAGCTGAATGGTTACAGGCCATATTCTCTGACCACAGTGAAAAGCTGAAAACCCCAAAGCCACCTGAGAATGTTTAAAAATGTTTTTCTAAATAATTCTTGACTCTAAGAAGAAATCGACCCTCATGCCCCAGGAATCAAATTCCTAACCATGTGCCCAGAGAAATACCGCCACAGGTGCACCATGTGCTGTGGACAAGGATGATCACGGCGGCACTGTTCCTAACAGCAAACTGGAGTCAACCCAAATGTCAGTCAACAGTCAAATGGGAAACACGTTATGATACAGCTGAACAATGGAATACAGCAATGAGAAAGAGCTACAGCTACCTACACTATAAATGAATTTACTCACAATGTTGAGCAAAAGACAAACATGAAAGAATACATATATGACTCAAAATGAAGCTCAGAATCAGACAGCACTAAACCATATTGTTCAGGGATGCAAATATGAGTGACAAAATTAGAGAAAAGTAAGGAAAAGATTAGCAAACAGAGAAATGATAATCTAGAAGGAGCTTGCAGAAGATTTCTCCGGTGCAAGCAATGTTCTATTTCCTCACCTGGGTGCTGGCTAGTGGTACTTCCCAGGTACCACTGTAACTATTTGTTATACTAAATTTACGTTTACATGTTTTCAATACATATTATTTAAAACTCTTTCTTGTAAGATATGAGTAGCATGAACAAGAAACGGAATCAAACTACTTATAAAATATTAACTAGTTAGAAAATAAGTATACTAAAATTTTTAAATCAGTGCTATAGTCAAACAGCACTCAGAAAACATATACCCTTACATGTTGGTTTAAAAAAAAAAATTTAAATCATATTCACCCAATAAACTAGAAAGAAAGGAAAAGGAAAAATGGTTAAAACTGGAGCAGAAAATGAAAAATACATATGATTTAACAAATAAAACTAAGGGTTGACTCTTTCAAAAGACCATTACAATAAAACAGATATGCCTCTGACAAGTAATCAAGATAAAGAAAAAAATTTAGAAATAATCCACAGATGAGAAGAGGCAAAAAGTAAACACTTCGCACATCTTCGTAAGTTTCAAATGTACAGATGAAGTTACCATTTTTTAGAATCTAAAACTACTAAAACTGACCGAAGAAATGGAAAATCTGAATAGACTAATACACAGAAGAGAAAA
The DNA here is from genome assembly GCF_048564905.1 of Vicugna pacos. Lineage (NCBI taxonomy): Eukaryota > Metazoa > Chordata > Mammalia > Artiodactyla > Camelidae > Vicugna > Vicugna pacos. The sequence goes on along the minus strand of NC_133013.1, from coordinate 23,513,193 downwards.
ATGAATCAGGTTCAGGTGTTTATTTAAACCAGAATTTCTCAACCTTGGAACTACCAATATTTGGGGCCAAATCATTTGTTGTGAGGAACTCTCTGACATCGCAGGATGTTTAGTAACATCCCCTCTACCCACAAAAAGCCAACAGCACCCTCCCCCAACCCGGCCAGCTGTGACAACCAAAAATATCTCCAGATATTCCCAAAATGTCCCATGGGAGATAAATTTGACCCCAGTGAAAACTGATTTAAACTGTGTCCTAGATCTCAGAAAAAACATACACAACCTCCCAAATCATATAAGATGACTTAACCCTGATACCAAAATGAAACAAGAAGAGCCTAAAAGGAAACACACAAAACAATGTTGCAATCTCACTGAAAGTGGAAAAATCAAAAAATAAAATATCCTATCTTTGTGTTCCCACCTCTACCTCCCAACCTATATAGATGCTGAATGTTTATTACAGGAATGTAAGGATGATTCAAAATTAGGAAATTTCTTCATGTTATTCAGAAGTTATATTATATTCTTACATGGAATTATCTGCATCATCATGAAAAACAAGGTAGATCTACATGAACTGTGTCCACAATATATCGTTAAGTGAAAAACAAGTTGCAGACATTCCAAAGAAGGAAAATTGAACACGGGCATATTATTTCTCCCATCTCCTCTCTTTTTTGAGGCTTCACTAAAATTACAACGAAGAAATCAACACTGTACAAACACACAATGGTAACAGAAAAAGAAAAGAAAATGGGCTACCAGCAGAAAAAAGAATTCACTCGTGCTAGAAGATGACAGTAAATGGAAGAATGGTAATTAATGGAGCAAACAAGTAAAGCCATAGGTTAAGGGACAATCAGGAGGCTAATTTGACCCACAGGACCCTGAAGAGGCTCTAGACTCCAAGACACCAAGTACCCTAGCTAGCAGGAGTGACGGACAGGACTAAAAACAGAAATTAACCAAAAATCTATATACAGAACATTGTCCAGCCCCCAAAACACACTGCTCTCCTTAAGCAGAACTCAGACAGACATATCTACCTCAATCAAGAGATTATAAGGTTTCATGTCCAGAGAAACCAAGTAGTTCCAGCCATCATTTATGATTATACCAGGAAGCAGAGGGTGGAGGTATATGGGCTGGAAGTCAGCTTAAATTCCTCCTAAAAGCTATCAGTTGACAAGTCTTGGCCACAAAAAACTCACAATCAACTTTTTAGTAATGCTCTCAAATATGAACAAGAAAAGAGGAAAGAAAAAATATGAATGAGCAACACAGAATAGGTATCTGAGGAAAGTCTCCAAAAAGAAAAAAAAAAAAGAGACAAAGACAAACTAGAAAAAAATATTACTTAAGACTTATTAAACTTATTAAAGAGAAAACAGAGATGCTAGAGAGGGAGAGTAGCGAAGTAACTCCTTAAAGACACTTATGAATATATTACATCTACCAAACAAAAATAGAATGCTATGAGTAAGGAAAAATCAGAGAACAAGAAAAGGCTCTTAGAGCTTATGACTCATCTCAGGAGAGGACCCCAAATGAACCACATCTCCCAGCATTCATCCTTTATACGACCCCTCCCACTGTCAATCTGGGTGGGTCCTGTGACTTGCTTTAACCAATAAATGACACCGGGCCAGTTCCAGATCTAAACCTTCAGAAGGCCTGGCAGCTTAGAAACCAAACATAAAAATTCTGACTACCTTCCCAAAGAAAGAGAAGCCACATGAAGAGACTCTGGAATGATGAGATGCCATGTGGTAAGAAAGGTCACGGAGGAAGCACCAAACACCAGACATGTGAATGAAGAAGCCATGCTGGACATTCCAATGCAGTGGTTTATCCAAATGACTACCAGTCCCAGTCACTGTCTGACTGCACCGTGAGGTTAGCAGAAAAACTGTCCAGCTAAACCTAGTGAACCCACACAATCATGAGAGAGAGAGTAAACTGTTGTTTTCAGCAGCAATAAATAACCAAAATAAAACTTAGAGTTATGACTGTCCAAATAAAATTTCTTACAGTTTAAAGGTAATTTCAAATTCTGGAACATTTTTCTTAAAACAAAGAGATAGAATATAGTGATAATAAGAGACACAAAGACTCAAGGGAGGAGGTCTAAAATCCCACTAGCAGGCATTCCAAAATGAACAAATAAGGATTGGAAAGGAGAAAGTCACCACAGAAAAAATACAAGAACATTGACCCAAGGAGAAAGATTCAAGAGTCCAAATTTGAAGAGGCCCATCCATACTGAGGACCCAGCAACAACGAAAAAGTATCCACCAAAAGGTAGGTATTACTACCATTGCCCCTTTTTGCATTGGGAAATTAATGTGCATGTTATACTGGGTAATCAGCCCAAGCTGACTAGGTAAGACAGCTAATAAGTAGCAGAACCAAGATTCAAACCTACGGTGATCTGGCCATATTTTTTAGAAGTCAGAACTCAGAAAATGTACTACTCTTTCACGTTTTCCTAGGATTTTACTTGAGCATATACTCAGGCAAAATGAGAAGAGCTAAGCCAAGAAAGAATACATGAGATCACGAAACAATCTACTCCAGCAGAGAAGACAAGAAAAATTTCAAGGTGACAGCTGAACAGCCAACCCAGAGAACTCGCCAAGCCTGGTGCAGAAGAACCGAAGGCTCCAGGAGAGAGGGAGATCTCACAGAAAAGAGACAGAACATAAGTTTTAGAAACTAACAATTATAATAAGGAAGACACTGCAAAACAAAAAACTGTACAAGAAAGGAAATACCATAATAGAAAACTCTACACGACAAAATCTTAATGATAAATGGTGATTATTCATTAGACTAAATATAATGATGTTTTAGGAAGGGAAGGTGGATGGGAAAGTGGGTGGCATAAGAGCGAAATCTTTATTATAATAGAAAGTTAATAATTATGCCTAAACAGGTAAATCTAGAAATCCAGAAAAGTTAGAGGTGGTAGTGAGCTAGTGGGTACTTCTGCTGCTTGGAGGAGACATCTGATTTAGGCCTTAAGAAGTATAAATGGGTGTAAAGGGATGGCATTCCAGGTGAAGGTGAATGAATAAGCGAAAGCAAACAAAAAACTGAGGAAGCAAGGAACAGTTATGAAAACCAGGAATATTAACAACAACAAAAAGGTGGTGGTGGTGAGGGGGACAACTGTTTGTCTGTCATGGTAAATACCAGCAGGTCCAAAGAATGAAAAGTTATTTTTAGTACCTAAAACAAAATAAACAAAGCACTTTAACAGGAAAACAAAAATCAAGTTCTTAGTAAGCTGTATAAGAAAAATCATTCTAGCTTTACTTCTGCTTGAGACAATTTGTTTTAGCTCCAGAACACTAGAGAAGTTTTACTTTACCTGGCCCGTGGGTAGTGGCTGATCTAGCATCTCAACATCCAGGTGCTTAGGAAGGTTATATAATCTGCAGAGTTCACATATCAACCACTTCAACTGCTGACGAAGCTACAAAACACATTTCAGTAAATAAGCATTATGTTAAAGAGCCCTCAGAAGACATGAATAATGCTAACACTACTGTAACTAATCCAGTGGGAAGTGAAAAAAGTTTGTTACTGGTCAATTACAGCCTACAGATAAATTAACAGTCTTAAAAATATATTTTAGGGAGTGCTAGTGCAAGAAAGTTACCATGGCTTGAGTGCAATCCCTACAATGGATACCTAGCAGAATGACATCAACAAAAAGGCAGAGGAAGGGGAGCTCCAGACATCGCCTAATTTTCAGCTGTTAACGTCTCTTCTTGGTAACTTACACGAGTACGCTAATACATTAACGAGGCTACAAAAAATAGAGGCAGTGTTGTTGCACATGGCTTATAACATTATATATTCCACAGTCATAGTCATTTTAAAAGTACAGAGGCAAATATGGTCTAATAGACACAGCCTTGGAATCTAGGTGACCTTGGATATAGTAGTGACTCCCTGAGTTCTGGTCTATCTATAAAACCAGGAAATTAAAACCTCCTTATAATGGTAAAGATTAAACAAAATCTTCTGTAAAAACACTTGACACTTAGTAGACTCTTTAGTGTTTGTCTTAAAAAAAAGAAAGGAAAAGAAAAAAAAACTCACTAGGAAAACTACAAAGAAGAATCCAAGTTTCCACTTTTAAATCCAGATTGTTTTATAAGCATATTCACTTTAAGGAGGTAAGTAAGGTAAATTATGTGCACAAACATGTTTTTCGTTATTTTAAAAAAAAAGGTTTTCAATGTATAAGTTTAACAATTATGGTTAAAGAATGGTCAGTATCAGACGACTTGCCTGGGAGCAAGTAAGGTGACTTACTTCCCTTGGTCAGGAAGGTTCCTGGATATCTCTAACCAAGAAAAGAGATGAAGAGAAAGAAGCAGGTTTGCGGACTAAGGAAAACAGACACAGAGATAGAATGGGTTAAAACAAAGCAAAGAACAAGCCTTTTCAAAGTGGACAGTGGAGCAAATAAATATGAGGAAAGGTTAGCAGTCAATCAATATCAAAAAATATCCTCAAGCTTAAAAAGCAGCAAAGCTCCACTGTGGATTTGTCATTCCAATAAGCTCTGTTTTGTGCTAAGCACATAATAAAGACGAGGGAGGGTGACGTGGACACAGACTCAGACACTTCAACCCCTGGTACAGGAAGAGCTCCAGGAGTACCGTGGGAAAGGCAGCAGTGTGGTGGAGTTGTACCAAGCAGTAAGAAAGGCAGGGCAGTACATCTCCCAGGAATTTCAACTATGCGCTCCCCCAAAAGAAGTGTTTGAGGGATAAGAGGAAGAAACTAAGACCATGGTAAGGACTTAAGAAATATTTAGAAGAATATTTAGTAGATGGACAGGTCTTAGAAATTTACTAGGTAGTTTAGGGGTGGGAGGTGGGGGTCAGGAAACACTGGTATGAAAAAGAACTCTAAGATAGTTTCCAGGTTCAGGCATGAGTAACAAGCTTAGCTACTTCATTTTGCCCCACTCACAATCACAGAAAGAATTACTGAGGGCAAACAAACATGGTGGGGGTGATAGAGTGCTGAGAGGGAGATGAGTTTAAATTTAGATAGAATCATTCTGAACAGCCATGGCACATCCCCGTGAGATTCCCTGGATCTATTGTGATATATAGACAGACAATGGGGTTTCAAACTCAGGAGATAAATTTTAGCTAGAGATAAAGATTTGGGAGTCACTGGAACATAGGCCTTGATTTAAGTACTGGGAGTAGAAGAGATTACTCAGAGAAAAGCACAGAATGAGAAGAGGCAGACCAAGGAATAAGAGCTCAGAGGAGGCAAGGCAGGGTGAGAGCGAGATAAAAACAGAGACAGCGATCTGATGGAAATCCTCATTAGATTATCAGTTCCTAGAGGACTAGGATAGGATTTGTCTTGTCTCCACCACTTATGATAGCGCCTGGCAGGGAAGCCAGTCAATTTTTTAAGAAATACTTTTCTGTATTCCACTACTAATAGTTTCTTATATCCACTCAGGTTTAAAACAGGTATGTATAGATCAGCATAGATATATACTTTTTTTTTACAACATTGTATACAAGAGGGGCCAGATTACAGACAATATGTTGACTTGCTTTTTCACTTAGTATATCATAAAATTGTATGTGCTCTTGTGGAAAGACTGGCTCTATTCTTCTTAACTACAACATAATATTCTATCATAAAACCATACAGTAATTTTAATTTAACCAGCTCTTTATTGGTGGAAATTAAGTAATAAATGTTTATTGAATGAAGGAATGTTTCAATAAGGAAAGAATCAACATTACCAAAAATGCTGCAGAAAGGTAAAATCTAGGACCAAAAAGGAAGTCCTGCACTTGACAACTAGAGATAAAAATTTTAGTACAACAATGAAGGCAGAATCCAGATTATAATGAATTAAGTGAATTAAAGGTAAGGAAACAGCTTATTTTGTCAAGACACTAGGTTACAAAATAACTAGCATAGACTGTAAGAAAGAGTGGAGGATGGGCTTGGGGTTTTTTTCTTTCATGTAAATACATTCACTTTTTTTAATATAAAATTGGACCCAATTTTATCTCCTATGTCATTTTTCTTAATGAGTATTTTTTTTTTTGCAGCTGACACTATTTTTTAATTGAAGTATAGTGTATTTACAATGTTGTGTTAGTCTCTGGTATATAGCATAGTGATTCAGTTATATACATATATATATATTCTCTTTCATTATAGGTTACTACAAGATATTGAATATAGTTCCCTGTGCTATACAGTAAGACCCTGCTGTTTGTCTATTTTATAAATAGTAGTTTGTCTGCTATTCTCAAACTCCTAATTTATCCCTTCCCCTCCTTCCCCTTTGGTAATCCTAAATGGCTTTTTTTTTTAATGTCTGTTAAGTCTATTTTGTAAATAAGTACATTTGTGACTTTTTTTAGATGCCACATATAAGTGTATGAGCATTTTTTAATGGAATATTTTAGACATCAAAAAAAAACCCCTCTCATTTCTACTGTTACAAAATTTACACCTTTAGATCTTGAGAGGCAACCTCCTCAAAGGAGATGGAGTAAGGAGGCTATGTCTATCACTCCTTACCTGTCCTGACGCCCCTCCCCTGCTGGAGACGTGAACATGTGTCCATCTAGCTTCTCAACTGCACGACTGTTCTAAACTTCTATTGCCTCCATCTGCCTGGTCCAGTGCCAGTACTCAATATTTTACTTTATTTAATATCTGGTCAGGCAAGTCCCTCATTTCTTTTCTTTCCAACTTCATTGTTATTTTTTATTATTTACTCTTCAAAACAAACTTTAGGATCATTCTGTCAAGTTCCAGAAACAAATCTGTTGGGATTTTTACTGGAATTGCATTCAATTTATAAACTAACATGAAGCAACAGAGATGCTTATTTATAATACGCATATTTATAATACGGAGTCTGGCCATCGAGGAACAGTAGTCAAGTCTTTTATTCCACTCAGCAGATTTTTGTGGTTTTCTTGCTACAAAACCTGCACGTCTAAGTTTATTCCTAGGTATTTACTTTTTAAAATTTAATTGTAATTGTCAATAAAATACCTGTCCACTATATTTTCTGATTATAGCTGATATTTGGGAAAATTTGATTTTTATACAACAGAACTTTTAACTAGTCATCTTAAAAATTGCTTTTTCAGCCAACTCATTTGGATTTTTTTTTAAGGTAAACAATCATATCACCTGCAAATAATGATTGGTATTTTTCTATAAAGAATGTATGACATCATGGAAAACTACAATGGTAATGTTAACTCTTAAAAAAAGGACAAAGACTATACAGAATATAACTTCAACTATTAAAACATATGTATAAGAATATATGTATTTCACTAATAAGGGAAAAAAATACTGATTAAAAAGAGCCATCAAATCAACAGTGGTTATATCAACTAGCAAAATTTTCCTATTTTCCCTCTTTTGTTGTTTTTAATTTTACTAGTTCCCTCACAATGGTCACTTAGTAGTTTTATAATCAAAGAAACCAGGTTTCTAAAAATTTTGTAAAGTTTGATTTCTTTATATATTAAAATTTTTTTATTTGCACAACATTGTAAAATGACTATAACTCAATAAAAAATGTTAAAAAAAATTTTTATTTGTATACTTTTGGCTTTTACTACAGAGTTATAGACTCTTGACAGAAAAAGCAATCAGTGTCATTCTATCATTATTTCCCCCTTATATCTACCTCCATCTTTTCCCCCTTTTCCGTTGCCTACCTTGGCTAGTGGTCCCAACCAAAGATGCCTGCTTGGTTTAATGATTAAAATTTATGAGAAAGAGACCACCTAATTTCTGATCTAAATTAAGACTATACCTATGGAAAATAAAAATGAGAAACCAGGTAGTAAACAGTCGAATTTGAAGGACCAAAAAAAATCTTGGAGGAGCTGAAGACCAGGTTATCAAACAATCATTAATCAGGCTTTTATATCCTATTACCTCTCAACACTCAAATTCTATACATAATGTTCATGAGAAAAAAAGAAAGTAGCGTGGCTTATTTTCTCACCGAATTGTTGTTCTTAGTGTCTTCTAGACGTTCCAGAACTGATGTCAGATTTGGGTCATCAGAGTCCACAAACCATATCGGTGAAGAAGATGGGTAAGATTCCTGTTGCAGAGACACCTATGTTAAATGTATTTACATACAGGCTAACCTGGATATGCAATTAAACCACACCACTAAATGGCAAAATGGTCACAAATTTAAGTAAAACATATCAGGAGAAGAAAGTAACACATTAAAATCTATGTGAGAAACAAAATTACTTATGGATTTTTTAACCAAAATACTGTTTTATGGTATAATCTTGCTTGCACCGTATTATAGAATTCATGACTCTAAAACAAAAACAAAAAAAAAGAACTTTACCCAGTAAGCAGTATGATTTAAAACAGACAGAAGAGAATATACTGCAAAAGTTATGCTTTATCAAAAGCAGGAAAAAAAATGTATTCAAGCACCAAGGAAGATAGGCTTCCTTCATTTACAAAGAAAGATCTATCATGGACTGGATTCTTCAGCTTAAACATTTTTTAAGGGCTTTAAAATCTAGAATCAAGGGCGGAAGGGTATAGTTCAGTGGTAGAGGGTGTGCCTAGCATGCACGAGGTCCTGGGTTCAATCGCCAGTACCTTCATTAAATAAGTAAGTAAGTAAGTTAACCTAATGACCTCTCCCTCAAAAAAACAAACAAAAAATCTGGAATCATAATAAATTCCTCAAAAAGCAAAAACAAAAGCATCCCAACCTTGAAGTACAGTTTACAGATTTAAACCATACTCCTTTTACCTTTTAATAGAATAAAGCTACATTTGAAAGCTTTACCTAGATGAGATCTAATTCTGAATTTTTAAAATAAAGCAAAGGAGTACACATCTAGGCACATTTTTAAATCCTTACAAATGCTAAAAATGATTTTTTAAATCTTCTACTCACTATACTGCTTGCTCTCTGAGTAGTGTAATTACAGAAGTTACTTTGAGATTTTTTCTCCATTCAAAAATTGGCCCCTAAAATCAATCCCAATTAATTCTGCCTTTTTCCTAATAATTTTCCCTCTCTTCTTAGATTGCAAGAAGGAACGTAGTTTCTAAAGGACAGATTTCTTAAATGAGGTTAAGATTACTTCTTAAACATAGCGGGTGCTAGAAGGCAGAACAGCGACTTAGCTATCTTAGGGCTACATTCAGCTCTCGTTGGCAATGGAGCGGGTTCTGAGACAGGTGTATTCTCCTTGTGAAGCTACTGCCTGTGTGCTCCAGCTCACAGATGTCAACGATGCTCTTCAACACTGTAACAGGACTGCTCTAAAATGGTCCCAATGATCCTAACCTCCTGGTATTTACCCCCTTGTGTAATTCCCTCCCTAGACCTAATGACTCGCTTCTAACAAACAGAACACAGCAAAAGTAATGGATATCACCTCTCAAATTAGGTTACAAACAGAAGAAAAGTTGTCTTCCTCACCCTCTCCTGCTCTTTTCTTTCATTTACTCCCCCTGATGGAAGCCAGCTCCCTACAGAGAGGCCCAAATCAACATGGTAAGGGACTGAGAAAGGCCTCTGACCAACAGCCTGTGAAGAGATGAACCCCACCAACAACGGCATGAATGAGCCTGGAGGCGGGTTCTCCCCTGTTCAGCCTTGGGATGTCTGCAGCATCAGCTAACACCTTGTCTGCCTCGTCAGAGACCTTGAGCCACGGAACCCAGGTAAGCCAGGCACAGATTCCTTACGTATGGAAACTGTGAGATAATACTTGTTGTTTTAAGCTGCTGAAATTTTACAGAGCAATAGATAACTAATTCAAACACCATAAAATTCCAACATTTTATTCCATCACACAAGCAGTACAACCAAGAAATGCTATTACCACATACATATTTTTAAAAGCACAATTATGTGTTGATTTTAAAAAGTTAACAAACTAGGCATTACATGTTTTCACCTACTAACAGACATTTACTCTGTTCATTTGTACTGTTTTCTATTATAAACTGGGAAAAGCCATTATTAGTAGTATTAGCTGCAATTAGGTTCTAGTCATAGGAAAAGAATAATGCAGAAACAGTTTTAAAGAAGCACTGCTTTCAGAACTATAATGGCAATTATAATATAGCTGAAGCCACAGAAACAGTATTTTTAAAGCATTTTACCAAATGTTCTTTAAAGAAAAAAACTGTATTGAAATAAGACATCATATCCATTCACTAATGGTTTATTTTTATGTTCTCATTCCTCAAACTTACTGTGTCTCAAACCTCTTTAAGGTTAAAAAGAAGACTGTCTTCAAAATTAATCCTACTCTTGGGGGTAAGGTATAGCTCACGTGGTAGAGTGCGTGCTTAGCACATATTAAGTTCTGGGTTCAATCCCCAGTACCTCCTCTAAGAATAAATAAGTAAATAAATCTAATTACCTAGCCCCATCAAAAAAAAGCAAAACCAAAATTAATCCTATTCTTAAAGAGAATTACTTACTGAGTATTGCGTTTTCTTCCCAGTCTTCAGTCTAGTTTAGGAGCATACTATTTAAACCATTTTTAATGTTTTAGATTTGCATTTTCTATAGCCTTAAAAAAACAACTAAATTTTGAGCTTCACTATGTAGATTAGCGTTTGTCTAGTAAACTTCTGCATAAGCAAAATAAAATATGTGAACTGTTGCCCTGGACTAAAACCCTCAAAACCGTGTTATGCGAACTGGGAAAAAAATTACTGAGATCAGGGGGAGGGTATAGCTCAAAGTGGTGGAATGCATGCTTGGCATGAACAAGGTCCTGGGTTCAATCCCCAGTACCTCCTCTTAAAAAGAAAAAAAAAGTAAATAAATAAATAACCCCCTCTTCAAAATTACTGAGATCAGTTATTACCTATGCCATGTTTTCTAATTCTGTACATAAAATAGGATATACAGTAGGTCTGAGCACTGTGTCATCAGCTCTCAAAGCAGGGCTCTTGGACATCTAGCTCCAAACTATTTCTACAAAATACTAAAAAGTTAATTGCCTTTTTCATATTGACATTTGCACCAGTGGTGCAAATCCAATAGTGGGTAAAACTGCGGATACCTTAGCAAAGATAAAGGCAGTGATACCAAACTATACTTGAAGTCATGGTATTCACCACCATGCATTTAAGGTATTTAAAAGAAAAAGGCGTTTCACTTAAGAATGTCTGTGATGAAGCAGTTATTTTACTAAATCTCAATCCTATGTCTTTCTAATGTTGCAAGTGATGAAACAGGAAGCACACATGAGCACTTCTACAGAACACTTGAGAAAATGCACTTGTGTGACTGAGTTGTGAGCTGAACCTACTACTTGAAAGAATGACTGACCAAAACAATGGTTATTCCAACTTGGGTTTCTGATAAACATTTTCTCAAGAAAGAATGAGAGCCTGTCATTTCAAGGAAAACAAAGGACAGTATTTATTGCCAATAATAAAATTCAAGCTTTCAAGCAAAAATTAGAATTGCACAAAACCTTTATCCATCACTGTGAGTCTAATGGCTTCCTAAGAGTATTCTGATGAGGTTGATGGTGATATTAATGAATATAATGTTTTTCATGTTATATAACGAACATCTAGAAAATTGTCCAAAAGACCAATGCATGATTTACAATATCATGCAAGGGTTAAAGATCCATTTAAAGTTCAAGAAAGACCAAGTTTTGGTAGAGCATCCAAAAAGAATATCCACAATTACCTAAAATGGCTATTAAAATAATCCTCCTTTTTTCCAACCAAATATCTGTGTGAGGCTGGATTTTCTTCCTATTATTTCAACCAGAACAACATATCACAACAGATTGAATGCAGAAGCAAATGACAGACCAGACATCAAAGACTCACAAAAAAAAAAAAAGGAAAATTGTTCCACTATTCTCACTGAAAAGTTTTTGGTTTAGAAAATATGGTCTTTAAAAAAAAAATGGTCTTTTAAAAAAATATGGTCTTTTTTCCATAAAAATATTTACATTAACATGTAATGAGTTTATCTTAATAAATCAGTATTTTAAATATTTAATTTCTAGTGATAAATACTGATAGATAACCTACATAAACAAAAGCTCCATGGGTCCTCGGTAGATTTTTAATAGCGTAAAAAAGAGTCTTAACTCCAAAACCTTCGAGAATTGCTGCCTGCCCCCCCCAACCCCAAGCCCCAACGTTTTTCCCTCTCACTCTTAGAATTCCTTATAAGAAATATCCTTTCATCATTCTGTATTAATGTGGTTCCACTGAGGCTAGTTTTCCCATCTCCTTCCCATCTTCCTACCTACTTCCCTGACCCAAAACCCAGCACAGGTTTCTACCAGCCCATCCTACTCCCCATGGTTAGCTGTCAGATGAGCTAAACCAGGCAAACCTGGGTCTTCTTTGGGGCTACAGCTCTTTGTTGAAGATCTAGCATCACAGGACAATGTTGGCCAACCAGGGGTAGCCAGCATTTATCTTGCTGAAACGGAGGGTTAAAAGAAGCCAAACTTTTCTAGGGAGTCATAGATCTTTACACTTTCTGTCATGACTGTGACAATGCCCATTTCACTTTACACTTGCTAACATTTTTACCAGTCTGACAGTAAAAGCTGCAACTGGGAAGAAGAAAAAAATTCCTATACAATATAATTTGTTACAACATCTCCAGAAACCGATTTATCACTAAGAATGGAAAGCTATCACTTTTAGGAAAATTTCAAAGGACATTAGCTAAATGCACAAGGATTTAGCTCTAGCTATTAATGTTCAGAGCACTGTTTAAAAGAGAAAAAATCAGAAACCACCTACATATCCCATACTAGAAGACATGACTGACTCAGTGCTCTAGCCATACAACAGGACAGCACATGGTAACTGAAGCCACTGTAGAGGAATAACTTATGACAAAGGTCTACAATATTATTGAAAAAAAAAGTTCACAAAATAATCTGATTTTTTTTTTAAGGGAGAGGGAGTCTATGTAAACATAGGAGAAAAAAAGATGACCAGATGACAAGATACGTAACAGAATTTTGACACTGGCTGTCTTCTAAGTAGTAGAATTATAGGTGATTTTTTTTCTAGTGTTGCTTATCTGGTTTTTAGATTTCTTAAATAAGGATATCTTGTATTCTACATTATAAAACATCCACTGCCACCATCTCTGGAAACAATCTTCAGCACAAACTCTACATCACAGTCAAGGCTTCTTCAGTGTCATATTTAAAAGACTGTCCATATACTCCGAAAGGCATCTATAAATATGAGCAATATTTAAAACTAAGCATTAATACTTTCAACTTCTCATACACGTCAAGCTTTTTAATTTTTAAAAAGGTTAACAATTAAGCTTTGTACCTATCTTGAAAAGATAGTTTCCTTCCTATCTGTCTTCAAAATGACTCATGATATGCAGTTTTTAACTACTGGATGGTGCTCAAAAATCCCAGTATAAGTTCAAGCAGCTTCCTTACATTAAATGTTTATGTGCTTCTAACACAGTTATGAAAACTTTAGACAATTATCTAAGCAACTAATTACTCAGGACCTTTGTTTTTCCTCAATTCTATTATTAGTTTTATAGTGATTTTTAAGGCTTGAAGGATGAAGTTGTCTATGACCACCACTATAAAGGTTATTCAAACAAGTTCACCACCACTGCCACCATAAAATGTTGTGCTGTGTTGTCCTGATCTGAGGCAACATAACTCAAGGTTAATCAAACCAGCCTCTCTGCTTGTCACTGCTTAAGGAATTTCTGTCTTATTCAGAAATAACTTTCTGTGCCTATTTTCTGCATAAATCCACTATGAGACCAATGTGTGGCTTTCTAACAAGCACCAGCCAGCAACACTGCCTGCCAGAACGCTCAGTTTCTGGTGTTTTTCCAATTGATAGGACACAGCCATCTCCAAGGATTTCATCATTTTTTTTGAAAATTGATGCATATACTTCTTGTTGAAGGTTTGGAGATAAAACAGTTGTAATTCTTCTAGAGAACAGTTACAGGACACTTATTTTCACACTTTGCTATTCAATAAATGTAGGGTGGAAGATGAAATAAGCTGACAGAATTACCACATGGTACCTTAATAGAATTCTAAATGATCTGACAACATAGGAAGGAAGGAGGAAAGGAGGAAAGGAAAGAGGGAGGGAGGAAGGAAGGAAGGAAAAAGAGAAAGAAAAAGAAATTGCTCTCTGCTAATCATTTTACAAGTAAGCAACTACAACCAAGCATCTAAGACAACCAGAGCCCACAGAAGCAGAGTAAAAACACTAACATTTGGTAAATGAAAAATGCATACACACCCATGTGATCTGAGTAGCAAATTACAGCTAATCAAAACTGAGTCAGAGAAAACGGAAATGCTGAAGAGGATTCAAAACACCTATCAGCAGAAACCACTGGTTTCCTTGGTTCTGAGTTTGCTTAGTCTTTCTGAACACTATTTCAGTGGCCTAGGAAAGAGGGACCTCTGCTTCAGCACTCTGGCTCTCCAGCAATGCTTTACATTTGGTAGAGACTCAATTCAATTCCCCACCCCTCAACTAGCTGACATTTATCAAATACTACCCATTTCCAGGTCTAAGGAAGTTTAACAATAAAAAATCAATTTACTAAAGGATACACCATTCATAAATTGGAAACCTAAGTCTCCTCTTCATAGATCTGCTCCTTTGAAGGAAAGGCATAAAAACCGGGATTAAGGAGGATATATAAGGACTAGGCGTTTGACTCTGTGTTATAAATTGGTCAACTGAATAGAAACAATGATTCTTCTGGACTGAAAGTACCACTTAGGTGCTTAACATGACAGTTCTGATACTTCCAAAAGATTCTCCAGGAGTTCAATTTGGAAAAGTAATCTGTCCTTGGAGAATAGACCGAAGAAAAGGTCTTGGGCTCTTTCGTCAGTTCTGTTCATTATTTCCATCGTATAACCTTGTCTGAGCTACTTTTTATCAAAGACTAGAAACATGAAAAACTAAGAAATTAACAGCATTGGTTTATTTCCCATGAAAAGCTATTAAAAAGCATTTTCAAAATAAAGTGTTATGCAACCACTAATAATACCATCACTTTTATACCTTAGAGAACATCATTATTGCTAAAGAGCTTTCATATATATGTTCTCATGTGGGGCAAAAAGTATTATCTACTTTATAGAAAAGCTCAGTAAAACAAGTAATGTGCTTAAGGTCCCAACTACTAAGTAGAAACTAACTCTTTTTCTCCTAAACTCAGGGCTGTAACATTTTAAATTCAGTATCTTGCTGTTGGGGTGGGGGTGGTAGCAGCTCTTTGGCAATGATGAATAGGAATTTAATTAGTTAAACAAACAAAAATTCTACCACAAATATCCTGGCAAATAGCCACTCATACAGAAAAGAGTAATGATTTATGCTACACAAATAATAAATTACTATGAAGTTTTATTTAGCAGCTAATTTATTTCCTGGGGGGGGGGGATTTCACTCTAAAACAGTGATTCCCTACCAAGAGTTCCTAGATGCCATGAAGTCCATCAAAGGAGTAATGGAGTCATCAAGTTACGCTAAATATTTCAAAAGGACTAAAAGAAAGCCAGAGGTTATTAAAACAAGGTGCTTTCCTTTTACGTGTGATCATAACATAACTGAATATTAGCACTAACTGGCAATTAGAACTATTTACTGAAAATGGAAAAAGAATATTAAGTTTGCATAACAACCTTTCATATCATGAGTTCACAGAAAACAAATTAAAAAAAGACTCCTTGAAGGTGAAAATGGGACTCTTTTCCCTTCATATTTACAATGAGGACAAATTTATAAAATAAAAAAATTTAGCTCCATTCCCTTGGCCTAAAGAGTAAAACATCAAAACATCTATGTTTTGTTTTGTCTTTTACTTCTCAAAACTCTTCCACATGAAGTCAAATTGCAAATTTCCTATTGAGCCCTAAGAAGCCTTTTAAACATTTATGCACTATCAATGACACTTTCTTGATGTTTTCTCTGCCCTTTTGACCAACTCTTGGCAGTTAACTTATATAAGATTTTTGTTCAAACAGAACATAGCTAGAATGGTGACTATACAGTCAAAAGTACAAATATTTACTGAGCGTTTACTAAGTGGCAGAGGAAAAGCATAACTACAGAATATTCTTCCATGTCACCATAAAATAAAAAAAAGGACTTAAAAAAAGACAAACCCAAAACTATGATAACAGAACATAAGAAAATATAACCAAAGCAGTAAACAGTAGGGGCCACAGAAGGCAGGAAGGGAAATAGCTATCAGCATAAACAGCGAATGACTGGAAGAGCCTTGGGGATGGTCAGACATGTCAAGACAGATAGGAGTGGTGTAAGGGGCACATTCCACATGGGAGAAACTGCTGATGCAGAAGCCTGAAAGAAAAGGGGGGCACAATATCCTGAGAGGATTATTCAGAAATTGGCGTGCATGCATGTAGGGAGACCACTAGTGAGGTACCGTTCATTCAAACATTACAGAAACTGCCTAGGGATGCTTTTTGGTAAGCATGGAGAAGTCAGGGCCTGGCATACAGAAGAGCTCAATAAATATTTGGGGACACAAGGAAAAGTTAAAAATAGATCAAACATTATTTTTTTCTTTTCTTTTTTTTTAAGCGCTAAAACTTTTTAGAGAACGGCAAATCACAGAGTAGACAGGTCCTGGCATTTGAAATCCAACTCCATTTTTCCCTTGCTCTTTCCCCTCTAAGAAAATGGTATCAAGAGCAAACCATGTAGATTTTATCAAAACACTCAGCCATGCTTAAAGAGTCTTTATCTTTTAGAGACGCACACCGAAATATTTACAGATGAGGTGATATGTCTGGAATCTACTTCAAAATATTCCGAGGTGGGGTGTAGATGATGAAATAAGATTGGCCAAAACTTCATTGTTTAGGCTGGGTACATGGAGGTACTCCACGCTACTCAATTTCTGAATAAGTTTGATATTTCTCCATAATAAAGTTAACACACATTCATATCCACTGAGCATCTTCAGTATCTTCTGATAATGTCTGTTACAATTCACTAACATCTGAATTGCAATAGTTTGTATTAGTGGTACCACTATATTAGTCCCCCCTCCAGGCTCCTTTCCCCAGGTGTCTCTAATTCAGTTACTGCTCCATTCCCTAATCCAGGTCATCACTCACTCACTATCTTCGTGTGCAGCGGACTCCATCAGCCTCCAATATGGTTCTCAATGGGGCACTGCTAGCATTGGAAGTGGTATAAATCTTTGTTGTGGCAGACTGCCTAAACATCTCAAGACATCTGGCATCCCTGTACCGTGGCACCAAATGCCAGCACAGCAGCACTACCATCCCACCCCCATTGGGATAACCAAAACCACACACACATTTCCTAATGCCACTCACTGCAGAGTATCACTCCTAGTCCTGGATGGCAAACACATTTTCCCACTCACCTGAATAACTCAGGGGTTCCCCACAAGCCTACAACCTCAGTCTGTCAGTCAAACCACCCCTACCTACCTTTTCCTGGCTATACCTCAGCTTCTACCAGAGTAATCACCATTCAGACCAGTCCCTTATTATCACCGACTTCATGCTCACTACTACTTCCTGTTTACCATTAACTTCTCTACCCCGGAGCAAACTACGTTTTCTCAACCGTTGGGGTCTTTTTTGGATAGTTTCCTTTGTCCCTTCGCTCCCTTCCACCTGGGAAAGCCCAGCTCCAAAATCAGCCTCTCAAGGCCTTCGCCCCTCCCACCGCCAAAGTCAAAGTTAATTACTCTCTTTGGCTTTCGTAACGATACAATAGAAAACCTGGTCGCACTTTGTTGTATAAAACTCTTCCCCAAGAAGACTGAGAGTTCCGAAAGCAGGTAATGCTCTACCCAGTTTTGCAAAACCAGCGCCTAGACCAGAACTGCCATGCTCAATACATGAAATCTCACCTCAGCACTGCACTTTACCGTTTTTTTTAATATACACTACCTAGAATTCTGAAAAACTATTTTAATGTTAATTATCGTAACTTCGAGGCCTTTGCAGACTGCGGGTACGCTGTAGGCATTTAAGTACTTACTGACTTAACCAAAGGGAGTTAAAGACGCCAGACTTGGTTTTAGCCACATTTAGAGGAACGTGAAACCACCACCTTGCCTCCTGCTTTAATAAGGGCTATACTCCGCAGTTTGGCCCAATACCCTAAGTCAATTTCACAACGAACGGCCCCATCGTACACTTTTATGAAGAAACTGATTGAACACGTTAACTATTTTACGAAGCATCTGGTTTCTCACGAGCTGTCAGATGAAGTGAAAGAGTGAGCTTTTAAGGGTCTTTTCGGCTTTATGACATAAGATGATCTCTATGGGCCGCGAACTTGGGCACGTATCTCCTTTGGCCTGCCCCTAATTTGGACGGTTATACACAGGAGGGGCTGCATAAACATACCCCGGAGCACCTGCCGCCTCCAAGGTCCAAGGCGCCTTCGGAAACGCGTTAGCGCCGAGCCAGACCGGCAGGAAAGGGGGGTAATTCAAACAGCGCCGGAGGCTGCATTCTAAACTTTTTCCCCCTCAAATGCGTCTGTTTTCAATGTCAGTTCTTCCTTAAACACAAACTTAAAAAAAAAAAACTGGGGGAATAAGTGGGACCGGGGAAACCTAACTGAAGAATGAGGGATTCAAACTTGAGGGCCTTTCGCCTGCCCCGCCGGGGTTCGCACGACAGCCGGGGCCGAACCGCCGCGGCCCCCGGGCAGGCCCCTGGCTGTGGGCGGCCATGGCGACCCCGCGAGGGCTCCTCCGGCCGCGGTCTCCCACCTCAGGGCGCGGCGACGGGGGCCGCGAGGGGCCAGCAGCCCCAAACCCAGCCCCGCGGGGAGAGCCGGAGAAACGCGCCGTCCGCCTCCTCCCCCCCGAGCCGCGCGCGGTCCCGGCGGGGCCTGGGCCGGGCCCCTCACCGGGAAAGGGGCGGGCCCGCCCCGCCCCGCTCGGCCCGGGGGTCCGAGGGGGCCTCTCCCGGGCAGGCTCCCCTTTGTCCCGGCGCTCGGGGCGCCGCTTTCCGCCCCGGCCCGACCCTGCGGGGCTGCGGCCAGGCGCCTCACCGTGATGTTGCAGTGGAGTGTGAGCGGCGGCGGCGGCGAGTGCGGGCTGCCCGGCGGCGGCACCAAGAACTGGCAGTGCAGCTCGTCCAGCTTCCAGCTGACGATGCGGAATCGCTCGTGGTTCTTGTCGAAGATGGACGCCAGGAACTTCAGCTCGGCCTTGAGCCCTGACACGGACATCTTCCCCTCATCTCCGGCGGGAGGGGTGCGGAAGGGGAGCCCGGCCCGGAGCCGCCGTCACGGCCGCGACCGCCCCGCGGGGCCGGCCCGGGCCGCGCTTCGCGGCTCCGCCTCTCCCCGCCGCCGCCGCCGCCGCCGCCGCGGCCCGCGTCGGATCGGGTCTGGAAAATGGCGAGGGGCGCCGAGGCCTCAGCGGGCGGCTGTGTGGCGGCCTGGGCGACTGCTCCCTTTGTAACTGACTCCACCGGCAGGAGGCGGCGGCCCCGCGGCTTAAAAGGGCAACAGCGACGCCGCCCCCGCTACCGCCTGGGAAAGGGCTGCCCCCACCCCGCCCCCACCCCTCCCCGCCCCGACGCGCCCCGCGCGGCCCCGTTCCGGCGCGTGCACGCGGCTAGCGCGTGCGCGCCCGGCCGCCCCCTCCTCGCCATGACCCAGCCCCCTTCCGCCCGGCCCATCTGCTCGGCTTCTAACGCCCGCGGACGCCTAGCTCGGGCCAGCTGGCTCACCGGCCCGGATCACCGGGAAGAGCCGGAGACCCCCGCGCGCCCCCGCCCCCAGCCTGGGACCAGACACGTGCGCGGCCTCTCGCGCCGGCCACGTCGGCGGGGCAGCGGACGCGCGCCGGCCCCTGGGGGCGGTGCTTTGCGAGGCTCGGAGCGGGCCACCCACTCACCTGACCCAACCCCCGCCCTGGTGGGAGGCTGCGGGCTGCTTTCTGGACCCACTTCGGCCCACCTAGCTTCGTCTCCACTACTCTCATCCTAGTCACCTAGACACCACTTCTCTAGCCTCAGTTCCTGCCAGGACCTTCTCGCCCGACTCTGCTCCCTCCTTTGCTCTCTAACCTTTCACCCAAGATGGTAATTTGGCCCCTGCCGGCTGCTCCCTCCCGTCTCCCACAGTTTCATCCTTCCTCATATCCAGTGCCTCTGTTCACTCTGGCATTCATTTTCTCTTTACTGCCTTGAGCTTTTTTGCTGTTTCCCAAGCTTGAGATAACCTTCTCCACCTCCCATGGCCTATTTTCAGTAAAGTATTACCTCAAATGTCATCTAGAAAAGGGCCTCCCTGACCACCTAATCTAAAAATATAGCCACCCAGTCACCCTGTATCACATCATCCTATGTCAGCACCTATCACTCACTATCTGATATCTTTCCTGTTTATTCAGTGTTCCTGCCCAACTTGAATGTCTTATCCAGAGCCATATTCCCAGGACCTGGAACAAAACCTTTCGTATTGTAGACACCTAGTGTTACTGAATGAATGCTCCTCTCTGGAATCCTCAGCACATAACACAATACCTGGCACATTCTAGGTGCTTCCAAAATGGTTGGAGGACTGCATGGCAGTCCAAAGGAATATAACATAATTGGGCAGTAATTAATAGTGTGTTTAGTGATATGTACTAGAGGCAGGACCAGTTTCATGTCTGTGCAACCTATAGTTGCATAGGGCTCCTGGCTTAGAAGGGCCTTGTGCTTGGTTTAATGCTCTGCGGTGGCCATTTTGAAAGTCTTAGTAACTTTCCAACGAAGACCTCTGCATTTTCCTTTTACACTGGTCTTGACTGGAGGTACCTAGCCCTCCCTGGTGCCTAAATGTCTCCTGTCTCATGATCTATAGGTGGTCCCTGGTCTACTGGTCCCTTAGATAACAAAATTTAAAATACAGAACAACACAGGGAGGTATGAAGTCCACTAAAATGTGGAACATTTTAAACGTTCTTATTTTCATTTGCTTCTGCAATATTGTATCATATTGTTTCTTAGCCTGTCCAGGGAGAGGGGAGCTGCAGACCCCTTTTAGAATCTAATAAAAGCTATGATCCATCTTCCCAGGAAAATACCTCCCCATATAAAGTGTTACATTTATGGAGATTCCTGGCCCTGGCACTAGAGGTACCGCTGTGAATTGGGACTGGGAGAAGAAGGGGTTCCAGTCCGGAGCTCTGAGCCAGAAATAACTAGAATACTATACTGGTATCATTGTTGGGTTAAGCACGAGTGTGGCTTGCTGCTTTCTTTTTCCTTCAGTCCCCGGTACTCTTGGGACCCTAACAGACATGGCAGGCACAGACAAGGATTTGAGATAGAGGAAAAATCTGTTCAGAACTTGGTATGACTCTGAGAAATAAAATTCCATGAACAAATTGTTTCATCTATCTAAACTTTATTTTGTTACCTCTAAATTGGTATGAAAAAATAAAGAGCCTTACAAATTGCAAACACTTTTACTAGTAATATCTCAGAAGTGTGTATATATATATATAAAGTATATGTATGTATATATGTAAAGTATATATACACATACATATTAATTTCACAATCATTTTTTGAGCATCTGCTGTGTTCCAAGCTGTAAAAGGGCTAGCAATGTAAAAGACATAGTCCCTGAATTCAAGAAGTTTTAAGTCTAGCATCGGAAACAATACACTGTTTCCTGGTGTCACAGAAAACTGTGACTTAAAGTGGCTTGGACAATAAGGAAATATTTTACTTCACATGACAGGAAGTCTAGAATCAGAGCAGGCACCAGGATCGGTTGATTAAAGCTTCAAAAATATCAAGAGCCCAGACTCTATCTCCTTTGTCACACTGAGAGCAAGGTGGCTGTAGCTGTTCTTGCAGGTCACATCCAGACATGACAGTATCCAGATCAGAAAGGACTATTTCTTCCATGTCTCCTTCCAAGACATGGAACCTTCCCAAGAATCCACCTAACTGAATTCCCTTCTGTGTCATTGGCCAGAAATTTGTCACATGCCCACCCCTAAACCAATGACAGGTAAATGGGTGGGATCATTCATTGGATTTGCAGTGTCTGGGATGGAATGAATGTCAGTGAGTCAACCGCAGTGTCCTCTACAGATGCATAAATAAAGACAGCATCAGGTCACATGTGGAGATAAGAGGGTCAAACTACTGAATTACTGCATATCAGGGGAGGAAGAAATTAATTTCAGAAATTATCTGCATAAAAGTATGGCCATGTTCAGAGAACATTCAAGAGCCCTCTTGATTATAGCGTAAAGCAAGGAGCCAAGAAGAAATAAAGTTGAGATGTTATTTGAGACCTGATTTTGGAACCCTGAAATACCATGCCAGGGACTACTACAGTTTCATTTGGTGAGAGTCATAAGTTTTAAGAAAATTAATATGGCGTTAGTGCACAAAACGGATTACAATGGGTGTAAAACTGTGAAGTAGCCACCAAGAAGAGGCAGATTCTAGATCTGGCCTGCCATTAATTCCATGGAGCAAGTCTCATCTGGCTCAGAGATTCTCCAGCTCCAAACAATAGAGTCTTTTGGATTGGTCCAAGTCAGTAGTGAGAAACACTGAAATAGAAATGGCAGTGGGAATGGAAAGACTACACTGATCCTAGGGATATTTCTGAGGCACAACTGCTCGATCTTAGCTGATTCAGGAATAGAGGGAGAGAGAGGAGTGTTGTCTTGTTTAAAGAAACAATTTGAAATTTCTAAAGCAGGTGGCTGGGAGGAAGTGATGCTATTGACACAACCAGAGGAAGATGAATTTGAGGTGCTGATGGGATCTCATTTAGAGAATTTGTATTATGAGCCTGACATTTATAAGGGAAGTCAGAGCAAGGGACATACAATCGTGGATCAGTCATACAGGGTGATGGTTGAAGTCGAAAGTCAGAGGATGACCCATGTGTCGAATAATTTGTGGAAAGGGCAAGAAAGATCAGGACCAAGAAAAAGCTACGGGTTTTAGGTATTAGAAGGCCAATGGTGGACATGGGGTGGGAGTGAAGACAATGTATGTAGACTACTTTTTTTTTTTGGCAGATTTAGAAAATAAAGTTTGATGGGACCTAGAACATTTTGGATAAAACTAATAAAAAATATGAACACAAATTCAGGTTGTGGTGATATCAGGAGTAACATCATCTTCTTTAGTTCCTGTGACATAACATCCAGCTGCTCGGTTATTGGTGCCGCCTTGGGGAGGTTACAGGCGTCTCCAGGAGGGAGCAGCGGGGCCGACCTGGACAGGCTGCCCTGGAAACCGGAGGGCTGAGGTCAAGGTGGATATGTGTTGCTCTGACTTTATAATTAGGCCTGTGACTATCAAAAGGTTTCAGAGAGACGAGAAAGAGAAATGAATAGTCATTTGCAGTAGCAAAGCAAAAGAAAGCTTTAGGCTTTTGTATTCTTTTTATTATAATATGGACAGAGATGGATTTACTTTAATGCTTAAGCTTCAGGGCTCCTTACACAGGCACAGGACCCTTCTAAATAAATATTAACTTTCGTTCTTAAGTTGGTATTTGTAACTTTTTTTTAAGTTTTTTTGTTTGTTTTCTTTGGAGGGGGGAGGTAATTAAGTTTGTTTGTTTGTTTACTGGAGGTACTGGGGATTGAACCCAGAACCTTGTGCATGCTAAGCACACACTCTACCACTGAGCTATACCCTCCCCTGGTATTTATAACTTTTCTTTTCTCAAAGAGAGCTCTCTAGATTGAATAAGCTTCAGGCCCTACAAAACCTGGATCTGCCCCTAAGGAGAGAGCTGTTTATAGGCAACGAAAAATGAAGATGCAAGAGAGGAGATAAAGTGTAGAACCAGGTTCTGGAAGAGGAAGGAAAGGACGGGATAAGGAGTTACTCGTGGAAAGGAATCCTCCCCCGACCCCTCTCCAAGGAGGATGGGGATGGGGAAGATAATTGTGGGGGACACAAAGAAATGTTGAGTTAGAGTGGAGACTAGTCGACAGACTTCATACTGAATAAATGGCCTTGATTGTAACAAGGCAGGTTTGGGGTGGGCAAGACAGATAAATACAGAAACCAGAGGACAAGGGAGCACTGACAAAAACTGGTTGAAATTTCTGACCACGGACTCCCTGACCTGGACATGCATGAAGGATAATGAAAGGAAGATGGGGTTGAGAGTCTGGAAGTCTCCAAGGAGACAGAGCAAGTTCAGTATGAAAGAAGGAATGGGAGAAATCATGTGTACAGAAGAGTTTCAGACGTCAAGGACCTGAATGTGGAGTAGTTCCCAGTGATAGCGTATTCCGTGCTACTCTGTTTCCACAAATCCTATAAGGCTCTTCTCAAATACCTTTATCCTTTATCAAGCCTTCCCTAGTTCCCTAAATTGAATTTAATCTCTCCTTTTCTCCAATTTCTTAGTACCCTGCCTGTTTCAGCACTTATTTCATTGGTTGTGCCTTGGTTATGACTAGCTGGTTTTATATTTGTCTCCTCTGCTAGATTATCAAGTTCTTGTCTTAATCATCTTCATATTTGTAGCACACAATCCAATCCTTGGGACCTAGAAAGCACCCAGTTAGTGATCACAGGGTGAACATAGCCTACTGGAAGTGAAAGCCATGTAATGTCTTCAATTATAGCAACTGCAAGAAAATTGAGAGAAGTAATCAGTTTCACTGAAATCTCGGGGAAGCTGTGAGGACCTCTGTCCCTGTCTGAAGTGTGCACACATCAGCATGTGGCCACATATGCCCAGACAACCACAGGGCTCCCCATGAGGCACAGGAAACGGAGCCCATCCCTGCTGAAATGAACAAGTGACTCATTATTCTGATGCAGCCAGCTCAGCCAGAAACTGTCCTGAGCTGCAATTTTCACAAGTTTGGACTCTGGCTTATAATAAAACGCCTATCTTTGATTTTAGTTTTAGTTACCACTGCACATCCCTTGCCTGAATTGTTAAGGGGTTTTCAGATCAAGATGCAAACACCCTGAAATTGTATGTATGTTAAGTATATATGAATGTGAATATTATTCTGGGGAGAAGGTCTAAAGCAGCACCATCCTGTAGAACTTGCTGCAGTGATGGAAATATTCTGTATTTGTGTTGTCCAGTACAGTAGCCACTAGCCATAGGTGGCCACTGAACACTTGAAAAATCATTAATATGACTGAGGAACTGAAATTTACTTGTATTTAACTGAAATTAAATTTAAATAGCCATATGTGGCTAGTGGCTACCATACTGGACAGCACATCACTAGATTATAATAATAATACAAAGCTCAGTATAGCATTTTTAAAAACATGCCCTTCCTTACTCCTTGAAAGCAGCAACCATCTGTTACTAATTATTATATCTTCAGTGCCTGACACAGACTCAGTGTTTAAAAAGTGTTTGTTAAATGACTGAAAGACCAAATTTTCTACTTTCTCTGAAGTTTCTTCATGTCTAAGATAAAGAGGATGTGCACTAAGATTTCTTCTAACTCAAAAAAAAATCCTCAAGACTCTAGTAAGCAAGTATTCACTCATTTAACAAACATCTGCTGAGAACCTACTGTGTGCCAAATTACTTCATCATTGTAGCAAGCTGAGGAAGCTATCATTATACCCCCCAAATAACTGAATTTCGGAAAATGGGAGTAATTTGCCCAAGATCATGCAGCAGATAACTGGGGAAAACGTCAGAATTTCAACCCAGGTCTGTCTAGCTGTTTCCACTACATGTCTGCTTCTCTATAAATTACAAATATAAATGTAAATTTAGATGAATATAAAATAGCAAATAACAGCATTGAGAGGGCAGGCCAGTGCAGAAACTGCACTGGATTGAAATAGAGATCTTCCTGGACGGAAGATCCCAGGTTCTACAGATAAGATTCTTGATTGCTGAGGGAGAGACGCCAGCTCCTTCAGGAAGGCCACTTAGGCTTGAGAAGGGGCCCACGCTCCTCCAGAGAGGCTGATTAATACAACAGGAGGAACTCCTGACCCCACTGATGCTGATGAGAGGAGGCAGGAGGGAAATCAGCCTGGGGTTTATTATAGTAAATCCCTAGAAACCTTTCAGAGTATTATCTCCCCTCCGTCATCAGCATATGGAAGCTTCAAATTAAAAGGTTCCCTCCTCTTTCCTTCCACAATCACATTCTTACAGAATGTTCTTTTGGAATGTCTTTCTAGACCTAGGCAAAATATACTTACATACGTAATATACTTTTGACCCAGTAATTTCACATCTAGGCATTTATCTTAAAGGGCTAATTAAGCATGTCCATCAAGATTTAGTTACCAAAAGTGAGGGAATGTTACTAAAAACATCAAATATTTATTAGTCAACTGGAGAAATCTGAACATTGAAAATTTGATGATGTGAAGCAATTACTGTCTAATTTTTTAGGTGTGACAATAGTATTATCATTATTACTATTTTATTTTTTAAATGAGAGTTCTTATCTCTAGGGGTTATTTATTGATGAAATAAAAGACAAAGGTTCAGTTAAAATATTCATTCCAGCCCTTTTGACAATAGTAAAAATACAAGGAAAGACCCAGCGCTTAGAATTGGATGTACCGAAAGTTTTCGGCTAGCCACACGATGGACTAGCATGTGACCATTAAAGTCAAGTTGTGTATATGTATCTGGAAGGATATACCAAAATGTTGAAGGCGGTCATTTCAGTTTTCTTTCTGCTTATTTATATTTTCTAAAATAGTCATATGGAACATATTTATGTAATAACACAATTTTAAATTGATTTATAGATATTTAAGGTGGAGAGAGGTAAATCAGAGAAGGATTTTGCAGAGAAATTTTAAAGGGCCAGTGAACATCTGGCTGTTGTTTTTTCCCATCACAAAAAGCCGACATGGAGGCCACTCAGAGGCTGACACAAACTCTAGGCCCCAGGACAGAACGAGCACTAGGACCGACACTTCGGAAGTTTGATCCCCCTTTGGATGAAGTCCTCCTCCCCAGACCAAGGGGAGTGAGGGCTTTTGATGCTGAGTTGCAGTCACGGGCCTTTCGGGCCTGTTCTCTGACTGACTTGCCGTCCGGTTATTCACGGTGCCTAGGTCCTTCCTCGCTGCAGTGCGCCTGCAGGGTGAACTGGGACCTCACCCTGCCCACCCTCCGGGGCTTCCAGGTGGTGTTATTTCCAGGAGGAATTTGTGGACACACAGACTTGATGATGTGGGGTTGCCATAGGCAATGAACGCATTATATGACTCTAAACAGCCCAAGTGCCTAGAACCTAAGTCTGCTCCTTGGTTACATTTAGGTCTCATCTTGCAAGATATGAAAAATTAAGTAGCAACAAACACAGTCCTTCAGACCTAATGGTCTTCCTAGGGGAAGAGGCCCTGGCTCACTGGAGACAGGTATGTTTTTAACAATGACAAACATGCTTCTCCTGCTGAAAGCCTCGGGCTCCACTCAGATGATGAAAACGAAACCTGGGAGAAGACTGTTTGTGGTAGAAGCCAGAGGAGTGGTCGGGAGACTTGGGAACCAACCCTGGCTCCCTGGTCGCTCTCCACGGAACATACGGCCGCTCACATCCCCTAACTGAGTCTCAGTTTCTTTGTTGTTGGACAATGTTCGTATTTTCATTATTCAAACACTTGACTTAGTGTCAACTATGTGCGAGCCACTTTGCTAGCTCTAGAGGAAATAAAGTGTCAAGAAGCTCGTTCTCGGCCTGAAGGCAGTACCAACAGGAACACTGCAAAAAACCAGACAGTGGGAAACTGGATGGAAAGTAGGGCTCTGTTTTGGGATGGGACGCAGGGGCGGGGGAGGGAGAAAGACTGTCTCAGTTGAGGAACTGATTTGTTTTCTACTTTCTAAATATAACAGTTACATTATTTAGTTTCCCTCTGGATTTCCAGGAAGTCCAGAGCTGGTCTTAGTTGGATTCTCCCAGAAGTAAACTCTGAGACAAAGATTCCAGTGCAAGCCATTGATTTTGGAGATGATCCCAGGAAGCACTAATGGAGGGCGGTGGCAATGAGATGGGAGGGAAACAGGTTTTGAGAACATAGGACGTGCCTCAGAGTTATCCCACCATGGGGGGTGACAGCGGTGTACTCATTCACCAACTCCCCACTCATTATTGGTCACGGGCTGCTTCTGGAGGCATCCAGTCCAGCATTTCCAGCTTACACTCTGTGTGGCAGAACATACCCCTGTGACAAAAATTGCAAATGCTGACAGATTTGGGGGTTTTTTCTTTATTATTTTTTAATGAAGATACTGGGGGATTGAGCCCTGGACCTCGTGCACGCTAAGCGCGCATGCGACCACTGAGCTATTACCCTCCCCCAGGTTTCTTAGTTTTGGATATTGTGTTCTTTCTGTGACAGACTGTCAGTTGTCCACCCCTACCCTGCCTCAACCCCATACATTCTCTTTCAAAATAAGAATTAAGTTGGACATATAGCTACCTAACCAGACACGACCTTTCCAACTTTCCTCACAGGTAAGTGTGGCCAAATTGCCTAGTTGTGGACAATGGGGTATGCCTGGAAGGATGTACACTGCTCCCAAGTCTTGCCCTTAAAAGGATGGGACAGACGCTCTGCTGCCACCACCACCGCCCCCCCCCCCACTGGCCCACTTCCTGCTGGAGGAGATACAGAGACCAGAACAGCCAACCTGGACTCAGTGACAGAAGCCATGGGTTGATGACGGAGGAGCCACCCTTTCAGCTCCTGAACACATCTCCTGATGGCTATGGTTATGTAAGAGAGAAATAACCTTCTTTCCAGTCGAAACATTTTATTTTGGGTTTCCTTGTTATACCAGCTTAGCCTGTGCCCTAACCAATACATTCTCCTTCTCTCAGGACTTCTAATTTTTCCTTTTTAGCCTTACTTTATTACTCTTAATGGACAATGTCTTTTAGTATGTTTCCTTCCATCCTTCCTGGAAAGTGGCATGTAATTTAAAAAAACAATAAAGAACAACTAAACCCCTGTGACTGACATTTGCCATATACATGACTGCCAATCATGCTTTGAATTGTCCTTTATATTTGGGAAGGGTCTGCCACGGTAAATGCAGGCGGACATGAGTGGAAGTGGTGAGAGCAGATTTCATTCAGTAACTACTAACAGCAGGGGGAATGCTGGGCTCTGATTTACATAGGGGCAGCTGGGCATTTCAAAGGGAGAATGAAGGAGCAGGGAAGGGGAGAGAGCGGGGACTCAGGTAAAAAGTTACAAAGGGTTGGTCAGTGTATGTATGTCTGACGGCTGGCAATTATGGAAATTAGGATTCTCTCCTCCCACACAGACTGGGAGACCCAAGACCCGATGATGACATCTTAGAGGAATTGCTTTCAGGTTCTTGAAAAAGATGCTCCTGACTTGTAGGAGATATGGATACATACACATCTCAAAGGGACAGAAAAAGGGTTCACAATTGCAAGTCTTTTCTAATAAATGCTCTAAGAAAGGGAGATCGGAGACCTTTCATCAGGTGTTGGTTAGAACAGACAGTGAATTCCTTTGACAGCCCTGAGCTTTTCCATGGACACTTCAGGTCCATGAGACAACGTCTGTCTTGTTCACTGCTGTGGTCCAAGCACACATCATTTCCCTATCCAAGCATCTGTATCGCAGTGTCAGGTGTCTGGTTCCATCATTTCCTGGGTAATTTTCAGCAACTATAAATTTCACTGAGCTTCAGTGTCCTAATCTCTAAAACAGAGAGAGATAATGAATGGTCTCTGAGATTTCTTCAGTTTCCAAATGCAGTATTACTTTCCAGGGATGACTCCAATGGCCACGGGAAAGGGTGTCACTATGTTGACTCCAGTTCTGGAAGGGGAGAGCTGTATCTTCCCCCCAGGTTTCCCGAATCACCTTTCCCAGGTCCTCCCAATCTCACTACACTTGGTTTGATAACAGAGTAAATATCCCTGTCATCACCACCAAACCAACAGTTGACCCATCTGTTTGGCAGATTAAGAAACAAGAGAAGAAGTTAGAGCACGTCAAGCTTCCAGCAAAGACAAGAAACTGGTTCCCCTGAAAACAACTTTCCCTCTTGGGCTTGAGAATTATGGAGTCAATTTAGTCCAAGCACCTGGAATATTCCCAAACCCACAGATCTCACCGACACTTCCTCAGGGGAAAGGCCCCTGCGGGGGTGGGGGGAGGGGTGGGGAGCGTGGAGCAGTGCTGAGGATGGAAGCAGGACAACCTTGGGCTCCTTCACAGCAGGCTCTGGGATGGGTTTGGGCCCGCTTGCGTGTGGGTGTGTCAGGCATTCTGGGAATTCATGTCAAACAAAATCACTTCTCTACAGCAGGGAGGTCTGAATCACAAGACACTGACAAGGTTTCCCCACCCCGCTCCTTGAGCAAACCCTTCCCCGCCCCCCTGCCCACCCTGGGGATCGGGGCGCTCTCTGTGTGAGTGGTGCCCAGCTCCAGCCAGAAAGAGCAGGTTCAGAGCACCACCTCTCCCTCACTCCCCCGGGCTACGCTCAGTCCCAAACCATGCAGTCTGGGGGTTGAAAGGCCTCTCGGGAGAAAAGCAATTATGTCCAGAACTGCAAGAAGCATTTGCCCCCAGAGATCCTGTGGTCCAATTTGCATTATGATACTACCTATTTGAACTCTACCAGCATATCTCCCCTCCCACATTCAGGAGGAAATGCGTGAAGAAGATCACCCTGCAAACAAAAATATCACATTATCACATGTCCACTGAATCTGAGCTGTGATAGGCTTCCTCAAAGAATCATACTTAATTGGTCACATTTCTAGGATGGCCATTTCTAACCTGCCAGCTTCCTCAGCCCAAGGTAGACCAGCTGTGTTAAGGTTGGGTGTTTTGTTCGAAGAAAGCTTGGGAGGCTGAAAGTCTGCCTTCCAGAGCCTGTGCCTTTTACTAATTCACACGAAAGCAGGGAGCTAGTGGTGGCTCTGGCCCAGGACTCCAGATCTACAGCGGATAATGACCACCTCAGAAAGACGCACATGCATAACGTGGCTTTACCCTTCTTTTTTTTCTGAACGTCCTGCAAACTATTATCTTATTTCTCCAAAGCAGAATCTGGTCATTTATTTAGGAAACATGTGTCCTCTGTCTTCTCTGCGTTGGGCAGAGTTGCTACATTAGGAGGTTGAACCAGAAAACATTTCACAAGAGAAAACAGACAGCACTGACAGATCACTCAAGGAGGAGGTCTGGTAACAAAATAATAATGTGCAATGGTGTAGTTGTGGAGGACTCACAGGAATAGCACACTGACCTAGAGCAGCCACGCTGTTACCACTCCTAGGCTTGACCACATGAGGGGAGGGAGTGACTACTGCGAGCTGGAATAAGAGAGAATCACGTACAGCAGTGACATCCAAAGTGTGATTCAGGGAACCTGCACACGGTTACCAGACTATGAGAGGGATGTGTGACGCGTGAAATCAGACATTTAGAAAATTCCATTGCATTTGGACATTGCCACAACATCGAAGTATGAGATTGCTGTCAGCAAATGGAGTTTGAAGTTTAGGATTTGTGAAGGAATATCTTCTGCTGATGCAGCTGCAGTGACAGGAGAACATTCCAGGGTACTTATTCAGACTAGGATGCTTGTGTCAGAATGTAAATCAACCTGCTGCTTCCTTCACTGAGGAAGTCGTGCTCTCTTCCCTGCCACCCTCTCCCTGTAGTAAATAAATAAATAATAAAGTCAGCCAAATTTTCCTGTGCTAGGTGCCACAGCAAAAAGTATTCATTCCTTAAAGGCTAGCTAACGTGTTCAATTTGAGACAATTTTCTTTATTTTGTAATCATATGGAAGCTGATCATAAACACTGTAATTATATCCTGAAGTATGATGGTTACCTAAGGGAAAATTTCTGTCAAGAATGTTTGAACTTACACCAGAAGTTGACACAACACTGTAAACTGACTATACTTCAATAAAAGAAAAAATGTATCTCAAAAAAAAAAAAAAGAATGTTTGAACTACAGAATCGAAGTCTTAAGTTGCAAAATAAGACACCAGTTTGGTCCCAACATTTTCAGGTAGCAAATTGGACAGCCAGACCTGCTTTTTTGTTTGATATCATGAGTATTTTTTTTAATTGAAGTATAGTCAGTTTACAATGTTGTGTCAATATGAGTATTTTTAATGACCCTAAAACTTTCATGCAAGGAAGGAATACAAGCTTGCAAGAACAGAGTTTGTACAAATTGGGATAGCACATTCCAAAACTTAACAACTATCTACAAAGTTGGTGAAAATCCTGATACTGCATACCTGTGAAAAATTAACACCTTACACATTTGACAGAACAATTTTGGTTTTATTTTTCATCAAGAGAAGCTCCATGCATAGGAAATTAATAGACCCAGAACTATAACTTAATGGGATAAATTGTTCCTGTTGGCTATTGAGAAAGGATTGGAGATATCTTTTGAAATATAGCATCACTTGCCTCATTCTGTACTGAAGTAAAAAATGCACAGCCTGAGCCTACTGAGATCGCTTAAAATCTCTTCCCCCAACCCCCATCAATGTGCTTTTTGAGACTGATTTCTCCACTATAAAGTGTAATTTTTTTAAAAAAACATTGAAACAGTTTACATATACATCATATTCTGTAGGTATCAATGTTGTTGATCCAACCTAGAATAGATAAATTAATAAGCAAAAAGCAAGATGTTTGTCATATTAAAAATTTTAAATTGATATACACACTATTCTTTCAAAGTGTGTGTAGGCATTTAATATGGGCAGTTACTATATCCTTCTTAATTTTTGGTGTAGACACCATTGTAGAAAGGCAAGAATTTATGTCTGGTAGCAAATCTTTATATTAATCACCTGTATGCAGACTTTTTTTTTTCAATTCATCAGATTTTTTTTTAATTAAAGTATAGTTAGTTACAATGTGTCAATTTCTGGTGTTCAGCATAATGTCCCAACCCTGCATATGTCCTGTATGCAGACTTCCAATGAGCAACACATATCGTTTTTGCAATGTTTTTCTTTTTTTCCTATGTCATGTTTCTTCTGGTTGTACTTTTCTGAATGTACTTTTCTGAATTTTATGACTTTAAATCAAGTAACAAACATCTGGTCTTATATTTCACAAGTCCCTGCTTTTTAATTTTTCTAATAATTCACTTTTAAATAATTCATTTTATTTGTATTTCATAAAAGTATTATTCTGCACTGGATTAGAAGTAAAATAAAACAAACTGACTCTTCACCACAGATAGTTAGAGAAGGAAGAAGAGGGCCAGGAGAGTGGCTGTGAACTTCAGTGAGGGATGCAGCCAGCCTGAGGCCATGTCCTAGGGCAGGAATCCAGGAAAAAACACCAGGATCTCACTCCCCACCCTCCAGTCTCCTGTTGGGGTCTCAGGCAGAGGGCAGGATGGAGGAGAAAAAAGGCACATCTTGCGGGGCGCAGGGGCACAGAGACATAGTTTGTGTCCCAAGTTATGGGTTGGCTTTGTGAGGTATTAAGAAAATAGATAATCACAAGGCAGTGTAATCTGTGCCAGGACAGAAGGAAAACCAGGGTCCTATGGGAGCACAGAGGGCACACCTAACTCAGCCTGGACATTCATTCAGGGCAGAGGTAGTCAGGCCTGGAGTGGCTTCCTAGGGCATATGATGTCTGAGCTGAGGAATGAAAAAAGAATGATAGCTAGCCAGGAGACAGGGCCGTGGGAAGTGAGGGTCAGGGTACCCCAGAGGGAACAGCCTACGCAAAGGCATCTATGCTGAATGACAGGAACAAGGAACAGAGGTGGGTGAGGCAGGAGAGGTGGGCCTGGTCAGATCATGGGGCATCTTACTCTTGGGCAAGGAATCTGACTTTATCCTGAAATCAGCCAGGTGTAAAGCTTATGCTACAGAAGGAATGACCAAGAAGTTCTCAAATTCGAAAAGCCACAGATGAAAGCAGGAAGCCTCCAAGTCTGGATGCAGGAGGGAGTGGAAATGCTGATAGTAATTGCAGAGACTTAGGGAGGGTTTTCTCAGTGCCACACACTGTTCTAAGCTCTTAAAATGTGATAATTCATTGAGTACTCCCAGCAGCACTACCAAAGAGATCCTGTTATTACTCCCACTTTAGAGATGAGGCACAAAGAGTTTGGGGAATAGCCTGAGTTCATACTGTTATTAAGTAAGAAGAGCTAGGATTTGAACTCAGACAGTCTGGCTCCAGCATCCGTGCTCTTAACCGCCATCCTGGGGCACGGGAGCAAGCCAGAGTAGGGCAACCAGGGGCCAGGGACACGGGGAGGGTGGGGGCGTGTTACAGCTCACATCTGCCTTCTCTGTTTCGTCTACAGAGAGCTCAGTGAGTATGAAAACTGTGACTACTCCCCCTTCCAAAACGGCTATCCCTCAATATCTTATTTGTCCTTGCCCAAACCCCTAAGATACACAAACCTATCGTCTGTGTTGGATGAGATTCTCTCATTTCCATTTTGCATCTGGAATTATGATATAATGGCAAGAACACAAGAGACGGGAGACACAGACTCAAGTCCCAGCCTGGTCCCATGACCCTACTCAAGTCACCACCCAACAGAACTGCTGCATGAAACAATCTTCCTTCTTCTGGTAGCTCTCCTTTTGTCTTTACGTACAATCTGATACTAATTTTCTGTCTTGGCCACATTCCCTCCCATGCTGGACATTTTGGCCATTGATAGCTACGTTATGTTATTATTGGTCTCTGACTATGAGTACTGGCATTTCCAGTTGATCTGTGTTGCTTACAAAGTGCTTCATCATCTACTAATCCAGGATCGTTCCGGGGTTCTTATCGGTGGCACAAACAAGCAACTCGGTGTGTGTGAGTGTGTGTATGTGTGTGTGAGTGTGTGTGTGTATTTGTGTGTGTGTGTGTCCCCGTCCCAACAGAACAGGGCACTACTGAGCTCGGGCTGAGTATTAGCTCACGGTCTGTCAGCAAGCTATGTTCACGTGAAAGAAATTCGCTGTTATGTCTCTTGCAGTGACGTCATGTTGCTCATGTTTTATGTTTTTCAGAGTTCATTAGTTTTTATGCATCCTCAGTTAATATCTAGCTCCATGGATTTCGTAAGTGGAATGCTCCCCAACACAAAGTCACCCTCTTAAAATATAATTGAAAATACAGGCACATTAATTTTGTGTTGCTGACACTGGGTATTAGAATGGCTAAGGGCAAAGAGTTAGACTGCGATGATCTGCCTTTGCTAAATTCTTTTACTGCCAGCGAAACTGGCCCACCTTGTCCCTCAACATTCAGGGTTCAAGTGCTGACTCAGCCATGGCTAGCTGTGAAATATTTAACAGCTATGAGCTTCAGTTTCTTAACCTGAAGAGTAGAAATTATTCAGTGAGGGAGTCTATGTGAAAATTTATAGCCTACTGCCTGGCCCAGGATAAGTCCTCATTCATGACTAGCTATGGTTATTCTCACGCTGGCTCCACTCACATCAGTGAAGCAGGTAAGTGCTCGAACTCCACAGCCAGGCTCAGGGTGGGTATGCATGTGTGCATTCTGGTGTTTTAGCTCAGAGCCCTTAGTCTAGCAAGGCCCTCAAACTCAGGGAGCCCAGCAGTATCAAGTTGACTTTTACAGTTCAGCCATCACTTCTGCTGATCAGCGAAACTGACATAATGCCCTGGTTTTTTGAGCACCAGCCATGTGCCTGGAGCTGTCTGTGTCAAGAAGAGCAGCATGCTTCAATTGGCTGGAGAGAGCAATCCAATTAGGGGAAGAATGAGCAATGATGATGAGATAAGGAAAATAAACAGCCTGAGTAGGGATCACTGAAAGTCAGGAAAAGGAAATGGGGTGCAGTATCATGTCAGCACAAAGCCAGTCGTCCTCTGGCCCTATAGATGTCTCTTTGGAGAGGAAACTAAGCCAAGCTCAAGGCCACAGACCCTAAGGGAACACCAGCAGCCCTGGGCTGTCTATGGATGAGGAGCAGAGGGGTGGCCATCTGGTTGGAAGAGGGGGCTGCAGGACATGGCTTCAGTCCCCTGTTTCCTGAGACTAGGGGAGATTATGCCCAGAACGAGAGACCTCAAATCAGAACTCTGCCCACTCACACCCCCTTCTCAGGGCTTCCTTGCCCACAAACAATAGATAAACTCATTGGAACAGCAGGCAGATGCCCACAGTGGTGCCTACCAAGCCAGGCCTCGCTGCCCTTGACCTGTGACTGAAGGTTCTGCCTGACCCTCAAGCACACCTTGGACAATCTTTGCATTCTGCAGACACATGGTGTCCACAGAGACAGCTGTGAAGGGTTCTTTTGGTTTGGGGAGCTGCCCCAGCAGTTGCCTTACAAATTATGTGGGGTTAAAACAGGATGCCCTACAGCTTAGTTAACTTTTTTTTTCTCTAAAAGAAAACGGCTTTGTTCAGATTTGTTTATATCACAGGGTATAACAACGTAGATTTTAGAACTAAAAGTGACTGTAGAGATCATCTCGTCCAGAAATGGCAAATAGTTAGCATATATACCTCTAGTTCCTGAACCCACGCCCACACAGACATTACTACTCAATTGTGGCACACTTTCCCCTTAAGCCTGGTCGGCCTCAGAATCTTTCCTAACATAGCTCTCCACATGAGATGAAACCTACTTGGCACCTCTGATCTAGTCCAATCCTCTGCTTATACAGACGGATAAATAAGCAAAGGAGATGACGGTCCAAGGTCACAGAACAAGTCCGGTGCCTTTTCCACTACACTTGAGTCACCTTTTCCTTTGGGGCTCTGACGGAAAGCAGACGCCGTCATTACAAGAATTCCAGCCTTTGCTGCTCTTATGAGCTGAATCCAGCCCCTGTAATGCAGCCCCATCCACAGACGATTTTCTTTCTGGGACGTGCAGGCCCCTTTCTCCCTCCCAGCCATGACTACTGCTGTTGGCAAGGCTCTCAACACGGAGGAGAAAGCATCCTTCTCATCTTTCATGACGTTCGTCAGTTGGCATCTCCCCAAGCCGAGTCTCTGTAAAGAACGCTACCAGGTCTGGGGCGGATGTAACCATCATGTCTCTCAGCCAGGACACCTTCCCTCCAAGTCTGTCTTGTCAACAAGGAGCAGAATCCCTTCATGGCCTGAGATGACTCCGCCTCTGTAACTCCCTACCCAACTCCACCCTTACCCCAACAAATGACCAGAGCATTACTTCTCTTGGAAAACCGACAAACTTCAAATTGTTGGGCAAATGAAATGGAGGGGAAGTTTTGGGAACAGGCAAGCTAGAGAAAGGCAGGCAGCAGCTAAGGACCTTTCCCTCCAAAGTGCCACCAAATGGGGGTCCAAAATTCTCGTCCCACTGAAAGGGACCCTGGGGCAGGCAGGGCATTGTCCCCTGCCCTTCAGTCATGGAAGGACATTTCACAATCTCAGCCAGGCTGCTAGTTGTGAACTAAACTTGAAGTGGTTTTGCCAGCCCCTCTTCCAACTGAGAAGTGAATCCCTTGTCTTCAGATCACAGAAAAGGCTTTGGAGATAACTGGTCCACGGGTCTCATTTCAGATCAGAGAAAGTGGAGCACAGATCAGAAAAGGGCCGGCCTGAGGCCACACCCACAGAGTCAAAGACCAAAGTCAGAGCCCGCAGTTTCTGCCTGGGGTGCAGGGCTCTTCTCTGCTCCTGCTTCCTACCGTGTGGGTCCTGCTCAGCGCCCTGGGAAAGGAACGGACCCAGGAGAGCAAAGAAACTGACAACTGAAGGCTAGCCTCAGTGGGTGACTAAATGAAATTGAGGGACCTTGCAGTTGGAGGGTAAGGTTGACACTGGCAGGGGCTGGAACCAGCATGGAGCCTGGCATGTGTTATTGACTGGGAGTTATTTTTCTCTTTTAAACCTCTCAGCAGATCTGGGCAATTCAGACCCATTTCATAGATGAGAACATGGAGGGAGGCTCAGGGACAGTAAGCAATTTGTCTAAGTTCATCTCCTTAGGAGAAGCTGGCTATGCCATTTGAACCCAGGACAGCCCTGAGAGTCTGGGTCTCCCTTTCCAACAAGCACCCAGAATCACCCCCAGACCACCCAGAGTCAAGCCAGTCCCTTGCAGAGTTTTAAGTACCCAGAGTTAGGCCGCATATTTTATTTTGATGCTTCTAAGAAAAGCCCTGGGTAAGCAAACAAGATTATGGTTAGGTGTGGGGAAATTTTATTTTTTGTGTGGTGGATACAGAATCCTCTTAGGAGAATAAAATGTTCTCAAGCCACTTGGCAGTAGCTATTTTTATAGATCTATTCTATTATAAGGTATTACTTCTAGCTCACTGGCCTACATCTTCCAGAAAAGAAAACTTTGCATTCAATGTTTAAAATGAAACAAACACCTATTTTTATGAGGCATACTGTTCATACCTTATTACAAACTTGGGGGATGCAGGATATTAGGGGCTTCTATAAGCCCTGTAAGGGCTGGAAAACCCATAGCTTCAAGCTGGGGCTTTCTGCACATGCTGTTCCCTAATGGGGACACTGCTTAACAACTCACCCAGAACCTTATTGCTGGACATTTACAGCCAGCCCTCTGTATCTATGGGCTCCACATCTGTGGATCAAAAATATTTGGGAAAAAAATTCTAGAAAGTTCCAAAAAGTAAAACTTGAATTTGCTGCACACATTGACATTGTATTAGGTGTTATAAGTAATCTTGAAATGATTATAGGTATACGTAGGGGAGGCTGTGTGTAGGTTATATGTAAATACTATTCGGCTTTATGTGAGGGGCTTGAATATCCATGATTTTGGTATCCATGGGGATCCTGGAATAAGTTACTCATGGATAGAAGGGACATCTGTCTATTGTTTTCAGTTTTTAAAATATGATGTTTGTAACAAATAAATATCCCTTAGTTAAGTCATAGCTGTTATACAACGTTATTTCTTTATAATTAATCACTAGAAATTGCTGGTCAGAATTAAGACTTCTGATAGATATTGCCAAATTGCCCTCCATAAGTGTTGCTCCAATTTGCATTCTCAGCAGTGTATGAAAAACCCATTTTCTCAAATCCTCATTAACACCAGGTTTGCATTTTTTATTGCTAGTGAAATTGAATATTGTTTTATATATTCATCGGCCATTTGTATTTCTTCTTTTCTGAATTACCCTTCATTTCCTTGCCTCATTTGTCTTAGTTCTGTGCTTCTCATTAGTTGACAAGTACTTTTATAGGATGGAAATATTTCCACACATTGATATATTTCATTATGTAGAAATCAAAACTTTTATATGTTTCGAGACACAGGAAAAACAAATGAAAAGACAAATGAAGAAAAACAGATTTACAATGATGTAACACTTTTTCTTTTTAGCTTCATGCTTAGACGGTCCTTAATCATCCCCAAGATTATAGAAAAATCCATTTTTGTTTTCTATTCACTTGTTAGTATGTTTATAGTTTTAGTTAATAGCATCTAAGCCTTTACAAGAACTGGGATTAATTTCTGGTATGAGGTTGAAAGCAGTAATGATCTAACTTGATTTTTTTTCCAGGTAGGTAATTAATTGCTCTACCATAACTTATTGAATAATCCTTCCTTTCCTCAGGGATTTCAAATGCCATTTTATCACGTCCTAATGTATATTCTCATGAAAATTTGGGTTTGTTTCTGGACTTCCTATTCTGTTCTGTGATCTCTTCTAAATTCTAAAGCTATACCCATTCCAACAAGGACCCTCAAATTCTCAGAAATAGATTTTGCATTGCTTTGGAGATTTCTGTCTCTATTCTTGTCTCTTATACTAGACTGTGAGTTCCTTGAGGGCAGGGGACCTTTCCTATTCCTCTTTGCACCCAGAGCACCCAGAGTGCCTAGTCTGGCACAGTGAAAGCAAGACACAGGAGCATCACAGAGAAGCAGACCAAGCCCAGACATCGGGTGGCCAGATTTAACAAATGAAAGTACAGGACGCCCAGTTAGGTTAGAATATCAGAGCAACAATAAATAATTTTGGTATGCCAATTTTGGGACATCCTTATCCTAAACAGTTATACGATATCTATCTGAAATTTTGATTTAAGTGGGAGTCCTATATTTTATCTGGCAACCCTACCCAGACTGGATCTCAAGGGGTCTGGCTTCAGTTCTGCCTCTCCCAGGACTGGCCAGGAGACCTTGGACAAGCCATGGAAACTTTCCAGACCTCAGTTTGTCACTGTGAAATTAGAGAGTCGGTTCATTCCACAGACATGTATTTATTAAGGACCCATGATGCGCTAGGCTCTCTAAGACAGCTGTGTGGCAAAAGCCCAGGTCCGGGAGGCAGAAGTTGGGGTTCTGATTCGAGTTCCCCACTACCGACGTGGTAAGACACATACCGGGGGAAAATTGGGCTAAGTGGGCTCTACAGTGGCGCCTCCCACCCTGCACTTCAAGGGCTCACCCTCCTCAGACCTTGCATTTGGCCTCAACTCTTGCTCTGCACTCTGTGCTGGCCAATAAGGAACTCTTCTTTTACAAGCCAAATGCCACAACCGACATGGGCTCAGGTTAGAAGTGCCCAGCTGACTGAGTGTGAGGGTGCAGAAGGCAGCCTTCCACACCTGCAGAGGCCGGGGAGGCACTGACTCATAGCCAGTCCTCCGAAAAGCCCCAGGGACCTTGACCCTGAGTGGAGTGGGGCAGACATTGTTTCTAGATATTCTAGGGTATGTGTGCACGTGTGTGTGTGCACCTTGCCTCGGCTGGTGCCCCACATGTGTAATTGCTCTGTCTTCTGGGTAAATCTGCATAGTGTTCGACTGCTCAATTTTCAGCAAATGAACACTATACATCGTCTGATTTCTGAGCAGGAAAGATGGACGCAGCAGTCTCCTTTTGGGTTTAATTTGAATTAAAATGTCAGGCTGTACTCAGTGCAAGAAACTGACCATCTTCAACAAGAAATCTTCAGATGAGGCCTTTCATCATGAAGTGTAACTCTAGAGCCTGCTTGGAAAGAGGACCAGGTTTGGCTGGAGGCCGAGTCAAAGGAGCATGAGAGAGGCCAACAAGACATGTCCATTAGGGAAGTGACCCTTGGTCTGTCCAGTTTTAACAGAGAAGAGTGCTTGGTGCAATGACCAGTTCTAATGGGGAATCAGTCGGGAACATGGACACTGCCTCTTCCACCTGTACACCACCAGGGGCTCAAGCATGAGGGGTGAACAGTTTCAGGGGACGGATCAAGAGGGATGTACTTGTCAAGGGCGGCCAGGTTGGGCTCCTCCAACCATCCCTTGATCCTACCCTTTGGAACCCTGAGCAGGCAGGTGGGGAGGCTCCGTGGGGTCTTGGCTTTCGACTAGGATGCCCATGGCCTCCTAGCACCCCAGAGGGATGCCTGGTTTGAAGATCCTGAGACTAGGTGAACAATTGATCAAGTGAACTCAAGATGTGGCCACAACTTCCTTTGAAAGGCAGAATTTCATGTCCAACTCAACTGGCAAATATAACATACATCAGTCTTCAGAGTAAAAAACATTGCAAATAGCAAATTAAAGAAAAACAAATATACTTCTTACCCACTGGTTAGTTCACCAGCATCATTTGGAAAGCAGCAAAAAGGACATTTATGAGTTTGAGAATTGTTTATTGGTCAGTTAGGGAAAAGAAACTAGAAGCCTAAAAGCTTTCTGCTGATGAAAGAAAGAAAGAACAAAAAGAACGAAAGAATGAAAGAAAGAAAGGAAGGAAGGAAGGAAAGAAGGAAGGAAGGAAGAAAGGCTTTGAGGATAAAGACTCTCACCCATGGAAAGACAGTACCTCTGACCAAATCCTCACTCTGACCTCCTGAGCCAATGAGCCTAGCCTTGCTCATAGTCAGGGCTGGAGGAAGTCCCCATGGAGGTCAAGCTATATCTGCACCTCCCATGTCTTCATCACAGCTGATTCCTCCCACACCAGTCCTCTGCCCGAGCCAGACCAGCCTCCCACGTCCTGCTATTTTGGTCAGGACTCTTGGTGTGAGTGACAGAAAACTCACTTGAGTTCGCTTGGGCAAGAAGAGAAGTTCGTTGGCTCAGCAGTAAACCGCAGAAGGGCACGGGGTCAGCTGGGCCTCAGGAACACCCGGACCCAGTGTCACCAATGCAGTTAGGGTTTGCAGCCCCCTCCCCCTGTCCCGGCTTCAGTCTCTGTATCAGCTTTGTTCTCTCAGAGCCAATTCCAACCCTGAGGTTGGAATCAGACAATTGGCAGTACCAGGCGCCCATCTTCCTGGCTTTGCCCCCAAGAAAGGATGGGCGCCCCCTCCCTTAGTTCCTATTCAGAACCACCCAGGGGAAGTCTCCTGGCTGGTCTAGTCTGGGTTGCCTGAGCAGCCCACGGCTGGGGAGCTGGGACATTACAACTGCTGGGCCCCCCAGTGTCACATGGTCGGAGCAGAGTGGGGAGGTGTGTTAGTCAGCTGGGGCTACCACAACTAACCACCACAGACCGGGTGGCTTAAACCGTGGAAATTAGTTTCTCACAGCTCTGGAGGCTGAGAGGTCACAGATCAAGGGGCCAGCAAGGTAGGTTTCATTCTGAGGCCTCGTCTCTGGGATTATAGGCAGCTGCCATTTTACTGTGTGATCACATGACCTCTCGTCTGTGGGGGGGGGCACTAACTCTCTGGTGTCTGTTTTTATAAGGACACTAATCCTATCAGATCGGTGCCCCACCCTTATGACTTCATTTAACCCTAATGACTTCCTTAGAAGCCCCATCTCCAGAGACAGCCATACTGGGGGTTAGGGCTTCAACATATGAATTTTAGGGACAGACACAAATATTCAATCCATAACAGGAGGGAAACACCATTTACCCAAAGAAGGGGGTCTGGTGGTCGGAAAATGGGGGCAGACAAAACTACAGATGTTCCCCTCATTTTCCGCCAGTACACGCACCAGAGCGCACACAGCCCTGCGTCTGCCCCTTCCTCCCGAGGCCAGTCCCCACCCAGTACTTACCTCCCTCCTACCCCAGCCCTGGAGCCCATCTTCCCCTAGCTGAACTTGGGGCTCACTGGATGTTGGAATGCATGGAGGTGTAGCCTAGGACTGGAGGCTTCCTGCAGCATGTCTGTCCTGAGCCCCACCAGGGCAGGAGCTGGGTCTCACCCATGTCTGTTGTCCCCATGGCACGCCTAGCCCTGGGAAGTGAACTCAGTGGGTGCTGGAGGGTCACCGCCTCACCTCAGGCCCCTTTCTCCCCCATCCACTTGCAAGGTTCCAAGCACCTCGATACCTCTGTTTTTGGAAGAAAGGAATGGGACTACCCAGCTAACACAAACCTGCTGGTGGCTTCCCAGCATAGAAGGACATAACTCTCTAGATGAAGAGCCCATCAACGGACGCGACAGGGAATGAAGGAAGACCCACTGCAAGGCGCCTCCCTGGGAAGTTCCAGAAAATCAGAGATAAAGAGAAAACCCTAAACCCTCTCAAAGAGAAAACCCAGGTCGCACACAAGCAACTGAGGCTCAGCACGGCAGGCTTCTGCACAGCAGCACTGGGAGCTAGAGGACAGTAGAGCAGTACTTCCAAAAGTGAGGACAAATGACATTGGTCTTAGAGCATTGGATCAGCCAAACTGTTCATCCAGAGTGTGGGCAGAGATGACATTTTCAAATGCCTCCCGTGTAATCTCTGTCAGTAAGTAACTGGAAGAAGAGTTTTGACCAAATGAGAGGGTAAACCAAGGAAAAGGAAGATATAGGGTCCAGGAAACAGGACAGCCACACAGAAGAGGCACGAAGGAAACTCACAATATGATGGTGCAGAGAAATCCCCAGATGACAGACAGCTATGTTGCAAGCTGAGGGAGCAGCCAATCCAGGTTGGAACAGGAGCAGGGAGGGTAGGGAGGGAAGCCCCCTGGAAAATAATAGATTATCTGCTATGTCTTAGTATTCAGAAAATTGTTGCAAGGTATTTGCTAGATCAGTTGAACATTCGGGGGTGGGGGTGGGGTGGGGGGTTAATAGGCACCAAGAAAGCTAAGCACATGAAGGAGGGCGAATCTGTGACAATTACTAACCCGAGGGGAAAAAGTAATTAAAGAGAGGAAACAACTTCAGTGCTGTACGTGGGTTAGGAGGGGACAATATTTTGGTTGCCACAAGAATGTAAATACTATTGTTTTCACAAGACTATGATCTAACCGAATTGGTAGGATGGAGGCAAGGAAATTGACAAGACCACTTAAAGGAGGTAAGTCCTCCTTTATGAAATACCAGGAAGTCAAAAAATATGGAAAAAAACAAATCAAGAAATAGCAACATAAACATAATGTATAGAAATATGGCTATAAATATCAGAGAGAATAGCTTTAAATGAGTTTAAAGTGATGCCTCTGGGAATTAAAACTTGAAGGTAAACAAGAGCAGAGGAAATGCGCTTTGATATATAAGCCTTTTACTACATTCGATTTTTAACTGTGTATTACTTTGATCTTAATTAAATATGTTAAAGC
This sequence comes from Vicugna pacos, assembly GCF_048564905.1. Classification (NCBI taxonomy): domain Eukaryota; kingdom Metazoa; phylum Chordata; class Mammalia; order Artiodactyla; family Camelidae; genus Vicugna; species Vicugna pacos. Next base: position 23,468,671 of record NC_133013.1, on the reverse strand, counting down.
AAAAACAATTGCAAAAACTAAAGAAAATCACTACCCTAGTCCTTTTAAAGAGAGGTGAATTGACTTGCCCAAGCTTACATAGCAAGTCACTGGTGTAACGTGTCTTAAAATCCAAAACCAAGCTGCTTTCCATTACTTCTAGGCCCTTCAGGCTGGCCCTCTGGGACTCTGCCTTAGGAACTGGCGTTGGCAGCAAAGGGAACACAAAGGAATATGCGTGGCACTCTCCGTATAGATTGACACTCACTGTGCCACGGAGCTAGGGAGAAACAGTACCAGCTCCAAGAGTACTTGTCCCCTGCCTCTTCTTCTCACCCTATCTCATGACCTACCTCAGAGAAGAAAAGGGAACCTGAGATGATTTTCACTAAGGTGTAAATGAATGATACTCCCACGATGATTTTCTTTGATCAAGGCACAAATCCAATACAGTTTGCTGGGTAGGATGCCAGGCAGTAGGATCAAGACAGGTAAAGAAACTGCCCCGGAATAGGAAGGAATTTGGGGGCTCTGAGGACCCCAGTTATTTTATAAAGAACATCTTAGAAAATGTCCAGCACAATGGTTTCTTGTCTCCACTACCCAGGATCCTCAAGGTCCCATGTTCAGACAGATTTTGTTTATCAAGCAAACTGCATTCATAGTCATGCTTTGTTCATTTTCCTAGAGATATCCCAAGTTACAGAGAGTGATATATTTCTTGAGAAAATTCCAACCCAAAGGAAAGACACGCCCTGCTTTTGTTTGCAGTACAGCCTTATTATGGATCAATATTAGATTTCCATGGGGTACTTTGTGTTTTGCAAATATTGCTCAAGTTGGAGACCTGAAAAGAGCACCAGCTTTGGAGTCAAAGACCCTTGCATTCAAATTCCAGCTGAATGCCCACGAGCAAGTCACTAGCCCACTCTGATCCTATGTCCCTGTTGTATAGTCACCTACTTCCCATCTTTTGGGAGGATGGAGATAATGTATGTACAAAGTGCCCAGTCTGTGCTCAGCACATAGTAGGAACTTAGTAAGTTGAAGTTCTCTTCCTTCCCTACCATCCTAATGTATTTGTTAATGATGGGGGAAGAGAGGTATGGGAGAGTGAGTCGGGGAATAGTACCAAGGAGGCTCCAGCTGTATGCTTCACAATCAACTCAATCAAGTCTCTGAATTAGGCCTCAGCTTGCCGTTTTTAAACTTAGGCAGGACAGGGGAGGGTAGGAAGAGGAGGAGCTTGGCTTTGTTGGTCCCAGCTGGGCTCTTCTGATTCCATAATCTGGGCTTCTCTGCCTGCTTCCTGCTCACCCCACAGCCCGCAGCTTCCCGTGCTCTGTTTGTCTTTTGGCTAAGTTCAAAGCTTTGGAAAGAAGAGTGGAGGGAGAGAGGAAAGGAAGAAGCATTTCCCCCAGGCAGCCTGCAGGTGGCGCCAGAGCAGCGCAGGAGCTGAGCGTCGGAGTCCCGCCTTCCTGGAGGCTGAGCAAAGTGGGGTGCGGCGGGATGAGGAGGTGCGCACCGCTCAGCAAGCGGGGCAGGACACGTGGCCGGCCAGCGGGGCTGGGGCGTCTGTCCACACCATTTGAAAACGACACAAGGGTCCTCTGCCTAATTTCCTCTCTTCGGTAGGATAATCATGTGACTTACCGTTCAAATCCAGGCACTGATTTATCGCACAAATCCAGATGCTTCTGAGAGTGAAAGGGGCTGACACTATGGCACCAGGACTAGAGGCTTAAACTCACCTGTCCCTGGCAAAGCAGAACTTTGTCACCTTACCCTCAGGTTACTTTTTCGTCATTGTTTCTGTTTTTCCTTTCTTCTTTTTTATTTTTTTTTGGTAACATACATAATTCATTTTTTCCCAGTCACTATTGTCGTTGAAGATGCCCTCACTATGGGACATTTGAGACCCTGAAGCATGTGCTTTAGCTTCTTAAGTCTGAACAGAGTCTCTCTGAACCCACTCCAGTGGCTGGTTTTGGCTTCCAGTCAAAAGATTCTGTGCCCCCTGGGATACCAACCCCATGACTCAAGAGTTAAAGATGTCAGATGTGGAACATTAACCCTTATCTCAACTTCAGTGGGTGCCTTTTACAGTCTTCGTTACTAAATTTATTCCTGTAATTTTGTTCCCAGTGCTCATGTCCTTTATCTCTTTGAATTGAACTCTATTGGTTTATTGAATTGCAAATAGACAAGTCCCATTAAGCAGGATTCTTATATTTCCAAGAACATCCCATTACTCCATTCAATCCCAAATTAGCATGCCATTTTATCCCCTTGTTTCTGAACCCTCTTCACTTAATAGCCTCATAAACATCCATCCATTGCAAAAAGGGCTCAAACTTTTCTCACTTTCATTTTTAGTTGATTGATAGCCAAGTAATGGATTTGTCTGGGGAGTTATTAGCAGAGTACGGTGCCCTTCAATGTAATTTTATAGTTGGATTCTGCTAGTTAATAATGTATTCTTTACATCATTCACACTAGCTACTAATGACTAAAGATTTCAGTCTTAACCTAAAATCTAAGATAGGCATTTAATTTTACAATAAGGTAGATAATGTGAGAAATAAAAAAAATTTTACGGAAATTTCTTGGCTAAGAACCTCATGGTGACAAATATATGTTTAAGCAAGAGAAAAATTAGGCTCTAAATATAGAACATCTTAAATGTTATCTTTAGAGACAAGATTGTCCACCTTTTTTTTCTTTATTAGTGAAGTACATTTTACACATGGTGACATGAACATAACTTAAGTGTACAACTTAATGACTCTTTGCACATGCACACATCTGCGTAACCACTGCCCAGCTCAAGATATAGAAAGTTTCCATCGACTTAAAAGACTCCCTTGTGCCCCCTCCCAGTCGCTCTCCACCTCAAAAATAACTGTTCTGACCTCCATCATCATAAATTACTTTTGCCTGTTCTGGAGCTTCATGTAAATGGAATCATACAGCATGTGCCCTTTTGTGGCTGGCTTATGCACTCAGCATAATGTGTGTATGATTTATGCGTGTCATTGGTGTGTACTGGCAGTTACTTATTTTTCATTGCTGTAGTTTTCCATATTTTATTTATTACTCTGCTATTTATGTCTAACTCAATGTCTTGTGGGGTACATCAGTCCTTTTGGCTAGATTAATACTAAAAATCTTCTTATCAATGGAGCTTAGGAAACGTTTAGAAGACAAAAACTTAAGAACCAAGACCACCCAATCTTAAACCAAGTTTCCCTCTTATGCCTGCTTCCACCTCTCTTCTTGTGGTACATTTCCTCCAAAAGCTGATAGAAAATTAAGGAACCCCAAAGCTCTTCACTCGTTTGTCAGCTTAGGGATACCTGTCCTCTGGACACCAGGATAGAACGTTGACAATCTGAAATGTTGAAATAACAACAGCAAACACTTATACGGCTCTCCCCAGTGTTCAGAGAGCTTTGCATCACCTACTGAATTCTTCAAACAGCTCTGTGAAGTAGAAGCTATTATCCTCACTTTTCCGATGGGGAAACTGAGGCACAGAGAGGCCAAGTAATCTGCCCGAGGTGGCAAAGCCAGGATTCGAACTTGGATGGTCCGGGTTCAGAGCCCCTACCATTCAGCACCGTGTTTGTTGTGCAGTGTGATGCTTTCTGTAGTTGAAGTGTTTTCTTCTACTAGCTTGGTAGCACTTTCTGAATAATTCAGATCTTATAAATTTGCTTCAAAGACTACAACTAAATTGAGGCGGATGATCTAATACAGAATTGTGCATTCATGAATAAGTTATAAGACTCTCTGGTGTTAAATAAGAATTATTTGTTTATCTCGTGACTTCTGCCAGACAGGCCTATGGTGTGCCAAGCCTCATTTTCCTTCCCTTCAATGAGAGGAGATGGGCTCAGTGACAGACACAATTTGTTATAAAACCTCATCACAATTTCCCTTATCATCTGGAAAGCTGGAGACAGGTTTATCGAGTCTTAACTGGTTGAGACAGAGTTGAATGCCACTCGTAGTATCATGAGTTGAAGAAAGACGGCTTTTCCCTTCAGTTCTGTGGCACAGGGTCATGTGAGCTTTGGCAAGTAACACATGTGATCAGTAGCGTTCTGTTTTGTTTTTTATCAGGTTTCTAGGTGCAATGATCTTCAGGTTTCTTTCTGCTGCTGAAGGCAGGAGAGGGGAGCTGGCCGGCTGGCCACTTCTGGAGCTCTGGTGATGAGCTCCACTGGGGAACGCACGGTGTTGGGGAGGGGGTATTTTTATTTCCTAACTCATCCCCTTCCCATGCTGTGCTCCACCCTGGAACTCAACCCCTCTGAGCAGCCGGAAGCCTGCACTCCGGGCCGTATGTCCAGTTTCCTGCCTTGTTTCTCAGCCTCCAGCTGTGCTCGCTCGCTCCTCCCCTCTGCCCATCACTGATACCAGATCCATCCCATCACTGATACCAGATCCATCCCCCCACATATCCCTTCTGTTGCGTAACCCTCCCTCCCACTCAAGGCACCTTCCACATTTCTCCAACCTCAGCCTGGCATTCAAGGCTCTTTCTGAGGTGGCATCACCCTCAGCACTCCACTGTCTCCGCTCGACTCCCGCCAAGTTGGACCGATTTTCTCCGCACACAGACCAGGCTTTCCCACCTCTGTGCCTGTGTGTCCACTGTGACTTTCCCTTGAATGCCTTCTTTCTCCCTCCCCCCAAGTCCAAATGATTTCCATCCTTCAAGGGCCTGGCGTAAGCACCAGGTCTCCAGAAAGAACACCCTCTCTCTCCTTCTCTCTCTTCATACAGGTCCTCTGTGTGTGCTCTCCTTGGGCAATTTTTACAGTCAGCTTGGGGATGGAGTTGTGCTCATGCTGCATTAATCCAATTAGGCTGGAAAGTTCCTTCGGGGCAACGACCTTGTATTTTCAGCTCGGTATACCCTACGATTCCCAGCGCACTCTAGGCATTCAAAGCCTTGATTGGACGCATAGATGGATACATGAGTGGATGAAGTGAAACAGATAATGAACGCTATGAGAGAGCAGAGGCAACGACTCCCTCCTGGTGGCTATGGTTAGGGGAGGCTTCGAAGGACGGGGGACCTGGGCATTAGAAAGATCTCAGAGGTGAGGTTGAAAAGGCCCATCTGGTCAGAGCAGAGGTTCCCCCAGGCAGTCAAGAAAGGGCCATATTTGCAACCTGGCGAGAAAGCTTGGCTATCACCAGCCCCAAAGGCGAGAGGAAGGACTTGATGACCTTTTGACATGAGTCAAAACTCACGGCTGATGCCAAGTTTTTACAATGAAACCTCCAGGGATGGCTCCTCAAAGACAATGCCTTAGGTTGGAAAGCAGTAACACCAGTCCATCTAAAGAGAGCTGTGTGCTCACTTGTACATTTTGGAGGAGGAAGAGCTCTTAGAAACGATCTGGTCAAACCCTCTAATTTGGCAGAAGGAGAAACTGAGGCCAAGAGAAGGGAAGATAGCCAGAGATGGAGGCAGGGCTATAACACGGAGCTCCAGAGACCAGCGCCATCCCTGCTGGCTAGGTCTCCCTGGGGCAGCCCTGGCGGGGTGGTGTGGGGGCAGGGGTGGGGGTAGGACTTGGCGGCAATTTGGGTTTTTTGCTGCTGTTGTTCCACTATTCCCAAGGAGATGAGACAAGCAGCAAACCCCACAGTCCTTTCTGGTAGATACCCAAGGTGTTATGTGGGTTTCGGCCCCAAGGGCCACATTCCGTAGATCTAGACTTTATCTGACCCACAGTTATGGCAGGATCAGAGAAGGCCTCGAATGCCTGCTGAGAGCTGGACCTTTATCGGCCAGAGAAAGGTCTCTGGGGAGAAGGGGAAGGGCGGGGCTGGAGAGGCTCCAGCAGCTGGTGAGGGAGCTGGCCGGTGGCAGGTGAAGGGGCCCCTCTTTGTGCATCCAGGTGGGTCACAGGGAGCCACCCCCATATGGTCTTCTCCACGAAGAGTTGATTCCCTTTCCCAGCTCCGAGCCTGTCTCTGCCCTCACACAGCAGTAAAATTGTGTTTCTTTCCCAGTGATCATCCGGCAGCAGGAAACAGCGGTTTAGGAAGAAAAGGATGGCAAAGTGAATACAGCACGGAGCCACCCAAAGACCAAGATCCACTCTGTGGCCTTTGAGGCCCCTGGTGTCTGGCTAAAAGAGACAGTGCAAAGATTTGGGATTGGAGGTCTGTGTTCCTGTGGTGGCTCGGCAACCAGGCTGCTATGTGACTATGGGCAAATCAGTCAAATGTCTCTGAACCCCAGTTTCCTCATCTGTAAAGTACAGAGAATGCCACCACCCTCTCTGGGCTTGGAGGAGGATCAGATGAATCTACAATCTACATAAATGTTTGTCACTGTTCCATCTACAGTCTCCCTCAACTGCCCCCTGCAAGCCATCAGTTTCTCCTCCGCTGGGCTGCAGTAAAAGGACCAACCAGGAAGTAGCTGGGACTTCTGCAGACCCCGGGGTGACCAATGACTAGGATTCTGTGATGCAGGGGAATGGTGGGAGGTGGGGGGAGGACGGGTGGAAGGCGGAACCCACCTACTCTGCTCTTATTCATCCGAGCACCATGCTGGGCCCCAGGGCCTCAGATGAACAAGACTTTTCTTCACTCCCTGAACACACAGTCATTGAAAGGCTTGTATGAAGATGCCAGGCCCTGGGACACCCCATGTTGAGCGGGGCAGGCAGGCAAATGAGCAATTGGGCACATGGCTGGGGGCGGGCAGAGAGAGGGCCAAGCAGGGTGCCCTGGGTAGAGAGGGAGGCAGAGGGCATTACAGCCAGAGCGGGGCCTCCTGTTTTGGGGCTACAGGGAATTCTGCGGCTGGAGGGGAGGGGAAGGCTCACGGGGAGAAGGGAGGCTGGGAAGGCCAAGAAAGACTGTGAACGCCAGCAGAGGTTTGGGCTGCATGGACACAGGGAGCCACTGAGCACCCTTTGACAAGGGAAAGGCCAAGTCCAGATTCTAACTGGGCTGCACTGTGGCAGGCGGGATGGAACTGGGGGACGAGGCGAAGATGAAAGGAGGAGAGGAGGGATGAGAGTCTGGGAGGAATCGGTGACTCCCTGGAAGAGGTGAGGCTCTCGGGGGTGAGGAAGGGGAGCGGGTCCTAGGATGGCAGGTGTTCACTGCAGGGGAGGCACAGCAAGTGGTGGGGGAGCAGAGCCTCCTCCAGCTCAGGGTCTCCACCCCATCCCGAGACTCTCCTCCTGGGATCAGAAGGGGGCGCCTGAATCGGCCTGGATGGCCCGGGCCGCACTGTTCTGGGATGGGAGTGGGGCAGGGTGGACAGGCCACTTCTGCAGGCCCTCCCAGTCCTGCCCTGTGGTTCTCTGCTTGTGACTGGATCCCCAGGCTGGAGCTTGACCTGCACGGGTCTAAGCACTGCAGATATGGTGGTGCTTTTCCAGTGGTGGGGTGGGGAGAGGGATTCAAAGTAAAAACAAAACTCTAAGCCCTAGAATGCAACATTTGTATGGATGCTGAAAAGAAAATGGCTTTTCTCTGTTTTCCAGTTGCAACAGTCCAAATACATGTTTGGAAGCTAAGCCTCGTTTGGTCTGTTTTAGCAGGTGTACGGGTCCTGCAGTTACCCTAAGCCTGGCTCCGTTCCCCTGTTTATTGGGTTACTCACTCAACCCCGTGGACCTTTAGATTCCAAGCCCTCAGGGACCCCCATGCATACCAGGGGACAGGAAAGGCTGTAGGAGCCTGTTCCCGGGGAGGGGGGGGCAGGGGACCCGTGGATTCCTCTGTGTTCTCCAGCACCTGCCCGCCCTCCCCCTGAGGGCTCAGCAGGTTCACCCACGGGAGGGGAAGGGCTTTGATGCATTATTCAGGGCTCGCCAGGACCAGCCCTCAGCTGATTCCCAACCTGTGACTCATGTGGGCTGGAGCTCAGCTGAACTCAGGGAAGACCCTGGTGAATAGAAGTCTTCCAGGCCTGGACTGGGAGCGGGGCAAGGGGAAGTCACTGATGGGGGTCAGCTCTGCTGCATGGGCTGCAGGGACCAGAAGTCCAGGGATCATGTGGGCTGGTATGACCCGTAGCTCCTAGCTCAAAGATGGGCATCCAGGGAGAGAGGGATGCAAGCTGTGAGAGTTAAAGCGGAGCCAAGCCAAGATCCCAGAGACCCAGGTCATAGCACATGGTGGTAGCTGGTGCAGTACCGGATGCCTGGGGCAAGGCTTATGCCTGGCACATGGTAAGAGCTCAAAAGGTAATGACAGAACCAAACAAATTCCCACCAGCAGACCCCATCCAGGGTCACTAAAGACTCTCCTGCCACTCTGGCCCACCCCACAGGCATCCCACCTTGTGGTGCTAAAGATCTGAAGTCAATACACAGACAAGCAGCCACTGGCCCTATCCCCTTCTGGTTCTTCCCGGCCTCGAGCGACACACCACCTCCAGGAAACCCTTCGTGTTCACTGTCACCTGGCTTCCTCTGCTCTGAGTGTGGTCTGGGGGAGCTGCACTGGGCAGACTCCAGCCAGCCCCATGGTGTGAGCTTGGCATGGAAGTCGCTGGCCTGGGTTCAGACTCTGGGTCCCAGTATGACAATGCTGCTCACTAACCACGTGGCCTCGGGCAAACGACTTACCCCTTTTGAGCCTCCATTTCCTCATTCATAAACAGGGACTAACAATAGTACCTGTAGGGATTGCTCCTAGAGCTGTGCGAGGCTTCAGAGAGAGGAGAAGGGCCTGGCACATGGGAAACACTAAATACGAATGAACAGATGAATGAAGGAGTGAATGAATGAAGTGGGGCCTTCTGAGGGCGTGGCCCAGGGAAACATCCCTGCCAACTTTAGCAGCCTCGTCCTTGGGCCCTGACAGGGAAACAGAGTCCACATCTGCTGTCCCAATTTTGATAGAAGCCACCTGTGGTAGACTGATCCACCGGTGACCCTGACAAACCTCCCAGGGGTCCAGGCTCTGTGCGGCCCCTCCCACTCTGTGCTTGGCCACGTGACTTGCTTCAGCCAATGGGACATTAGCAAGTGCGATTCCAGCAGAGGCCACGAACTCCTCTTAGAACCCAGCTGCCATGCTGTGAGGAAGTCCAGGCCATCCTGTTAGAGAGCGAGAAGTTGCAGGGAGAGGCCCTGGAAGGTGAGACACTTCATGAGAACGAGTTCACATGGAAGAGAGTGAACCAAGACACGCCAGCTGAGCTCCCAGGTGAATTCAGTCCTATGAGTGACCCCGGCCATGTCCACATGGAACAGAACCAGACAACCCACTGAACAGCAAGAAAGAATAAGGCATTTTAGCCACAGGGTCTTGGGACGGCTTGTTACGCAGCAATCAGTAACCTTAGAGCTTTATACAAGTGAGGTGCAAGCTCGCCATTCCCAAGGGTGTTTAGCTAAAGCCCCACTGGGGCCAAGCCGTGGGGATAATGTTTGCACTGAGTAGGAGGTTGGACGAGTGTTATAGAAACCATCCATCAGAACTTATCTAAATCATATGAACATCCCATCCTATTGTTTCCATTAACTAGGAAGTATGATAGCTAGGCAGTGAGCCTAGCGGTCAAGGCCCTGGACTCAGACTTTAAGGGTTCACATCCTGGCTCGACTGCTTACTAGTGGTAGCAGAGAGGGTTAGAACAGGGTAGGATTCAGGCACTCTGATGTCCTCCAGCCAGCTCTCCAGGTAGAACAGCCTTCCTTAACAATGCGGCGAGAATTGGGTGGATAGGAAATGTATTTCCCTGCCATCCTCTAGTATACTGGATTTAAAATCTCACTTAAAAAAATATTACAAGGACATTCACTGCAGCACTATTGATACTGAAAAAGGTAAAAAATAACCTAAATGTTCGTGAATAGGGACCAAATAAATAATAATTCAACAGTGAACAATACATTCACACAGTGGAATTATATGCAGCTGTTGAAAAGGAAGAGGCAGCCCCAATAATGATATGAAACCGTCTCCAAGACATATTGTCAAGAACGCCAGCAAGATGCAGAACAACGTGCTTGGTTTCCTGATACTTGTGTGAAAATATATTCCTAAGTAGGACTTAAATGTGTGTTTGCTGAATCCGCATAGACTCTTTTAGAAAAGATGCACAAGAGTCAGGTTGTCTGATTGCCTCCTGGGAGGGGATCTGAGGCCTGGAGGGGACGGGAATAGAGAAGAGTTTTCTCTTCACTCTCTCACATCTTTGAATTTATATTCTATTCATATAGTAGCTACTAAAAAAAAAAATACGTACTGTAACATGGATGAGCCTTGAAAACATTATGCCAAGTCAAATAAGCCAGACACAAAAGGACAAATACTACATTCCACTTGTACGAAGTGCCTACAATAGGTAAACTCATGGAGCCAGAAAGTAGAATGGTGGCTGCCAGGGGCTGAGGGGAGGGGAATGGGGAGCTGCCGGTGAATGGGGACCGAGTTTCAGCTGGGGACGGTCTTCATTCTGGAGATGGATGGCAGTGATGAATGCACAACGTTGTGAATGGACTTAATGCTGCAGTGCACTTGATCAAGGTGATCCATTTTATGTTAGGAACACTTTACCACAATGAAAAAATACATGATATAATCTATTTTAAAATATCTATTTTACAAGCTCATTGTTGAAGGACAGTAAATATTTTAGGCTTTGCAGGCCATATACTCTCTAATGCAACCATCTGGTCAGTGTGAAAGCAGCAACTACCGACAATACGCAAATGAATGAACGTGTCCGTGTTACAGAAAACAGGCCGAGGCCGGATTCAGCCCACGGGGTGTCGCGTGCCAACCTCTGCTCTCTGGCTCTTCATACGATGAGGACAATCACTGTACCTACTTCATAGGGTTGTTGTGGGAACTAAACGGAGTAATGTGTCAAGTACTCTGCTCACTGCCTCATTCACAAGAAGCAGCCAATAAATGCTAGTTATTATCGATGCGATTGTAGAGGTAGGTGCTGAGCATGCAGAAGAAGGGGGTCACATTTACTACGTGCCTACTGTGCACACAGTAGGGCCGAGGCTTGAATGGACAGGACTTCACTTTGTTATTTTTATGTTGCTTAATAAAAACATCTCATGTTGCCAGAGAGTTTGCACAATTTGATCCGTGATCTCATTTCATCTTCATGATTACTCTCTGGGGTAAATTTCCAGATCAGGAAGCCAGGCCTCCAATTTCATCTTCTAAGGAGAGCAGAGGCAAGGTTTGAAACCTCAGACATCTTATTCCAAAACCCCTGTGTTCTCAACCAGGGGTCCTATTGCCCGCCCCTTCTCCACCCAGTCCCAACTCCCACCTCGGGAAATTTGGAAATGTCTGGGGTGTTTTGGTGGGGAGGGATGTTAAAGAATGGAGAGGTACTCCTGGGGTTTAGTGGCCAGGATCCAGGAATGCTAACTGTCCTACAGTGGAGAGGACAACCCTGTAAAATGAAGAATTATCTGATCCAGGGCTGGGAGGGTAACAGCTCAGTGGGATAGTGTGTACTTAGCTCAATCCCCAGTACCGCCATTAAAAAAATAAAAATTATCTGATTCCAAACACCAGTGGTGCCCCCTGGAGGAACTCCTCTCTGCATCATGCTGCCAGGACCAGCGCACAGTTGTGTGGGGAGATGGCTTGCCAAGAACACAGAGGGATTCGCACCATCAAGGCGAAGGGGTGAAGGGGTGGGGGTGGGCAGGGCAGCCAGGTGGCACGGGATGTTCAATTTGTATGCTCGACTTGCTGGGAATGGAAGGGACAGGTTGTACAAGTTGTTAAATTTTAAGTTCAGTGGATACTATAATTTTCCCTCTAAATTCCCCTGAAAGAAACAGTGTGGTACAGTAGAAAGAGCACTTGATTTTCAGGGGCTGAAAGCATTGACTAGCTGTGCATCTGGGGCAACTGAATTGACCTCTCTGGGCTTTGATAGCCTTAGAGTGAAATGAGGATAATGACACACATCCGTCCCCTTGCAGAGCTGTAGAGAGGATCCGATGAACAACAGAGTGAAACTGCATAGCTCTGTATAAAGCATTTTACTAAATGAATCATAAAGCTGCCGACAGAATCACGCTCTTCCCTTTTAAATCTTGAATTTGGCTTCCCCAGGATGCGTGGAGGTTTATCTAACAGCCCAGGTGCGGGCCTGCCTCCAGCTGCTCCTCCTGCCCAATAAATTGAGATTTAGCTTTGATTGCATCTCCAGCAAAAGCAGCCAGCGTGAAAAATGAGCCCAAGAAAGAAAGACTGTGCTTCCCGTTGGCTGTAACTCCTCGGAGCCGGAGCCGTGGAGAAGCCATCCATATTCAGCCAGATGTGGAGCCGGAGAAGGGGCCGGAACAGCCTGATGGGGTCACCAACCGGTCAGGCCCGCAAGCTATTTATCCCCCTGGGGAGAGGAGGGGTTAATAGTCCCTTTGGTCAAAATGTCAGGTTGGAATTCATGTATATAAAATGTCAAGCCTGCTCTGTGAGCAAAAAGGGGGAGTTTCATCAAAGCCTGTCTGCCTGACGAGGTGCAGACATTTTATCTATGAAGCTCTGATTTCTGCTTTTCTACCCAGAGACCAGCTGGACCCCCCTTGCCTCGTGAGAGGTGGCTAATCGTGGTTCTAACTCTGCGATTCCACACCTTCGGGCACCTCCCCCCAAGCTGGCTGCAAAGGTCGGGGGCTGAATCACGTGGCCTCTGCTCCTGATGCCTGCTTCCCCTTTGTGTTTTTGTCAACCCAGCCGAGAAACTTGACCCATTTTCTAGTTCCCAAAACAACACCAGGAAAACAGTTCGGGAAGGATCCGAGGACATTTCCCCTGTGGCGACACAGCAGTCAATAGCGTTTTTCAGAAAAAAGATTTTTGGAGTCAAACTGCTGGGGTTGGAACCCCAACTCCCTCACTTACGAATGGGGTAACCTCAGGAAGTCACTTAATCACTGGCTTCAGTATTTTCATCTGTAAAATGGGGCTGCCAAATCTTTACATTGAAGAGCTACTGAGAGGACTAAATTACATTAGTCGTGTAGATGGCAGGCACGTACGATCTGCCCATAGCAGTTAGAAGTCTTTTCTTTTTTTCCCTAAATTGATTTAAATAGAAGGAATTTGTAGGGTGGCAAAACTTCAAAGTCTGGCAGTTGGTCAGGCTTCAGGCAGAGTTTGATCAGGGCCCTGGCTCTATCTCTTTGAATTCCCTGAGCCCTACTCTCCTCTGTGTAATTGTTTTCTTGCCTGCCCAGCTTCCTTCATGATTACAAAATGACTATCATTGTTTTGGGTCTCATATCCACTCTCTGCAACATCCAGAAGAAAGTTCCTTTCTCTGTGACCGATGAACAAAAGTCCTCTTCACTTTGATTGTAACACATAAGGTCAAGTACCCTCTTCTGAAATGATCGCTGTGGCTGGGGCTGGCTATGCCCTAGTAGGCCTAGGCTTAGGTGGGCAGAGGGATGGGGTTACACTCAGTTGCCCTGAGGTCTAGGCTCATCCATGTGGGAATCCTGCTTCTTCATATTTGTGCCCTCAAAGCCTGGCACAATGTTTGACATACACAGAGATGCTCAGTAAGAGCTTGTTGAATGAATGATGATCATTGAACAAGGATTATAACAACATTTAAGGAGAGAGGATGTGTGTGGTTAGAACATCTAATTGTTCTCTGAATCAGTTTCTCAGTTAGTGGTAATTTCCCAGATACACTCTTCAACGAAATCCCACATTACAAATGTTGACCTTCACCTTTTCCCAGAAAACAGACTGCTTTTTCCAGTAACACCAGTGGAAGCCTAAATAACCTCCCTTGCCAGGGCCTCCTGAGCTGTCTTCACACAGCTCACTCTAGCAGGAAGCGTGGAAATCAAAACTCCAACTCCATTTCTAATTATTTGATCCAATAAAGAATTTTACATTTATCTTTAAAAAGCTTTTTAAAAATTTGCTTAATGGAAATGAGGAGGAAGTTGAGGTTTGAAAGGGCAAGGCTTTTTTTGTTTTTTCTTTTAAATGAGAGTATATAGGGGTCAAACCCCAAGCAGCCGTCCTGGGGGACATTCTCTGCTGCTAGCACAGAGATCCTAGCAGGAAGAGGGCACAGTATCTCAGGGGAGTAGAGCCTCAGTGCCCAGGCCCTGGGCTATAACAGAGGAGGGCCCCACCCTTCAGAGATGCCCTGTCCTGGGCCCCGCTGAGCACCCAGGCACCCAGCGTAGGAGGAGAAGGGAGGCAGCTGAGCCAGGTCACACAGCATTCGGCCTAGGCTGCCCCTAAACCTCCCCTGCCAAGGCCCAAGGAGTGGGATGCCCACTCAGCAGCGCCCTAGCTTGGTTGAGGGGGGATTACAGTGCTTCCCTGGGATTCAGACCCACATGTCCTGCTGGACTGCCCGGATGGCCCACTGCCTCCTCAAACTCACCACGTCCAAACACAGACTCATCACCTGGCCTGCTGCTCCCTGCCTCCCGTATCCAACCTGCAACACCCCGCCAGTCCCCGCAGACTTCCCCGCCAGCTGCTTGGGCATCAGCCTAGACTGCCGCCAGCCCGCTCCCACCTGCCATGGTCACTGCTCACCAAGACCTGTCAATTCTACCATCACAACATCTTTTGATTCTTCCCTCCTCTGCACCCTCATCCCCTTTCCCGGAGTTGGTCTTTCTGGCTCCAGTCTCACCTCCTCCAGCCTTCTCTCCAGGGGGCCACCAGTGACCTGGGCTCCTAGCCCGCATATCACATCCTGCTGTTCCCCTCCTCAGAAATCTTCGCTAGTTCCCTGTTGCCTACAGAATAAAGCCTAGATTCTTAATCAGACACCCAAGACCCAAAACTTGTCATTTGATCCTCATCTGCAAGGCACGAGGGGCCCTATTCCGGGAACCAGATGATTTCCTGCCTTTGCCTGGCTGCTCCGGACACTGGGCCTGCCTTCCGCCTTCTCCTCCTGTAGTCTTACTATTTTCCAGGCTCAATGCTGCCTCCTTCAGGGCACCTCCCTGCGAGCTGAATGGAGAATATTTTCCTCCTCTTGCTGCTGCCCTTTGCTGGTCTCTATTTCAAAATGTTTTTCATTTTGTCCAGGGCAGTGA
The DNA here is from genome assembly GCF_048564905.1 of Vicugna pacos. Taxonomy (NCBI): domain Eukaryota; kingdom Metazoa; phylum Chordata; class Mammalia; order Artiodactyla; family Camelidae; genus Vicugna; species Vicugna pacos. Next base: position 23,453,630 of record NC_133013.1, on the reverse strand, counting down.
GGAAGAAAGTGGCCGGCCACTCATTAAGCATTTACATTTGGACCAGGCACTGGTGGGGTGGGGTGAGGATTTTCATGCAGGATCTTGTTAATCCACGCAGCCAGAAGGGGTTTCACCAGCATTTCACAGCCAGGAACCCGCAGCTCAGAAAGGAGAAATAATTTGCCCAAGAGCCGGTTCCATTCTGCATCTTCTAATTCTGAGTCCAGTGCAGTTTCTCCTCCACCTCCCTGTGCAAGGCAGCCCCGGAATGGGTGCACCCTCTGGAAACATATCTGTTCTCTGTTTTATTTAAGGGGCCCTTGAGCCCAAAGCCAGCCGGCAGCACACAGCCTGTGTTTGCTAATTCAAATGTGCCCTCCCAATGCCCCTCGTGAATCAGGACCCCGGGCCCAGGAGTGAGCAGGTCTGCATAATTTCCTGAATGTCACCAAGCACATCTGTCACTCCAGAGCTTCCCAAACGCGCCATCCCCACCATCCCCGGTGCACGCGGGGAGGCTCTGAGCCATCTGGCCAAGGAGCCCCACTGTGAAATCCCGTTACTGCTTTCAGCTAATTGGCATCAAAGCATGAATGGGAAGTACACCATCCCAGGGCTCTGAGAGCTTCCTCCTCCCGCCCTCCCCACGGGGAACTCATTTCCTTCTAAATACCTTCCCCCTTCCCCGGGCCCAGGCCGAGCTGGTGAGGAAGGACAGCTCAGAGAAACATTTCTATTCAGACAGATGGATCATTGTGACAGGACCAAGTTCTGAGATACTAACCCGTGTTTATCTCTCGGCCCCGTCCTTCCTCCTCATCCTAGCTGGTAGCCAGCTCTGGACACCACTGCTGGGGGTGGGGGTGGGGGTGGGGTACAGGGAATGGAGGCAGGGAGGGAAGGACAGAGGGAGACTCCCTGGCCCTCTTTCCAGCATTTCCTGCCACTACCGTCAACAGAGGCAACGGCTGCCCAGTGGGCCTTGGACCATCTTGGGCCACAGAAGAGAAGCGATGGACAGAAAAGGTGGACGTCTCAGTGGAACCTGCATGGAAGGATGACAGAGGATGGAATGTCTGCCCACACCCCAAACCCCCGACTTTGCATAGGACAGAGAAACCACTGACTGCCCAGGAAATGGGACGTTGAGTTTAAGAAATTCTAATGTTACATTTAAGAAGACAAAAGCCAGTGCTACTTCTTGTGCACCTGAGCTCTGGATTGGGATGCAATGTCCTATTGAGGGAGCGCATACTAGGGTTGGGGTCTTGCATTAAGCACTTTGCACCCATTGTCTCTGATCTCCCCAGCAGCCCCCATTTGGCAGACGGGTCAGAGGCCATGGGGAGTAATGGGGAAGAGGGAGAAACAGGTACCTAGAGTTTGAGGCTGGGCTGGGAACCAGGTCAAGGACCCATGCCCCCCTCCCTCCCGCTGAGGGCCATACCGACTAGCTCCCCAAGAGGCTGCCACGGCCGAGGGTCAGAGCTAGAGGAGTGGACACGGAGTCAGACTCTCCCAGGGTCGCTGCAGTATTGCCAGAAACTTCCTTATGGAGGGACTTTTTGTACCAAGTGCTTCCACCCTACTGGGCTTGGCAGCACTTTCCATGGCTGGAATCCTGTGATTGTCACAGTGGCCTAAGATGATTATGCCCACTTTCCAGAAGGCACAAGGGAGACTGGGAGAAGATACAGGAGCCCAGCCGGTGGGGATCCTGAGGGAAATGAAGGGCCGGGAAGGGGTGAGAGGAGGGCCTCTGTTGCTGGCCGGCTGCCTTAGCAAACGGGTCAGGACCCCATTTCAAATATTATCCTCTGAATGGGGCCACCCATCCAGGAGACCCTAGAGCTGGGAGAGACAGAGCTGCAGTCCAAAGGGGTGATTTCTCAGGCGCCTCCCACTGTAGAAGGGCTTAGCAAGTGCTTAAGGTAACCCACAAAGCAGGCAACCCAACATTTAGCTAATGGAACACTGACAAAACCTGCTAAAGATGCCTGGCCCTGAGTAATTCAAATGCAGCCAGGCCAATGCATTATTTAGAGGGAAAAAAAAAAAAGACATGACTCTCGCTGCCAGAGCACTGAAGTGTAACATAAATCCTTAGTGGTGGTTTCGTGAGGACATGGAGGAGGCGTTTATGCAACACATCACACGATAAATTGTCCCCCAAATCGCCTCTAAACACTTCTCACCACAAGCCCAGTCCTGTCAGTCGTTGCCCCTGCAAACCTCTGTTCCTCTTTTCTCCCGCTCCCCCCACAACCGTAGCGGTGCCCTGTCTTCCTTTACTCAGCCCTCCCCTTCCTGGAGGGCTCCCTTGATTTCCCAGAGCCTCCCCTACCTCCCCTCCAAGGCCTTCCCCATCTTTCCTCAAATGGATAAACCTGGCCTCTCTTAGCTCGTCCAGCTCTGCATTTCAGCCTGTCTCCCCTACGTAACACGAGACTCAATAACTTCCTGGAGGCCAAGAGCCCACAAACAAGGAACCCTTCCATTAGAGACGGGGAGGGAGAGGTGACTATCAATACTTGGTTATAATTTTCTTCCCTGACACACTTGTTTCCATGGGTGGCACTGAGCCCTGGTCCTGGAAAGATCCCAGGACCAGCTTCTGTCAGCGCGGGAGCAATGGGGGCCGAGGGAGCCTCTGATGAGGAGCCACTCCCACCCTGACCTTAGGCGCCCCCTTCTGCCTTGCCTTGTCCTGCTGCAACCTGCCCAGGGAAGCCAGTGCTTGAGACCCCCCAGGAGGCTTACCCCTTCTAATGAGGCCCAAGAACTCCAGCTTCAGAATGTGGCTGTAGTTTTGGAATGGCCAGGAAGCTGATGTGGACAGAGCTGGCTCAGGGCTGAATGGGGGGCCAGGCAGGTTAGCAGTGCCCCTTCCCCACTCCTGGCTTCCTCTCGGCATCCAGCCCCCAGATCACACCCTCACCCAGCCAGGGCAGTGGACTTCCATGATGCTGGAGGATCAGAGCTGCACAGGGCCCTAGAGATTATTAGATGAGTCCAACTTGGTGCCTCAAGATGGGGATGTTGAGGCCCAAAGAGAGTCGGAGACCCTATCAAGGTCACATGGCTCTGACAGAAGGAGCTAGAACCAAGGTCTCTTGACTTCCAGGCTAGTGTTTTCCCCACCACACATAGGGATTGCACAATTCCTAAACTATGGAGGCAGGTGGAGAGTGAGTGCTGTTAAGTGAATGAAATTGAAAATGCAAATTGTAGGTCCTCTGGTGATTTTAAGTTTTAAGTGGAACACAAAGATCAAAACATCTTCCTGACTTAAAGCAAATCTATCGAGACAGAAAGCAGACACTAGGCAGTGCCTGGGGTTGGAGAATGGGTATGTCGTTTCCTAAAGTCCTGAAACTAGATAGTGATGACGGTTGCACAACATTGTGAATGTACTTAATGCCACTGAACTATAGACTTTCAAACGGCTAAAATGGTAAATTTTATGTTACATGTATTTTACTTTATTAGCCCTCCGTACTCAAGGTTCCGAAACCACAGTTTCGACAAATCATGGATCGAAAATTTGAAAAAAAAATTTCAGAAAGTTCCAAAAAGCAAAATTTGAATTTGCACCGGCAACTATTTACATACCATTCACACTGTACTGACAACTATTACATAGCATTTACACTGTATTAGGTACTCTAAGGAATCTAGAGACAAATGAACTTATTTACAAAACAGAGACAGAAAACAAACTTACGGTTACCAGGGAGAAGGCGAGGGGAAGGATAAATTAGGAGTTTGGGATGTATAGATACCAACTACTATAGATAAAACAGAGAACAGCAAGGTCTTATGGTATCACACAGGGAACTGTACTCAATACCTTGTAATGGCCTATAATGAAAAAGAATATGAAAAGGAATATATATGTGTAAATGAATCACTGTGTTTGCTGTACAGCAGAAACTAACATGACACTGTAAATTGACAATTCTTTAATCAAAAAAATTTAACAGCTATCAAAAAAGAAGGATAGGGAAGGATGTATGTAGGTTCTGTGTGAATACTCTGCCATGTTACATAAGGGACTCAAGCGTCCTCAGATTTTGATACCTGCAGGGGATCCTGGAACCAATCCCCTGTAGATACTTAGGGACAACTGTACAATTTTTAAAAATCTGCTTGACTCCGATAAGTAAAACCTGTCTTGAAGAAAGGCCAGGAGTTTCTTTTGCTTTGTCTCACCTCTCCTCCCTCCCTCCCTCCCTCACCAGATGTGCGCTGGGAGACTTCCCAGGTTAAGGGGGCCCTCCACCATATACAGAAAGACCAAGAACCTATTCAAAGACAATGTGCTAAGAAATAAAGCAAAACAGAAGCATAGAAGGAGCTGTTCCTGACAAAACGTGCGGGAAGGGGAGAGAGCACAGGTCAAACCAGGGAGGGACCTGTGAGCCCCTGACAGCCAGGCCATCACTTACCTGGGTGCTGCTGGCTCAGTGCAGAGACACAAAGCTTTCTCACAGCTCTGAGGGTGTGGCAGGTGTGGGGTGAGCTGGGGGCTCCAGGCCACCAACCGGCCCTCGACTCTGCCGCTCACCACCCTACCTCCCAGCCACACTTCTTCTTCGCCACCAGCCTGTCCCTGGTCCCTGGCCTCCAGGAAATCCCTGCTTCCAGTCGCCTCCCCCTTCTTCACCGCCCTCCCCACCACCAATGTCTGTGTTCTCACCCCTCTTATTAGGAAAACACCAGGACTGTGAAGATTTGTACATATTCATCTGCTTTTGTAAAGGTTAACATATCAGACAACTTCCCACAGGTTTACAGTCGCAGCTCACTTAAATGGTAAATGTGTGCGTGTGTGAGGGCTGGGGTGCTTTTCTGCTTTGATCCCCTCCCTGAACCCCCCATGGTGCCCAGATCGTGTCCTGCACACAGTCAGTCGTCTGGCAGGAGTCTAGTGCTCACCTGCTGCGGGGCTCTGCCCCTCTGCCCCATGGTGCTGGGGGTAGGAGGGGGCTCCAGGGGAGACAGAGGCCTCTGGTCACCTCCGGGGCTGACCTCAGGGGAGCTTTGAAAACACCCTATAGAAAGGATTCCATTGGAGCTCATTCTCCCCAACGCCCTTTGGTTGCACCCACTCTGGGCAGTGCTGAGCCACTGCCCCTCCACTTCCCCAAAGTGTCACTAGCAGGTCAACTGTCACCATCAAGGGGTTCTATAGCCAGCAGCACTTAGCTCTGGAGACGTTGTATCAGTTTCCCAGGGCTGCCGTAACTAATTACCACCAACTAGGTGGCTTCAAACAACAGAAATTGCTCACGGTTCTGGAGGCCAGAAGTCTAGCATCAGGGTGTCAGCAGGGCCACATCCCCTCCTGTGAGATAAGAGAAATTTATGTATTGGTCTCTGTTTCCAGCTCCCGATACAGGTCTCCTGAAACCTTTGTCATTTCCTGGGTGATAGGAGTGTCTTTTGTTCTACTGAGGTGACTCTGGCTGGCACGGGACGCTTTTAAATCGCCCTAGGCGATTCCACCCTGTGGCCTGGGCTGCGAGCCACTGCCCAAGTCTGTCCATTCTTTCCCTGGTTTCTCTCAGTCTCTCTGCCTTCTCCTTCCGTTTCTCTAAGTCTGTCTGTATCTCTTTCTCACTGTCCTGTTCTGTCTAAATGTCTCTGCCTGCGTGTTTTCCCTCTGCTCTGTCTCTGTCTCTTTCTCTGCTTCTCTCTGTTTCTGTCCCTGTTCCTGCGTGCCTCTCTTGGCCTCACTCTCTTTCCGAATGTTTATCTCCTCTTGTCTCCCTTTCTCTGTTGGAGTCCTACTCCCATTCTGAGTTTCCCGACTCTTTCTATTCTTCCTAATAGATGACGACAGCCATAAAATCAAGAATGTTAGTGCTGGAGACACACACACGCGTGCACACACCCTCAAATCCACTTCTCTAGAGTAGCTGATACCTATGTGGGGACCAGAGACCCTGGATGCCCAGGCTGGGCTTTTCCCCTGGCACTAGACCGTCACCTGTTACTGGCTGTCAGGATTGGTAGTGCCCAGCTGGCTGGCAGAGGCCAGGAGCCAAGCACAGGGCCCTGCCCTCCCCGCCAGAGTCATAGCTCTCCAGGCCCACAGCTCGGGCCTTCCAAGACTAGTTTCTGGGAAGCCAGATTGAATTAGCTGCTGGGCCCATCTGGCCAGCCTTTGCCCTAATACCGTCTGGCAGCTCATGCCTCAATGCCAACCCCAGCCCCGTGGCCTCACGGCCAGAAATCCAATTTGCCACAGCTTAATTGAGCCCTGGACTCCCGGGGGCATTGGCCCTCAGGCCCTCCTGCCCAGCCAGCAGCAGATTTCCCGGTGATTAGGAGGAGGAGGGACAAACGGCAGGAGCCAAGTTAATTTCAATTACCCTCATTTTCTCCCTGGAGCAGCACACACTCCTCACTAAGTGCGGCTTTGTGTCAGCTGCACTGGACGCTGATAAGTATTAAGTATTTGGAGCACTCGGGGTGCCCCGGACGCCTTTCATTTATCTGCTGCTTGTTCAGAGGGCAGACGGTGCCCCCCGCCTGTGGGCCCCCAGCATTTAGTCCTATTTTCCAGAGGCTGGAGAAGCCGCTCAGAGATACTGTCAATGCCAAGATGCCATAGATCTAGGTCTCCCACGGTCAAGGTCCCTGGCTCCTGTCTGCTTCCGGTGGAATCAAAGACTGGGCTTTTTGGGGAAGAGGGGATAATTAGGTTTATTTATTCATTATTATAATTTTTTAAATGGAGGTACTGGGGACTGCACCCAGGACCTTGCGCCTGCTAAGCACACACTCTACCATTGAGCTATACCCTCCCCCCTCCAATAACGTTTTGTGACTCTAATGAGAATCACCCCTCTGCTCCCCACTGCCCACGCCCCCATCCTCCTGGAGGCTCAGCTAGAACAACCCCGTCTACTGAAATGGCAGCCTGGTAGCTGTGGTCTGTGGCAGAGGGCTAGCTAAATAGGAGGCAATCACCTTTCTTCCACCTGGAGATGCTAGGTCCAGACTGCCTAGAGCTGCACTCTGTCCAGACTCAAAAAGGTACCAGCATCAGTCCTTGGGGGTAATCAAGTCCAACACTGAGGCCCAGAGACAGGAGGACACTTGTTCAGGATCATACGGCGTCAGTGCGGAGGCTGGAGCAGAATTCCAGTTGTATAACCCTCGGTCCGGGGTCTTCCCCATCTCCCTGGGGAAATGGACTCCCCTGGGTGGGTGCCCACCCCTGGGTGCCCACCCCAGTCCTCCCTGCCCCTCCCGACCCCCAGCCCCACCCCTGACTGAGCATGCTCACTCACCAATCTCTGGGAGGTGGGGTCCAAGCAGGGGCAGCTCTGTGTCAGGCCAAGTCCACCTGGCTGGATTCATGAATCCATGAGCTAAAAGGAATCTCCATGTGCAGTTCTAGAGCCTGAGTTCCACGCAGGTGCTTGCCGTCTGCCAGAGCCGCCCACCTGCTCTTGGCACAATGGCAAACACCTGAAGCTGAATCAGAAGTCGAGGAGAGTTCCAAAAGTGCTGCTTGATCTCAAGCTGCCGAGAGACAGGGAGACGCCTCAGGGCTGCAGCCCAGGGGCCCAAGACCTAGAGTCCTCTGCATCCTCCAGGAGGTCCTCAGAGCTCCCCTCCCACCCGGCCTCCTTCCAGCCCCCAGAACTGCCCAGCTGGGAGTGGAGCAGATGACGGTCCCCAGGCCCTGCATCCTGGGGGTGGGGAGAACTCGGGGACTCAGAGCAGCAGCCTGGGGGAAGAGGGGCTCTGTCAGGAGCTGGGCCAATGCTGGGAAAAGGCAGTAGGACCTGGAAATAACCCCAGGACAGAAGAAGGAGATGGCCAACACTTTTTACCATAGTTATCACCGGATTTCTTCCCACAGTGAGCACTGGGGAGGGGCTGGAGGAATGTAATGAAATCTGTCCTGTGTTTGAACCTGCCTGAACTGGGTCAGGCTGCCCTTGGTCTTGACAAGGGGCTGGGAGCCTCAGACCTTCAGCACCAGGTGGGCCCAGCTGAAGCCTCGTCCTCACCCCCAGCTGGTCTCCTGACCACCTCCCTTGAGAGGCCTCCAGGCTCCGTGACCATCCCACAGGGAGGAAGGCAGGCCCCAGCCCTCTCATCTCATCCCATGGACCCTGGCACAACAGAAGGAAAGCCAAGCACCCTGTCTGTGGTACCAACGTGGCAGAAGTACCTCTTGGACCCACCCGTCCACCTCCAGTCAGTCCTCTGCGGTCAGGGGAGCTCGTATTGGGCCTCGGAACTTTAAAGTTTCCCCTGGACCAGCACGTCACAAGTCGTTGGTCTTGGGGCCCCTTTGCACTTTAAACAGTTACCCAGGATTCCAAGCAGCTTTTGTTTCCATAAGTGACCTCTATTGATATTTACCACTTTAGAAATGAAAACTGAGAGATGTTTTTAATATTTAATTTATTTTAAAATAACAAGTCATTAGGGGGAGGGTATAGCTCAGTGGTAGAGTGCATGCCTAGCATGCACAAGGTCCTGGGTTCAATCCCCAGTACCTACAATAAAAAATAAATTAATCAGGTACCTGCCTCCCCAAAACCAAATAAAATAACAAGTCATTACGTATTAGCAGAAAACTTTTTTTTTTACATAAAATAAACATGTTTTGCAGTGTAAAGAGGTTTAGTGAGAAGAGTGGCATTGTTTTCACTTTGCAAGTCTCTCTAACATCTGGCTGGAATAGAAGACACCTGGGTTCTCATAGCTGCTTTCGCGGGTAAGTCAGTTGTAAGGTGCTATTTCATCCTGCATTGGTCATTCAGAAAATATCGGTTCCCTGAGTGATGTGGGTCTTTCAAAAAAGAAACCCGCATTTGTTAATATTACTACAGATCTCATCAGAAAAGTCTTCAAGTGTTGGAAAGGTGTTAAGCTTGTGGCCATGGATATAGGTTTTCCAAAATTCCCATTTCCACTTGAAAAGCTCAAATTTTATCCTTACCAACAAGGACTGTTAGGTGTTTTCATTGAAGTGACGAGTTTAGTTATTTTGTTTTTGAAAAAAATGCTAGCCACATCCCCAAGTTGGAATAGCTAGAGTTTGCCTGTCAGCAGTCTTTTCAAGCAAAAATGGTGTTTCATGAAAAAGGCAGCTAGTTCAGCTTGCAACTCAAATTTTTTTTTCTGAGACATTCATCATATTTTGGAACAAAGCCATAGTGCTTTATGTCCTTCCCACTTCTTCACGTGGATTATTAAAAAGATGTGGGCAAAGGGGTTGGGACTTAACAAAATTAATCTTTTTTTTTTTCATCAAGGAAAGTTGTAAACAATACTGAACTTCATTTACTGCGAGTGTCAAGCTCATCGGGACAGGCTGATGCCACTGTCTTGATGTGGGGTCAGGCACCAGCAGTTGTTCCCCTGAAAGGAAAAACTCCATTTTTCCTTTTTACATTTACTATTTCTTGTCACCAAAATGTGTAGGGAGTTTTCTTACGCCAAGCAGTTCTCAGATACCAGCTGAGTGTCTTACAAGGATTCAACTCAATTCTGATACCTTCTAGGTAGCGACTGGTCCCACAGGTAAAGGGCTCGGTCCCACAAGACTGCCTCCCTTCAGACACCCATCCCAAGTCCAGGTTGTCGCCTGAGCTTCTGTTGACCCTCTCGTCAGGTTCAATAATTTGCTAGAGCAGCCCAGAGAACTCAGGAAAAGTTTACTAGCTTGATGCCTGTCCTGTGAGGTCCCACAACTCCCAAGGGAATGATACTGATTCCAACACTTAGTGAGGACCTCTTGGCCGGAGGAGGGGTTGCTTGCTCCCTTGAGTCACCTGAGCTGCCTGTGGTCAGCACAGGATGTGAGAGTCAAGGGGGAGGACACAGTCAGCCCACTCTGGTCCCATTCTCTCCCTTTCCCAGTCCTCCAGTCTATTAAGGGGACCCTGAGCTATTTCATCCTCCCGAATTCCACAAGCTTTTCCTAAGCGCCCTTTCCCCAAGGTCTGCAGGTAGCTGCGCCTCACTCCAGCTGGCTTACTCCCCACTCCCTGCAGGGCTCCTTTCTTTTAGCAAACCCCACGGGTACAGTACAGGCTCGAGATCATTTTCCGAAAGACCTCCTGACTCCTGACAAAGCCCAGGTAAAGCCCAGGGACCTCCCGGCTGGAGTTCAACCACTTTGCCCCACAGTAGCGGGATCCTAATCAAGCATCTGCCTCAGTCTCCCCAGCTGTACAAAGGGTGCAGACACAGTCCTGGAGGTCAGAGGAAGTCGAGAAGTACCAAGCCCCGGGGCGACAACCCTAAGTGGTTGGCCAGGTCCAGAAGAGCGAGTCCCGCCCTGATTGTGCAGATCCCGCCCCCAGGGTCTCTTCCGCCCCGCCCCATCCCCGAGTGGGCGGAGCTCACAGCTGCAGCCCCAAGCGGGGCTAGGCTGGGCTCTCTGCCGGGTCCTAGTGCCCGCCATCCCCGCTGCTTCAGACCTCCGAGGCCGAGGGCACCGGAGCTCACTCGCCTGCTCGCGGCTGCCAGTGCCCGGTGGTCCGGCCGCTGAGCTCGCCTCGGCTGCCTCTCCGGGCCCCACCCATCATGAGAAGCGCGCTCCCCCTGCTCCTTTTCTCCCTGGTTGCCCTTTGCGGGCCCGGTGAGTTCTTTTCAGGGAAGGAGGGAGGGGCGCCTGGGTGGGGCAGAGCCCGTTTGGACTGGCTACAGGTGGGAGGGGAGGGAGGGCGCCCAGCGGCGGCCGGAGTGGCCCGAGGTTGTGCGGGACGAATGGGGGCGTGGGCGGGGCTGAGCCCACTTGCCGAGGCAGCGGGGGCGGGCCAGGATGAGTAGGTCTTCGAGGTTTTGGGTGGGGACCACCTCTCCTCGCGGGCCGCCAGGGCCACCCTCCGTAGCCAGTGCCTTTGCGCTGGGCGGCGGCGCAGAGTGGTAACAGGTCGGCAGGCAGCTCTGCTCAATCCCAGCGCTATTGTAGAGATGCGGAAACTTTGCCACGGGGCAGGGGTAGGGGTGCCCAAATGGCCAGCCCAAGTATGTTTGGGGGTGGATCTACGAAACACACTTACGGCACCACTGCCTGTGTCACTCACCCCCGTTGGATGATGTGCGGGACAGACAGCTTGGCTGAGGGCCAGACAGGTGAAGTGGAGCCTGCCACTCAGAAACCTGAATCTGTTCTAGGTCTCCTTGGGTGCTATGCCTGCAGACAGAATATATTTCTTATGGCCTTTACCCTATCTGAGAATCTAATGAAAGTTAGGGAAACTCTCCCCAGTAAAATACACGCAAATTCATATGCTCACAGCACATGATCATTCCAAGGGGATCATGGATGCCCTAAAACCAACTCATGGGAAAACTCCTAGCTTTAAGGGTTTACTCACAGACAGTAGAGTCTGACAACCTGGAAGGGAAATCCAGTCAGCCCTTCCCAGGCAGAGTCCAGATTCGGTGAGGATTGCCTGCTCCCAGCCTCAGTCTCCTGACCCAAGTTCCAAAGACTCTCAGCTCCACCCTCCAGCCCAGTCTTGTCCTCCAAGCCCTTGTCAGCCTAGGGGACCAGGGCTACATCTTCCATAGACAGAGACACACCATAGGAGGTGTTGGAGGTAGGAGTTGGGGAACATTCAAGGTTCCTATAGGGAAGTGAAGATCTCACCAAATATGGTGTCTGCACTCCATGTGTGTGTCCTATCTCTGTCACCACTTGCTGGGTGCCATTCCTTTACCCTCTCTGGGCCTCAGTTTCCCTATCTGTTCTATGGGGATGATATGCCCTGACTACATACTTGGGGACTCAGATGTATGAGTCAGTTGTAGTATTTCTTAAGCACGGTCCTGGGGCTACCTTCATCAGAAACGCCCAGTACACATTCCTGGGCCGCATCCTAGGCTCTCAGGATCAGACTCTGGAAATTGAGCCTGAAAATCTACGTTTATACAAGCATCTAGATGATTGTTACATGTGATTGGAGAAACTACTGATAATATATCGTGAGCTCTTTGTAAAAGGTAAAAATCTCAATGTTAGAAAAAAAATTCTTAGCTGCCTTTTAATAAATACAAATCTCTTGTTCCCTTACTCAGTTAAGGACACACGCTCCCAACTGAAAATCACCCTGCCTTTCAGATGCCCACGTGCCAAGATTCCACTTACTTTCTGTGGTTTGTATTCCAAACCAATCGGTATTGCCTTTCCATTTTCCCGATAAAGATTTTATGATCAACTCTGCTTTTTCAAACTGTACACACACTCACACGGTTTAGAATTCCAGTTATGATCTCCTCTCAGACTGTTAACCCTTTACTGCTGGGGAGAAGTTTTTCCAGAGAAGGCCTAGGAAGGCAAGGCCCTGGACAGAGGCAAGTCGGGCCCACTCCTCCTCAGAATCATTGGGTCATGACTGACCCCTAGTGGTGGCCTCTTTGTTTAACTGTGCTGGCCCCAGGGCTGGGAGGTGACCCCTAACTGTGCCCCAGAAGCTTCCACCTATTCTGGGCCACCCCTGTCGTCTGGGAGTGAGAGACCTATTCCTTGTCTTCTGAACCAGGCAGGCCTCACAGCCATAAAGCAACAGATTGAAAAGCCTAAACACGTGTTGTTCGAACCCTCCCCTCCCCTCTCACATACATAAGTACAAATGCAGGGGCAGGCATGAGCACACACGTGGCTCTGGGCTCCAAGGTGGCCTCTGCAGGGACGGTCTCCTTACGGGGAAGTTAGCAAGGACATGGAAGAGGGCACTTTGCCTGAATGAGCCACCTAGACCTGCCTCTGCCTCTGCCTCTGCCTCTGCCTCTGCCTCTGCCCAGGGCTCCTTGAGTAAGTTCCTTCCTCTCTTTGGTCCCAGTTTCCCCAGATGAGAAACAGAGAGTGGGCTAAATGGTCTCAAGTTTTCGGAGCCTCTAACTCTGGAGCCCATGGCTGGTCCTGAAATGGGTGAGGGTCCTTGGGGGTCAGCGGAATGCCCTGAGAGGCAGGACAGGCCCAAAGCGAGCAATGTGAGCAGCACTGGCCTCCCAGAAACCCAGGTAAACCAGCCTCCTGGGGCTGCAGAGATGTGGGATCCAGCGGCACTGCAGGGCTGGGGACCAGGAGCTACAGATTCTGACACCAGAGCTGCCCTGACATGCCAGATGGACTTGGGCAAGTCATATCCCACAGAAATGACAAGTCAGCCCGAATATATATCATAAGAGGGTGCTGTGAGAGAGACCCGGCTATAGCCTGGGGCTACAGATTGGCTTCCAGGGTATTCAAGCGGCTGGCCTCTGGGAGGGGGTCCAGGGTATGAAAGGCGGGGCTCAGAATGTAGGCCAAGCGTCCACAGGTCCCCCTCTGGACAGCCTGGGGCAGTTTGGGGGAGGGACAGCAGGCAGCAGGTGCGCTGGGAGCATCTTTCACAGGCACTAAATATTGCATCTGCTCCAGATAGGCAATGAGTTGGAAAGTGTATGGAGCAGGCAGGGTGGTGGCTGCTCCCCGTGGCCGTGTGTCCAGCCCAGCACCCACCCAGGGGGCCACCTCACTGGACTGAGGTCGGGCAGTTCGCACTCTGGGCCCTCTGGCTGAATACGGCCGGAGGGGTTTGGTAAGACAGTGAACTGGCCCTTCACGGGAGGAAGTAATCCCCGTCCTGGGCCTGGTGAGCCCAGGGATCCACCCCTACCCCCTCCGCTTCCCTTGTTCCCTTATCCTTCCCCCTCTGCTGTCCCCCCGCCCCTCCCACACACACACCGCTTCCTCTGCAGACTCTCATGTCTTCCCCAGCTCCTGGGGTCGTCTGCTCAGGTGTCATTGACCTCCCTCTGAGGCTCCCCTTTTCCAAGACCCCACCACCTGCCCTCACCTGAAGACACCAGAGTTCCTGAACCTTACCTTCACTCCTAGATGTGTGACGGACATGGACAAAGACCCAAATACCACGTGGCGAGAGATCTGGGTTTGAAGAGGGGCAGATCTGGGGCTATGGGTCAGGCTCCCTGCAGGAGGCTGCATTTGCTGGGTCTTGAATATGGCTGTGAGCCCAGACTTCTCCTTTAAGCTCCAGACCAGGAGCCAACTGCCAGCTGGACCCCTCCCTCTGTGTGGTGTCTGAAAGGCACCTCACACTCTGTAGGGCCGAGTCTGAGCCCAGGAAACTCCCCCAAGCCCAGGCCTTTTCTCTTTCAGTGAAAGCATCACGATGCTCCTAGCTCTGCACACAAACCCACATCGGAGGAATCTCTCTCCTCCACTACACCGGGGGCTCTCCGAGGGCAGGAGCCTCTCAGTTTTGTGCTTGCTGTCCTCCCCAGCACGTAAGCAGTGCCTGGCACAGGACAGACACTCAGACATTTGATGGCGGGTGGCCTGGGGACAGTCCTGGCAGAAGAGTGTGCTCGAAGACTAAGAAGTGAGACAGTAAAGGTCACGTGGGGAAAGGAAAACAGTGTCTATGGCCAAAATACAGAGTGCCTGGACACAGAGGTGGAGAGGCCAGGAAAGACCAGGCTGAGGGAGAAACGCCGGTGTCAGGGCAAGGGGCTGGGGATGCCAAGCCGCAGCACGCGGGTTGGAAGCCTGCCTACAGCTCTGAGAGGCCACGGGCAGGGATGGGCTCCGGTCCTCTTGCTGTAGGAAGACCGCCCTGGCGCTGTGTGGTAAATGATGGCAGGGCAGAGCTGGGGAGGAGAGACCGGCAAGGAGGCTACTGGAAGAGCCCAAGGCAGGGTGGTGAGCCCGGATGAGGGCTGGAGGGGTGCAGATGGGAGAACAAACTGAGAGACTTGGAAAGTAGGGTAGACAGAACTGGGTGGCCACTTGGATGAACCAAAGGAGGGTCAGGAATAGATGCTCAGTTTTGGACCAGGTGTCTGGAGTGTGGGCTGCCCTTCATTGCTAGAGGGAACAGGAGGAGGAAGATGCAGGGCATGGGAGGAGACAACTGAGCTCTGTCTTGGATAGATTTAATTTGAAGTCCCCAAGGAGGAGCAGGCCTGCCGGCACCTTAGCTGTTCCAGCCAGCCCTGGGCTCCCTGACCCTCACAGCTCTCCTCTTCGTTGCCATGAGCAGCAGTGGGGGTCAGCAGGGTGAGGACCTAGCAGGTCTGACTCTCTATTTTCCCAGGGGACGGCCGCGTGGCCAACGCTGAGGAGAAACTCATGGACGACCTTCTGAACAAAACCCACTACAACAGCCTGATCCGCCCAGCCACCAGCTCCTCCCAGCTCATCTCCATCCAGCTGCAGCTCACCCTGGCCCAGCTCATCAGCGTGGTAGGTGCAGGGGCAGCTGTGCCTCAAGGCTCAGGAGGAGAGGCACGGTGGGTTTTTGGGGCCCGGGCCAGGTCTCCAGAAAAGGAGTGGCCATCCCGTGTGCAGGGCTGGGAGCTGGGCAACTTGGGATTGGCTTCTGTTATTACCAGGACTCCTGGACAAAGCCCTAGATTGTTCATCTGATCTTTTTCCATATGCATAAATTAAGGAATTTAATCTAAAGTTTGAGAGCCCTGACTCTGCCTCTAAGTTATGATTCTTTCATTCCAAAAACGCTGGCTGTACCTTTGCATGCGGCCTTCTCTTTGCTGGGGATGTCCTGCCCACTTTGTGCACTCTCGTTCCACAGTTCAGCGCCACCTGCACACCCATGATCTCAATCTCAGTTCAGATGCTTTGGCTTCAAGTGACAGAACATCCAACTATGAGTGCCTGAAACAATAAGGACATCTGTTTTATCACATAACAAGCGAGCAGGCTGATCGTTTCAGTGTTGGTCACGGCAGTAATTCAATGATGTCAGGATTCTAGTCGTTGACAGTGATGTCAGGATTCTGTGATTCTTTTGTTTTCTCCCCCATGACCATGAGATGATAGCCAAGGTTCCAAACAAGATCTTCACATGACAATGTGGCAGTAAATGGCAAATCCTTTCTTGAGCCCTTTTTTGAGTAAGAGAAAAACTTTCCCATAGACCTGCCCTCTAGGCTGCCCCTAGCTCTCGACGGCCAGGGCTACAGCTCATGCCTAAGCCTTAACTGATGATCGGCTGGAGGAATGGAATTAGCATGGTTAGCTAAGACTTAGCAATACATGGTGAAGAGGCTGAAGAAGGGACCATGAAATTCATGAGTATCCAATATTTAACAAAGTCATAGTTTTATTAACAAAAGTTGTGAGCGGGGAAATGACCACTGGGGAGGCAGCCAATGGGCCTGCCACAGACAGGTAGGCCTCCAACACAGCCTAAGTGCCTCTTCCTTCTGGCCTGTTCTCTCCCCCAGCCTGCTCAGCAGGTGACTTCGCATACCCTCTACCTGTCCGAGGAAGTAGGAACTAGGTTGCAGAAACTGATGGGCACAGAGGCCCAGGTGCAGGGACAGGATGAGAGGCAGCTGCTGCATCCTTCTAGCCAGCTGGGTGAAGGTCTGGATAATTGAGGGCGGTCACTGCAGGTTTGGAAGTGAAGAATGGATTACAGAGCCAGCAGTAGGGTTTTTGGATCTTGATGTGTGGATTGTGTGGATGTGGGGCCGGGTGGGGGCTGCTGAGGAAGGCTGGGGTACTTGGGAGTTCCCCTTCTGCTGTCTCTGAGTTGGGGGCGCCCAAGGGACACATGGCTCATTGTGAATCTTCCCTGTGTGGCCCTTTCCACGTCCCTAGGCACAGTTTGGAACCCGGCTCCTAGAAGCAGCTCTGTGGGGAGTGTTCCCAGGCAGGGTACTGTGACCAGCCATGGGGCAGGAGATAACCAGGGAGGCTGGACCTCCTCTGCTCCGGGGGCTGGCTTCCTACCCCCAAGCCTCTCTCCCTAGCACACTTGGCCCTACAAACCCAGCCCATCCAACCTACAGCCCACTAGAAGGCTTTGGCCAAATTAATGGCCGGCTCCCTCCCCTGGGAGGAAGCGCAGCCCAAGAATGGGGGAGGGGTGGAGAGCCTGTGCTCTCCGTCCTCCCCTCCGCTGGCCAGCTGGAAGGAAGTAGCGCTGCCAGCCAGGCCGCTCCCCGGCTGGTGTCTGAGAGTTATTGTCCGGCCAAGGGCTTTTTGCTTAATGGGGTGAGCCCAGCTGCTGCCCCACAGCTGCCGCCCCGGGGAGGGTGGGCAGGCAGGCAGCTCTGGCCACGCTTCCAGGCTCAGGCTGCCCCTGACAGACCTGCTCCGTGGGCGCTGTGAGGGAAGAGAGGTTACCAGAAGGAGGAGGGCACCCAGCCTCCAGCCCCCAAGCCTGTGGGTGCAGCAGGTGAGCTGCCCTAATCGGGAAAGGCTGTGTATGGAACAAATGGGAGGTCTGAGGGTTGATTTCCCCTTTTTGTGTTCCAGGGTTTAGGTTTCCAGGAGGCGGAGTAATAGGCGTAACTAGTTTAAAGACAGACCGTTTCCTAGGCAGCAGGCAGGGAGTTTGTGCTGTGTAAGGCCAGGGGAGGCCAGGGTCTTGAACCAGCGTCCTCAGGCGGATTCAGCAGTTGCTGGGGGAGTAAAGGGGGCTGAAGGACAGGACTAAGGGACAAGAGAACTTTCTGGGTGACAGCAATGTTCTACACCTTGAAAAGGAGGTGGGTTACCCAGATAATGCATTTGTTAAAACATCAAATTGTATGCTTAAGATCTATGCATTTCACTGTCGTAAATTATGCCTCAACTCAAAAAAATTTTTTTAAGACAGATGAAAGCTTTCAGCTTTCATTAGTGACAGAGTATCTTATTGCAGATCGACTTTTCCACAAGAACAATTATAAAGGCCAGACAAAAATGCCTCGCCTCCCCTAGATCTATTTGACGGTCTTGGAGAGCTCAGCTAGGACTCGAGGGACCAGGATTCAGGAGGTGACCCTGTCAGTCTCTGGTGCTTTTCCCTTCATTTGAAGATTGGTAAGCACTGGAGGGCCAAGGGGCTAGGGAGCTGAGCACAAAGTAGTGGCCGAGGGGCTGAAAGGCCAGCTGAGCGCTTGGCACTCTTACGGGGCTGGGATGACACAAATTGGAGCTGGAGCCCCACTAAGGAGATGGGGCCTTGGTGGGGACCTTAAAAGGACCACCCCTCAGAGTCAAATGAATCAAGAGCAGGCCGGCCGCCACAAATAAAAACTGAAACCTGCTTTGAACCAGCTCAGTCACAGATGAGATGAAGGGCCCCCCCCAACTGCTTGCCATAAAGCCAAAGTCAGTCCTCCCTGGAGGCAGATGAAGTCAGACGAAAACTTAATAGGCAGGCAAGAACACAAGATGAAACAAGAAAAAAACAAGAGGAAAAAGAAGAGAAACAGACTCATAGATGATTCAAACACTGGAGTCATCAGACATAGGCTTTACAATAACTGCCATTAAGGCGGTAAATTAGCTCAGCGGTCGAGTGTGTGCCTAGCACGCACAAGGTCCTGGGTTCAATTCCCAGTATGTCTGTTAAATAAACAAATAAACCTAATTACCTCCCCCCATTAAAAAAAAAGATGGTAAATTTTATGTTATGTGTACTTTACTGATATTAAAAATAAAATACCCTTACACCATATACAAAAATCAACTCAAAATGGATTAAAGACTTAAACATAAGACAAGATACAATAAACCTCCTAGAGGAAAACATAGGCAAAACATTATCTGACATACATTTCAAAAATTTTCTCCTAGAAGAAATAAAAGCAAGAATAAACAAATGGGACCTAATGAAACTTACAAGCTTCTGCAGAGCAAAGGAAACCAGAAATAAAACAAGAAGAAAACCTACGGAATGGGAGAAAATTTTTGCAAGTGAAACCGACAAAGGCTTGATCTCCAAAATATGTAAGCAGCTCATACGACTCAATAAGAAAAAAAATAAACAACCCAATCCAAAAATGGGCAGAAGACCTAAACAAGCAATTCTCCAAGGAAGACATACAAATGATCAAAAAGCACATGAAAAAATATTCAATATCACTAATTATCAGAGAAATGCAAATCAAAACTACAATGAGGTATCACCTCACACCAGTCAGAATGGCCGTCATTCAAAAATCCACAAATGACAAATGCTGGAGAGGCTGTGGAGAAAGGGGAACCCTCCTACACTGCTGGTGGGAATGCAGTTTGGTGCAGCCACTATGGAAAACAGTGTGGAGATTCCTCAAAAGACTAGGAATAGACTTACCATATGACCCAGGAATCCCACTCCTGGGCTTGTACCCAGAAGGAAATCTACTTCAGGATGACACCTGCACCCCAATGTTCATAGCAGCACTATTTACAATAGCCAAAACATGGAAACAACCTAAATGTCCATCAACAGGTGACTGGATAAAGAAGAGTTGGTATATTTATACAATGGAATACTACTCAGCCATAAAAACTGACAACATAATGCCATTTGCAGCAACATGGATGCTCCTAGAGAATGTCATTCTAAGTGAAGTAAGCCAGAAAGAGAAAGAAAAATACCATATGAGATCGCTCATATGTGGAATCTAAAAAACAAAAACAAACAAACAAACAAAAACAAAGCATAAATACAGGACAGAAATAGACTCATGGACAGAGAATACAGACTTGTGGTTACCGGGGGGGGTGGGGTAGAGGGTGGGAAGGGATAGACTGGGATTTCAAAATTGTAGAATAGATAAACAAGATTACACTGTATAGCACAGGGAAATATACACAAAATGTTATGATAAATCACAGAGAAAAAAATGTGACAATGAGTGTGTATATGTCCATGAATGACTGAAAAATTGTGCTGAACACTGGAATTTGACACAACATTGTAAAATGATTATGAATCAATAAAAAGTGTAAAAAATAAAATAAAATAAAATAAAATAAATTTTCTTAAAAAGAAAATACTGTGCATTACTGTGTTCAAGAAACTTATAATGATGGAGAATTTAAAATTTATTGCATGGGCTTAATAGCAGATTGGTCATAGCAGAAGAGAAAGCTAATAAACTGGAAGAGAGGTCAATTGAACATACCTGGACACATAGCAGCACTATTCACAATAGCCAAGACATGGAAACAGCCTAAATGTCCATCAACAGATGACTGGATAAAGAAGATGTGGTATATTTATATAATGGAATACTATTCAGCCATAAAAACCAACAACATAACGCCATTTGCAGCAACATGGATGCTCCTGGAGAATGTCATTCTAAGTGAAGTAAGCCAGAAAGGGAAAGAAAAATACCACATGAGAGCACTCATATGCAGAATCTAAAAAAAAAAAAAAAGAGAGAGAAAATACCTGGACAAATGACAGAAAAAAAGGATGGAAAATACAGAGGAGATTCAAGAGGCTCTATGACTGTTTATGAGGCACAGATACAAAGAAAATCATATCCAGGTACATCACACTCAAACTCCTGACAAGCAAAGACAAAGAAAATCTTAAAAGCAGTCAGAGGAGAAACAAAAGTCAGGAGCAACAACAAAACTAACAGCTGAAAATGGAAGCCAGAAAATTAAATGACATTTTGTAAATGCTGCAAGAAAAAGTTGCAAACCTGGTAGCAGACAACTATTAAAAATGTAATTCAAAAATGAAGGTTAAATAAAGATGTTTTCAGACCAAAAAAGAAAAAATGGAGAATTTAACCCAAGAAGACCCGATATTAAATGATGCTCTTCAGCAATAAGGAAAACGATCCCAGATGGAAGCACAATAGGAAGGGTGGATTTGAATTGATAGTGACAGTATTAAACAAACAAAAGTCTTGCAAGATTTTAATTACATGTAGAACTAAATACAGACAATAGCCCAAGAGTAAGGAAGGGGTAGATGGAACTGAAATGTTCTTAAGTTCTTGCCTTGTTCTGGAAGTGGTTAAAAGTAGATTCTCATTTATACTAGATTCTAAAAAACCAAGTATATGCATACTGTTGTCTCCAGCGTAACTACGAAAAGATGAGTCACGTTAATATGGGAAGAAATGGAGTAATAAAATAGTTAATCCAAAATAAGGCAAGAAAAGAGAGAAAGGGAATAAACAGAAAACAGATAGATGGTAGGTTTAAACCCAAATTTATCAATAACTACACTAAATGTAAATACCCTAAATACTCTGATTAAAACAAGACAATTGGGGGGAAAAAGACAATTGGAATGCATCCTCTCTCTCTCCTCTTCCCACCTACGCTTCAACAGCCTGGAATGTGGGCATAATGGCTGGAGCTGCAGCAGTCATTGTGGACTATCTGCAGATGAGGGCCACACTCTAGGTGTGGTAGAGAAGAAAGCTGGAAGGAATCTGGGTCCCTAAGGACTCTGTAGAGCAAAACCACCATATACAGGCATACCTCAAAGATACTGCAAGTTTGATTCCAGATGACCACAATTCAGTGTATGCCACAATAAAGTGAGTCACATGAATTTTTCGGTTTCCCAGTGCATATAAAAGTTATGTTTACATTACACTGTATGCAATAGAATTATGTCTAAAAAAAGTACATACCTTAATTTAAAATACTTTATTGTTAACCATTATCTGAACCTTCAGTGAGCTATAATATTTTTGCAGCAGTGATCAAAGATCACTCACTAATCACAGATCACCAAAACCAATAGAACAATGAAAAAGTTTAAAATATTGCAAAAATTACCAACATGTGACACAGAGACACAAAGTGAGCAAATGCTATCGGAAAAAATGGTGCCAATAGACGCTCCACAGAGAGTTGCCACGAATCTCCAATTTGTGAAAAACACAGTATCTGTGAAGCACAGTAAAGTGAAGCACAGTAAAACGAGGTGTGCCTGTATGCCCAAACTGTTACGAGAGAGAAATAAACTTGATTCAAGCCAGTGTTAGTCTGGCTCTCTGTTACGGGCAACTGAACCTTTTTTTTCTACTGATATGCTTTCCTAGTTGAGGGTTCAGGAAAAGGTCCTGGAGGAAGTAATTCCCAAGCTGAGATCATGATGCTGGAAGTTACCTTGGTGAAGAAGAGGCAGGGAAAATGGTACAGACTGAGAGCACAAGGCACATTCAGAGAACTAAAGAAGGCCGGGGCAGGGCAGGTAGAGTACAGAGCAAAGATGAAATGAAGCTGGGAAAGCTGGCAAGGCCTTGCAGACCCTGTGAAGGAGCTGCATCTTTATTTCATACATGCAGAAAGCCATAGATGTGACCTAAGTAAAGACAAGATTAAGGGGGAAATGGCAGGAACTCTGGAAGTTTCTTTTGGCTGCATAGGAAGAATGGGTGTGTGGATGGGGTGTGTGTGTGCAGAGTGGACACAGACCAGCTGGGGGGTCTTGCAGTGGTCCAAGTGAGAAAGAGACTATGGTGGCCTGGATCATTGTGGTAGGGTTCTTGTATTCTTAGGAAAATATTTATTGCACATCTGACACATCCCAGGTACCCTTCTAAGTGCTGTCTTGCCCTCAAGGAACTTAGATTCTAGTAGGAGGTGGCACAGAATACCCCAGTAGGGGTGTCCAGTGGTGATAAGAGTGATGAAGAAAAATAAAGCAGGGTGAGAGAGGGAGGGAGACAGGTGCTATTTTATGCAGAAAGGTCACGGAAGACCTGAAAAAAGTGAGAGGTTCAGCTGTGTGGATTTCCAGGAAGAGGGAACGGCATGTGCAAAGGCAGAAGCCAAAAGACAAGTGTAGCTGAAATGGGATGAGCAGATGGCAGAGCAATGAGATGAAGGTCTAGAGCTAATGGGGAGGGAAGTGGGGGCGGGCTGATCATGGCGGGCCTTGGAGGCCTAGGGCAGGACTTCGGCTTTCCCTTTGGAGGAGATGGGATGGGAGTAGAGGGTTTCAGCACAGTGACACAGCCTGAGGAGTTGAGATTTTAAAGGATCAGCCTGGCCGTTCTGTAGGGGAGAGACCAAAGGCAGGCCAGGGCAGAGCAGGAAGAGCAATCAGGAGGCTACGGCAGAGGTCCAGGCATTGGACGATGGTGGCAGCAGAGATGGAGAGAAGCAGACACATTTGAGACTTGTGTAGGGGACAAAATCTACAGGACTTACTAATGACCAGACAGCGAGGTGTCGGCGACAACCGCCAGGTTTCTGGCTTTGAGTGGTATGGCTGGGGGTGCCACTTGCAGAGAGGGCAATGCCAATGGAGCCCCGAGAATGGGTAAAAGATCATGAGCTTTGAGGCACCCTAGCTGTGAAATACATCTGAGCCGTCAGAGAGATGTCAGCTGGGCAATTAGTCACATGGCCCAGAGCTCAGAGCCTTTTACTTGAGAAAGTGGGATCTGTTTGTGAGGGTGCCTCCCGCTCACTGAATTGATAGCCCCATTTCCCTCCCCAGAATGAACGAGAACAGATCATGACCACCAACGTCTGGCTGAAACAGGTAAGTGCCCTGCAGGACCCCCAGCCCAGGAGGCGTTTCCTCCAGGGCTGCCCCTTGGCTGCGAGGAGCCTACAAGTGACGGGGCCTCGCCTGTCTGCTCAGGAGTGGACGGACTACCGCCTGGCCTGGAACAGCTCCCGCTACGAGGGCGTGAACATCCTGAGGATCCCCGCGAAGCGCGTCTGGCTGCCTGACATCGTGCTTTACAACAAGTGAGTGGCTGGGCTGGCCAAGGTGGGTGAGGGCCGGGCCCTGGGTCCTCCAGTCCTGAGTCCAGCCCTGGGCCCCATCGGTGCTTCACCCAGTCTTCAGGCTGTGAGGCTGCAGAAGGATTAGAGATGAGCAGAGCCAGCACCCTCAGCCCCAGGTGGGGAATCAGAGTCCCAGGGACGGGGAGGGTCTTGTGACTCACTCAGGCACAGCTGGGACCCGGACCAGCATCCTGACTCTGAGCCCAGTGCTCTTTCTGTCCCCACACTGACCTTTTGACCTTCAGTTGCTTTGTCCATGTTGGTAGCATTGACTTAATATGCATAAATATCGCAGGTAGATGGAGGGGGCTAGAGAGACTTCCCGGGTTGCAGTTATACCAGCAGAAGCATGAAATGATGATGAGCATGTGGTCTAAAGACAGAAAGACCTGCCTTCAACTTGTAGCTCTACTGCTTACTCGTTTTCTGACCTTTTAAGAAGTCAATTCACTTCTATGAGCCTTGGTTTTTCCCGTCTGTAAAATGGGGGTGATGTTAATACCTACCTCACTGGATGATTGTGAGATTTAAAAGAGTTAATCCACGTGAAGCCTGCTGCTGCTTCATGGCAGGGCTCTCTGCACCATGCAGTTGCCAAGTAAAGCGGGCCGTTCCAGAGAGGACATGGGGGTTGGAAGAGGGATTAGCGAGAAAGTATCCCGCAGGGCTCTTTGGTGAGTTCTGAGAACAGCCAGCCCTCATCTATGGATTTCATGAGGTTCTCCTCCATGCCCTGCCCCACCCCCAGCGCTGATGGGACATACGAGGTGTCTCTCTACACCAACGTGGTGGTCCGCTCCAATGGCAGCATCCTGTGGCTGCCCCCTGCCATCTGCAAGAGTGCCTGCAAGATCGAGGTGAAGCATTTCCCCTTTGATCAGCAAAACTGTACCCTCAAGTTCCGCTCCTGGACCTACGACCACACGGAGATCGACATGGTCCTCAAGTCGCCCACTGCCAGCATGGATGACTTCACTCCCAGTGGTGAATGGGACATTGTGGCCCTCCCTGGGCGAAGGAACGTGAACCCGCAGGACCCCAGCTATGTGGACGTGACTTACCACTTCATCATCAAGCGCAAGCCCCTCTTCTACACCATCAACCTCATCATCCCCTGCGTGCTCATCACCTCGCTGGCCATCCTCGTCTTCTACCTGCCGTCCGACTGCGGCGAGAAGATGACGCTGTGCATCTCCGTGCTGCTGGCGCTCACCGTCTTCCTGCTGCTCATCTCCAAGATTGTGCCACCCACCTCCCTCGATGTGCCACTCATTGGCAAATACCTCATGTTCACCATGGTGCTGGTCACATTCTCCATCGTCACCAGTGTCTGTGTGCTCAATGTGCACCACCGCTCACCCAGCACGCACACCATGGCGCCTTGGGTCAAGCGCTGCTTCCTGCACAAGCTGCCCACCTTACTCTTCATGAAGCGCCCCGACAGCAGTCCCTCCAGAATCCCCCAGCCCAGCCAGGCTCGCCTGACCAAGTCTGAGGCCACCGCCACCACCTCAGCCACAGGCCCCACCAGCTCCTCCAATCTCTACAGGAACTCCATGTACTTTGTGAATCCTGTCTCTGCAGCAACCAAGTCTCCAGCCGGCTCCAGCTCGGCGGGTATACCCAGGGATTTCCGGCTGAGGTCTTCTGGGAGGTTCCAGCAAGATGTGCAGGAGGCTTTAGAGGGCGTCAGCTTCATTGCGCAGCACATAGAGAGTGACGATCAAGACCAGAGTGTAAGTTGCTAGCCCAGCCCCCGACACCTGCCCAGTGGAAGAAGCTCGAATAATATCGCCAGTTTCCCATTTCCTGCAGTTAATTCATGAGACAAGGGCTTACAAACTCTTTGTTTGAATGAGAAATCCACAACTGAAATGAGCCTTATTCTAGTTTCGTGCATCAGGGGAGATGAAGGAAGTACCAGTCATCCTTTTGTGTTTGTTTTGGGACAGCAGAGCCTGAGGTGAGGACTGAGCAGAGGCAGTTTATTTGAGAAGTGATCTCAGGACGCACAATGAGGAAGTGGGGAACAGGAGACGGGCAAAGGAGGAAAGCCGGTGTGGGTATTAGTGAGATGATACTGGGGTCCATAAGCCCTGGGGGCTCATCCAGTTGGGGACTCTCTGCGGAAGGTGGGGAACAAGCCTGAGAATCATCCCCTGGGAGGGAGGAGGGTATTTGCCCATCAGCTCCCATCTTCCATAGGCCAAGTAGCCTTGGGGCGTTAACTCCCCTGCACTTCTTGGTTATGCCAGCTGGCTGTGGAGCAAGCACCTTTGCTGCTGGAGAAAGCCCTGGGGCAAAGAAAAGAGAAGCAGGCTTGAAGTGGGAGGCTGTCCGTGGGCTGGAAAATGATTCTGCCTTTAGGGACACAGGGGGGCCGGTGCACCGAGGGCATCTGCCCCCAGGCTTGTCAGGCTTGTCACGAAGCCACGCAAACACTTACAGCTTTTATAGTACAGAACCATCCATTTGAATATTACTGCTGCCAGGGTAATAAATGATCGAGTAGGGTGACTACAATTACAGATTCCTGAAAAGAGCTTCAGTTTACTTTCACAGGGCAAAGCAGTGAGTTTAGGCATCTCAACTAACTCCTTTGAACAAATCACGCTTCAAAGGACAGTTTTGTAATAACTAAACACAGAATGTGATAGTAACGGTTAGAAATTTTCACACAGGTTTCCAAACAGGGCAGGAGAACAAGTCTCAGGGTCTTGTGAATGCTCTCATTTTAGCACCTTATCAGATCAGATTCTTTGTACAGGTTTTCACGGCACAGCACGCATCTGCTTGGGGGAAAAGAGGACATCGCCGTGTTCTTACCTTCCTGCGAGTCCTTTTCAACTAGCCGCATTCTCAAGGGAGGACACGGGGGTTCCATTAGTTCGTGTGGAGAGAAAAGAGCAGGGCAGAAAAGCTCCCAAATTACACTGTGAATAAAGAAAGAAGAGATTGCTCACCAGTGGAATGTAGGACGCAAGCTCTTCTACGCCCTTGTCCTCAGAGCGCGGTCCCTGGACCTGCTGCACCGGCCTCGCCTGGGAGCTGCTTAGACGCAGCATTCGAGGCTGCTGCACAGACCCACTTGGGCAACTGTCAAACTAGAGTTTCGAGGCCACCTGTTCTGACTGAGCTGGGATCTGCTCAGTGGCTCCGGGGCACCTGTAGGTTGAGAGGCTGGTCTCCGGCACCCCTGGCTGAGCCGGCACCCACCCTGAGCTTTCTCTTCTAAAGGTCTCATGCACCTCTTGCTGTTTCTAACTAGTAAATTAAAAGTTAATTAAAAGCATCTTGTGGGAAGGAGCCAGGCAGGACCCACAGTTATCATAATCACCAGCGTTCATTGATCTCCAACCACACATTAGGCCCTGTGCCAGGACCAGACGTCCGTTACTCCTGACTCTCCCAGGAACCTGTGAAGTGGCATTTACTTGAACCTCCATTTTACAATAGAGGAAGTTAGGTCCAGAGAGGCTCGTTGACTTGCCCAAGGTCACACAGCTGGCACAGAGCAGAGCCAAGCTCCATACCCAGATCTTTCTTATGTCCTTAACCTTTCTTGCCCTTCCCAGTGCCTTGCCCTGCCCTGGCATGTGGTGGCCTTCTTGGTTGATCAATTTTCTCATGTTGAGCTGGAGAAAGGAGACTGTTTTCCCTTCCAGAGCATGCCCGCCCCCAAGCCAGCCCAGGCTGTTCCTCATCCTTAGCACTTTCGCCCTCCCTGACGATTAACTGGTCACCATAAATAGCATAAAAATATAAAAAGGGGGGAAGGCACACATGCGCAAGAACACACACACAGTCGTTTGCAATTAGGGCTGTCAGAAAGAAACCCAAGGTGAGGGCAGTGCTGTGCGGAGAGCCTGCGGTGCTTGCCACATCTGGGACACAGGCAGCAGTTGTGTTTCGCTGGGGGTGTGGGGCTGGCTGACCAGGATCATCATGGAGGGGAGGGAGGTGCAAAGTGCTCACCAGGGCTCTGGCAAATTGGGTCACCGACACCAGCCTGCCCGTCGCTGCCCAAATTTCCAGCTCCAGTGCCTCTGCTGTGCTCTGCTGATCCAGCCACTAGCTAGCCACGAGGGAAAGTACGCAGGAGGACCCAGCCAGGCCGGGTGTGAAAGCGGGCGTGGGCGAGGGGGAGCAGGATGCTGGGGCCTCTGGGCATCTCCCCTACCCCCCACCCCCGCCAAGGAGGCAGGCACATCTGTGGTGGCACCCCGGAGGCCAGCCAGGTTTCTGCCAATACTCCACCCCACAGCTGGATCTGAGAAGACCAGAGAGCAGGGGCTGGAGAGAGGGTGAGAGTCGGGGAGGTGGGCAGTGGGGAGAAACCCAGGTGATGTGGCTGGAGGCTGGGTCTTAACTACAAGATCTAGCAGACACCGCTCATCACAGAGCTGAGCAAATTAAACAGCAGGATTTCAGGTGTCCTGCAGGCCCAACTGCACAGCCCCTACTCAGCCAGGTGCACCCCAAGTCTTCCGTTCGGTGAAGCCAGCTCAGGCAGGGGGCTTGGGGTGAAAACAGGGGCAGGAAACTTGTGATCCTCATCCCCCTTATTTATAATCGAATTTGGTTTCAGATCACACTCTGCGGTATTAATAGCCCCTTCCATTCCTAACCTTTCCATACAGTTCAGTTCCCAGGGGCTCCATGGTGCCACCGGGGCAGGAAGGGGTGGATTAAGGACCTGAGAGGCACAGCTGAGAGGACAGCCTCAGACTCGGAACTTGCCACTCCAAGTGCTAAGTGGCTTGTGGCATCCTTGGCCCGAGAGTGAGGCCCCAGTGTTGGGGGGAAGAGGGAAACCAGGGAGGACCCCCACGCTCAGCCGCTGTAACCAGCCCCTCTGTCTGCCCACAGGTCGTCGAGGACTGGAAGTACGTGGCCATGGTGGTGGACCGGCTGTTCCTGTGGGTGTTCGTGGTTGTGTGTGTGCTCGGCACTGTGGGCCTCTTCCTACCGCCCCTCTTTCAGACCCACACGCCTTCCGAGGGGCCCTAGGCTGTCTTGCATGTCTGAGGCCCCCAGCCTGTGGGGCACGATGATGTGAGTGGCCAGGTGGACAGTTTGCTGCTTCCTTCTGGGTCACAGCTGAAGAGGACCTGAACAAATGAGTCTGTCAGTCCCATCAAACAGCCATGGCCATGGGAGGAGCAAGGATGCGGGGCCTGGACTGTCCTCTCTCAAGGCCTTGGAGGAGCCCCAAGAAATCCCCGCAGGAGGGTCTCCGGACACCTGAATTCTGGCCTGTCTTTCTTCCCTGCGGCAGGCTCTGGGGATAAAGATCAGCATAACTAGAGCATCCACTGTGTGCCAGGCATCTTGCCTGCAGCCTGCCCCACCTCTCACTCCATCTCCCTCCACTCCTCCTTGTCCGCTAGGTTCAATGAGCTTCTTTTAGTCCTTCATATGCTTCAAGATCTTCTCAGCTTAGAGCCTCTGCATTGGCTGTACGTCCTACCTGAACCTTCTTCTCCCGATGCCTCCTAAGCTCTTCTTACGGCTGCATCATTCAGGCCTCTGCTCCTATCAGTTATTTGTCCAGTGTCACCTTCCCCAGTCACTCATTCCAAAACATTCTCCCCCACAGCCATGTTACCTTCCTCCAGCACCTCTCAGTACCCGAGGCTCTCATTTGGCAGCGTTGTTTATTGTCCACATCTCACCCACTAGAGTGTGAGCTCCCTGAGAGCAGGGACCTGGCCCTTGGTGTTTGCTACAGTATCCCCAGGGCCTAGGATGGAGCTCAGCACACAGTAGATGCTCAATAAATGTTTGTTGAATGAATACATGCCTCCTTTTTCTCCTTCAAGCCCAGATGCCCCCTCCTCTGAGCAGATTTCCCTGCCTCTCCCACCTGAAGGGAATGACTCTCTCCTCCACACTTAACCCTGGTCACATTCTGCTTTTCATATGGGCTGGGTCAGGTGTGTCTGCCTTACAAATGCTCTAATTGGTTTTCCCCCACATACTTTCTTTTGCACAGTACCTCGCACACAGTAGGCACTCAAAATATTGTGGAATGGAGGACTTTAAAAAAATCTATTTAAAAAAATTATACAATAAATGGACTTTTTATGTACCATTCTATTAATTTTAACACACATGTAGATCCATGTAATCAGGATACAGGAGACATATCACCCAAAACAACTCCCTCCTGATGCTCCTTTCTGGTCATGTATCCGCCCCCCCCCCCCCGCCCCGCCATGAAGGACTTCTTAGCAGGAGAACGAGAATGTTCTAAATGGGGGACTGAGAGGTGAGCACCAATTCTCACATTTTCTGAGTCCTGCAAAATGTTTTCTTTGGTTTTAACGTGGGTATGTGGCCCATTCTGCAAATAATAAAGGTGACTCACCTGTCCTGTGATAAAGGCACTCCAAGGAAACCTGCAGGTGCCCCATCCCACTCCTGGTGGGTGATCAGAGAGGCCAAGGGGCCCCAGGGCGGCCTGCCCAGATCACAGGGTGGTCCTGGGGCACCGAGGGGTGCAGACGAGGTTCTGCAGGGCGCCAGGGGCTGGGAAGTGCAGTACTCTCTCCCATGGCTCCATTTCGAAGCCTCATTTTTAGTTTTGTTATTTCTTTCGTTTTACTTTTCATCAAGAGACAGTCAAACATCCCGTAGAAGAGGGTAACAAACCTCCAGGTACTTCTCATCGAGCCTCAACAATTACCAACTCATCGCCCCTATTGTTTCAACTGACTCCCCACCCCCAACTCCACCCCCGTCGTAAACTATAAGGACTCTTAAAAAGCACATATACCATTATCACTCCTAAAATCTTGAGACCTCGCTTTGAGGGTGTCTCAGAACCTTTCGGGTAGACCGATGGTCCCCAAGCCCGGGGATGGGGAGCCCCGCGCTCACCCAGGAAGCCCGGGACGGAGATTGGGTCCCTCTTCTTCCCCGTGGTCTGCCAGTACCTGCTCCGATTGGCCGGGCGCGGGGCCGTCCGTGGGCTGCACCGACCACAGAGGGAGGGACGAGACCGCCCAGTACAGCCCGGTGCGGCGGACTGGGGCCCGCGCGTCCCTCCTCTCCGGCGTGAGCGAACCTCCCCCGGGTAGGGGCGCAGAACCCTATGGCGACGGGCTGGGGCGGGGGCAGCCCGGGCGCCAGCGCCGCGCCCTGGTCCGGCTCCGAGCGGGCGGGCTGCGCCGGGAGTCTCCGCCGCCGCCGCCGCGCGAGCTCCCCCCAGTCCGGCTCCACGCCGCCCGCCCCGTCTGCGCGGAGCCTCAGGCCCGCGGGCGGACCAGCCATGGGCGCCCGCCCGCGCGGAGCCCGCGTCGCCAGGCTCTCGCCACTCCGGGCGCCGCCGCTGCTGCTTCTGCTGCTGCTGCTGCTGCCAGGTACGGGCGCGCGGCGAGGGGCGCGGAGGGAGGGCGCCCTGCCCGAGCGGGGACGCGGGGTCCGGAGGGGCTGCGGCCGGGAGCGCAGCGCGCGGAAGCGCGGAGAAAGGCGCGGTGGCCGGGGACTCGGGCCCCGCGTGGACGGGCTCCGGCCCGGCGGCGTGTTGGGTTGGGGGGGTGCGCGTTTCCACATCGGCTCCTGGGTCCTTGAAAGTCATTTGGGCGCTGCTGGGAGGACCCGCACGGAGGCCCTTCCTTCTCCCGCCCAGAGTTACGGATTCGAGTCCCGGCCCTGCCCGTCGTCCTGCTCCGCGTACTGGGTGCCGGACTGGCGCGCCCAGGCCGCGGGTTCCACTGTCTGCATCCCACCCACCTCCTCGTTTCGCGAATAGATGGGGAAGCTGAGGCCAGAGAGGGCTAAAGACTTGACCAAGACCACCTGGGCAGAGGAGAATCGTTTCAGGGCACCAGCCTCTCCTCCCTGTCCTCGCCTCTCCGCCCTTCTCGTCGGTTGCTTTGAGATCCTTAGCAGCAGTACGCGCCTCCCTGCCTTCTGCTGGGTCCCTAAAGGAACTCATTAGGGTGAAGCTGGCCCTGACCTGCCACCGAAAAGCCTTTCGAGTGGCCTGGGAGGACTGGTAGATTTCAAGGGGCGAGGAATTTGGCAGGACTGCAGGCGACCCCTGCAGCTCGGCGGGTAATTGGTTGGGAGAGCGCTGCTTTTGCCCCCTCGGTGCTGAGACCCCCACTCCCCAGAGCTCTGCGCACTCCGCACGGAGCTCCTGCCTGTGGCCCCTCCTTTATTTCGGGGGAGGTGGGGAGCCAAGATCCTTGGAGAAGTTGCGTTGGACTTCACCAAGGATTCCCCTCACCTGCTCCCCCGATTGTCCCCAGATATGTAAATGGGAAGCAGCAGACAGCTGACTCAAGATGCCTGGGGTGTGGCTTGTAAACAGAGCGTCCCCAAGGGTTTCAGAGAGG
This sequence comes from Vicugna pacos, assembly GCF_048564905.1. Taxonomy (NCBI): domain Eukaryota; kingdom Metazoa; phylum Chordata; class Mammalia; order Artiodactyla; family Camelidae; genus Vicugna; species Vicugna pacos. The sequence goes on along the minus strand of NC_133013.1, from coordinate 23,421,806 downwards.
GAAGGGTCTTTGATCAGGTTGTGAAGCAGGAACCATGGGTCACATTCTGAGATCATGGGAGCCAGGTAGGCACCTGCTTCTAAGATGGTTGGTACCCAAACCAATACAGGGTCCTGGGTGGGAAGAAAGAGAGCCCCAGTCCTGCGCTGCAGTCTCCCTCTGGCCCTGGTGACCCCTGCCCTGGGAGGGGACCCGTCATCTCTCCATTGTGGAAACAGTGAGGGGCTGTACTTAGGCAGACTACATTTGCATCACAGCACTGCCCTGTAGTAACAAAGAAGGTGAGGACAGTCCTTGAGCTCTTACCCTATGCCGGCACTGAGCTAAGCACTTCACCCCTAAGAACCTTCCGTGGGAGATTTATGATCATTATTTTTACAGATGAAGAAACTGAGGTTCAGAGACGTTAAGCCACTTGCCTGCACTCACATAGCCCAAAGCAGTTTGTCAGGATCTGCACCAGATCTATACAAATTCAGAGCCCAGACTTGTAACCATTATGCTTCTCAATGAATGTGTGTGACCTGATGGAATTCGTATCTCTCTCGGGCCTCAGTTTCCCAGTCTGTAACTAGTCCAAAAGTCTGGAGTTCCAGAGAGTACCCCCAGCAGGTGGCTAGGAGGCTATAGGTGGGTGGTGTCCCTGGTGGGGAGAAGTGACAACTTCCCCCAGGATCTGATGGGGCTACTTCCCTCAGTGGCCAGCACCTCTGATGCCGAGCATCGTCTGTTCGAGCGGCTGTTCGAAGATTACAATGAGATCATCCGGCCAGTGGCCAATGTATCTGACCCGGTCATTATCCAGTTTGAGGTGTCCATGTCTCAGCTGGTGAAGGTGGTGAGTGCCAGAGCCACAAGCTGTGGCCAGGGGGTATGGAACTTCTGGAAGAGCCTTTCCCAGAACCAGCCTTGTTTTTGTAATTCACCATCTACCTTAATCTCTCTCTCTAGGATGAAGTAAACCAGATCATGGAGACAAACCTGTGGCTCAAGCAAGTAAGTGACCAGACCCTGTGCACTGCTGCCCCCTGGTGGTGACTGCTTTCTTTGCTGTCAGTGAACCAAGGGCCAAAGCCCCCACTTCACTCCTGTGATTGGGGTTCACTGACTGACTGATGTCTCTTCCTGGGCTTGGGGTCACATACATTGCTCTATACCCACTCTCCTTGAAAGGAGTGCAGGGCCTAGCCCCTCAAGTCCCAGCTGACAGGCCGTAGCCTGGAAAGAGAGACCTTCTCTATGCTCACACAAAATGAGGCAGACCTGGGCCTAGAGCCCTGGCCCCTGAATCTAGGGTGGTGCGTGAGATACCTCTTGCCCTTCCTCTTGCTAAAAACTCATCCTTAAGTCAGAATCAGATGCTGTTGCTACTGTTGGTCAGGTGGGAGCAAGGGTTCTGAATTCTCTTCAAATTGAGGCCAAAGAAGTTGGCTTCCAGGCGTCCTGCCCAGGGAGGCTTTGTGCAGATGTGGACAGATAATCCTTGGCCTGAGGGTGATCGTCCCAGCAGCCCAGCCAATTGAGTGCTCAGCTCCTGCAACCTTCCTCCCCAGGAGGCTGGAAGTCAGATGGGCGCTGTGCCCACTCGGCGCTCTGTGGCACACGTTCCCTCTGGCCACCGCCTCACCTCTCTCCCCCAGGTGCTCAGAACTCCCAGCCTCTGCACCCAGACACTTCTTGGGCCCTGGTGGGATCACAGCTTCTTCCCCCAAACCCTTCAGAGACCAACCCTGCCTATGCTGGAGGTGGAAGTGGGTTCTGTGCCATCATTAGTGCTCTGCTTTGGGAGCTTAATGGCATTTCTGAGCATTTCAGGGACGTCAGCAGCTAGAGCTTAAGGCAGGGACCTGGACCTGGCACTGGAATTGTCTGGACAAAGCCCTAGTGGTCCTCATTGAGTGATAAGGGCTGCGCTTGCCCATGGTCATGGAGCAGTGGACCCGGCAGCCAGGAGGCAGCCTGCACACTCAGCCCTGGGCTGTCTCCCCCACTAGCCCCACCATGAGGATCTGCGCCAATGTGGTCTGCATCCTGGAGGTGGCTCTGGGACCTGCAGCAGAGGTGGGGAGGTCACCAAGATGGCTGGTGTCAAGAGAAGTAAAACCATGCTGGTCCTTCCACTGCCTCTTTCTCCCTCCCTGCTTCTTTCTCCCAGATCTGGAATGACTACAAGCTTAAGTGGAACCCCTCTGACTACGATGGGGCAGAGTTCCTCCACGTCCCCGCACAGAAGATCTGGAAGCCAGACATTGTGCTGTATAACAAGTAAGGTGCTGGGGGGCCCCCACCCTCTCCAGGCTGTCAGCCTGGGCCTGGGTACTTGGCCCACTGCACTTTGTGAAAGCAGCCCTCCTGGGACCTTTTCCAAAAGGGCTTCGTTCATTTGGTTTATTCTGCAGGTTCTTTATTGCAGACCTGGGGTGGACCCCGGTCCTCCTGTCCTCTCCCACAAACTGGAACCTGGGGCACCCTCTCTGTTTCACTGTTTCCCTTGCTGAGGATGCAATGCCGAGTAGGTCCTCTATTTTGAGGGGCAGATACCTCCTGGTGATTTTTGTCTGGGGCTCTCGGGACAGAAGAACCCCCCCTTCCCTTGGCCGCCCCCATAGTAGCTAGTCCCACACGTGTCCTGTGCAGGGGCCGCTGACAGTGGCAGTTGGACCCCACACTCTTATCTGGTGTTCACGGGGTGCTGCATACCCTAACTTTGTTGACTTCGTGGGTGGTGTGTTTTTCCTTTTGCTATCTTGCTGCCCTATTTTTCTGAGGCACGTTGGAGAGATGAAAGAGACAGATGCCCAGTGATCTTTCTCATATGACGTATACCCGTGCCCCACTCAGCTCAGACTCTTTCCTTCTATTAAAGCGGCTCCCCGCTCACCTCAGCACCCACCTTGCCTTTCGTTTTTTTAGTCCTTTCACATGGCTCAGCAACACACTGGCTCAGAAACCTCCACCCGGGCCATCCCTTGCTGCCAGCCATCTCTTGGCACCCAGAGGGGCTAAGATCTTCATTTATTTTTCAGTCATTTATTCAGTCAACTTGGACTTACCAAGTGCCCTCTATGTGGCGGGGCTGTGCCAGACCCCGGTCCCCAGCGAGGTCTCCATCTTCTGTCTCCTGGTGGCAGAGCGAGGCTGCCGACCGTCCCCGGTAGGCAGGCAGGCCTCCTGGTCTGAACAGACACAGTGCCCAGGATCCCTGGGATACAGTAGACATGTGCACCAGCCACCAAGGTAAGCTGATCTCCAGTGTTGGGCCTCTGGGAAACACGCACTTGAGGACTCAAGTTTGACTGGTCAGGGCTCTGCCACAAACTGTCTAGAGGGCCCTGAGCAAGCAAGACCCGCTCTCTGACCTTCAGTTTCCTCCTCAGAGCAGGGTCGGTCGACGTTTTCTGTAAGGGCCAGGCAGCGAGTGTTTTGGGCTTTGTGGGCCTTCTGGTCTCGGTCACAGCTACTCAGCCCTGCCCTGGCAGTGCCAGAGCAGCCCTAGGCAACGGACCACAAACGGGGATGGCTGGGTGTTACAGTAAAAATGCATTTACAGAAACAGGGGGCAGGCCGGTGGGCCGTAGTTTGTCAACTCCTAGACGAGACCCTGGGCTCTGAAGGTCCGTTTTGTTGACTGGGACACCGTGGGGAAGGCTGTTCTGAAGGCCTCTGCCTTCCTGGGGTCCTGTCAACCCTCTGCATCGGGGCCAGCCTCCCAGCCTCCCAGGGCTCCTCGGTGCTGAGCACGACCAAGTCCACCTGGGGCCCCGTGCCCCCACCCCACTGCTCACACCTTCCTTTCTTCCTGCAGCCACGGGCCGGGAATCATCATCATGCAGAACTGAGGGCACAGCAAGAGTAAAGGAGGGCTAAGAGCATGTAAACCCCGCGGGGCCCCTTTGGGACACCCAGCCAGCTGGAGTAAAGACAGGGAGAGGATCTGGCATCAAGTCTTCACATGCAGGCTGTCCTGCTCGGCAGAAAGACGCACATGGGGGTGGGAGGGCCAGAGGCCAGCGAGGGGACAGGCACGGGACATATCCCCTTCATGCAGTCCTGTCCAGGAACAACAACGCAGGACATCCCTAAGTGATGAGGTCTGCCACTTTTTTCAGTCCCTTCAGGCAAATGCATCTGAGGGTTGTCCCCTTTGGAAGGACACGAACGCCGTCAAATGCGGAACTCCAAGAAATCAACCAGGCAAATCTAGGGAAGTGTCGAGAGTCTGCTCTGCCCTCTTGGATGCGAGACTGCATAGGGTGTTGAGCTGGTCATCAGCAGATCTCCTGTTGCACAAACACGAAGCCAGTTCTCAGAATAATGTATATCTCTGTGTATAAAGAAAGTCAGGGTGCACCTAGCTAAAAGGAAGGAAGATGGAACATGGGGAGAAAACAGGGAAGGACAGGGAAACATTAGGCAAAGGAACCTGTCATGCTGGATTTGGAAGACAAGGAATCCAAAAACACAGTTATTATTCGTTCTAATACAGAGCGGGGAGGAATGGGGAGTGGTGAACGGTAGAATCAGGGTGCAGAGACAGGGTCTGGTAACAGACCCATCTCACAGGGCTCAGTGTAATGTGTGTGATCACACCTGGGCGCCTGAGGGAGACAGTAAGCAGGCACTGACGAGGGCCACGCCATAGGGACAGCAAGTGGCAAATGTCCCCAGAGGTCGCCTAAAGACCTGGATGACCACTTTCATTCATTTCTTTAATTTCTTTAATTAAAAGAAAAAAATCTCTGGCATTTGGGAGTGTCTCAAGAAATATCAAGTCTGGAGTTACTGGGTGTGCAGTGAACCAGTGGCATACCCCGGGGGTGACGGGTGGGTCAGATTGGGGGGGGCAGGGTCCTGGGCCTCAGTGCCCCCCTTGGTAAGTGGGGCAGTGAAATGGGTGGCCTTTTGCCGCCTGTGGAGCTCTCGTACTCTGTGCTTTTACTAATAATCACTTGCCGTTTACCTGCTGGTGGTGTGGGAAGCTGGACTCGATGCCCACATGGTCATGACCTGCGTGCCACACGTCTCTTCCTTGTCTTTGCAGTGCTGTCGGGGACTTCCAGGTGGACGACAAGACCAAAGCTCTGCTCAAGTACACGGGGGAAGTGACCTGGATCCCCCCGGCCATCTTTAAGAGCTCGTGCAAAATCGACGTGACCTACTTTCCGTTTGATTACCAGAACTGCACCATGAAGTTCGGCTCCTGGTCCTACGACAAGGCCAAAATTGACCTGGTCCTCATCGGCAACTCCATGAACCTTAAGGACTACTGGGAGAGTGGCGAGTGGGCCATCATCAAGGCCCCTGGCTACACACACGACATCAAGTACAACTGCTGCGAGGAGATCTACCAGGACATCACGTACTCGCTGTACATCCGGCGCCTGCCCTTGTTTTACACCATCAACCTCATCATCCCCTGCCTGCTCATCTCCTTCCTGACCGTGCTCGTCTTCTACCTGCCCTCCGACTGCGGCGAGAAGGTGACCCTCTGCATCTCGGTCCTCCTCTCCTTGACCGTGTTCCTCCTGGTGATCACCGAGACCATCCCGTCCACCTCGCTGGTCATTCCCCTGATCGGCGAGTACCTCCTGTTCACCATGATTTTTGTAACCTTGTCCATCGTCATCACCGTCTTTGTGCTCAACGTGCACTACAGAACCCCCACCACGCACACAATGCCCACGTGGGTAAAGACCATATTCCTGAACTTGCTTCCCAGGGTCATGTTCATGACCAGGCCGGCAAGCAACAAGGGTACCACTCAGAAGCCAAGACCCTTCAATAGTGCTGAACTCTCCAACCTGAATTGCTTCAGCCGCACAGAGTCCAAGGGCTGCAAGGAAGGCTACCCCTGCCAGGACGGGATGTGCAGCTACTGCCACCACCGCAGGGTAAAAATCTCAAATTTCAGTGCCAACCTCACGAGGAGCTCCAGCGCTGAATCTGTCGATGCTGTGCTGTCCCTCTCTGCTCTTTCACCGGAAATCAAAGAAGCTATCCAAAGTGTCAAGTATATCGCAGAAAACATGAAAGCACAGAATGAAGCCAAAGAGGTAAGAATATGTCTGTTACCACACTGGTCATTCATTCATTCAACAAACATTCATTGGTTCCTTGGGGGCAAGGCTTAGGGTGGGATTAAGGAATGAAACTCCAGCATCAGTGGCTTCTATTCCTCCATTTACCAGGTATATATCCTTGTCTCAATCTGTGAGCCTTGTCTTCTCATCTGTAAAATGGGATGGTTAAAGGTGGTGAGTACGTGGTGCCCTGCATTTAGCTACTGGGTTGCCAGCAGTCACACCCAGGCCACTGGAACACCTGATGCCAAGAGAGTGGATTAGGAGGGAGGTTGGACAAGGGCATGAGGCCAGATGATCTCCAGTTAGTACTGATCAGCTGAGCTTGTTTTAAACTTTACTAATTGTGTCCCCCCCCCATTTAAGTGTCATTAACATGATACACACCTCTCAAGTGTACAGCTCAGTGAATTTTTACATTATGTGCACACTCATGTAACCATGATCCAGATAAAGATACAGAACATTTCCAGTGGCCCAGAAAGTCCCCCATCCCCCTTCCCAGTTGGTACCTCTCTTTCTCCTCAGTAACCACTGATCCCAGTTTCTTTTACATTGATTAGTTTGATCTATTCTTGTACTTCATTTCAGTGGAATCGCATAGTATAACCTCTTTCATATCTGACTTCTTTCATTCAACAAAATGTCTGAGGTTTATCCTCTTGGTTCATTTTTATTGGTGTGTAATGTTCTCCACGATGACAATACCGCCTTCTGGTGATTCATTCTACAGTTGTTAAACATTTGTTTTATTCCAGTTTGGGGCTTTTATGAATAAACCCACAATAAATATTCTTACACATGTCCTTTGGTAAATACGTACACTCATTTCTCCTGGATATATACCTAGGGGTGGAACTGCTGGATCACTGGAGAGACGTGTTTTTCACTTTAGTGGATACTGTAAGGTTTCCAAAGTGTTTGAACCTATTGACACGCCACCGCTGCTCCCCCACCCCAGCAGCGTTTGAGAGGTCCGGCTGCTGCACATCCTTGCCACACATATGAAGTGGCATTTCAGCCCTATTTCAATTAGCACGTTCCTTGTTGAGTAACGATGAGGGATTTTTTTCGTAGGCTGGCCATTTGGATGTCTTCTGTGAAATAGCTATTGAAACTCTTGCCCATGTTTTTTTTAATCAGGTGAACTTCTATTTCCTCCAAAACTTTTATGCTAGAACTAGTGATAGGTATTAATAGGGAAGTTCTACATTTATGTGTTTGGCTGCTTCACTCTGTTTACCCCCAAGGTTACCAGAATCACGTTCAATAATTTTATAAGAAGCTCTGCTTGAAAATTAATTGGCTCTGCTTTAGGTTGCTTATTAGCAAAGAGCTAATTACCAGATAATTTCAGCTCCTGATGCACTGTAGGTAATTAATGTTGCCTGGGAATGACTGGAGCCCCTTATTCAGCTGTGAATGGCACAGGAAAGTAGACGAGACAGGAGGGAGACAGGAAGAGCTGCCCGTTCTCCTCAGCCCACCCCTCTGAGCAACTGCGAGCCTGTCTTATGACTGTAAGAATGCAGAACCTCACACTGAGCCCAGAAAGTTAGCCAAAAAGTCAGGCTCTCCTTTAAATTCAGTTGAAGCAATTGTTGGACATTAAATAAATGATTACTGAGAATCTCTCATTTATAACACTAATAACTTTTGCAGATATCCTCTACCCTTTCTTTATCCAATTTTATTTTTTTTTATGGTGGGTTTTTTATGTATTTTTTAAACTTTTTTTGGGGGGGCAGGTAATTAGGTTTATTTACTTAATAATTAACAAAGGTACTAGGTACCTAGGGCCTCGTGCATGCTAAGGTACCACTGAGCTCTACCTGCCCCCACCCCCGCCCCGGTTTGGCATTCTTATGAGCCATTTCATTCTGAGGTTTCTCATCTTTAATTCTGGGGAAATCAGGTTATTTCTGTAAAAGTCTCCTCCTCCCTTCTTTTCTCTTTCCCTGAACTTCTGTTGACAGACCTGGACACTTCTGCTCCCAGCCTCTGCATCTCAGCTTTTCTCTGACGTCGCCCCCTTCTTCATTCGTTTCCTGCTGCCCCTGGGAGAGGTCCTTACCCTCCCTGTTTCTTTCCTGGGCTGTACGTTCCCCACCAGTTACCCCAGCTCTTGAGCTCTTTGTTGCCACTGGTCTGTTTTTCACACTTGTATTTCCAGTTGGTTCTTCAGTAACACTGCCTGATCCTACTTCATGTTCCAATATTTTTCTCTTATCTCTGAGAATATCATGTTTAGTTTAAATCCTTAACGTATCCACTTCGTGAATGTTCTTTCAAGTACCTAAGCTGCTGTGTTGGGAGCCTGTGAGCTCACTTTTTCTGGGGGTGTCAGCCATTCTTGCTGAACAGTGTTTGAGGGAGGGGCCCAAACCCCGGCTCCACGAGACAGAGGATGCACATTGCCATGGACCGGGCTACACCACCCTTCAGGGGTGCTTCCTCCCCTCCAGGTGACCTTGTCCCTCAGGGGACTTCTCTCAACCTCCCACCTGGCTCTGATCTCCTCCGAGTCCCTCTCACTCACCCGAAGTTGTTCATCTCTGATGTGGGGCGGTCAGTGGGCACCTTCTCTGCCCTGCTCTTCACCTCAGCTGGGCTCAGCTTTGCTCACAGGTTCCCCGCCTGCTTCTCTGCACTGGGAGGGGCAGGCTGGGAAGAGGCCAGTGTTCAGGGAGGAAAAAGCACAACTGCAAAGCTCCCCCCAGCCCTTCCCTCTGCTGAGACACTCACCAGGCCACCCCTGCCCAGCTTCTGAAAGTCTTTAAATCACAGTCCCCTCTGGTTCCTGGGGCATCTCCAGGGCTGGGCTGCGAGAGGGAGCCAGGAGCTTGGGCACGTTCACCATTTTGCCTAATACTCATCTACCTGCTAACGTATCACAGGCTCCCAAGTTTCCAGAGAATGGCCAATATCACGGTGCCTTAAAGACCCAGAGTTAGACAAAAAAATTAACTTCCACAGCTCCGTTGGCAGCACTGTTCATATCCATGCGTAAGATGCAACTCCTGTCTTTCGTCACCAAGCTGAACAATGTGAACTGCTGTCAGAGCAAGATTTATCCTTGGGTAATGGGCATTTTTTAAGTCAGCATTAATATCCATGGGTATTACTCACTAAGGACCCCGTGCCAGGCACCCTGTTTCATTTAATCCTCATAACAACTCTGAGGCAGGTGCTGTTCTTACTCCGGTTTTTACGGATGAGGAAATGCAGGCTGAGAGGTCACATCGTTTACCCAGATTCTCACATCTAAGAAGGAGCAGAGCTGCGATGGTAACAAGCCTGGGTGGTTTTCCGCCCCACTGCCTCCCAGAGCCTTAGGAGGTTTAGCCGGTAACAGGTCGGGAGGAATCACAGGGTCTATTATATATTCAAAGCTTTTACAAACCAAAGTCTTAGGAATTCAAGTAAAGTGACTTGTGGCAAAGAAGGCATTAGAATTCTAATCCGTTGATTTCTCCGTGTCATCCAGAGGACACATTTACTCAAGCTCGTAATGGTGAAATAAAATCCTTGTCTCCCAGCCCCATCTCAGTGCACTTAATTAAATTACTAAATCACATGCTGCCTCTTTTTTCTTATGCGATTATTTCTTCAAAATCGGATGATTCGTGGATTCTTTTTTTCTCAATTCAATTATGGTTTCCTTGCTTTCTGAGTTGTCTAGGAGTATAATTAACATACAATTCTTCTAACTATTTCAGGCCTAATTGAAGCTGTATTATATACAATTAGCCTTGCCCTTTCTTCCATCTTTTACTTTGTTGGGCTGTATTAGCTATTCCAACAAAGGCCCCGAATCCTCCCACAAAGGCCTAAGCCCAGGAACTGATTCTAACTAACTTTATAAACTGAAATTCCATTTGGGGGAAACAATGGTTTATGTATATATTTAAAAGTTTCTGTAAAACACTTCTTTTGTTAAATTTATACCTAAATATTCATACTATTGTAAACAGAATTTTCTTAATTTCATTTCAGATTATAAGTGTATAGAAATGCAATTGATTTTTGTATATTGACCTTGTACCCTGCAACCTTGCTGAACTTATTAACTCTAATAGATTTTTGGGGGCTGTGTGTATATATTTCATAGGATTTCCTATATACAAGATCATGTTATCTATAGATTAAAGATGGAATTTTTTTTAGAAAAAAGTAAAGCTGATTTAAAATACACTTACTATGATATTTTAGACCTGTTTCCCTAGTGCACAAAGAGAAACTTGAGAATGGTAGATTTCCTCAGATTACATCAATTAGAGGAAAGAAGTTTTCTTGCAGATTGGTGGCAGAATGGCTTCTCCTACTGAAACACATAAACATTTAGTATTGAGAATGTGTTCACTCTGCCTTTTCCTTCCTGCTTAATTTGTCCCTCTTTCATGATTTTTGTTTTTGCTTTTCAGATTCAAGACGACTGGAAGTATGTTGCCATGGTGATCGATCGTATTTTCCTGTGGGTTTTCATCCTGGTGTGCATTTTAGGGACAGCAGGGTTGTTTCTGCAGCCCTTGATGGCCAGAGATGATGCATGAGCACTAAACTCCGTGTCTGCCTGAGGTTATTTAGGTGTGTGTTGGGGCTCAGTCTTTGAAGTTTATTTTTTATCGTGGTAAAATACACTTAGAGCATAAAATACATCACCTTCACCATGTTTAAGTGCACAGTTGAGTGGTATTAAACACGTTCACACTGTAGTGCAGCCTTCACCATCATCCATCCCTGTAACTCTTTTCATCTTGTAAAACTGAAACTCTAGACCCATGAAACTAACTCCCTGTTCTCCACCGCCCCCTCCCCCCGCCACCACCATCAGACATTCTGTCTTCATGACTTTGACTGTTCTAAGTACCTCATGTAAGTGGAATCATACAGTATTTGTCTTTCGGACTGGCCTATTTTACTTCACATATTCTCAAGGTTCATCCATGTTGTAGCAAATTGCAGAACTTCCTTACTTTTTAAGGCTGAATAATATTCCATTGTAAGTATATACATTTTGCTCATCCATTCATCTGTTGTTGTTGGACACCTGGGTTGCTCAGATGTTCTGGCTGTTGTGACTATTGCTACTGCGTACATGAGTGTACAGATCTCTCTTCAATAATCGGATTTCAGTTCTTTTGGATATATATACCCACAAATGGAATTGCTTGGTTATAAGGCAATTCTATTTTTAACTTTTTAAGGAAGCATCATACTGTTTTCCACCACAGCTGTACCATTTTACATTCCCACCAACAATGCCCAGGATTCCAGTTTCTCCACATCCTCATCAATACCTGTTTTCTGTTTTTTTGAAAAAAGCAATCCTATTGGTTGTGAAGTGGTAGCTCATTGTAGTTTTGATTTGCATTTCTCTAATGATTTGTGATTTTGAGCATTTTTTCACGTGCTTATTGGCCATTTGTATACCTTCTTTGGAGAAATGTCTGTTCAAGATCTTTGCCCATTTTTTAATCAGGTGTTTTGTTTGTTAAGTTTTAGGAGTTCTGTGTTTATTCTAGATATTAATCCCTTAACAGATATATGATTTGCAAATATTTTCTTCCATTCTGTAGGTTGCCTTTTTACTGTTGATGGTGTCTTTTGATGCACAAAATTTTTTAATTTTTATGAAGTCTAACTTGTCTTTTTTTTCCTTTTTACCTGTGCTTTTTGTGTCATATCCAAGAAATCGCTGCCAAATCCAGTGTCATAAAGCATTTGTCCTGTTTTCTTCTAAGAGTTTTATTGTTTTAGGTTTTATGTTTAAGCTCTTTCATAATAGTAACACACTTTATATCATCAAGCTGCTGGCTATGTTTTTGTCATTTCAAGGTTTATTATCCAGTTGTCTTGATTTTTGTAAAAAAAAAAAGATTCATGCAAGAAAAATGTCAAGAGTATTATGTAAACAAACATTTAACCAGCCTTTTGGGTAAGGGTAAGAAATGTCAAAATATAATTCTTCTACAGTGAGCAGTAGCATGCTGTGCTGTGGATCATGTAAAAATGGGCTAAATATGAAAACTTTTTCTTTTATTTAGTGGTCGAGACAATTGAAGGGAAAAAACTTGCTGTTCAGAGATGTGAAAAACCATTTGGTTCAGTAACACAACAGATCTCCCAATGGTTTTCTTACTTAGCCCATTATCTTGTTTTATACTATTTCAGCAAGACCTCACTACTGTCTTGCTGCACGTGAAGTTACCATGCACTTCTTATTGTTTTAAACTGTTTTTCAACAGTCGAAGGACCATGCCTCTACTGCAGAGGGCATCGATTATTTCATAATTTTGAATCATACTATGAGAAATTATGCCTAGTCATAACATTCATTGTCAAGGAACCTTTAGAACAGGGTTTCTCAACCTTAGCACTAGTAACACTCTGGGCTGGATCATCCTTTGCTGGTGGCAGGGTTGTGGAGTGGGGGTCTGTCCTGTACATCATAGGCTTTTTAGTAGCACCCTGGCCTCTACCTACAGGACACCAATAACGTATCCCCATCCCTTGCCAATGTGACAACCAAAAGTGTCTCCAAAAATTGTTAAATGTCCCCCTAGGGACAAACTGCCCCTGGTTGAGAACCACTGCTTTAGACAAATTTCTAAGACAAGAGGATCCCATACTCCACTTCTGAATCTGAATAACCACCGGCAAGAGATGATTCAGAGGCCATTTTAATCTCACTAGCCTTTGTTTTTCCTATGCAAAAATAAAACTGACAGAATTTCAGCTCACTGTGACTCATGTTTCAATAAGTCAAAAGAAGATTTCTATAAAATTTACATACAACATTTGAAAGTAACAGTAATGGAGATACTGGTAACAGGGATCAGGGAGGTATACATGCTGTAAGAGCCATCCCGCAATTTAAACTCATCAAATAGCATTAAACACCTGCCAATAAAATGCAAATTAGACAGGATCCCCTCTGCCTTCCAGATAGTGTTGACTTGAACTTGGACTGGTTACTTAGTATAAATAAATAAGGCATTTGTTCTCTCAAGAGCTGGGCGTTCTAAATCAAATGCAAGATTTCTATCAGTATTTTTCTCCTGGACACGCAGTAGCACATCCTTGCCTGTGACACATGACACGGTACTGAATGCATAGAAATAGGCATCGAAAGGCCCTGGCAACTCTCAGATTCTGGTACTGTAATTGTTGGAATGGAAGAGGTACAAGTGAAGCACTACAGGCATGTAACAGTGTGCTTGTACATAATTAGAATACCATCTTTAATCTTGGAAGATGGTTTTCTCACAGAACAAGTCAGTAGAATCCACAGATGTGTTCTTACAATGGGATTCACCAAGTTATAGTGGACACCTCTAGAATCAAGGATAAAAAGATGCTACTACAATTAATATAGAAGGTAGTTCTATTAATTGTGGAAAATGTGGACAAGAGGACTGAAGTTAATGTTAAGGATATGCTACTGCGTGTCCATAGGAGTTGTCTATTGTATGATTTCACAATGGAAGGTAAGCTATAAAAATAGTTGATGCAATAACTGTTCAGTTTAAGCATTGAAAGAATAAACCAGCATCATAGTCAATCGTCATCACACAGTGATCAGCTTGTTCACTATAGCAGCACAATGCTATACTAAAGATCAGCTGTCACCCAGTGAATACAGGACAGAGAATTTTTTAATGTGTACCTTTACCAAATGCAGGAAGTTTGAAATCAGTCTTCAAATGAAACAGGAATTTTCCATCACAGTCAAAAGATGAGCTTCACTGTTGATTACAAAGAAGAATTATTTTCCAGGATACAAACATCAGATTTTTACTAGTACAGTTTAGATACTATTTTGCTGCTGTTTTTTGAAGGTCAAATGTTATTCAGTCAGTTATTACTTCAATCATGCAGGGAGATGTTCTAATGGGCAATCTAGTAAGATAAATTGATGTTAGTGGGGAGGGCATAGCTCAAGTGGTAGAGTGCATGCTCAGCACGCACGAAGTCCTGGGTTCAATCCCCAGCACCTCCTCTAAAAAATAAAATAAATAAACCTAATTACGCCCCCCGCAAAAAACCCCACACAAAAACGTACCAAAAAAAGGTAAAAAAAAAAAAACCAAAACTGATGTTAGAGTGTTAATCTGTTAAAGACTGCATCAAATGTTAAACACAATTTACATTTTCATAATTTTATAGGTGCCATGGGAGATACGTGCCTTTTAAGTGAATTCCTACTACAACCCTGTGGGAAGTGTCACTTCTTTGCATTTCCAATATGAACTGGCACTACTATATTTGCCCATTTATAGATAACAGGAACAAAAAGCCCAAGAGATCCAACAATTGAAACCAGAAGAAAAGTCCATAGAAACATCCGATCAAGAACCTGGGCTATGAATTTCCAATCTGCAACAACCTGCATCAAAAAAAATAAAACGCATTAAATAGTTAAAAGACATGACACAATTTGTTAATTTACACATCAACTTATAATATAAGTGGCTTATTTTGATAGATTTTTAATAAAGCACTTGGTTATTTTATAGTAAATTAAAAAAACTTTTTTATTCTTATTATATGTAGTTATTTCTGTTACTTACTCTGGCCCCGTAGTGTTTACTTATTTTAATTATTAAAGATAATCCAGCCTGAGGTTAATTGCATGACAGAATAGTTCAGAATACTAAATATTCGACACGTGTTCATCTTCTTCCTCACCTCACCTGCTTTATTTAGTTTTGTTTCTCCTGGGGACCATTTTAATCTAAGCTCAAGAGTTCCGATCTGCTGGCTTGGAGCTCATTTCCTCCCCATTTTTGCAGCCTAAGCAGGTGTGAGTGACCTCAAGGGAAAGGGCAGGCTGAGACCAAGCCCTGAGCACCAGAAGCTCCCCTTCTACAAGGCCATGACCTTGACCAAGGGCTTCCCCAGCCCCCTGTTCTCTGTGAAGCATGGGGTCTTCTACAGACACTGTGCCCCAAGTCTCAGAATAATGTAGAATTTAGAGGATGATTAACACCCTACCACCTGTCTGTTCCTGAGTTTTTCCCCCCTGAAAATAAACCCCACAGGCCATCATGGAAGCAGCCCTGACCCTTCTACAGAACACTTTGCAGACATTCATTAAATTCCATCTCAATCTCAATCATTATCTACTACTGGTATCTTTCAAGACTCCATTGATAGCTTTATTTTATAAAGTTAATTATAGTTATGCCAAATAGAAACTTTATAATCCACAAGCGTTAAAAGTTTATTAGAAACATATGTCAAATGTTGCGGGGGTGGGGGGGCTGTTACTTTCCCAGAGTCATTCCATTTGCTTACCACACCTGCTAGAAATTTTTTTAAAGATTTAGATATTAGAATCTGTATAAATTTTTTATGCTAGATACTATTTTGTTATTTGTTGGATTTACAATATTGTATTAGTTTCAGGTGTATAGCAGCGATTCAAAATTTTTATAGCTTATACTCCATTTAAAGTTATAAAATATTGGCTATACATTCCTTGTTCTGTATAATATATCCCTCCCTATAGCTTATTTATTTTATACATAGTAGTTTGTATCTTTTAATCCCCTACCCTTATCTGGCCTCCCTCTTTCTTCTCCCCACTGGTAACCAGAGGTTTGTTCTCTGTATCTGTGAGAGAATTCACATAATTTTAATGGGACTATTCAAAGCAAAGTCAATTCTGAAAATATTACACAATAAAGAATAGTGACCAGATTGAAATTTTACATATTTTGAAAAATACCTCCAGTTCAATACAATCACATTAATAAAATGTATTCATGTTCAATTCTTGCATCTTCACTATTAATTAACCTTAGATAAGGAGCCAATGAGTTATTTTTCTATAATAAAGTTTTGAGCAAATTTTTGTTCTTAAGCAAATTAAGTGTATTATGAAATACTACACTAAGCTTCCTGTGTACACTTTGATGTATAATACATAAATCCTGAGAATACCTTACTGCTTTTAATTCAGTAACATTCTCTTGTAACTGAACAACAAAAAGAAATTATCCTAGAAAAACATCTTGGCTATATTTATAAAGCCTACATTAGGCTCATTCTTTAAAAAATAAAACCACTTGAGAAATTATAATGCAGTTGTGCCTGCCGATTACTGTACAATTCAGAAACAAAGTTACTCCAGATAAAATTAAAATGGTTCATCCTGTCAGAGCCAAAAAAACAAATGGCAGGATCACTGTGCCTTAGAGTAACAGAGCAGTCAGCCTAACACAAAGTGTTTTTTAAAAAGTCATCCAAGATGCTGATGGGGACATGGAGGCATGAGATCTGTGCACCTGCCCCACCTGCAAAGGTTTTAACTGAAACCAATTCTAGTAGAGATCTTTTACCAAACAGTGTGTCAGTATTCCTGGCCCTCATCTGTGCTTAGTCCTAAGGGTCATGCTGTTTGCCCAACTCAGAATCAAAACAGATCTGCGTTCCTAACAACAAGCGGACACAGACCTCCCGGACGTCATTCTCCCTCATCACGTGTCTCGTGATGTAGCGAACAGAGTCAAGCGCAGCTTCCAGCGTGTTCCGAGAAGGTTTTGGTCCCCTGCTGCTCTCAGTTTCTTCCTTCTGACTGAAGTACCTATCCACATGGCTTCTCATGCAAAGCAGTTTCGGAAGCCGGTGAAGAAATATCTTGCGGACCCATGGAGCCATAGCGTTATGCGTGGAGGAAGAACGGTGATGGATGTTGATAGCGAAGACGGTGACCATAATGGACAGTGTCACAAAAATCATGGTAAACACCAGGTACTCTCCAATCAGAGGAATTACTTTTGAAGATGAGGGTATGATCTCTTCGATGACAAGAAGGAAGACGGTCAAAGAGACAAGCACTGAAGTGCAGAGACAAATCTTTTCACCCTCGTTTGAAGGCAGATAGAAGACAAGTACGGTTAAGAAGGAGAGCCCGATACAGGGTATGATGAGGAACAAGGTATAAAAGAGGGGCAGGCGCTTGATCACAAACGAGTAAGTGATGTAAGGGTACCAGCAACAGCTGTCCGTCCTGTTTCCCTTGCTTCCCGTTGCGCTCACAATTTCCCATTCTCCGTTATCAAAAAAATCTCTCTTGTCTACATCTTGGTCCTCCAAAATTATATCAACCTGTGATCCATCGTAAGTCCAAGAACCAAATTTCATGGAACAGTTTTGGAGATCGAATGGGAAAAACGTGACATCGATGGTGCAGGAACTTTTGTAGTTTGCCGGCGGAGTCCAGGTGACAGTGCCGTCGTACCTGACCACGGTTTTCGTACTGGCCCCTTCAAAGCGCCCATCTGCACTGAAATACACACACTGCACGGTAACAATGCAGGGATTAAACAACCCACGCATGCGTTTTGCAAGCCTAATAAACAAGAAAGCCTATACCATAGTGTGCAATATTTTAAAAAAATTATTACACTTGAGCTATGCCTGCTACACGCAGGGGGGCTCTAGTTTAGGACATCGAACGCTACTGAAACTGAACCCCTACGTCCACATCCACTGCAGGACTGACAGAGCTATATTTGACAGAATCCTGAGATTTAAGTGGTTGAAATGGTTTCACTTTGCACACAAAATGGAATTAGGCTGTTTATAGCAATGGACGTGCACAGAGCCAGAACCTGAAGCCACACTCTTAGACGCCCCACAGTGTTCTTCCGTCTCCGTTACAGATACCGGATGCTTCCTAGCAGACGGGGAAAGAACGTTAGCACCCGGCTGGGCATGGCCCTGGGAGCAGCCGCACCTCTCCAACTCTGCCACTCGCTGGAGAGGCCTAGCAGGAAGCACCACCGCCACCATGACATATCTTCAAAGTATTGCTCTCGATCTTAAAATTCATGTGACTTTTGCACACTACTCTGTAATATATCCGTGTTGTATATAAAAATGTTTTTCCAGTGACTTAGAGTAAAATGATGCTCCAGGAAGCAGCATCATGCTACCTCACAGCTTTGTTCACGGCTTCCATGTTGAGAACCGTGCAGGTAAAGGTTTGAAAAGATTAAAGATATGTTTGCTTAGCATTTGCTCTGTCCTCATGCCAAACGCCTTCTTGCCAATAAAACAAAGTGCTTTAGGGTAAGCAAATTCCCAGAGCTGTCCTGGAGTGGTCTTAGAAAAAAAGGAAACTGGTATCCAGGAGTACCCTCTCCCCTAAGTTAAAAACCACCCTCAATGGGTAGCGGGTATAGCTTAGTGGTACAGCACGTGCTTGATGTGCACAAGGCCCTGGGTTCAATCCCCAATGCCTCCATTAAGGGGAGAAAATGAATAAAAATTTTTAAAAACCATCCTCAAAACACACTTAGGTAGAATACCTACGAACATGAGTTAATAATTAACCCAATGTTGCTCACTGTGGGAAAATTGTGATACAGTATTTAAGAAAAATTAGAAAGATGCACATTTGAACATAAAGTATGACCTTAACTATTTAAAAAAAAACATACCAGGTGGAGAGGATATAGTTCACTGATAGAGTGCATTGTTTAGCATGCATAGGGCCTGGGTTCATTCCCCAGTACCTCCATTAAAAAATAATAATAATAATAAATAAATAAACCTAATTATCCTCCCCCAAATACCAAAAATATATAAAAAAAAAATCTGGAAGGAAGTCTGCCAAAAATGTACGCTAGAACATGAGGGTAAATGGGGATGTCAGGCGGCCTCGGTGTGAACCCCCACCACCCACCATCACATGTGAGCTGTGTCATCTTGGACAAGGTATAACTCCCCTTTCTCATCTGTCAGATAGATATAATCATACCTAGTTCACAGTGGTTATCACGGGAACTGAATGAATAACGCACATAAGGCACTGAGCACGCTGCCAGGCACTGAGTAAGGTCAGTGCACGCGGAAGCTGATGACGGCAGTGGCCTCTAAGTGACAGGATAACAGGTTTGATTGCACCTGCCCCCCAGCTTCCAGCGCATACCTTTCTGGACTTCCCAAATGTTGTATAGATTTTTGAAATCTAAGAACACTTTTATGATCAGAAAACAATACACCGAAAAAGGGAGAGGAGCACAGAACCGATCTGCAGGTTTATGAAACGAACACAAGTCAGTCATGTGACTTTATAGCTAAACAATATTCAAAAAGAAGAAGAAATTACTAGTGTCTAATAGTAATGCAATTGTTTTCTTTTGAAAACCTAAAATGGCTTCTTGAATACAACTTACTTATCAAACAAAACGATGTCTGGGGTCCAAAGAGAGTCTGAAGGGACACGTATAACTTTTATTCCACCATAGTCATCAGGATTCCATCTTAATTTTACATCAACCCATTCCTTAAAAAGAAAGAAACCTGACTCAATTTCAAGAAAATTAATAGTCAAAAACAGTGAAAACTATACTCTCAACATTTTAGACATAAAATCACCTCTACTGCCAGTAGAGAAAACTCACCTCCACTGCCTTCCTCTGGGCACTGGAGGACAGCCCTGTCCCCTTGTGTGGTGACTCCAGCCATGGTCCCCACGAGACACCAGGGCTGGGCGCGTCCATGGCTCTGCTCAGCACCTCTTCTCCCACCAAATGACCAAGCCCAGGAGCTCAGCCATGGGCACCTAAGGCCGAGGTTCAAGGGACATTCTCTTTTCTAGCTGCATTGTCACTGCCTGGCTGGAAGGGTCCACGCACAGAGCAGCTGGATTTATTACACATTCCCCATATTGAAACACCTTGTCCAGCCTCCACCCAGTAACAACTCTGTAATCATGTCAAGTTAAGACTTGCACCCCAAACATTGTAAAATGATTATAAATCAAAAAAAATGTTAAAAAAAAAGACTTGCACCCCAAAGAAAGCATATATACCTTTTGGGTATATATGGGGTTTATATGTTTGGGGTTAGGAAACTGGTAGCAGGTATTAAAAAATCAGGGATGCCCTACTGTATAGCACAGGGAACTATATTCAATATCTTGTAATAGCCTGTAACAAAATAGTACATGAAAAGGAATAAAATCACAAGCTCAATTAAAAAAAATGTAAAAAAATAAATTAAAAATTAAAAAAATAAATTGAAAAAAAAAACCAGGGATAATAAAGAACAAAGCGAAGCACTCAACAGTTGTTGGGGACATATGTATGGCGGCCCAGAAAAAAGTCCTTTCTAGAAAAGGACTAGGAACATAAAAATAAAGCAATACATTCTTGCCTGTCCCCCTCACTCAGAGTAAGAGCCAAAACCCTCGAGTGGCCAAGGAGTGGCTGCTCATAACCTACACCAGAAGCAACCACCCGCCGCCTCCTGTAGCTTCCCGGACCCCATCCCCTACACCCCTCCCCACAGCTCCCTCACCTCTAGCCAGCTGGCCTCCTGGCTGCTCCTTAAACACACCAGGCCCCCTCCAGCCTCAGGACATTTGCCCTTCTGTGTCCCTCAGCCAGGGACACTCCTCCCCCAGATACTCACGTGGCTGGCTTACCCCTCCCTCCATCCACCTTCAAGTCTTTGCTCCAATATTACCTCCTCAGTGGCACTTCCCTGCCCGTTCTATAGAATTACAGTCCCCAACCCTCTCTTCTCCACTTTCCTTCTGTATTTTCCTCCAAGCTTACGCGCTTGAAAGGTACTATCCAACTTCCTATTTATTCCCCCGCCCCGGGAATGAAGTCCCCTGAAGGCCTAGACTTCTGTCTGTGTTGTTCACTGCTGTTTCCCCAGCGCCCAGAGCAGTGCCTTGCACACCACCGGCACTCAAATAATGTTAGCTGAAGGAACACACGACTCCATCTACCTCATCTTTCTGCATCCTGCCAATCCATCCCAAGACCAAACACTCCTATTCCCTTTGTGCCACAAACCCGCTGACAGCAGTGGCACAGCAAAGAGAGGGGCGGCCCTTGAGATTTTATACATACCTGTTTCAACCAGACATTTGTCGTCATTAACTGATTTTTCTCATCCTATAAAATAAAAATTTAAATAAGGCTGATTACATCAATTAGAGGAACAATAATTCTTTAAGAGTTGTCTCATTTCTATATAAACACTCTCCTCTCTCTAGTACCTACACTCGATTCATCAATCTGGTTCTCTAGAAAAGCAGCACCTTTTTTCTCCAGCCTAATTTCACGTTATTCCTTCCAACATACCCTGTACTTCAGAGCAGCTGCCCTCAAGTACTCCACTGGCTTTTTTAGATTTAACATTAACAGCCTCAGCTACTGCAGCTCCTCGAACCTAAGCCGCAATCTAAGGGGCGCAGCGTTAGTTTGTGTACTTAGCATTAAGGAAGAAGAAGGTGGAAAATGGATCGTGAGCTGTCGTTAATCATGAGACACGTCTGGATTTCAGAAGCACTGCAGTGGGGCGGGGACGCGCGTGTTACAAGCGGCGAGACCCCGTGTCTGTGTGTGTTCTGGAGGGGCTGTGACTTGCTGCTTGCCTCTGCGAAGGCACGAATCTGAATCTCTCTTGCGGAGCTGCTGTGTACAAAGCAACACTGAGGTCAGAGCCTTGAATGGCAACTTCGTAACGCCTCTACAGACTACTTGCCTAGAGAACGGAGGGCCCTTGGTACGTGCCACTCACACTTTCCTGCTGTCATATCTTTGCTTATGCCGGTCCTTCACGGAGTTTTCAAGGCCTAATTAAAGTGGCATCTTTTCCATTAAATTTTACTGAAATATCACAGAGCCAGCTGACCCAGTAAAAGATGGTTATGATTATCAACCACACACACAGGCCTGGTGCAGGGTACAATGCTCAGGGCACAGAGACCCACAGCAGTATGAGGGAATCCCTACTGGGGAGAGAGGACAGGGTGTAAACAGCTGAGGTGACTGGAGGGTCCCCATTCCCCACCCCACCCCATTAACAGTGAAGGACCCGGGAGAACGGAGGAGGCCAGAAGGAGGCTCATGTCTAGGGACAAAGGCAGCTGGTAGGTCCTTACATGGAAGGAACTGGTCCTAGGAAACACCACGTGGCCAGCCCTCTCATGCTGCGTTTTCCAACGAGCAATCTTCCTTCCTCAAAACACCAGAGCTGGAAAGGGCCTAGAGAATTTACCTACTGTAATCTCTCCATTTTGCAAATACGGAAACTGGGCCAGTGAGGCAACTTGCCTGAAAATCACACCACCAAGTAGTGGTAGAACCGATTCTAAGAACTCACAACCCCAAATTTTTAACCCTATCCCATCAGCTCTAGTGTCCACGCCAGTCATACACCTTTCCGAGTAACCGCTGATCCCCGTATTAGAATATGCCTTTCAGGCAAGAGATCTAAACAGAGACATTAATAATTAGGAAAGTTCTGGTAAACATATTAACTATGACGCTGCACGGTACTAGGTCATCTCTGAGACTATGGACCTTTTCCCCAGAAAAATGTGAACATGTAGATTTTGCTCTCTGGGCTGAGACCTAGTCAACACTCAGTGTGTTCAACAGAACACAACGATCCATAAATTCACAAAGGTGTGGGGTTAGCCTCTCCCTCAGGGGATGCAGCCTAATTTCGGCTCAAGTACCTCTCGAGCATCTATAATGCGGCCAACACAACGGAGGCCGCAACAGAAACAAAACCGAGTAAAGACAAACAGGATGACACTCGGGAGGAAACCAGAAATGAATGTGAACTACGCCTGAGCACAGTGGGTAAGTTTTAGTGGTGATGGTTGCTTTTTTTTTTTTAACCTGACCATAAAAATCAAAACAAACAAGCCAGCCCTGAGATTTTAAAAAGAGTGAGAACACATAGAAAATGAGATAGGAATCTGAGGAAACGTCAAGGAAGAGCCACTAAACATGACCACGAGGTTGAAGGGGAAAGACCTCAGCAATTAAAATGAACATAAAACCCCTGGGAAGCAAGTCAGCCAACCTTCTAGTCTCAATGTCCGGGGCCCTTGGCCCCCATCTTCCTTGACTCCAGTCCCCTCCTGCTCTTGGGGTCACTGACCCCACATCTTCTGGGCTCTTCTCTCAAGAAGCAATGCTTCCCCAACATCTCTGCTTGGCCAACCCTTGCTTCTACCACGTTCTGTGAACGTGGCTTCTGCTCTCCCTGCTTTAAGAACTCATCAATTCAAAGTTTTCAATAATCACCTCAGGCCAGCAATTCCAACCTGACATCCTCAGCCTTGTCTCTCACCTCTGAGCCCATCCTGACTTTCCAAGGGCCTCGTGAACTTTTTCTGTTGAATGTACCACAATGACTTCCTATCAAAAGCAAACCCATCACCTTCCCTGTCCCAAGACAACCAATTTTCTCTTTCAAACTGATCACTCTTCTAACCACATAGGCTTCAAAATTAGACCTCTCCCTCTATATTCAGTGCTCAAGTCCCATTCCTTCTTATCTGAGATCTCCTAACTTGCCTCTCAAGCTTCTAGTCTTTCACTCCCCAAAGCCACCTATTTAATTATAGTATTGATCTTGCTAAAGGATTGCTTTTCCCATGTCTGTGACCCATCGGATCTTTCATTCATCCAGCGTTTACTACGTGCCAGATGCCAGGTGAGGCTCCGGGACAGACACAAGGAATAAAGCTCACCCTGCTTTGAGGACACCATGCCAGGACATGCGTGCCAGTCAGTGTGGTGGGCGTTATATCAAAGGGCAAAGGGCCGTGGGGACAAAGGAGAGGCTGTCTGAGTAAGTCTGATGTCAGAGTCTGACAAATGAATTTGGCCTTGGAGGATAAATGGCTTGTGCTGAGAAGGAAAGTTCTGCAAACAGAAGGAATGACAGGAGCAGAGGCACAGTTCCTGCAGACCTCACCTCCTCCACCATCCTGTCAGGCCATTCTGCGCAGTGGGGCTCCCAGCAGGAACCTTTTGATCTAGACAGCCGAACAAAAGGGCTTAATATCAGTTCGGCACCTCTGATTATAATCTTCCTTGTTAACTGAAGTTCTTTCTTCTCCGCACACGGATCCTACACTGGGCACAAAGCCAGCTCAAGGGCCACTTCTACCTTGCTTTCTTTGATCACCTCAGTCCTCAAGGTCTGAATTCCCAGATCTGTGATATCACGATTTAATCCTGTAGTGTTCCACAGTGACTCCGTTTACATGCTTACAGTCCCAACTAGAAAGAAAGGCTGAGAGCCAGCCCTGCTGATCTTCCTTCCTACATCCCTATTTTTATCTATCTTTAAAATCTCTCTGTATTGCCGAGCAAAGGATCAAGCACAGAGTCCACATTCACTGACTTTCTGGAAGCAATTAGGTGACATATAGCAATCAACAGACTTGAAAAATGTATATCCTTTGATTCGCCACTTTTCTTGAGGAAAGGAGAAATGCAGACATTTATGCACAAAATATTCGTCACTGTCATTTATGACAGGAACAATTGGGAACAACATTCTCTTCTGTCAACAGTAGAGAATGTTTAAATAAATTATAAATTACCATAAAGCCATTAAAAATTACATTTAAAGATTATGTAATAACAAAAGAAAAGGTTCATCATGTAACAACAGGGGGAAAGCAGGAGTCAAAATTATATCTAAATAATATTCTAATTTTGTAACATATAAAAAAGGGCAAGAAATACAACAAAATGTTACCAATGGTCATCTCTGGTGGTAGGATTACAATTAATTTTTATTTTATTTGTATTTTTTGAACTTTCTAAATTCTCTCCAAAAATCACGCATCACTTCTCTAACCAGCAAATAAAAGCACACTTACAAACATTACTTACATACACACACATATATATATACTTGTTGACTATTCTGGGAGCACAGCAGGGAAATAATTATTGATTGACATGATCAGAACAAGAAGAAACTAGTTTAAAAATCAGTATGAACTTTTTAGTTAAAAACAGAAAGAATCTCAAAAAAAGAAAAAGAAAAAAAACAGAAAGAATCTCTCAACCATAAGAACAAGTTAAAAAGTTAAATCAAGGGAATTTACTCCCTGCTGATTGTCACAGGGAAAAACCTCTGAAATGTTTTAAGTGTGACGCTGAAGCAGTGATCTGTTGAGGTCCTTTTTGGTCCTAAAAGTCTACAACTCTACTCTTGGAGTTTTTGCTTTTAAAATTTTTGACTTTTTGATCATATTTTTTAACACATTTAAGGAGAAGCTTCCATAGAAAATGTTTAATATCTTCAAATTTATTTAAAAATAGACCTATGTTAATTACCAAATAAGAGAAAATGCTTTCTAAACGATACCAGATTATATAAACACACTGCATTCCCAGGTGACTGGTGTAATCATTTTCCCTGGTGAGTTGCTTGAGGAAGAAGACTTGTGTTCATTCACTTTTGTAACCTCTGTGGCCTGAGGCAGTGCCCGGGCACACAATACACTCTCCCCACCCCCGAGTGAAATGGAATATTAATGACACGCATACCTACCACGTCCACTAGTTGAGATATTGCAAGGCCAAACTTGATTTTTATTTTGTCATTCAGGTGTTCCACAGGACGAACCCATCTTTCGTAGTCTTGAAATAAGTCCTTAAACAGACTATCTTCATGTTTTGCAATAAAGGATGGTTCAGCTAATCCTGTATAACAAATTTTTAAAAGTTAGTGGATTGGCTCCTCTCCCACCAGATACCTCTACTTAAATAAAAAAAAAAAAAGTTCGGCGTTACTAACATACTAACAAACCGAAGTATTATTTAAGCTATTATCAAAGGAGATTTTTAAATGAAATATTAATACAAGTGTCTGCGACCAACAAGGGACACTCTGGTTTGGATATACTTCTTAGTTAATTCAGGTTATTCGCATGGAAATACACTGAGTTCAGTAAGAAGCACTCAGTACTTCATAGAGTAATTTGAAATCTAAGTAATGAAAGCATTTAAATTACCAAAGCTAAGGGGGTTGCTCGTCATAAAATTCCAAACCTAGAAAACAGATAGATTAAAGTTCACTGGTCAACTATAAATATAAAATAAACACGCTGTAATTTACAAGCTTTTAATATACAAACGTATAAATACTGAATAAATTATTCAGATTTCCATACCTTTGTTTGCCATACATTTGTATACAATTACCTTAGGGCCTAAGATTTAAAAAGAAAAACAAATTTTTTTTAAAGTTTCAGATGCCAAAGCCAAAGACTGGTTAGATTTAAGGGTCACAGTTACATTTATACTTTTACTGAGCTTAAATATGTCTCTTGGAAATAAGCTTTCAGTGTTGTATGGACGCTGGAGCCTCTGTTTAGGAAATGTCGAATGTGGGAAATTCAAGGATGACATTTACTCAAGACTCACAATTTTACAAAGGAAAAGTATGTATTTAAAACAAAATGTCACTGGCTTCTTTACCATAAAGTGTACACACAAGGACCTGGAGTAGCTATCGCTGCTCTTTCTTTGAACTAAAAGAAACGATCTAACAGAAAGTTAGCACTCTCACGCCTGGTGCCAGTGACGTGCTCTTGTTCACTTTTACTACCTCCTTCGACACTGAGTCAACATCAGGAAGCACAGTGGTCCCACCAGCTGCCCTCCGTGAATGCCAGCACGGGGACCGTCCTCCCGGGCGGCACCACATACATGCGCAGCAACTCCCTTCCCTGCTGCCCACTGACTCCACGACAGCTCAGCACGCTCTTCCCGTCTAGATCAGAGATTGTCTTATCCTGACGAAATTTAAAATCCCTTCTTCTCTCACCTGAGTTCTCAGCGTTAAGAATAAAATGCCATCAGGCACATCTTGCTCATCTGTACCATGCAGAAACCAGAAGGCAATTCGTGCCCCCGGTTAGTGATTCTCTCTAACCAAAAGGCAAAATCCGGGAACACACATGTGATAATAATAGCTCTTCCACGTGGCTGGCTATTAATGTCATGTGATAGCCAACACTAATTATACTAATTAATAAAGGGACTGTATTAATCATCAGTGCTGCTTTCCCGCCAAGCAGAGGAACTTGTGCCTGGCTTTACAAGCATCGTACCAACGGCAGGCCTTAAAGCCGTCTCTGGCACATGGAATTCATTCTCCTTTCAATGATATCGTGGGGGTCCTGGTCTCTTCTCTGACTTCAGCAACAAAATTCATCAATTTTACACCATAAAGTTATTTTATATTTATTCAAGAAAATAATTGTTTCACCAGAGAGGTCGCTGTCCTTTGAAAATGTCACAAATGCTTTTTGGGCTGCCATTTTTTGACAAAGTTTCATAACAAAAGAACTCCTGGGTACTGTAGGAATGGATTACTGATAGGGTGAAATCTGGTTTTCAGATAATCACTGTTTTGCTTTTCTTTTTAAGGGAGTATATGTGAAATCACCGTATTTGCAGGTACATTTTTCCCAGCACACACAGATCTATAATCTGTATGCACACCACACAGCAAAATTCTGAATCACACATTACTATTTACTATCACTATTTTCGAGCCACTAATCCATTTTTATAAAATGGAATATAATGCAACAGCTAATGTCAACAACTACCCTTTAATTATCTGAAGCTTAGCGAAACTCCACAACGTTAATGTGTTAGTTAAGAAAAGCAACCTAGACATTTCTTTAAAATGTAAACATTAAGAACACCTCCTATTTCTTAAATCCACCCATTTCCCAGCAAGCCCACTGCCACGGTCCTAGCACAAGCTACCTGCATCTGTCGTCAGGACTAGGCAAGCCTGCCATCCTCAGCGGGTGCCAGGCGGTTTCTCAGCGCCCCTAGTGGTTCTCTGCACAGATACACAAGCAGTCGTTTCAAAACACAAATCTGATGTTACCCCCTTGCTTAAAACCCTTCTGTAGCCTGTAGCCTTCCACTAATTCAAGATAGACTGAAATCCTCGGGGCCAAATGTGCTGGATCTGTCCCCTCCAGGCTGTCTCTCCCCTTTGCTCTTTCCAGCTACACTGACAGTTCAGCCTCTCAAACACTCCACACTGTTCCCCCCTGTGAGGAGTGCTTGTCCTCCCTGTCTGACATGCTCTCCCTCCCCTTCACCCAGTCGACTCCCACCCATCCTTCAGATCGCACTTCTTCAGGGCTCTGTCCTGCCCCCAAAGTCTACACTGGGTTCTCCGCATAAAAACACGTTCCTTATCTGAGGTGTCCTTCTACAGTCTCTGATGAATTTGCTTAAAGTCTGTCTTCCCAGCTGTGGTGCAAACTCATGGCAACAGGTCCTGTGTTTTATTCACCATTATAACCCCAGCGCCTAACAACATACTGGCATAGAGTAGGCACTCCATTTGTTGAATGAATACATGGATGAATAAGGAGCTGGTACCATCTGACAATTCCCATTTATCTCTAATAATTCAGAATTTCATCACTGGTTGTGAAACAACTGCCACAATTTTGCTATTTTGCTAATTAAGGATGACGAGTCACTAGACAGCTTCTTAACAGTAGAGAGACCTTGTCTGACTCAGATCTGAATGTGCAGAGAGGCAACACAACACGCTAAGAACTCAGGATTCTACGTCAACAGGCTGGGGTCCATCTAGTCTCTAATACTTACTGTCTGACCTGAGGGCAAGTTACTCAACTTCTTTGTGTATTAGTTTTTACATCTGTGAAACTGGTCTAAAACAATACCTAAAAAGGTTACTGAGAGGATTAAATAAAACTGTGCACAGAAGTGCCAGCACAGGGTCGTGCTTATTAGTCCATAAATGATTGCTAAAGTAATGATAACTGACAGACCTCAAAAGGCAAACACACAAAAATACTGCAGCAAAAGCAATCACTGCCTGCAGAGCTACTGACCTCCACCTAGAACTTCCCAAATAGCCCAACGAAGATCATCTCCTGGGCTAGTGAGTATATAGCTCAGTGGTAAAGTGCATTCCTAGCACGCATGAGGTCCAGGGTTCAATCCCCAGCACCTCCATTAAAAACAAAAACAAGTAAATAAAACTAATTACCATACCCTCCCCCCAAAAAGAAAAAAATTATAAGAATAATTAAAAAACAAAAAGATCATCTCCCTATGGATTACCCCAGGCAAGCAACCCTTGCAAAAACACGAAGGAAGAACGTGTCTGTGGCACTGGACACTCAACACAGCGCAATGACAACTCAACAAAAAGCTTTCCTCCAGCCTATAACCTTCACAGCTAATAATGCTAATCAGAATACCAGCCTACTAACAGCACGTAAATCACAAATCTCAGAAAAACAGAGACCCAAGCAGTGATGCACACTAAAAGCAGGACGAGAACCAAAAAAAATTAATGGGCAATTCTCTTGAAGCAGTTAAAAATGCAACAAGAGGAAAACTAAATTGAATAAGTAAAAGATAGAAATATGTTATCATGTCATTGACTCTCTGAGATTTGAACTTGGGCTTTACAAATCCATTTGTAACACCGAGTATCGTGACGAGGGCTGTCTCTGCTCGAGGACTGAGAATGACTGATCAAACACGTGTCCCTTTCAAGCTATTTAGTGAAGCCACACATATTTTCAAAGAAATGTAACCTTGATCTTTAACTTCAGTAGCCTGATTAAGAAAGGATGCAAAACTGCAAAGCTGAAAATCGTAATTTGAATAGTTGGCGCCACTAATGAGCTGTTAACTTTCACATGCCACCATTTTCTAATCTGCATAAATAAGGATATGCTGCAAAATGTCAACAGCTGTTCAATGTGTGTGGCAAGAACTCTTCGATCTGTTGTATTTTAAATTTTTCCATCATAAAACATGAATAAAAAGGGTAACTTCTGCTTTGCTGCCTGTTATGCAGATAAAATGAAAGAGCACATTACCTTGTATCTCGGATAGTGTCTAAGGCAGTTGAATTTTTTTTTAGTTTTCTCCACTAAATTCATAGGCAGCTAAATCAATAGATAGCTAAAGATTTAAAAAAAAAACCAATTCCAGGAAGATAAGAGAGGATAGTGTCCTCTACTGGCATTCTTCTGGGAAGAACTATGATTTTCTTATCAAAAAGTATTGGGAAAAAAGTCAACCAAGGTGCTCTGCAGCTAAATATGAATATTCACAGTCTTGACAATCTTCAGATAAAGAATTAACAGATAACATCTGCTATAAGTTTCTTCCATAAATTCTTCCTAAATCTTTAGCATCTGCTATAGCCTGGGTGTATTAGACCCTAATGTGTGGTAACTCGTTCACCTCAGTCATTCATTCAACAAACATTGAGTGGCTGCCTCTGTGCTGGGGCAAAGCAGAAGACTCTGGTACCTACCTTCCTGGGAGACAAATTTGCATTTGTTTACTTTCATTATATCATAATTATAAACTGGATGGCTGTGCAGAGAACACCCCCTTGTGTATCTGAACATGGCTGCAGTCTGAAATCTGACATAGAATTTCTCAACACTATTGACATTTCAGGCTGGATAATTCTTTGTTGGGGGGGGGGAGGGTCTGTCTCCTGCACTATAGGATATTTGGCAGCATCCCAGGCTTCCATCCGCTACATATATCGCCCTTCATGTGACAACCAAAACCATCTCCAGACATTGCCAAATATCCTCGGTGCGGCAGAGGGTAGGGTAGGATGGGGGGTTGGGGGTAATGCACAAACCTGCCCCTGGTTGAGAATCACTGGTCTACTAGTAGCCAGTAAGTGGCAGAGGGAGAAATAGGACCCAGATTTGTTTTTCTCAAAATACTTTAATTACAACAGTAATGTATGATCACTGTCAGGACTCCAGCCAAAAGTACACAAGGAGTAGGAATTCTCTCTCTCCTCATCTCCCTTCCTCCAAGGTCAACCACTGTTAAGTTTATTGTGTAGACATTTTAAAATACACACACACACACAGAGGAAGAACAAGTGTTTACTTTTTAACTTCTGCAGCTTGCTTTTTCAACCAATTCTATATGTCAAAGTATATCCACGCATCTCCACACTTTTCTTCACAAGCTGCAAACCGGTCTGGGCTACGGGTGTATCATCATTCACGTAAGCTTTCACCACTGGTGGGCATTTATACAGTCTTCAGTTTGGGGTGACTTCTACCAATGCTACAACGGGCAAATGCTGTAGTTAACGTCCTTGTACATCTATTTTTCCACACTTTTACAAGGACTTCGATGACACCGAGGTGGAATTGCTGAGTCAAGGGTATATACGTTTTAAATTTTGCTAGTTATTGCCAATAGCCTTTCCTTTCTTCTTTATAGGCTGCTGAAGAATGAAACAATGTATCTAAAAAGGTGTGTAAGAGTGATATATTATATGTCCCCAATTCATAATTAAGCCAGTCCTGGAGTAATCTTCCCCTACAGGGCTCTGTGTATGTTTTTTAAGTTAACATAGTGTCTCCTGTTCCTTTTTTAAAGCTCCTCTCTGCAGCAGCGCCAGGAGGGCTATTTTAAGCAACAGCAAGATAAAGAAGTGAACCTAATCAACCATTTTGTAAATGAGAAGAAATCTGTACTATATCCAACATCTTCAATGTGGCAGATAGGTATGCTTCCACATCATTCTTTTAAGTATTGCAGATGAGAGGCAGAGGGGTTTTTTCCCCCCACTCCAGGGTTTTCATTATATCTTCTATTGATTTTTATCACAGAATTACAGGATAAAGTTTCTCTGTAACTGATATGCATTAGTAAACCTAATTTAACATCCTGCCCTGACTCTCAGAACACCTGCAGTAAGAAAATGACCTGAGGCAGTTAAATTTAGATCCAGTCAATAATTTTTCAAGAAGAGACAACTTTCATCCTTTGAAAGTCTGAGCATCATCAGATTAACTAAATGCAGAGTTCACTATTGTAATTTGACACCATAAACCTCTCCACAGGCAATAAATATGTATTATGGGCTAGGAGATTTACAGTGTTATGAACTGAAATACCCAATGGTACATGAAGATGCCTCGGTCCACTACAGCCTGCGCGACTTTGATAAGGCTCTTGCAGATTTCCTCCTTAGGGTCATCTAGTTATGAGTGAGTAGTGGGGACTGGAAGGAAACATGAAGACAGGCTGTTTGTTAAGATGATGGGACAGTGCTTAGTTTCTACTGGTCTTATGTGGATAGTTCATTGTAACTTCTCTATCTCCATAGCTGCTGCCATTGGATCCTCCTGATAATCCATCCACTTGATATGAATAGGAAACTGTCTACAATCTTGCTACTCAAAGTGTGGTTCTCTGATCAGCAACATCTGTATCACCTGGGTGCTTGCTAGAAATGCAGAATCTCAGGCCCCGCCTCCAATCTACTGAATCAGTGGCTACATGCTAACAACATCCCCAGGGATTCCTGTGATATTTTT
Organism: Vicugna pacos; assembly: GCF_048564905.1. Classification (NCBI taxonomy): domain Eukaryota; kingdom Metazoa; phylum Chordata; class Mammalia; order Artiodactyla; family Camelidae; genus Vicugna; species Vicugna pacos. Next base: position 23,389,544 of record NC_133013.1, on the reverse strand, counting down.
TGGTCGATGCTGCTGGCATCTCATGGACAGAGGTCAGGGCTGCTGCCAAACAGCCTACAAGGCAGGACAATCTCCCATAACAAAGCATTCCCCGGCCCCAAATGTCAGAGGTTGGGAAATCCTGAGCGAGAGGAAAATGGTTTTGCCCAACTCCATATATACACCATTGATCATAAAATAAAAAGAAAGAAAGAATATCAAAAGTTCATATTGTCCTTTTTTGTCAAAATTCAAATATTCACATTTAATTCCGATTTTTACTGGCAAAAGGCTATATGTGATAATTCTACGTTAGAAGGAAAGAGCCTGAGGTCACTGAACAAAACACGGTTAGGAGAAACAGTATCATGCTTCCTCAATTTGGAAACAACACGTAAAATTTTACTCGCAGAGCAGAAAAGGATCATTAAAAATAATCTCCCCATCCTATTGTCATTATAAAACTACACCTATGCTGCTCTGGAGAGCAGATTTCCAAAGAAACAAATTGGAAACTATTCCAGAATTTACCAGCTCTCATTGTCAAGACATGCTTATTTAATATTAAACTTAAAATTATATCTGAAAAAATTTAATTCCAATTCTTAGGGGAGAAAAATAATGCTATAAGAAGAAAAATTTTCTGTACTGAAAACTCACATCCTAATTATAAAAAGTTACTTGCTGGATCTAATTTTTCGATTACAGGCTGGGAAAAAACCCTATTCTGACAAATGAAAACCTCTTCGAAGTTCTGTCGATAAGCTACATTTACAAAATCAGGTGCATCTGAAATGTATCAGGAGCTACACAAATAAAACCCTACCTTCCAGGTGCCCACAGCTGAGCTTACAGAGCATATTTAGTGTTTGCAAGGAAAAAAATAATTTTTAATTTCAAATTAAACTGTGTGAAAAGTTTATGTCCTTACTTAAGGCACCTAGATACTCTTTTGGATGTAATCATAACAGAAGTAGAGAGGACAGTCACTATATGTGTATTTCTATTATCTTCTTAAAAGTATTAATGAAAATGACTAAAGGGGAGAAGAAAAATATCTTTCTTAGCTTTCACCAAAATTCAAGTTTCAACCATTGAAAACGTCACACAACTACACAGCGAAGGAATGTAACTGACTAATGACTAATTTACATAAATCACTCTCAATCATACTCAGGTCAGTTTAAAAGGCTTGTATTATCTTAATGTACTAGGTTAATTATCCACACTTTAATACAGACAAAATTGCCTCTTGAGCCACCTTTCACAGCTAAGTAAGGCTGCTGGCAGACCAGACATTTTCTATTCCTAGAGACTGGCTCCCAGAAAACCATAAAGAAGAGTTATTAAGACCCTAAGATGAATATGAAAACAATAAAAATGTAAATGTAAAATTAACTATGGTTCAAAGGACCTAAAATCCATCTATAACCACCCTCTAATTTCAAAGATGGACAAATAAAGGATCAGCAAGGTCAAGCAATATGCTCAAAGAAACACAGCAAATTAATGGCAGGTGTCCTGATTCCAGATAGTACTTCAGCCACCCTACAATCAAAGGCAGTTTTACACAAAAGCGTACTAACATTTAGGAGCAAGTGTGCAATTCCATTATCTGTTCAACATTTGTTCTTTAAACGATCACTTACTAGGAGCACATGGAATCTTGGAATTATAGAGCTGGAGAGAGAGAAGCCTTTAATGATCCCTCATCTTACAGATGAGGAAACTAATATCCAGAGAGATCTTACTATTCCATTCGTTCATCAACAAACATTTACTGGGCTCCTACAATAAGCTAGGTCTCTGCAATACAAAGATACACAGGATAAGATCACAGTTCTTAAGGAGCTCATGTGGGACAAAGGGAAAGAAAATACAAATGTAATACAACATGGTGGTTATTATAAGAGAGGTATTCACTAAGTGGAGTGGGGACAGAAAAGAATTAATCAGCTCTGATTGTTTGGATAGAACACTGAACACCAAGCATGCACAGACAGCTATTCACATCATTTAATCTTGGCTATATTTTATATTTTAAAAGATGAAAAAAGTTCCACTTCACCAAAAAGCATAGGGAGCCACTGTTTTCTGAGTGTCACGCATAGCACCTGGCATTTCATACACATTATTCAAACCTGAAGATGACTCAGAGGTAAGCAGTATTTTTCCCATTTTTCAAAATGACTCAGAGGTAAGCCATGTTAGCCACATTTTTCAAAGCTTGTCCAAGTCAGGATACACTAGTCATAATTTGAACCCAGGTTTGTCTGGCTCCAAAATCACATTCCTTTCTTTCTGTTAAATTATGACTTCCTCTGCACAGGATTTTCTTTATGTGTTTTAATCATCCTCCACATTATTTCTCTTAAGTCTATTTTAAGCAATACATCCTGCAATAAATAATTCTAGTCTTCAAGATGACCACTTTCTAGAAGCAGGAATCAGAGTTTTAAAACCTGAAGGAAGGAAAAGACAAGAAACTGTTCTGCTTAGACCCAAATAAAGTTTCCCCTTTTAAAGAAACTCACTCAGAAAAACTGAAATACTGACATGAACTTCAGCTTTTATTTCTTGCTTGAAGAATTCTTACCTTTTCTCCAATTTGATCACACTACAGGACTCCATAATTGGTAGTATTTTTCTTCAAGGTATTAAGAGGGCTGACTCAAACTTTCTAAAGCTTTCCATTTGAAAAAGTACTGTGTGTTTTCTTTTGTTGTTTCTATTCCAATCCAAAATATTTTTTTAAATTGAAGTACAGTTAATGTGTCAACTTCTGGTGTACAACATCATGTTCCATCATACATATACATACATATATTCATTCCCATTCTTTTTCATTATAGGTTACAAGATATTGAATATAGTTCCCTGTGCTATACAGAAGAAATTCGTTTTTATCTATTTTATATATAGTAGTTAATATTTGCAAATCTCCAACTCCCAATTTATCCCTTCCTACCCGCTTTCTCCCTGGTAACCGTTTGTTTACTATATCTGTGAGCCAGTCCAGAACATTTTGACATAGAGAAGGCTTTAAAAAAGCTCTATTCCAAGACGCTAAAGAGGAATTCAGGATGCAAACAGCCAGCAGCCAGGGAAATCCGCTGCCCAGAATTCTACAGCTAACACATTTCATCTTCCAGCAAAAGGAAAGATTTCAAATGCTAAGGGGTGAGTTGGGAAGGAGGGCGAGGACCAAGGGGTAAAAGATCAAGTCCTAACCCCTGGTATTAAACCCAAGCAGCCTCCATACTTGCCTGTGAATAAGTAACAACGTGAGAAGCCCAGCTGAAACCAAGAAAGGAAAGCCCTGCCGGATAACAACCGCATCTTTTACTGAGAAAGTTTTTACCTAAGTATTTACTAAGTCATCCAGCAATCTCCAGCGATTCAGGTCATGGAACAAAAGCCAAAGCGGCCTATTCTCAGCATTTAAATGAATACACCTGAGCATTTAAACGGACCCCCCCCCCACTCCAAGCCCCCAGGAGAAAAATAAAACCGCCCTCCGTAATAAGGTTTTCAGTGCGGGCCGCAGCCTCGCGGCTCTCGGGGACCCGGCCACCCCGCGCCCCCCGGCCGCCCAGGCTCACCTAGCGGCGCACCGCCCCCCGCGCCCGCCGGACCCCAGTGCCCCGCGACCAGCTGAAAGAGGAGGAAGTGGAGCGGGCGAAGCCCGAGGCTGAGGACCGCGCGCCCCAACCTCCGCGCTGCCATCGCCCGGCTGCCTGTGCTCCCGCGGAGAAGCGGACTCCGCGGACGAAGCCGGGAGCGTGTGCTGGAGCGCACGGTGATCGGCCTCGCGCCTTTGGGCGGGCTCGGGCGCGGGAGGAGGGTCCGCGCGCGTGGCCCCGCCCCAACCCCCGCCTCCAGCTGCCTCTTACCCAGACCTCGCCCCGCCCCGTCCCTTCTGGCCCCGCCCCGTCCGCGCATAGCCCCGCCTCAGCTCCGCCCAGTCGCTTCTCCAGCCTCGCGTTTGGCCCCACCCTCTCTATTCTAGCTCCGCCTTTTTCACACCTGGCCCTGCCTCACCACCCTGGCCCCGCCTCCAGGCCCGACTTTTGCCGGGCGCGACCTTGGAGCTCAGAGTCCCGGGAAGGGGAAGGCCAGAGAATGGCATCACTGGCAGGTCCTTAGTCCAACTACAGGATGACCTTGGGCAAGCCACCTGTGATAACTACCTGTAATTCATGTCTGCTCTGTACCCAGCACCAAGAGGGGAACCAGACGGACAGACGGCTCTCAGCTGACAGAAAACCAGTAAACATAAATAGTTATTGAGTTGCGATGAGGGATGCAAAGGAAACAAGTGGGAGGCTGAAACCTAGTGGAATGGGACTTGCCCCTAAATTCCGGGCTGAGGCTCTCTCCAGTCAGCCGCACCGCCCACTCAATTCGTCCTTGCGGGTTAAATACCAGTCGCAGCCTGCCTGCCTCATGTGGCTGTCATGGGGGCCAAGTGACCCCCAACAGCAGACCAGCGAGGTGACCCTGGGCAAGTCACCCTCCCTCCTTGGACCTGTTTCTTCATCCTTAAAACGAGGTGGATAAACTAGAGGACTCAGAAGGTCCAGCTCTGACACTCATTGAAGCCATCCACAGAAATAATGTAGGTGGCCTAAATGGGGACAATGCCCTCCGTGTCATCATCAGTTAACCTTAGTAAACGTTAGCGATTCCATCTGCTACGGACACTTAGCAACTCCTGTGGTGACCGATGATGACTGCTGGAAGCCCATCACAAATTCCGTGAGACCCTGTATTTATTTCATCCTTCCTTTTCATAATTGATTAGAAAGTTTCATTTGGCTGAAGAGATTCAGGCAAATCATTTCTAAACTTCAGCGGCAGTGAGTCTCACTGATTCTTCACAGAAAACTTTATAGAGTTGACACCGCTAAGACTCCTCGTGAGCAGAAATAGCACTCCAGGCTCCAGACTCTGTGAATGTTTAAAAACTAAACCTGGTTGCAAAGAATCCAAATGGTGAAATTTAGTGAAGACTTTTTTCCCTCAGTCTAAGTACAACCAGGAAAATGGAAAGCAGAGCCACTGAAGTTAGTCTCCTTCGGCTGGACTTAAAGCAAGAAAAGGGGCCATGGAAAATGACAACCAGGTTAGTCACTAATTACACTTCTACACAGGAAGTGAAGGCAGTACCTATTGTCCCTACATTGCAAATTTCTGTTTTGCTCTGATGAATTTATGGGGCAGGGAGACACTTAGGCGATTCATCCTAACCGTGTTTGGAGGAAGTAAAGTGTTATTTCACTTTCAAAGCTGGGGGATTTGAAACTGAGTGGCTGAATAACCATTGAAGGTCACAATACCTGTCAGTGGAAAAACTAGAATTCAGTGGTTGTTGGCTCAGCCACGGCGAGCATAATTGGAACTCCTAGGCCTCCCCAGAGTGTCATATCAATAATCATGAGAACAACGGTTATTTATATAATCTGTGAAAAACTCCACTGGCTGTTGTTACTAGTTTTAAGTGAGAGGCAAAGTGTGTAATGTGTTGGGCACTTGAAAACTCAAGCAAATAATTATAGCATATAATGTATGTGTCTTGGATGGTTTTTTCTGGAAGGATACACTGATTAACTCTCAGTGGAAGCAGCACCTGGCTCTGATAACAGCATTTTCACGCTGCTAGGAGACGCTGGCTGACCACACAGCAGTGACAACTGCAGCTGTTGCTGTGGCCACCGCCTACAAAGGTCCCCCGGAGTAGCAGCTGTCCACCAACTTTCTGAGATTTGATCGAAAAGACAGTCAGGCAATCTACAGTGCACCCGCGTCCCAGACACCACATTTCCTCTGGAGCAGCAGGATTTGTTATTACACTTTCCAGTCTTCACCCATCCTACTCTCTCCCTTTCCCTGAATATCCAAACCCATCCTTTCTTCAAGATCCATTTCAAACGCCACTTGTCCCAGGGCGTCTCACCTACTTCCCCCCACCAACCACAGCTATCTTGCGTCTCCAAACTTCCAGAACAGTTCACTCTGATTTCTCTCACAGCACTTATCACGTTCCATCTTCTTGTCCATTTCTCTATAAATCTTACATCCTCTACTAGATAATGAGCTCCTAGGCCTGGAGTCTAGGTCTTATTCATCTTTAGAATATCTGCCAGCCAGTCAGTGCCTGGCCACAGAAAGTAGAGTAAGTATCATAGTAACCTTGCCAGGTAGTGGGGGAATGTAATAATGGAGCACTTTCTAATATACTAGCACATTCAGTCTCCAGCAGTATTATAAGGGCAGTACTTTTATTACCCTTGTTTTGTTTTGATCTCTCCTTCTTGCTTCTCTTGGCAGGTTTCTCTTCTTCCCTCCAGACTCTGCATGTTGAGAATTCCACAGGCTCAAACCTGGACCTAGTCTCTCATCTCTGTACACTCCGCACCTGCCTCCGCACCCTCCTTCTGTGATCTCATCCGTTTCCTTGGCTTTAAAAATCTTCCACAAACTGACAAGAACCAGATTCACACTCAGGTGCCAATCTCACCTCTGTGTATGTGACACCATCTTCACTTGGGCATGTGACTTATTATGTTTCAACCCATTTTGTCCTCTCAAGTCTCCCCATCTCCATCCATGGCACCGCCATCCAGCTTATTACTCAGGCTAACAACACGGAGGTCATTCTTGGTTCCTCCCTCTGTGTCACCCACCAAGGCTAACTCAACTCTAAGTGCTGTTTACCTGGAATTTACCTGGAATCCATAGCCCACTCCTCTCCTCTCCTGCTACTACAGTCAGGTCCATGCTTATCTGTAGCTGAGACTCCTGCCCTGCATGCCCAGCACCTTCTGCAAAGGCACCTGAGTGACCATCTGAAACAGAAACCAAATCCCAAGCCCTTGCCAGGATTGTTAGTGACCCTGCTGCTGCCTGCACTAACACGGCCCCCTACACACACATACATGCACGCACACATGTGCACACTGTGTTCCTGCTTCTTTGGCCCCCTTCAGTCTCTGGAACCAGCCAGCAGGGTCCTGCCTTGACTTAATCGGCTCCCTCTGCCTGCCCTATTCTATCCCCACCCTCCCCTCCTTGTTTTGCCTAAGTCCTTCCAGACTGAGCGTATTTGTCACCTCTTGAGTGACACATCGAGCTAAGTTGGGTCTCCCACTCCTCCACCCGTTATTCTCCATCACTGTCCCCGTCCCCTCCCCTCACCACATTAGTCACAATTTGTCATTACATAATTCTAGTGTGCCTGATTCCCCCGATAGAACATTACCCGCAGACGGGCCGCAGCTGTGTCTGTCATCCACCGGGATGTGCCCAGTATACTGAGCGTGCAGCAGATGCTCCACACGTCCGTCGGGTGAAGAAATGAATGTTAAGTCGTTTGTCGCAGATCTCCCAGGAGCGAGGTAGAAAATGGTGAGCAGGGGCTCAAACCCAGCTGGCCTGACTTCAAACTAAACTTCTCCTCTCTGTGGCCCCACCCCTTAGCTTTAAAAAAGACCCCTTAAAACTTGCCTTGTGGAAGGTAAAGCTGGTAACGCATTCAGCTGCCGGCCCCAAGTGTTCAATAGGTGCCGCTAGTATTACTCGTGTGGCAATTATTCTCTGATGTGCTTTTCCACGTAAGCAAACCCTTAAGCAAAGGGCAGCTGGTGCTTTGGAGTTAAAAGCACGTGCATGGAAGGGAATTAGGAGGCCAAATAACTAACAGGAATCAAAAATAAACTTTGTCATCTGCAAGTGCTACGACCTAACGAGCTGTCTTTCATACCAATGTTGTTGGATTTTCTTTTTTATAACGGGGTCAACTGAGCTAAATTCAGAGCTGGGCAGATTCTCCGAATCTTCCATTCAGCATTTCCATTATGGCTGGGTGATAAATTCTGCTGTGAGCCTTTAAGATGAGAGCCAAACCAAAAAGTTAATTAAAGATAAAAATGGGTGCTGTCAATTTTACTGCTGAAATTAAATGCATTTTCACAGATTAAAGGAAAAAAGCAAGTATTGATAGGATATTAAAATCCAATCCTTCAAAAGAAATGATACGAAAATAAAAGGTCCCTTTCAGGGGCTATTTCAATGGCTGTAATCAAAATGTAAAAGTGCAGACGTATTTCAATGCAGAGAGCTTTAAAAGAAAATTGGCCATATTTTTACCAGATGGTAACAACTAAATAGTAGCACATAAAATCAAATATCACAAAAAGTATAAACCATGTATAAAACTGAGCTGTCTCAACAGAATTTAATAATAGCATATATATATATGTGTGTGTGTATATATATGTATGTATATATATGTATATATATATACATATATATATATGCCACAATGTCAAAGACTCAATTACCAATAGAAAAATACAAGAGAACAAGGAAATGGCAATTCACGACAAAACAGAGTAAATTATAATGTATCCTGGACAAATACTGGCTCTTGTTACAAATGAAGATACTGTTTTCCACCTCGAGAAAGTACCCTACAATATCCCATGCCCCCTAAATGTTGAAAACTTTTGTACCTGGAAATGATGAATCATATCATGAAAGAATTTTATTTAAGACAAATATGAACAATAGTGTATTGTGTACTTGTAACGTGTAAAAGGATAGATTGTAAATTAAATCTTTTCTACACACACACACACACAAAATCGTTAACTATGTAGAGGTACTGGATATGGTAATTAGCTTGATTGTGGTGATCATTTCACAATGTGTATGTATATTAAACATCAAGTTGTACACCTTAAAGAAACACAAGTTGTATATGCCAATGATAGCTCAATAAAGCCGCTAAAAAATAAAAATAATTTCTACAGTTTAAAAGACAAATGTGAATTTCTGTAGATAAATTCCTTCAGCAGATTTGCAGTTACGTACTATGCAAAAGTTCAACATCTGTATACTAGAAACAACTTACTAGATTTATTGCATTAAGTGAAATGTTCTTCATAGGAGACATACTATTATACATTTTTAAAAGAAACGTATGCCCCTATTTAATGTCTTGAAAACATAATTGCAAATATTTGATTCTGTGCAAAAGGTAGCATGGAAATATCCTTATCAAATATACAGCCTGTATTTCACTCACCTTCTATTCTAGAAATAAAAGGTATTTATAGAGCTGACACATATACTAAAAATAAATCCAAAGGACAAATGATTCTGCATGTGCAGACTCCAAATACTCCAGCAGTTTGTAGCTATGCAACAGGGGAACTGCGTCTTGGACTCTAATTCATTGATTGCCAATTTAATTGTTCTCAGACTCTTCCCACCTCAGTCAAGGGGTATGAAGAAATTCTGATCCTCAAAAGCACTCAAAAAATTCAAGATTAAATGTATTTCACTTCCATTTGTAATTTGTAAACTGCTACATAACACCTTGAGGGACATGGATAAAGTAAAACCAAAACAGAGCTGTTTCTCTACTATGTTTGCGAACCTGCTTTAATCATCCACTCCCCTGATTTATGCAGCAAGGTTCACTTTGGCATCCAGCTTCATTTCCTGTGGAATACTAATCGATGTCACGCTTTATGGGAAAAAAGCAAGACCAGATGAGCAACCTTTCAGCAACACAAAAGGCTCTCCCACTGAAGGTTAGAGTTAATGTATGGCATTGATCGTTCTAGAGAATCGATGGTCTTTGAACTAATTCTAAGCCACCTGATCCAAGGCTCTGAAAATTGGAAATCATTTGCTAATTTCCAGTTCACAGCTGCCTCACATGAGACACCATCTTTCCTTGCTCTTCTACAACACACCTGATTAATTTTATCAATTTTTGAAAACTAGAAAGAATACTTGAAGTCACCTGTAAGGAAAAGGATATTTTTGATCCTTGATTACGTCGGATCTTCTCAGCCACTGGGGAACCAGAGTTGAAACTGCTTGTGCTTTGGATGCTGATCTGATCTCTCCAGTGGGAAACAGATTGGGAAATACAGAAAGTTCTAGACATTGGGAAGTGCGCAATCTTTGGTCTTTGCTGTGAGATAAACATGAGTGTGAATCCTTGCTGTCACTTCCTGGCTATTCATTCAACAAATATTTGAGAATCTATTTGCCAAGTTCCCGGGATGATGCAGAGAACAAGATAGATGACGTCCCTGCCTGGGGAAGGAAAGCAAAAATAAACAAGATCATTTCAGAATTTGATAAGAATTCTTGAAGAAATAAATGGAAAAAGAGAAAGTGATGGAGTAGAGGTGAGGGGTTCTACTTTGGATTGGGTGGTCAGAAAATGCCTTTCTGAGGAAGTGACCTGAATGAGGACCTGGAGACAGAGAAAGTGCCAGGCATGCAGAGTGCAGTGGGGAAGAGCATCTCCGATAGAGGGGATGAGCTAGGTGAAGACCTTAAGGTAAAAAAGAACTGGATGTGAGGGAAGGACCGAGAGGAGTCAGGTACAGAGTGTCATCAACGAGAGAGGGGGCGTGCGGTGAGGTGCGGTTGTTCAGAATGAAGACAATGGACTTTACTCTCTGGACAATGGAAAGTGGGGCTGATTCAAGGTTATATTGAAGATTATATTGTTTGGGTAGTGGGGGTCCTCTTAAAGCAAAATACCAAATTGAATATGAAATTGGGTATTTATTTATAATGAAGAAAACTCAAAAAATTACGGTTTTAAAAAGTTCACAAGTATCGCAGTATCTAGAAAACCATAGTCCGATGAACTGACACACCTGTAGAGTATTTTCCCTCCCTGCTTTTTTGGGATGACATGAGCTGCATCCTCCTCTTATAATTTCATACATCTGAAGACCGGAAGAGTTTGCCATAGACCAGCTTCTGACTCCACACACTTCAAGCCTGTTTCCTTTCCACTGTCTAGACACTTCCGACGAGGAGAGGCATAGAAGACGCTGCTCCTGAGACGACAAATGTCCCTACACCTTGCTGTCGTGATGCTGGGTAGGCTGGCACAGTGGGTGGAAGGAAAGGGCCTGGAAGGCATTTCCACACTGGGATGACTAACAATAACCTCCCTGCCCATGAACGTGACTCCGAATAAATACATTCCATTACAGCCATGACCACTCCAAAGACTTCCAAAAGGAGGGGAGGTTTGTGTGGAAACAGACAGTAGTGCTTATAAACTGCAGTTAAAAGATCTTATTTTTGGAAACTCTCCAAAAACATATGAGCATAAGCCACACTGTTAGGGTCCTTCCCAGGGCCCTGGAGTTTAAGCTTCGCTAATAAATTTGTGAAATTCTCTAATGGGAAACTGATAAAAGGGTAAGACATGTGCTCACGTGCTCTGATTCATTTATAAAGATCACTCTAGCAGTTAGGGGGAGAAGGGCTGGAGGGGGACAAGTCGGGGAGGCTCCCATAGAAGCCCAGGCAAGAGATGACAGTCCTGGTTTGCGCTGCAAGGGTGGCACCGGAGCTGTGTGACTTGGTACAAGCAACTCACCTTTTCTGAGCTTTGGTTTTCTCAACTACCTAATAGAAAGGTTGCCTCTAAATCCCAGGGCACACAGAAAGTCCTCAATGACTGACTGCTATAATTACACTAAATGCTTTACAAGGTTATGGTGAGAACTAGCACTAACAGATAGAAAGTAACTGACACACACTGTGTACTCAACAAACGGTAGCTTCTGCTCTGTTGTACTGGGAAACAGGGCTTTCTAAGGCTGCAAAATGCTCTAGAAAAGCAATGAGAAGGAAAAAACATACTTTAAATTCCCCTTTAAGACTATTTTAAAATGGCTTTTCTGTAATTTGCCAGAGTCCACCAGTATGCTTATTCAGCATCTGAACTGGGCCGGTGCCACAAGTTAGCAGCGGCTAACTCTGCGCAAGATAGTGTGGGGAACTTTTACTTGATCCGTGGTGTTTTTTCAAAGTGAGCATGTACTCCCTTTGTAATCGGAAGAAGTAAGTTATTAGATTGTTTAGGACTCAGAAGACAATTTACCCTGGACTCTCTCATTCTGTATGACTGAATTTTTCAGAGAATGTTATTATATAAGGCTCTAGGGTACAGAATCAAAGATGTACCCTTTACTAGTGTTAGGCATAAAGGAGCTTAGAGAAGAGATACTTCCTGCCGGGATGAAAGGAAGCCAAAATCCTCTCCAACTGTGAGACCTACTTCAATGGTAACTAACAAATTCATATACATACATTTACTCAAAGAGTCAATCCAGCTTCCATTTTTATTGGGCTCTTATGGGAGAAAATAGGGGAAAGCAGGCTCCTTTTAAAATCTGTACTGCTAATATGAACATATAGTATAAAGATGGATTTAAAATAAACCAAGACAGGACCCCTCAATCTCACTTCTGGGTATATTCCCAAGAGAAATTAAGACACATGTTCATACAAAAACTTATACATGAGTATTCAAAGCAGCAATATTCATAATAGCCAAAAAAAAAAAAAAGAAATAACTCTAATGTCCAAAAATTGATGGATAAAATGTGGTATAATCACACAATGGAATATTATTCAGAAATAAAAAGGAAATTAATTTATGCTATTCTTTCATCTAGTAAACAAAGAACTGAATTACAGTACACACTACAACATGGATGAACCTTGAAAACATTACACTAAGTGAAAGAGGCCATTCACAAAGGATCACATATCATATGATTTCATTTACATGAAATTTCCAGAATAGGTGACTCTGTATAGACAGAAAGTAGATTAGTGGTTGTGAAGGGCTGAGGAAGGAGCTGCGGGTGATGGCAAAGTGGTGCAGGATTTCTTTCCAGGGTGATGAAAATGCTCTGAAATTGACTGCGGTGTTAGTTGCACAAGTCAGTGAATATACTGAAAGCCACTTAAGTGTATTCCTTAAATGAGTGAACTGCATGATAAATAAGTTATACATCAATAAAGCTGCCACCAAAAAAAAATTTTAAATAAATGAATAAATAAACCAAGAAAGGCAAACAACTATCTTATTTCATGTAATTCTGAATTCATTCAAGAATGGGCACAGGGAACTATATTCAGTAATGAAAAAGAATATGAAAATGAATATATGTATGTATATATATGTCTGAAACATTCTTTACACCAGAAATTGACACATTATAACTGATGATATTTCAACTTAAAAAAAAAAAGAATGGACAATTCCCAATTAGTCTGATGAATGGAATTAAAGTTGCATGATTAATTTAAACAGTGCCTTTAGATACCAATTATATATTTTAAATTGTGCATGATAAAACCAATAAAACCACACATTTATTAGAATGTTATATACTTTCATGGGGAATATCTTTATATGCATTATGCTAACAAGAACTATAAATGATTCACAGCTTTGCCTGCATAAACACAAAAAGCCTTCAGTATATCCATATCAAAAAACAAAATTAAAAAAACAAAAAAATAAATAAAATTAAAATGCAAATGCTAAAATGAGAAAACACTGTAATGTGCATGACAAAGAGCTATTCTTGACAGAGCTCATAAATGAATTTTTTAAAAGGTAAATGCTCTGATAGAAAATTGAGCAGCCAAGGAGATGGACAGTGCACAAAAGAATACAAATGAACAATATCTGGAAGAAAAAGGAAAAACAAAAAGCGTTTGAAATGGTTTTACTCACTATGTGATGTGCAAGTTTATCAAGTTCTTTCCCCTCCAGGGATATTAGTGTCCACTTGATTTCAGGCCAAAACAGTAACAAGAGATGTTAGGAAATTTAAAGAGTAGTTCATCATGTTCATTTACTGTCTTTAAATCTGACTGTAACTACTTATCTGAGTTAGAGACCTTGGTCATCCTTTACTCCCTCTCCCTCATCCCTCAGTCTGTGGGCCCCTCAGCCCCTGTTTCCTGTACCGCTGTCTGAGACCCTCATCTTCCCTTGCCTGACTATTTCAGCAGCCTCCTAGCTGCTCTCCCTGCCTTATCGCTTCCCACTTAATCCATCTTCTGGACTCCAGGAGTTAGAGTGTCATTGTTTCTCTCCTTTACTCAAAAATCTCAGTGGCCTCTGCATCATATAGAGCACAAACTCCAAGACTGGTGAAGCTGTCCTCTCTTCTTAGCTTACATGTCCAACCTCATCTCTGGACATTACTCTTCTTCCCCCGACAAGCTCTGCTGTTGCTCTGCTCAGCTACTGACTTCCCATAAAAATGGGAAGCTCTCCCATTGCCAGGCCTTTACACAAGCAGTTCCCTCTGCCTTTACTCCCTAGTCTCAGGATGCAGCCACCTGGAGTCTAGCACGTCCTCCATATTATTAAGTAGATGATGACAGCCCTCCCTGCTTTTCCTACAAGACTGCACATTAAGGACTGAGGACATGTCTTACTCATCCACAAATCCCCATCACCTAAAATTACCAGGAACATGGTAAACATAAAGAAATAAAGAAATGAATCCACTTTCTGATTTTTCAGAATGTGGAATATTTTTGCATTGCTAAAACAAATATTTTCATGGAGCTTTCAAAGTGCTAGACTGTAGAAATTCCAGTTTCGCTTATTTTCTGATTAAGAACACAAGCAGTAAAATTATATGCAGGAACACATGATTTTTTTTCCACACATGTAACTCCCCATAATGAAATCAAGATTTTGATTTTGCAGTTTGACTCAAGATTGAAAACGTTTAGCTTTTTGGTTTCCTATTTATTTCCATCAAGGTGCACCTGCACCAGTAATGCTCCTGGGGGAAACCACGAGTCTTGCCCTGGGAGAGAATGAAATACTTGCCGTTGCTGGAGAAGCACCCCCGTTTAGATGAGGATTGCTAAGCGTGCATTCAGGATGCATCATCAGAAACCAGAGGGCTCTGAAACCTAGGGCTAAAAATATGCCACAGAGCAGAGGAAAAAGAGGCTGGGTGAGAATCTAAGCTAGCAGTCAGCCCTAGAGCAGGAAAGACGCAGGTGTAGAGTAGCCCCTGCTGCACCCTCATCACCTGCTTTTCCCCCAACATAATGAAATTATTTCAACAAAAGGGTATGTCGAAATCTGTTCATCATGAGGATAAAGTTCTGAAGACTTGCTCCTAATATGGTGGAAAAATATGCAAGGCTCTCTTACACACTACGGTCCCTGAAGTGGTCGTAACTTGAAGCATTAAAGAGGTGGTCAGAGTATGGAAACCCCACCAGTTCCACTGACCTGGATGGAAAAGGGGTGTATTTTAGGATTTCACTCCAGTGTTATCAAGAGCCACTGTTCATTCATTAACATTTATTTGCTGCCTAACATGTGTCAGTTTCTGTTCACCAGTGTTCCTGCAGTGGTTAAGTGGTTGGATTCTGGATATAATCTGGAGGTGAAACCAACATGGGGGAGGGTATATAACTCAGTAGTAGAGTGCATGCTTAGCATGCATGAGGTCCTGGGTTCAAGCCCCAGAACTTCCATTAAAAAAAAAAAGGATAAATAAACCTAATTACCTGCCTCCTATCAAGAAAAAAACCAACAGGATTTATCAGTTCACTTCTCCATCTACTGCCACTTCCCTATATAAAGATGGAAAGGTGGTCATTTTAAGATACATAGTCAATTCTCACTATTTACAGATTCTGCATTTGCAGATTTGCTCGTAACCCCAAGTCAATACTTGCAGTGCTTTTGTGGTCACTGCCAACAGGCACAGAACCGCAAAAGTCCTTGAATTGCCTGATGTGCACGTTTCCAGCTGAAGTCAAGGCGACACTCTGCATTATTTCAGCTTATACTGTAAACAAGTGTTCTTCTTTCAGTCTGTTTTGTGCTACATTTTTCAGATTTTTGTGCTTTTTGTTGATGATTTTGCTTTTAAAAATGCCCCCTTGGCGTCGTGCTGGCCAGTGTTCCTAAGAGCAGTGATGTGCCTTACGGAGAAAACACGTGCATTAGATAAGCTTCATTCAGGTGAGTTATAGTGCTCTGGGTCATGAGGACAATATTATTACCAATGTACACCAGGTAAGATGTCTTTAAACAGAAGCACACTTAAAACAAGGTTATGTATTGATCCATTTATGAAAGTGGTGTGACCGGAGGCTCAAAGAAACCTGATCCGTTACTTCGCTAGGAGCAATGGCTCAGCATTTGCTAATTCAGTGCTCATGGTGACGGTAGCTACCACGAATAACAAGAATCAAGCAGCACTGCTCCACAGCACTTCTATCAGAGAGGCCTCCATCCTAAGTGAACTCTGAGCAAAACTCAGCAGTGGAGCTCCTTTAGTCAAACTGAACATTCTCACCTGCTGGTTCTACTTGTCCTCTGTGCTCTTAGTTTCTGCTGCACAGCATTCCGCGTGGTTTGGGCTGTGACTGTGGGCAGCCTGTCCTAGCTGCAGGGTGCTCAGCTTTCTTTCCTCACACCCACATATCAAGTCTGGCTTGGCTCAGCCCACATGTTCATTCTCAAACCCATCTCTGGAGAAGGACACAGATAGTCTGGCCAGATTGAAGGATGTACTCACCTCTGGGACAGGAGTGGGGTTCTCTGACTAATAGACCTACCAGGACCACCTGGAGAAGAAAGGTGGAAAACCAGAGCCTAAAAGCCGTAGCTAAGAGGAATGACGAACTGAAGGCAGTGGTCATCTCTCTCAGGGGTAGAGGGAAATGAGATCTGAAAGGGGGCTTCAAAAGTACTGATTAATTCACTTCTGAAGACGGGCAGTGGATACACAGGGCTTCTGTTCTAATTACGCCTTTCATGTTTTATCATAACTACTTATTTGTGCAAGGGTGTATGTGCACGCACACACAATATGCAGTATGAACAGCCATTAGTACCAAAGGCCAGCAAACCTAGAAGAGGGGTGTGATTCTTATTTCACTGGACAGGCCTCAGATCGGGTAATGTCAGATGAGGCCTCGGAGAAGGGCAGCTGTTTTTGCTCAAATTGGGCTCCAGGTTCTCCAAGACAGTAGGGTAACAACAGAATAAAAATCTTCAGTGCACGTTTCCCATCTTTCTTTGTGATGTTTACACTTCTGCCAATTTTAACATCTTATTTAAAAGTAACTGCAAGGGTGGCCACAGCATACATAAAGCATGAAAAGACCATAGCCCTATTAACCATGTAACCTTCAACAATTACTGCTAGAGAAATTTTTCCTTCACCATTTTCATTCTTTCCAAATTTTATTCCAAAAAAAAAAAAAAGGAGGTTGTGATTAAGATGTCCATCTAAAAAGAGTAATCATCATTACAATATTCAACTGGACAGAAATAATAAGGACCCAAGTCAGTTGGTACCATCCTATTTTCCCACTAGGTAAGTTTAAAAAAAAGTCAAAGCTTTCTCAGCAGGGAAGAGGAGGACAGCTTTTACACTGAAATGGTGCCCCAAATGAGTTATAAAATCCCTGACTTTGTCTTCTTTTTTTTTTCTTTCTGACTTTGTCTTCTATTTATCCTTTTCTTTCTGTTCTTTTTCCTTCTTCTCGCGTTCAGCTTTAGCTTCTTCTTCCTCATGTTTTTTGATCAACTGTTCCACTTCCTTTTGCTTGAGAACTCTGATGACTGTCTTTCCATTCTCTCTTGTTAGTGTGGCAATTTCCACTGGAAGCAAACACACATCTGTATCACAGGCAAGCATACTTTGCCAACACAGGTAACAGGCAACCACAGTTTAATCTCTTCACATCATCTGAGCCAGAGTTCACCACTCTTCCACGTTTTATGCTGAGTATGATTCATGGATACTTTTAGGGGAACAAAAGTCCTTCAATCGCACAATGTTTTTATTAACATTGTTGCCTTAACATTGTCTCTTCATCCATCCTCACCTCCTGAGCTGCTGTTCTGTCACTTTCTGGGAAAAACTGCAATCAGCCAATTAGTCTAGCTGGCCTGACAAGAAGGAACCACAATTTCCTTGTTGGGACCTCCGAACTCTCAGCCAGAATCTTTAACTAGTACGAACACTTATTTTTCAAGGACTTTTCAAAACAAAGACATGAGAAGCAGCTCCCATGACTATGGATGA
Organism: Vicugna pacos; assembly: GCF_048564905.1. Lineage (NCBI taxonomy): Eukaryota > Metazoa > Chordata > Mammalia > Artiodactyla > Camelidae > Vicugna > Vicugna pacos. The sequence goes on along the minus strand of NC_133013.1, from coordinate 23,371,635 downwards.
GAAAAGAAGACTGATACCAGAAGGAGAAGGAATTTTTTGAGTAGGGGAAATTGAGAGGTGCCTCCTTGCAATCACGGAGAAGTAGACAAGAGGGCAATCTACAAGTAAATGGCATTTTTTTAAGGAACATGTGGAGCTAAGTTATCCTAAACAAAACCAACACATTAAGTTACCACAATTTTTGTAAAACATTTATAAATAAATGATCATGTAAACATTAGCTAAATAAAGCATTTAAAATTGCAAACATGGGCTTAACAAAGGAGACCAGTAGATTCAGAAGAACAGAGGGAACCACAACCCACGCCAGTGTTACAGCTCTGCTAAAGGACACCGACATATACACATAAAGGTCTAACCACTTCCACATTCTTTACTGAATGCACACATGAGCACAGACATCATTGTCAAGAAGTAGATGACCATTACCTCCAAGTAGCACGGCTCAGATTTTACTCTGAACATTGAGATCAATCAGACTCAAGGCCTTAAGCTTGGAGTGCAGTGCAGGATTGTGGCTCCACAACTTATCAATGGTGACCCTGGTCAAGTCTTAGGAAGTCGCTGAGACCACCTAACTTATAAGGCTGCTGTTTCAGTGAACTATGGTAACATGTTAACGGCCTAACATGTAGCCACTCAGTCAATTCCCTCACTAAGCAAACAGATTCGAGGAGTGGACGTACCTTTTTCAGCAGAGAGTTTGCTAACATCCATGGTCTTATTTAGAACTTTAATAGCTAAAGCAAGTGCTGACTTCAGAGTCATTTCTCCCTCTTTGTAGTCTTGTTTTAACATTGACACAGCTGCCTATAAAACATAAAGAAGAATCAACATGGAGAATTTCCTCTCAATTTTTGCATTTTTTATAAACATGGATTGATGAGAATATGCCTAAATTATTGTTGGTATTATAACCAATATAATCAATTTTGATGGCAGGGAGGGGAGACACGGGATAGGGATGTGAAGGGGGCTGCTGATGCTCTATGAATGGATCCCAGGGATCCGTGATAACATTCAGGGGGGGTCTGTGAACTAGCACGTGAAAAAAAACTACATCTTATTTTCACAGCTTCTAATTGAAAGTCAGCATTTCCTTTCATTATAATTAGAGGCAATAAGCCCAAGCAGTATCAGCTGTACCTGCGACTTCATCACCAACGGAAACCACAGACATTTTAGTCACGTTAAGATTGCTGCAGCTACCTTAAATACTGTTTACGCTCATCGCTACTTCAAAGTTACGGCAGTTATTAAGCCTTTTGCTAGATTTTATAGCAACACAAACATACTCACAGCGCTGTTATTTCCAATGCACGTGGCTTTCCATCCCCCGTAATTTCCGCTAGGGTCACTCTGATAGAGCTGAAAGCCATAGTGCTTATCCCAGCCAATGTAAAGCAATGAAACACCGAAGGGACGTTTGCCTTTAACGGGGGGGGGGAAAAAGCCAAACACATCAACACTCTGAATTTAGTTATCACCATGGTTACTTGAGCTCACTGACTGTGGCTAACCCCTTTTCTGTGAAGTTAAGTGTTCATAAACTGCTTCGTGTTCTGGACACCACAGATAAGCTCCATCAAAAATTTCACTTTTGTTTCTAGGATCTGGACGCAGCCAGGAAAGGGAATAAAGACACAGAGGACCAGTGCTGAATTTCATTATTATGTAAAAATCAATTCGTTTCCAGATTTGAGAATGTTATTTTGGTCTTTCAATAGTCTATTAATAAAACACTTAACAGTCTACACAGTGGAACCCAGTTAGTTCATGAGGCAGGAATGGATGAAAAGTGTCTACTTATTTCATTTTCATTCTCTTTTTTACTGCCTCAAAAAGGTTATTACTCATAAAATGTTTCAACTTTTTGTAATAAAATTTCCAAAGGATTCAGTACCTCCAAACTGTGTATAAGCTTGTTTGATATCACACAGTGCTGTGACCAACTGCTCACAAGGAATGGGCTCCTGATATTGCAATAAATACCTAGGATAAAGAAACTGGAATATTAATAGTTTTCTCTGAAACACTGCATCTACACTGTACGCAAAATACTCTCTGAAAAGAAATCAATGCCACGGGGACAACATAATAGTCACTTGTAATCTGAAGGGGGAGAGGGGAAGGCATGGCAACGTCTTACCCTTACAGTAATATTTTACAAGTTTGGTTAAAGAAAAAAAAATTAATTTTCAATTAATAGGTTTTTAATGACTTTAATCTTTGCAAAAATGAGTTCTTAGAAAGATCGAAACTAATTTATGTGTCATCAATTACACTATTTATGAACATACCTTTGAGCAATGAGCCTCAGTTCATTAGTCAGAACGTTAGCATCAGAAGTTATGCCGGCCACACTGCAGGCCATATCCCTTGAGGAGAAGACAGACATCAGTTAGTTTGCCTACAATACATTGGTCTGTAAGCAGAGAAGACGTTTCCCGGGTATTTACAAGTTTTCAAAAGTACCAAGTTCTATTAGAAATTCACCATATTTGCTTCACAGCTGCTACGCCCTTCAGACAAAAACTACGGAAGTTTTATCTTCACAGACTTTCAGCTTGATGTCATTCAGCATGAAACATAAACAAATGCACCCTTAAGTTCTTTACAAGAGATGCATTTATCATCACCCTGTGAACAGGGCAAGACAATAAACACTAGGAAGCTAAAGTAAATCCTGAGAAGATTCAACTACAAAGAAAAAGGTTTTGCTAGACAGGAAGATGGATTACTCCACACTCTTGGGCAGTAAGTACTCTCACCTCCTAAAGCCTGGCTTGATGAGGGTGACTGTGAGGGGACCCAAGGGCAAGATATTTTATAAGGCTGCCTAGGAAGTCCAGGGCTAGGCTCACATGAGGGATGCAATTTCTTTCTTTGCTCCCTGTTCCCTGAAGGCTGCCCTGGCTCTCCTACAGCCTAGACACCCTCTGGCACTGTACCTAGTCAAGCCTGCAAGCTGCTGAGAGGGCCCAACAGTGACTCTGAAGGGATGACCCCTCTCTGGATGAGTGTATCAAAAGGGCCTTATGACCAGCATTCACCTGGCCCACCAGAGAAGGGAAAGTCTCCAATTGGCAAACCCAGCTCTCTGGTGGCTGCAAAGCCCTGCACATCCAACTATAAACAGAAACTTCACTAAGTGTACAGGGCTCAACTAAACTGTTCCCAGATCTGCAGGAGACCTGTTCTTTGGTAAGATTCAGTATAATTCAATAAAATTCCTGAGTAACCATTCTAAACAATACCTTCAGGGCCTGCTATATGCCAGACGCTACGCTAGTTTATTTCATTTATTTTATTGTATTTCATTAAACTACCACAACCACCCTAGAAGGCTCTGAGGCCCAGGGAAGTTAAACAGTTGGTCTGAAGTCACACAGCTTGTACTGGCGGGCCCTAGATTTAACCTGAACTCTTATCACTGCACAATGCTGTTTCTCCAAGAAGTATTTAGCCCTGAACTTAAAAATGAATAAACCCATGGTCCTGGGCTTCATGGAGGTTTCAATCAAAATAAATTAAAAGCAAAAATTTTCAGAAGTAAAAACATAACAAACTGTTCAATTCTACCGTGTCACATTTGAGAGAGAAATGGCCCTCCCAAAATACATGAGATCCCACTTTTGTGAGAAAGTGAGATTATTTAAACTCTCTTCCCTAAAATTTCACTTATTTCACTTACTCATTCAGTTTATAAATTTTTTCAGAAAAAAAGACTTCATCAAGAAGCTTGTGGATGTTGCGTCTCTCTGCTGCGAGCAAAACGCCGTCGTTGGCTAAAATTCCCAAACAGGTGCCTGCATGTCCAATAGCTTCCATGGCATATTCAACTTGGTACAAGCGACCTACAAAACACAAGCGGTGAGAAAGCATGCCTCTCCGCCTTGTTCCTGAACCACTGGTCCAAGAGAAGTCAGCAACAACGCTGGCAGGCTATAAACAAGAGGCCCACTTTTACTCTTAAGATACACGTAATCAACCTGGTGACCATAATTACTTTAAAGTACAAAAAGGATGAACAACTTAGTATTTTAAAAAAAAGTATGTAGGTTTTTCCCTCCTAAAATTCAAGCACTTAAAGATAATTTTTTTTTTTAAATTTGAGACAGATTTAACAATTTCTGTTTTACCTTCTGGGGAAAATATAGTGGTCCTGGAGTCATATCTTCGAGACTGCAAAGGGAAAACATACAAATGATTTCTACCCACTCAAAGTAAGCCAACTCCTGCAAGCCCACAAATCATCACAAAGAGCATATCCTGGTACACAACAGTGAGCGTGAGAGGAAACTGATAAGGAAGAAGACACCATCCATCTCTTTTTCCTTCCACTTCAGTTTTCTCATGCAAGTCTGTAAGCTAAGTACAAGCAATACCATTTATCAGGCAACAGCTTACTGGCATGTGTATTAACTCACCATGGTTTCTGAACTTTATATAATTCCTGTAACAAGAAAACAGAATCACTATTAAAATAAAATTTACAGTTTAACAATTTAAAAAGCATTTCCTGATTACTCCCCCACCCCCACCAAAAATATGTTTTGTTCACTCCCTTCGTTCAGCTAACATTTACTCTGTAACCTTTACCCTGCACCAGGCACTATGCTAGATGCTGGAACACCCGGATAGGTAAGACCAATCCCCTTCCTGAAGAGCTTACAGTCTTCAGGTAGCCAGGTGAAGGAGGCAGACAGACTAGACAAACAGAAAGCAATGCGGGAATAGAGGCATTAAAGGTAGAGGGGGACCAGGGATGGAGAAAATCAAGAAAGTACTTTTTTTGGTGAAACAAATACAGAAAATGAGCCCAAATTACAGATGGGAGAGGCAGAAATAAGGCTGAGAACCTTCAGGTCTCAGGAAGAAAGGGGGTAGGAGAAGGGAAGGGCATTCCAGGCAGAGGAGAAAGCTTGAGCAAAGGGTAGGTCAATGAATAGAGAAGACGAATTGCTGAAACTTAAAAAAATGGAATATGAACAAACCAGAGAACTAAGCAAGTATCCAGGTCATGCAGAGCTTTGAATGCCAAGTTACGAGGCTCAGGCTATCTCCAGAGAATGATACGGGATCGTGATCTATAAAGGGGAGGGGAAGGGCGGTAATCTTTGGCATTATTACTATTCCTACAAAAGACAATACTGGGGCTCAGCATGATTTAGTGGAAAAGTCAAACTTTGGACTCCAGAACCAATCTTCCCCAACAGTGGAATATCGGTTATTAAGAACGGAAAGAAGCAGGGATCAGGACCTGAAGAGCCTGCGTGCCCAGGTAAAAACCGTGAATTTTACCTCTTAAGTAATGGGGCTCTACCGAATGATGCTGGGCCAAAGAGCCACAGGAGCTGACGGCTATTTTAGAGGGCGCACTCCGGATGGCGAGGACCGGGGCAGGGTAACCAGTTACGAGACTACTGCAACAGACGGGTGAAAGGTAGGGCTCGCCCTGGGCAGAGACCCGGGAGGGCAAAGAGAGGAGGGCCGCCGGCGGTTCTGACCGCGCGTCCCCACGCCTGACGCCGGACAACCGCCGGACGCGAGTTCACCCGCACCTCGGCCCAGCAGGCTAACTTTCACGTACGGACTCTCCCAGAGCCCGAGGCTCCGACTCCCCCGTCCTGCCCACCGGGCCCCGCGCCCCACCGCTCCGCGCACGGAAGCCCGACGGCGGCCGGCCGGGACCAGTCCCGGGGCAGGACCGTCACCGAGGAGCTGGTGCAGAGTCATCATGCCCACGGCTCCTCGGCGGCCGCCGCAGGCCGGGGCCCGCTCTGCCGCGACGCTCACGACCCCCGCCCGCGGGGAAGCGGCCCAGCTTCCGCGGGTGCCCAGGGGGGAACGCTCACCGGAAGGAAGACGCTGAAGAGTCCAGACCCAAACCGAGCGCCTTTCTTCGCGGAACCCACCGCCGCTGCGCGAGGCTCCGCTGCTAATATGGCCCCCGCGCGTGCGCAGAACCACCGGGGGCGGGGCCGCCAAGGACGCGGAAGTCCTTCCGGGGGGCGGGGCGAGAGCCAGGTGCCCTCGTGGGAGCTGGGGGGGTAGGGTGCGACGGCTCTGGCAGGGGTCCGCAGCCCGGGGAGGGGGCACCATAGCCTGGGGAGGAGGGCAGGAGCACCCCGGCCAAGGAGGAAGTAGGAGTATAGCTAATGTCCCTTTCCCACGCTTTGCGCTCTGTTTTCACTTTCACTTTCACTTTCTTTTCAGCGCTAAGTCATAGGCCCAGGAGAGCAATGGTGTGGGAGCTTCTGTCAGTTGCTAACTTTTCCTGCCCTGTTCTCAGAATGGTCCCAAGCACGTCACACGTTACCCTTCGACTTGCCTCTTCGTATCATCTCCCTTCCTGAATTTGTCCTCCACTTTTATTGCTGATACACACACTTTTGGACATATAAAGCAAATTATGGTGGGGTTTACGTCTTTGGGAGAACTTTTACTTTGGTCTCCTCCTCTGCTTTTCACCTTTTCAGAAAGGATTCCCCTGACCAATCTAGTGAAAGCAATACCCTACCATCACCACACACACACACACACACACACACACACACACACACACACACACACACGTTATCTTCTATATAGAAATTATCATGTTTACTAGTTTACGTGTTCATTGTCCATCTCTCCTTTCCACAGTTTTTCTCATCTGGCTTCAGTCCCTATGTAAACTATCTACTATTCATGTTTTAAGTTTCTTCGAGCTGGATGGTTGAGTAGGTCTGGGTTAATGTGTAGTCATGTGCATATGGTGTCCGCCAAGAAGAGCTCCACAGGGCAGGGACTTTGTCCTCTTCATGTCGGGCAAAAAATTATTATTGAGGGATCCCAGCTTTTAAAAGGAGGTAACCTAGGGATGAGTTGTGTCTTGAGGTCTCTCCTGTCATTTCTGCTTCCCAGGCACACAGGGAGGTGAGCCAAGGTGAAATGGCAAGGGCCACACCCAGACAAGTGGTGCCCTGAAGCATCTTTAGGTAGCAGGTAGCCTATGGAATCTCTGAGGATCTCTGCCACCTTTGTTTACTCTGCAGAATTAAGCATTAAGAATTATAAGTGAGAGGGAGAATTTCTTAGGTCAAAAGAAGAGGGCTCAGTTGAGATAAAAGGGCAGAAATAAGAATGAGTTTGACAAGTTTGGGTGACAGAGTAGTTCAGTCTGGCCAGAGTAAAGGAGGAAAGGGATTTAGGCTAAATCGTAGAATGCCTTCAGTGCCAGAATTTTTTTTCTGTAGGAAATGAGAAAAGGGGATTAAAGTGATATTTCAGGATGATGAAGCCTCATCTCCTATCCCACATGTTCCTCCTACAGTGTGGCATGGATGCTCCCATTTAGAGATTCTGTGTCCCCTTGCCCTAAATCTGGGTGGGCCTGTGACTGCAATGGAAGTAACATCATATGACTTCCAAAGACAGGTCATAAATGATGGTATATATCTGTCTTGTTCTCTTGGGATGATGGTTCTTGGAATCTGGGACCCTATGGTGAGGGAGCAGAGACCAAGTAGAGAGATGTTGCACCATCAGCCCAGATGAGGTTCCAGCATGACCTGCCAGATTTGTGAGTGAGGATGCCTCCAGATGATTCTAGTCCCCAGTCACTCAGTTTCCCCCAACCATCATATCTCCCCCAGCATTCATGTCTTCCCAGCTGAGGCCCCAAGCATTGTGGAGCAGAGACAAGGTATCCCAAGGCCTGTCTGAATTCATGGCATGCAGAATCCATAAGATAAAAAAATGAGCTTTTAAGCCACTGGGTTTTTGGTTAAATTGTCACACAGCAATATATTGTAACTAGAATTTTTATCTGTCCCTAATGTGATGGATGTAGGCTGGAGAGATTAAGGATAAGAGGACCAGAAAGTAAAGTTCTGTTGCAGTCTAGACAGGATTAAAAACTGGACAGAAAAAGATACACACAAGAATAGTCTTTGCCGGACATGTGGAATTGATTTCAAATCTAGAACTGGGTTTTCTCCTCTCTGGTTGAAGGAACCAAAGGCTGGCCCTTGTAGACGTGTGTCCATTTTAACAGTTCATCGGACGGATGTTTATTAAAGGTGTGCTAGAGGCCCGGCAAACAGCTAGGTTCTGAAAATAATATGAAATAAACTATTCAATTTATGCCACCGAAGAGTTTACAGGCTACATGGAACTGATTTATTGGAGATAAGCTAGGGCAAACACCCAGTAGTGAAATATCAATAGCAAGACAGCATGTATTTAAATATTGAAATAGTGGTCAATATACTGCAATAGGAATTCCGTGAAAGCGAATCCGAGTTAGCAGGAGGAACAAGCAAGCGGGAAATCTGTAGTTCATGGTGTAAGAAAAGGAACACTGGTTTGGGAGTGAAGTATAAGTTTCAGCTTATTTTTCTGGTCCCCAATTTCCTGAATGATCAAGCCAGATAAAAATCACAATCTCTTAAATTTGAGAAACGTTAAGTGCTTTCCGGTGATGACCTCATGTGAGCCTCCTGACACAGGTGTGTGTGTGAGCCCACGGCAGGCCTGGGAGAAGAGGGAGGAGAAGGAAGCAGTGTGGGGCCCTGGCTCTCTTGGAGCAAATTCCTTCAATTTTTTAAGCAAGTAAGAATGACCAGGGTTCTAGACCTGAGTCATCTGCCCTGAATGGATAGTTAAAACAAGACTAAGTAAACAGCTGTTTACTAAAATCATACCAAGGGAGACATGAACAGAAGTCAGTGAAGGAAATACAGTGGTGTGATGACAGTCAAGTATATGCGAGCTACAGTTCACCAGTATCACATATTCACATGAAAAAAATAATATAAATGGTAGAGAATTTACAAATATCTTTGAGACTTTCTTGGTATCACTGTGAAAACTATTTAGGTACCTCAGGAGTCAGTGGCCTTGCCTTGTCTTACTTGCATCCTTGTGTTCCAGTATGTTCTGGCATGTCTCTCTGGAGTTCCAGTTTCAATTGCCCTCTGAAAATGACTTAAAACCTTTTCTTATGAATACCATCTGGGTTTCCCCCTAAGGCATCTTAGTGTGTGTCTTATCTTCTCCAGCCTTTCTTCTAGCATACATTCATTCTGCAAGTATTTTTAAAGACGGTGGGAAATGCACTACACCAGGCGTAAGAAGGGATAAGGGAGAGACAAAAAAAAAAAAAGTTTTACATAGTTTCTACCCTCAGATAGCTCCTAGACTAGCAGATTGCACGGCCATAATCCATTTTACCAAGCGAGGTGCCATAAAGAAGACGGGATGCAATGGGATTGCAGGAACAAAGAGATGGGAGAAGGTGTCATAGAACTGGTGATATGTTAACCAGGGTTGTATGTTACATCCAATTATTTAAAGTATGTGAATATATCTATATGTATGTATGCCTTTCAAGTTTAAAAAAAAAATCATTGATCTTGGGGCTAGAATAGACCTTGAGAGACCGTCTGATTCAAAACATCACTGCATGTTTCAGACCAAGATGAGTGGGACCCATGGAAAGACAGGCTTGCTCCCGGAGAACTTTCTTAGGTTTAACCAATGGTCGTGAAATTGCTAGAAGGCCTTAGTGGTTTCATGTGCATTGATCTGCTCCATCAATTCATGTTTAACTGTGCAGGTTTTTTTTTTTTTACAGAATTAGACTTGGTCCTGTAGGTTTTTAATTACCCACATTAATGTGAATTTTTATCTGGTCACATGGAGATCCCAGGTTCGTAGGACTTGGCAGTTTCAAACCAGATTTCTTCTACAGCTTTCTGGCCCATGTCAAACATCTGCTGTAAATGCCTCCACCCGGTTTTTGCAGTAATCATGAGATATTCTTCGTTCTCTGGGTATAAGTGGCAAGAGTATGCAGCCAGGACAAGTGACTGACAAAAACGACTGCAGACAAGTAGAAACAAAGCACCCTTCTCCGCAGGTGTCAGTGGGATTACACTTTCAAAGCCTGCGAGGACATGACCTCCTACTTGTATAGGAGTCTTGCTTTCAATCATCATGTACATGATGGTGATTGCCACTTCAAACACATAGTAGCCATAGCTCATGTCATCAAAATCTAAAATCCCAGACACTTGGTATACAGCATCTCCACAGGCTGACTTGCTGGACTCTATTAAAATGTTGTGGTCGTTAAGATCTCCATGATTGATACCTGAAAGGACAAAAATCAAGCCAAGTAAAGACAGGTGTTTAATACCCCAGTTCATTCTCTCTCCGTTCCTTTTTCTCAGGTATGGACATGCAAATGATTTGATGGGATAATGGAGATAAAGAGCTAAGCCCTCTTTTTCTTGAAATAAAATAATTTCCTCTGAAAAGGATAAAGGCAGTTCATTTTGATGGTTATTTTTGCTTTTGCTTTTCATCAGTAGAAGGTCAGAAGATGGAGACTGTTGTCAATGCAAACACCTGACTTTGGCTATGAGACTAGTAAGGGAAAAGAACTGTATATATAACTGTCTGTTTATATATACAATGTATATATTCATGTTATAATAAGAAGCAAAGAGTGGGGAGGGAAACATCTTAGTGGCAGAGTGCATGCTTAGCATTTACGAGGTCCTAGGTTCTATCCCTGGTACCTCCATTAAGAAGCAAAGAGCCCCAATAAATACAAAACAGAAACAGACTCACAGATATAGAATACAAACTTGTGGTTGCCAAGAGGGCGGAGGGTGGGAAGGGACAGACTGGGATCTCAAAACTTGTAGATAATGACAGACATATGCAGAATAGATAAACAAGATTATACTGTATACACAGTGAAATATATACAAGATCTTGTGGTAGCTCACAGAGAAAAAAATGTGACAATGAATATATGTATGTTCATGTATAACTGAAAAATTGTGCTCTACACTGGAATTTGACACAACATTGTAAAATGACTATAACTCAATAAAAAAATGTTAAAAAAAAAAAAAAGAAGAAGCAAAGAGCCCCAGTGGGGTGGGGACTAGCTCAGTGGTAGAGTAGTGGGGCCCTCATGATGGGATTAGTGTCTGCAGAAGAAGAGACACCAGAGGGCTTGCTGGCTCTCTCTCCTTCCTGTGAGGACACAGAGAGAAGCCAGGAAGAGAGTCCTTACCAGAACCTGACCATGCCTGCACCCTGATCCCAGACGTCTAGTCTCCAGAACTATGAGAAATACGTTTCTGTTCTTTACGCCACCCAGTCCTCGGTATTTTTTCATGGCAGCCCAAGCTGACTGACACAGAAAGCACAGGGCAAAGAGGACACACACTGTCTATCCTAGGCTTTGCTAGAAATGCCCCTCAGTTCCTCGCCCTTTGACCAGTGTTTCATGCTGGGTCAAAAGGCTCATTACGCCCTAAAGAAACTGCTGTCCATGTACATAAGGAGATATGCCCTAGTGTGCTCTCTGCAGCATCATTTTTGTAGGAAAAACAAAGAAAGGGAACCAAACTAAAATTCCATTAACAAGAGAATAGGCAAAAAAAATTTACAGTACATTCAAATAAATTACAGAGTATATATACTATGGAATATTATTCGGCAGTTGAAACTAGTGAACGAAGTGAACTAGAACTCCATACATTAAATGGTTCAATCTGAAGAATAGAATGTTTGCAGAATGGTAACATACAGCATGATACCACTTATCTAAAGTTTGAAAATATGCAAAATGCTGCTATAGGTCATTTATATACACATACATATGTAGTGATATTAAAACATGTATGCAAATTTAGTAGGGAGGGGAGAGGTGGGATCATGTAAAGTTTAGAGGGAGCTTCAAATGTAGTGATTCTAAGGAAAGTGAAAGTATTTTTTTTAAAAAGCAACGGGAGCAAATAAGGCAAAGTTTTAAGGTTTGATAAAACTAAGCTGTACCTCCATACGTCTCTGATGGTTTGAAGTTTGACAACTTAAAAATCAAGAAAAAAACTTATTTGGTCGGGGGGCTACTCACATTCTCGAAAATGACTTAATTTGGTCATCACTTCATCCTTGAACAGCTGAATGACCTGTTCGACGATCTCCCGCTTCCGATTCTGGCCCAAAGCATACAGGTATTTCTCCAGAAGAGGAACGTTTTTCAGATTCCAGATGAAGTTCTCCCGATGAAGACTACTTAACTGTGGGTGATGGAAATTCTAAATCAAAAGCAAAGGCGGGGGTGGGTATAGCTCAGCGGTAGAGCTCCTGCCTAGCATGCATGAGGCCCTGGGTTCAATCCCCATTACCACTGTTAAATAAATAAGTAAACAAACAAACATGATAATCTACTCCCTTTCCCCAGCCAAAAAAAGCAAAGAAACTCTTAGACTCTAGACCGTTGGCGTGACCTCTGCTGAGAGATCTGCTGGGTGCTAGTACAGGCTGGGTGTGCCTTAGGGAGGGAGCTGGTGTTCGCTCATGGTTACTGACTTGCTTCATTTTCATTAATCCACAGAGTGGTAATGACATCATAGTTCCACCGATCTCATAGTTTTGAGAGCGCATTTCCATCTTGCTCAGTCCTCACAACTGGGTGAAGATCGGTATTGCTAACCACAGCCTACCAAAGGGATTGGAGGCAGCTCTAAAGAACTCTGCCCCGGGCCCCCTGTTTCCTCTCTGACGTCATCTTTTACTTTTATGACTTTCTTCCAACCACACCGACACTGGCCTCCCTGCTGTTCAAGGAACCCATCCCTTTGGCATTTGCTGGTTCCTCCTGGTGAATCCAGGAATCCACGTGGCTGGTGCCCTCATTTCCAGCAGGTCTTTACTCAAAAGTCACCTTTTCAGGATGGGGAGGACTCTGAGCCGTCCACCTAAAATTTCAGCACTCTCTCCAATACTTCGTACCCTTCCTCCCTGCTTCTGTTTCCTTCTGAAGCACTCAGCACGGATCGCTGTCTGACCTTCGCCGGGATTCGCCTGCCCACCCAGCTGTCTATCCTCACTAGAACGTCAGCCCCACGAGGGGCAGGAGCTTGCATCTGGTCTGTTTTGCTCCCGACTGTATCCCCACATCTACAACACTGTCTGGCACAGAGAAGGCACTGCTGGAGCAGTATTTGCTGAATAAATAAATGTTCTTAGCATAGAAAATTCCAGAATTGTAAAGGCCTCTCTAGGCATTGACCACTCTATCTAAAGTTCTGAATGACTTTGACCATCCCTGCACAAATGGGGAAGATTTCAAAGGATGACAAGTTGTAACTATGGGTCTGAGGGACTCAGTCCAGACCTCTTTCGCAAAGTAAGTTCTAGAAGGTGCCTTGGTGCTCACCCAGTGGAGCAGCTGTCAATTTTTTCTGACTCCGACTTGCAATCAGAAACATGTATAAGTGACAACCCCCCCCCCGTATCCAGGCAACACGCACCTAGGGAAAAAGGTTTCAGTAACAGTACTTAGGACCTTCCATGTAATGCACTCTGGTATTTTGCATTTTATTCTGTTTCTTTAAAAATGCTCCTCTAAATTGATTTTAACACTCATTCTCATGACCTGGAGTTTGAAAACACTCCCCTGATGCTCCTGTTCCCATTATCATGTTCTTGCTAAGTGGTCATGTAGCCTCTGTTTGAATACTTCCTGAGGGAGGTGCTTTTTAGCCTTATTGAGCCGGCTTTGTGTTCTTCCTTTTGATGAGCTAAAACCCGCCTCTACCATAGTGTCCATGCCACGGGTTCCAACTGTGACCTCTGGGGCCATAGGGAGCAGGATGAGACCTCTCCCACATGAGTGTCCTCCAGATGTTTGAAGACAGCACTCCTGCCCTGTCAGAGTCTTCTCCTCTGCAGTGTAAACCTTTCTAGCTCCTTCAATTATTCCTCCCACGACATGGTTTTGAATCTCCTGATCATCGGGTGTGTTAAACATCACCGTGGATCACAACACTCTGCAGAGTCAGCATGAAGACACTGTTAGGAGTTGTGACTCGTGGGGAGCAGGACTGAAAAGAATCTAAGAATGAAGATGATGATGGAGTGAAAAAGGTTCATTTTACACCTTTCAGTACTGCTTGAAATTTTTGCCCTGTGCATATATTACTTTTATTTTTAAAGAATGCAAAACATAATGCTCTTGTTGGGTTTCCAACAGAGCAACAGTTTACTCAGGGAAGGCTCTGAGTCAGCTTCTAAAATGGTGGCACTGTGACCCCAGGCATCTTGCTCCTGGATGGAGTAGTGGGAAGAATACTTGGGATGTGGATTTGGAATCAGACAGATCTGGGTTTCAACTGGCTCTATCTCTTAGTATCGTAGATCTTAGTTTCCTTCACAGTAAGATCAGAGTATCAATAGCAATCTCCTAGTCATCCATTGATCAACTGAGGCATGAAATAAACTAAGAAAAGCCACTGTGGCCAGCCAGAATGAAGGAGTGGGAGCAGACAGGCTGCCCCAACAGGTTCCAAAGGGGCACCGGTGAAATGAGTAGAGGCTGATCTGCTTTCCCGTCTGGCAAGAAGCCTCAGTGTCCACAGATCTCAACACTGTCCAGACCCCATCTCTAACACCCGCCCCCTTCCCATCCCTCCAGTCCTTTGTCCCAGGCTATAGAGGCGACCACATGATTGCCACTCAGGGAGAGCCCTGCCTACTTTAGAATGGGGTTAGAATCCATGTCCTGCTCAGCCCTTTCCTCTCCCACAGGCTTAACATTAAATCAATTACCGTATCTGGTTGGCTCTGTCTTCTAAATGTACCTTGAACCCTTTCTTGGTTCAAGCCTTCAATCAGCTTTTACCTGGTTACTGCATTGGCTTCCTGGATGCACTCCCTGCCTCCATTCTGGTTTTCTGCCCATCTGTCCAGCATGTTGGCCCTCAGAGTGCTATAAATCAGAAATTTTTCCCATTTAAAAACCCTCCAAGGCTCCCTACTGTCCAAGCAAATAAGATAAAGTCCAAACTTCTTAGTGTCATATATGGTAACATATTTTACAATCTGACTCCACCGTATGTTTCCAACCTTATCCCCTGTCGCTCTCAGGGAGGTGGATAAATGCAGGGAGGCTACAGTTGTAAACTGAGATAGTCAAGGCAGGAATGGAACGAAGGAGGTGGATCATAGCCATTGGAGAGGTAGACTGGACGGGACTTAGTGCGGGACTGGAAGTGTTTTACTCATGCAAACTGTCACTCATACAAACTGTGCCTACTTTTTAAAGTGTCCATCTGTTCCCTGAAACACACTCCTCTAGGACAGGGGAATCCTAACTTTTCCCCCAGTGCCTGGCATAGAAAAAGTGGCCAGTGAACATTTGTTCAGTAAATGAAGATGCTTTATGGGTAAGTCTGGAAGAATACTTGTCAAACATGATATCATTTCTATAGGACAAAAACATCCTTAACACAAGTCATCTCAATCCATTTGTAACACAGCTATTGCTTCAGAGAGAGCTCTTGCTGATTACACCTTATCTGGATGAAAAGGTCAGGTTTTAATCTGCGAATGCAGATTCACAGATTTCAGTGAGCAGCATAAAGAATATCATGAATTTCTAAAAATGTAGGTAATCTTGCCAACACACCAGTAAAGTAAAGACCTGGGCAGAAAGAAGCCTACTATCATAAAATTCATGTATCTAGGACTCTGGTGATTTCATAACACACGTTAACAGCCACCATACATAAAAAGAGAGCCTGAGTTCATTTTTAAAATAAAATATATCAAAATCAAACAAATAAAAAATTCTTATAAACAAAATAAAACCCCAAATCTTACCTCCAGTGTCTTATCCAACTTGGCGGCTAGCCTTCCAATTTCATATAACAGCTGGGAGCTGATGGGAATCTCAGCTATGGGTCTTCCTGGGAGGTAAGTCAGCAGCCTCACCAAGTAGCTTTTGATTTCGGAGCCACTGTCTAGATGGATGAAAGAATATCTCCTGTCAAATATCCTCTTTAAAAAAAAATGATTAGAGGCTGTTCTGCCTTTGCAATTATTATTGCAAAGAATAATAGAAATGACAGAGCAAGAGAAGAAAATATGCTGATCTAAGACAAGTTGGCAGGATTCCATGAGGCAGGGCCAAGCGGATCGAGCAAGCAGGTGGAACAGACAGAACTCAGAACATTGGAACTGGCCGTTTACATACTAACAAAACTGAAGCCCTCAATTCTGCAGGCCTTAGCGCTGAACATAAATTACCTACTCTGGTGAGTGAATGCCTAAAATACATTTTTTTTCATAAGTTGATAATTGAGGAAACTGTGATAAAGAAATGACTGTTTCAGAATCATAGGCTTCTTTTGGGACAAACTGCTGCTTGAAGGTACATCTTAGCATCTAGAAGCGAAAGGGACCAAGTTTCACAGATGAGGGCTCAGAGCCTTAAGAATTTGTGTGCCCAAAGTCACACATAATGGTAATTACAGAGCTGGGATCTAAAATTCCTGATTCTATGTTCTTTCTACTATATCATAGCACCAAAATATACAGCTGATCATATGAATAAAAAAAATTTTTTTTTTTTTGCTTAAAAAAAAGTTCCCCTAATTTCCACATATCCCCTTAGTTACTCATCCATCAGGTCCTTTCTAGGCAGAAGAGTTACACCAGATCCTGGCTCTAATCACTTCTGAATCAGAGGGCCAGTCTCTACTTTGGTGATGCTGTGGCTTCACCCAATTGCTGAAGTAACAACCATGTCTACGCCTGGAACAACGTACCTGTTCTTAATATTTGTACTTGTGGCCAAAATGCAGTAATGTACATGGACGAGCGATGACTGGTGGTGATCTCTTACCTACGGATGTGAGAGAGGTTATGTGGTCTCCTTTAGTACGATACACAGAGGCTGTCGGAAATCCGGCCGCTCGCAGGAACATCATGATGTGACTCTGCACTTCAATCAGGTCTGGAGTTTTGCTAGACTCGGTGTTGTTTATTTTGAGGACACATTCACTTGGGCCATCTGTAGTGTCTTTGGTTCTTGAAATGTATACATGAAAGTTTTGGTCATCATAGCTAGGAAGTGGCTGGATCTTGGAAACTTTTAACCCAAATACCGATTCCACTATTGCAGAGGCTTGGACCTCACTGAAAGTGGGTTTGGTAAGAGCCTGTGATTGCTGACCATCTCCACTTGACATTATTTCTAGGGGAAAAACAGACAAACAAACAAATAAACTAGAAAGGGGACATATAATGAATATATTTATTTAAATGATTTTCTTTAGGACAGGCCAGTAATGTTCCCCAATATTGATTCTGTATTTGACTGAATTTTCACTTACAAAGTTAAAAAAATCAAATGAGTAAAGGAGATAAAAAAAAGTAGTGAATAGAAATCCTTGTACCATAAATGACGTCTAAGCTCATCTCACAAGCTAAAGGTATGTTTCCAGGGACAGAATTCAGACCAGGAAAGCACCTTGGTATCACCTAGTCCAATTTCTCCTCCCCTCCCGCAACATCAACTTTATTTACAGGGGGAACTTAGGTCCCAAGAGGTTAACTGTCCTGCCGAAAGTTATACATCAAGTTATAGTAAGATCTCAGGGCTCTAGATTCCTAATCCATGATTAAGTCCTTTTGACTACATTATCATCAATTTTGGTTTAAAATATAAGTTCAAATACAGTGATCTCACTTTTCTATTCACAAGTCGTGTTAAATTGTGAAGACCATCATCTAGTTTATGCTTCAAAGTGTTGGCTGATGTGCAAAGGGTCAAGTGAAGCTCCGTGGGGGACATGAAATGTACCTAGAGGGCTCTGAAAAGTTAACTCATAGTCACAGATATCCTAAACAATAAAAAACTTAAAAGGTGTTCAAAACAAGCTATAAGGCAGGAAGTAATAAACCGATAGAATGCGAAGAAAACACTGAATTAAGGATAAACCTGAAATGCCTGAATTATCACTGAAGTGACCGGGTTTACCTTAAATTGTAAAGAATAAATTTTCTACTGCTAAGCAGAATAGGGGCTTGAAATAAAAATTAAAGTAGTTTACAAAAGTAAAGGTACACCTGAATTTATGACCTATGAAATTAATATTTACCAGATCTATGATAGAAATTCAGAGGAGAGAGAAATCACTACAGCCTAAGGAAAGATATTCTTGAGAAGATGGATTTGAATTGAGCTATTAAATATGATTTGGATAAATAGGATGGGGGAGACTGTTTTCTTCCGCTTGATAATGCCACCCTCTGCTACACATACTGGGCATATTTCCCAAGTGTTTGTGTGTGTGTGTGTGTGTGTGTGTGTGTGTGTGTATACACATGGCAATGTAGGGCTTCTAAATACCGTTCAGGAACCAAATATTTAAGATCCTTGCAATCTCACTTCCCTCTTTTCCCAAAATAGTTTTATTCCAATCCTTCCTTATAATTGTAAATAATTAATAACATCTTGGGGATGGGTTGCATTTTAGGGTATAATTTTGATTGCAGTTCAAGGGATGCAGAGTTATATAAAAAGAGTCTCATGAACAGTTAGCATTTGTTGTTAGAAATCAGGACAGCTGTTGCTTCTGGCAAGAAGGTGGCATGAGGAAACTTTCCCGGAGGAAAATGTGCCATATCTTGACTAGGCTTTGGTTACACAGGTATATATATTTGTCAAAACTTAGCTTAAAACTCAAGTAAGTGTAAATGCCATATGATATCACTTATATGTGGAATCTAAAAAAAATAATAAGGACACAAATGAACTACTTATTATTTATAACTTGATTTCTTGAATATGTGTAAGCACATCTGACTGTCCTTTATGATTGGATTATTGCATTCTGTTGATTCTTATTTTGTGGCTGGCTTTATTCCTTTGATAACTATGTAAGTTTAAAAAGCTAAAGCTCTAATCTGTTCTTAGAAATAATGATCCGTACACATACATAAACTCAAACAATGTGCAGTATATTGTATATATGTATTTACATGCAATATAATGTGTATGTACAGTCAAACTGTAATAATTCTACCTAATAAAACTGAAAAAGAAAAAATTCACTTGTATTATAAAAAAAACTCAACTAAGTGTAAGATCTGTGAATCTCACTGAATATAAATTTCATCTTAAAAAAAAAAAGCCCTTGTGAAGGCTTGGCTAGGACAAGGGGTTGGGGGTGAGGTCTTAGGACTTTCTTAGCGCTCCCCAAATCAGACTGTATGTCCGTTAATGTCTAATCACTTCAGGTCCATGACAGCCAAAGCCCAGTGAGGCGACGGGGATAAAATTCAGGGAGGTACTCTAGGGCTCTCCTATATGACCCCCTCTCTGCCTCAGCCCCAAGAGGACAGGCTGGTGACTCAAGTGACAATAAGAATGTAAACTTCACATGCCAGGCCCCTCTCTCTCCCCGCCTTCCCTGACCCCCCCTCCCTACATGCTTTTTCCTGCCTCTGAACTTGCACAGCCCCTCGTGCCACTGGTTCCCATCACCTGTTTTAGTTACTGCATTTCTGCCAGTCACTTCTCATGTTTCCTTTCTGACCAGAGCATTTGCTTTCAGAAGCAAATTAAATTACTGAGATTTCGTACACTAATGATATTGTGACAAAGCCTAAATGTGGCTTCAAAACAACCTTTGCACCTGAAACTTCTGGGAAGCAATATATCCTGTCACATTGTATTTGGGCTTAAGGCTTTACAGGGGATTTTAACGTTCCTTCTGGAGATTTACAAACAGGTGTAAGGCGTATATTCAGAGTGTAATATGAACTAAAGCTTTAAATTCAAGATGAAATCCTGGAGTAATTTTTCAACTCCTAAAGCATTAAGGATATCAGAATAGTTCTGAATTTGATATCAATGATAAATCCTTTAAGTTGGAAGGAATCTTAGAGGCAATTAGTGACGGCCAATCTGTCTTCTAGTCTAGAAGAATGTTTCTATAACATCCTTGAGTTTGTGAAGCCTCTGCTTGAAAGGTATGGTTTTCTAAAGCAATGTAAAGCAATATTGGCAGCTCCAGCCA
Source organism: Vicugna pacos (assembly GCF_048564905.1). Classification (NCBI taxonomy): domain Eukaryota; kingdom Metazoa; phylum Chordata; class Mammalia; order Artiodactyla; family Camelidae; genus Vicugna; species Vicugna pacos. Next base: position 23,351,755 of record NC_133013.1, on the reverse strand, counting down.
TCAAAAGACAGCCTGGTGCAATAAAAAGTAGTGAAGGTTAAGTGTATTTTGCCACAGTGTTAAAAGTGGAGGGAAAAACAGTTGCTATGCTGGGAGAAATAAAACATATTGCAGTCCCAGCTCTGCTAGTTGGCTCTGAAACTTTGGACTATTCACATCTCCTTTAAAAGAGAGTTGGACTAGATCATCCCTCAAAATCCCCTTCTACAGCTAACAGTCTGTGTTTCTAATGCTGTTTCTTTTTGAGCTTAAACTTGCCTTTTTTTTCCCCCTTGTATACAAGGATTCCAACTTATGGAACTAAAGGCACAGATCAAGTCAGCTCCTGTAAGTAAGTAAATGCAGAGAAAGAAATCTGTCATCAAAAATGTCTGTCTTAACCAAATGTCTTTTGTCTGGGTGAGGGGAGCACTGAAGGAAACTCAAATCCTATAGGTAGTTGATCTCTATTTCCTGCCAACAGTGTTTTACTTGGCTCCTGAGAAAGCCCTCAGGAAGCAAATGTTTTCCAACTCCAGAGCATGTGCTAGAATCTAGAAACCTTTGTCCTACATCCAGCGGGGCTGGACCTTAAACTCTGCACTTTGTGTAAGGTATACCAGACAAGAAAAAGGAGTCACTTTGATTCTTTCCTCTCCCTCACTCTCAAAGTGTTACAAAGTCTAGTAAATTCTACCTTAGCATGTCTTTCAAATCTACCCTCTTCTCCTGCAGTTCCTTCTGCTACATCCTTCCAAAGTTGGAGAGCAAGGATTATACCTAGTAAATTTCTGTATCCCCCTTACCCAGCCCAGGGTCTTATTAAATATCAGAGGAACTATTGGAAGAAGGGCTATCTTCACTCCACAGGCTCATGGGGCCATTTACCCTCAAAGGGGATCAGGAAATAGAAAGGCAGGGAAGCTAGAATCTGTAGTTTTTCAAAGACAACCACAATGCACTATTGGGTGCTCCAAGTGTTTTTCTGCTGGGTGAGGGGTTAATTAGTGGATAAGCGGCCTGAGGGGTTGCTAACCCAAGAGGCAGCTAAATAAGGTAAGGGGGGGCGCACAAGTCGGGTTCACAGCGTTATCATGTTAGTGAGGCCCCGCGGAGCCTTAGAAAGGGTTCCCAGTAACAACCTGGCTCGGAGTGGCAGGTGCTGTACCTTCCCTCTGCCAAGGTCTCCACACAAGTCGCGTCAGGGTTGGACCATATGGCTTCTCCGGTGCCACGCCCCAATCCTGGGATCTCGGTCCAGCCCTTCTGGGCTACAGGTGCGATCCAAAGAGGAGGGTGACTGGCGCATCACAAACGCAGCGAGTCTGAGGCGGAGCAGCGGCTAAGGGAGCCCGAGGCTCACGACTCCGGGCCCCAGACTCACAGCGCGCCTCCCTGCTCTAGGCCAGTCCCCCAGAGGATTCTAGGGTTCGCCTCTACTTTCCCCGCCTGGCTCACCCGCAACGACCCGAGGTCCTGAGGCGGATCCCGCTCTCCAGCAGCCCGGGACTCTGCGCTGCCGCGGGGAGGTCGCGCCGGACTCCCTGCGCCTGGGTCCGCCTCTCCTCCGAGCCCGCGGGTCCTGACTTCTGATTGGCTCCTCGAGACCCCCCGCCTCCAATCAGCGCAGACTGCTGGACGGCGAGGCTCGCCCAGGCAGAGCCGGCTTTTCCCCGCCCCGCCCTGGGCCTGCCTAGGAGGCTGCGAACAGAAGTTCCTCGCACCGGCTTCTGATGGGTTTTCTGCAGTCCTGCCCCGCCTTCTCTCGGTGGTCACCCCAGTCAGAACGCGGCTACCTCGCTACAAAACTGGACTTCTTGTTTCTGATTGGCTTTTCGAGATTCCGCCCCGCCCCTTGGTGAGTAGCCATTTAGCAGGCTTTCGGCCCTTGAGTGGCACCTCGCAGTTCCTCCCAGTCCACGTCGCCGTGGAGGCTTTGTGGACTCCTTCTCCGAAGACTCTAGGTGTCTGGGTAGACTTCATCTCTGGTTTTTCTTTCCTCAGCGTCCCTTCCCCTCCTGCTGGAAACACGTATCCTGGAGGCTTCGCAAACGTGGCCCAGGGTGGCCTCAAACCCATCCAAGTCTCCAGGAACTGCAAGAGCTCTGCTCGGAGAACCTGGGAGTTGGGCCTGGCTTTCTGCACAGGACCTCGCTCTCCCGGGATACTTAAATGTTAGAACGTGAAGTTGTCTTATTTATCGGATAGGTCTACACGTTCCTTGTACTGATGGGGAAACTGAAGTCTAGAGGGCACAGAGCCTCAACCACACCTGGTCACTCAGCTTCTAGTTTCAGCTCTTGCCACAGCTCCGAGTTTTCTACTCTCAAGCCATTAAATTGAATATAATAGATGTAAAGTGGGAGCGGGATGTGAGATATAAAGGCCACCTTAACAGGTTCCCTCTGGGGTTGGGGTGATCACAGTTCAGATCTGGTGGGATGAATGATCCATGTACACTGAGAAATAGAACTGGTAGTTGGGTCAGAATCCTTATTTAGGTAGTTCAACCACTGGATTCTTCCTCTGCAGGAAAGTACAGAATACACATAATTATCAGGAGGCTGCCTTGGGAATCATGGCATAACAGCCAGGCTAGTTGGGTGACCTTAATCGTCAAGGGCACTAGGTTCTGGTAGAATTTGATGCACTCTGCGGCCAGGCAGAACCTGACAGTATAGAGCACTCTCTCAACTAGAGTTCTAGGTACCGCTCATGTCTCTGCAACTCGTTCTGTTTCTGTCCATGGACATCTCCCCCTCCTCCCCCTCCCACGATGTAGCACACTCTGGTTATCTGCAGTCACCCTGATTGACTGACTTGCATGTTTCCCAAATCTCTATCAACCACCAATCTTCTCTTGTCTTCCTGTAGATACTGTTCTTATCTGCTTCACTTCTCATTTCTGAGTAGCAAGGCTGTCTTTTTTACAGCCCCAGGGCAACATTCTTAATGTCTCACTCCTGTAGGTTGTCAAAGACCAATTTTGATTTGGATAATCTGTAACCAGAATCTGACTCCCATTGGGCCTGATAGGCCCTTCCGCCTGCAGGCCCTGAATTTTCTCCGCCCTCTCACTGTTCTACCTCTACTGATTGGTCTGTTGTTTGTTTTTTCTTCCTACTTTTCTGGGAATGAAGAAATGGGAATGAAGCTTGGATCTGAAAATTATGGTGAGAATTACAGACGGGGCTGCTAGTCAAGGCTGCCTCCTTTGGCATGGCTCTTTCTACTCATTACACCTTCTTTAGAAATTCCTTATTTTGTAACTTGCCTTTTTTTTACTTTAAACAAGCATTTTCTTGTCTTTAGGAATATCCTTAGACATAAATCTTTTGTGCATTTTTAATGCTGTCTTTCAGATACACTGCTCAGTCATATTACTGGGTCTAAGAGAATGAACATTTCTAAGGCTCTTCATACATGCTGCTAAATCATGCTTTTCCTCAATAACGTCAGTATTGGATATCACGATGATGAAAAAAGCTCCACCAATCTGACAGACATGTCATGTCATTGTTGTATCAACGTTTTTTCTTCTCTACCTGGCCACTGGGACACCTTAGTAGTGGCTCTCAAAGAGTTTAGTGATCAAAAATTAGAGTCAGACAAAATGAACAATTTGCAGAGTGAGATTAGAGATATTTTATATTATAAAACATCCTATAAAACATAATAGCCTAATAGTCTTATGATACGATATACTGCAGGGTATTTAAAATGGTAAAAACTCAGTGCCAATATGTGAACACAAAGTTCAGTGACAAGTGTCATTATACAGGCAAATTTGGGGGGATTACATATACACCTGCTTCTGAAATAAATGTCCCATTTTTGAAATGTACTAAACACAAGCTTTATAATGGACATTTTGGAAAGCTCATCAGTCAAACAATTCACATCAAATCAAAATAAGCGGAAGCTCATTTATATAGTTAGAAAGCAAAACTAGCATCAAGTGAAAACTATAAACTAACACAATGCAACGCTGGTGTTAAACTAGGTTTCTACAAAAACTCTGGATATTTACACTATCACCATGTGCTTGTGTTGTATTGGTATAAATTTTGTAAAGCAAATTTCTTAAGAATACTGAATTGGAATCCTTAGAACACTCTTAACAATACTTTGATAACTATGTAAGTCTAAAAAGCTAAAGATCTAATCTGTCCTTAGAAACAATCAGTACATATATGTAAACTAAAAAACGTGCAGTATTTTGTACATATGAATGTGTACATGCAGTCAAACTAATAATTCTAATAAAACTTAAAAAGGAAAAAAAATTAAAGGGTAAACTTTACAGATTAAAAAACTCTTAATGTATCAGTTTTGGTTTATGAATACCAAATTTTAGTAAACCTTACTTATTTAGGTTACTCTTAAAAAAGTGGGTGAAAGGGCAGATATTTTTTGATCAGTGGACAGCTGACCATATTTATAAAACATTACTTTAGGGTAGCGGCCCCTGGCCCTGGCTCCCAACTCCAGATGACTGGCTTCACGGGAGCACTGCTAAATAAATAGCCAGCGGAAGGAGGAAGTGACACCACCAGCTGGTCTTAAAGCAGAGGTTCACGAAAGCACAGCACCTCCATCCCGCATCCATCAAGAAAAGGCCATTTCCTCCGGTAATACACCCTTACAGCCTGAGACAAATTCAGTCCTAAATGTTCACTTCAACATAAATTACTTCCGTAATAAAATCCTATAGTATGGAGGTTAAGTAAGTACAGTGCAACTTGTGGAGGGTCCAATTTGCTTGTCAAATATGTATTTTGTTTAGTTGTAGTAACTAAAGTGCTATGAACAGCACAGATAAATTAGGAAGAACCAGAATCAGTAGCTATAAGCCACAAGGAAGCAGACTTCAGCTTGAAATAAAATCTATGTAACCAACAAAACTTCAGTCAACAGGATGGGCTGCCTAGAACAGTGGACGGTCTCCATCTCTTGAATGTTCAAGAACAGGTTGCCCAGTTACATGTTATCTGTACAAGGGATCCTGCTCTGGGTGAGAGATTAGTCTTTTCAACTCTAAAATGCGATTCCACGGACCTAAGTACCTGTTGGGACAACCTCTGAATCAAGGTCAACTTCACTTACTGTTTCCTCAAGGCTATCCTTATTGCAAACTTTATCTTGGTTTTCATTCTCCTATTGGGAATAACTAGTGTGTGAACACTTAGATAACATGCTTAAAGAGAAAATTCTGGATGGTATCCTATTTCTTTTGAAGTTACGGCATTTTATTTTCAATTACCGCAAAATATTTTATAACAAGAGTCAAGTATGTGATAATACAATTTTCTTTATTAAAAATAATTTACAGCATCAATAACATATACACAATTCTCAACTGAACTTTGCCTCCAATATATTTCTATACAATACTTAACATTGTTGAACTTAAAACTGTTATACTGGTTTGTTGGCTTTAAATAATAGACAATGATTTACAGTCACTTAAGTGAGAGATATATGGTTTCATAATTACCTACTATGTGTAAAACTGATAGAAACATCGGCACTATCACACTTTGGGGGGAAAAGTCACTAAAGAAGCCAAAGCCCGCCTCCTTCCCCCTCTCTTTTATTCCAAATCAAACTAAGATCGGGTCAACATCCAGTATCTGAGCATTTTCTCCTAAACCTAAAGGCAAAAGACAGGTGTCTTTTAATTCAAACATAGAAAAACGTCAGTCAAATAATTTCTCCTCATCCTGTCACTCAACACCGAGAAGGCGGATGCACAGAACACTGTTACCATGTATGTGAACCACTGCGATTCTGACTTAGGTCTTGGCTGTGCTTTCTGCCCATCAGGATCGCTGAAGTCTGACTACCAGTGAAAACCTGAGCAATCTGGCTAAAGGGATTCCAATATCTTTCGTTCAAATATCAGTTTGGAGGTAAGACAGGAGATAAAGACAGCTGTCACCTTGGAAACTCCCTAGGTGTGGCAATGGCAATTCAGTGGCTGGAGGACATTTTCACCAATTAGCAAAACCCAGAGGCATGGACTATGGCAATGGTATGTAGCATGATGTTTCTTAAAAGCTAACAAAATGCTTTTAATAATGACCTTTGAAATAGTACTTTTAAGTTCACAACACTGATTTGCTTCTCTCATGGGCCTATTATCTATTTCCTCCCACAATATTTATGTGTTTTTTTAACACACAAAATTATCCAGATGTACTCAACAAAGGAGGTAAGTAAAACAAACAAACAAAAAAAACCCAACAGGTGCCACATTTTTGCAAACACAAAATTTGGCTGGAGGCAGAATTATAAGGTACACTCTGGGACACACATCCATGACTCTCCTCCCCAACTGACAGCCATTGCTTATCAAGCTTTTTGGTTCAATGTATAAAAGCGAGAGATTAAGAGAACCTTCATTTTGTTCCCGAAATACAAGATCTTGTACTATCACTGGAGGAGGTAGACTGGATGTGTAAAGGCTTAATTCACAGCTAGCTAGCTGTGTTCTCTTCACCTGCTGGAGCTGTTGCTTATGATCACGACACCCAGGCCTCTGCCCAGAGGGTACATATTACAGTGTGGCTTAAAAATAATACAGATGTTCTCCCCACACATGACAATCTGGAATTATCATTTCTTTAAAGCCTATAACAGATATTTTAACATTTAACTTGTAAATTCTCCACCCCAATTCATATTTTCATGTAAATTAAAAACACATGCACTGACAAATACACAGCATAATAAAATATCAAGAACACAATATGATTTGAAAGTACCAAAGAAAATATTTATAAAAAAATTTAAATAAAAAGGAAGTCAGTTTGCCAAACTCTAATCCATCTAATTGTCTAAACACATATTTGCAGAATATTTTCCAAAGATTGTATGATTGATTATGTGCAAAGTTCTCAGTGGCCTTTACCCGCTGGTTTGGTAGTTTCAGCATTTTAGCTTAAAACAAGTAATTCTTTTTTCTGTGCAATGTGAACTAATCTTCTGAATTGCAGTAACTTAACTAGGTCATATGATGATCTCTATGTGGGGAAAAAAAATCACCACAATTAACCTTCTGCCTGCTAAGTTTAATTTCTTAATTTAAAAAAACGGTAGGATTTTCTGGAATTAATTATCCAACCTTTTTCTTAAAAGTTGCCAAACTTCTTGATGACAGAACATTTGTTGTGGTAAACAGACATGCATATAGAGAAAATATGGTATTTTGACAGCAATAGTATTTTATCCTGACAGTCAGCAGACATACATAATTAATAGTGTCATGCATCCCAGTTAAAGTAATGATTCAAAATGACGGGCAGTCAATTTAAATAATTAAGAAATAGCCAACATTTAAAAAATGCTTAGGGTTGACCAACCATATAATTTAGGGTGGATAATTTAAAAATCTAGAAGAAATCATGTTAGCATTTAATAAATAAAGTTCTCTTTAGCAACTATGAACGAGTGTGGAATTTTGGTTAATGATACCTAAAATATTAGGTTATAGAAAGTTATAGAATCACATAAAGTGAGCAAAATAATCTAGTCCAATTAATATAATGCCACCCAAGGCTTGCCAAAGTCAAAGGAGCAAATTACTGAAAAATTAAGGGCAGCACATGTGATGCTTATCTTCACTGCTAATACATGGTGCTACACAACCAGCTGTAATTCTGCAGCAATCCACCTTCAGATGTGGAGGAAACCTTGGCTGGGATGGACAGAATGATTGTGTCTGGGGCAGGTTCTATCCCTTGCAGTTAGACTGAGACTTAGGATAACCCTGGCTTATACTACAAACTAAGAATGCCAACTATGTCCAGCTCAGTTTTAAAGAGGAATTAACGTATCTGAAAGTCCATTTATAAATCTCATTCCACCTTCCACCGTTTTAGAATAATCTGGCCTCTTATATTTCAATCTGCTACTCTTAAACCAACAAACAGTAGTATACAGTTTTATAGGTGCAAAACTAAACAAAAAGACTTCAGGAAGGGTTATTCATATAAGAATCTTCAACACAAGTTCAAATTCTGCCTTTATTTACAAAATGGTCTGATAAAATATCCCCCCATACTTACAGGTCTCTTCCACAACACACTTCACACGTTGATTTTAGCAATGTTAATAGCACCATTCGTATATTATTTAAAATCAGGAAGATTTCATTTCAGTCACTATGGTGATTCATAATCATTTACATCCATGGATGTGACAAGTGAACACACGAGGACTGTCTGCAGCTCCACGGTCAGGATTCCTGGGTCCAGCACAAAAGGCTTTGTTTGCAGTTACCAGTTATGAAAGGTATCCATGGTGAGTAGATACTATGAGAATTTTCGTGCCACAAAGTTTAATAATCCTCCATGTTTGTACAATGTTATTTCCACATCATTTTCAAACGAAGCAATCACGCTGAATACTTTTCCAGTGCTTGTCTTTAAACAAACAAAAACATCTCACATGAGCGGTAAAATCTACAAAGTGTTACTCAGTGGTTAAGACCATCTGTCTTCACATTCAGTGACTGTACTTACACATACTCTGTCTGAAAAACATTTGTCCTACTTGAAAAACACCTAAGATATCTAACCATGTGCTTCACAGCTAAACAGAAAAACAGATATTTTCATCCCTAACTCTAAATGACAAGCATTGTTATCACCTAAAACATTAAATTAAATGATTTATTAGATTTTGACTTACTAATTAGGGAAATTATACTCATTACTCATGTTCATTTTATGTTAAGTTAAATATTCACTGCATATAAAATCTGTTACTCTTTCCCTGAACACTCAAGTTTGGCTTCTCTTAAAGTGGTGTATATGCCTGGACTAAAATTAAATCAGGACAGAGAGAGCTGATAACTAGGAAAAGGAAGTTGAAACATGAAACTCGAAGTACATATATCTTCTTTTCTTCTGGACTCAGTATCCAGTGTTTTCTACTTTTCCTCAGAGAACATCAATCATATTAACATAGATTTAAGTACACAGAAAACCAAGCCATCTTTCTAACTACAATTTATGCTAACTGACATTAGTATGCAATTTACAGTAATTTGTTTTTTACTCAATTTACAACCACCTATTTAAATATATAGTACACAAGCATATATTTGAGAATTTTAGATATACCTTTATAGTTAATGTAACTCCAGGAGACAGTTCTTCAGGAAATGTTAAAGAAAATGTTTCTCTGCCAGAGAGGCCCAAGGAATCTGCATTTTCTCCCGGAAGGAACTGAAGTGGAGCTATGCCAATTCCAATCAAATGATCTTTGTGAATTTTTTCATAACTCTCAGCCAAAACAGCTTTCACACCCTGTAACAAATGTGCATTTTATTTCCTCCATTCATCTCTCAAAGCTGCTTTACTGAGTAGTTTAAAGGGAAAAATTTCTACTTTTGACTTTTCTGAAAAACTTTTAACCTAATACCCCATACTAAAGGTGAATGTTATATCAAAGGATTTAAATAAATTTTTTATATTATCTTTCTGTGTCTTTAAGTAGCTCCTCTGCCAGGCCAGGGTTAAGTAAGCACAGGGCCTACCACACAGTAAGAGCTCTCTCTAAATGCCTGAAACTCAGACAGGGCTCAGGAGGGTTTCTGCTTAATTGTGGTGGATCTAAACATATGTGTTCATCAACACTCCCTTTTAAACTGCCACCAAAATATAGGAGTAAAGACGTATAACCCCGTAGCAACGAAGGGAACAGGATGTGAAAATTCTCTAAGTATTTAGAAGACAGAGCTAGGTAGATGACTTAGTGTTGAAACTACAGAGTGATGAACTGAAATGAGAGTGATGCCAATAAAATGTGAGTCAATCTGTAACAAAGAACCTAGAAAAGGCTTGAGACTCAGAGGCATGAGGTTCTGGAAACACTGGGATACTGATTAGAAGTCTATAAAAAGCAGTAAGATCTCCAGCCCAGTCCCCACTGAAGAAGAGAGAAGGTTTATTCTCTGAAGAAAACAAGCTGAAGAGGCTCTGGACCCAAGTTTCCTCAACTGGCCCCATTACCGTCCTCCTAAGGAGCCCTTTATGGACATTTTCCGTCTAATCATTTCCTCCTCACTCCCACTCCCCAAATACAATGTGTATCTGTTTATGTATATACATGTAAATCTGCACTTTATACATAAAAAGAGCAAGATTTTTTTTTTTAACACCCAAGAACCAGTCTTTACCCCTTGGAAGTGCCATCACCCTGTAGAGAACCGATGCTCGACTGAGAACTAGGCACAGGGGAAGGCTGGGTGAAAAGACGAGCAGAAATGGGGGGAGTAAGCTTTCCTCAGTGGGTCTCCTTCCACGAAAAAACATTTGAATGGCCTCAGAGAAAATACTTACAGATACTGACATACAGGGCTCTCTCAATGAAAAAGGTAGCTTATCGTAGTAAGGCCCCCTAACTGACAAAGCCCAGCCCACAACCACAGCCTGTCATTAGTTTTTTAATGTGTAACTGAATGGACAGCCAAGGATCAACAGCTATATGAGGAAAGCCTACAACGTAAACCAAGGATACAAAAACCTCAGGAAAAAGGGACCCTCTACCTATAACTAATATCCATGACGCAGGCATATCTCGTTTTATTACCTTTGCAGATACTGTGGGTTTTTTTTTTTAAACAAATTAAAGTTTTGTGGCAACTCTATGCTGAGCAAGTTTATAGGTGCCAAAATTTTCCAACAGCATTTGCTCACTTCATGTCTGTGTCGCATTTTGGTTAATTCTTGCAATATTTCAATTTTTTTCATTATTATTTTGTTATGGTGAATCTGTGTAAGTGATCTTTGACGTTACTACTACGATTTGCTGAAGGCTCAGATGATGGTCAATTTTTTTTAGCAATTAAGTATTTTTAAATTAACATATGTACTTTTAAAACAAAATATGCTATCACACATTTAATACACTACAGTCCAGTGTAAACATTTACATGTGCTGGGAAACAAACTTTACTGCAGTGGTCTAGAACCAAAACTGCAGTTATCTCTGAGGTATGTCATATGTCAGTATTTATAATTATTATCTTACAAAGACAAAAGAATTAGGCTGACTCCTACAACTCCTTAGAGTATTTACATGTTACGGGGGAAGATTAAAGATTCAAAAAGAATGACATTTGTATGATTATAACAGCTCTGAGGGCTGTATTCTGACCAGGTTTTCACAACTACAGCTGTAAAGAGAAGCAGAGTTATGCGTATGAAATGACAGAAAGCACACGTCACTGACTATTCTCACTATGTGCTCTTCAACAAAGAAACAGTCTCAACAGAAATGTCTTCCTAGCAGATAGCCAGGCACCTTCATCATCTACTTGGAAAAAAGAAGTAAAACCTGGCCCATTATTTCTGAGTCTGTTACCCACTGTTACCCACCCAGAGAAAATTACATGAAAAGGGGGCAAGTAAAACTACCAATGGGTACAAAACATTACTATAAAAGCAATAGTTTAAGACAGAATCGGCTTTCCCTCTACCATATTGATTTCTACAATTAAGACTATAGGTTTAATCAAATTCAGACTATTAAAATGCAACTAGATTAGTACAATGTATTACATAAGATCACTTAAAAAAAAACCCTACAAATAGGAGATCCAAATAAGTTTAAGAAATCCAAATGAGCAAAATAAACTTTGATAGAATGTTACTGACAAAAGAGAATATTTAAAACTGAAGTTTAAGATAAAATTTAAGAATCAATACCAGTAAGTATGGTCCTTTGGCAGCCCAGTCTCTTGAATTTCCTGAACCATATTTCTTTCCTGCTAAAATAATCAGCGGGATACCTTCTTTCTGGTACAGCTCTGCAGCCTCAAATACATCTAGCTATAGATTAAAACAAACACAAAAATTTTTAATACAAATTCTGGCCTAGTCAGCAACTGCCTAAATACTTTGTATACATCCTTACCGTCTGTCCTGATGGAAAATGAACTGTTTTGGGAGCTGGTTTTCCAATAAACTTATTAAAAAGCTTGATATTTGCAAAAGTGCCTCTTGTCATCACAGCATCATTACCTCTCCGGGCTCCGTAAGAGTTGAATTCACGAGGGGTAAGGCTGCAAGAAAGTTATGGAAGTAAGTTTTTGTTTCAGATGGAAAGTAATCACACATTAGTGAACTGTAGTATTTATTCAACAACTTTTATTTTGGAAATTTTCAAGCATGTACAGAAGTAAAGAAAACAAAACAGTGAATGCCCAGGAGCCTATTACTGAACTAGAATAATCATTTCATGGAATCTCATTGTTTCTTCTATATCATCCTCTATCAGACTGTTTGAAAGCAAACCCAGATATCGTATCTTAGCTGTATCTATCTCAGTATGTTTCTCTAAAAGATATGGACTTAATACTACCTAGATACAAATAATAATAACAACAACAACAACTATAACCTTAATACCAGCTAGCCAGTCAATGTCCCCGATTTTCTTTTTCTATAGCTCTTTTGTTTTCGGTACAAGACATCTAGAATCATCTTCTATATTTTCCAATCCCAAATCTGGAACCAATCATTTCTTTAAGAAGCACTGATTGCTTGCACCAAGAATTGGTATTTAGACACCATAATCTGGGTCCCGTGGGTGTTCACTGGTACTGGATTGGTCACTACATAAATGACATTTTAGGCCACGAAAAAACTTAGCATAAGCATCTCAACAATCAACAACCAACTCTTATTAGTCTGTAATTTGGTCTTTTATGTAAAGGCAACAAATCTTCTAATTTAAACATCTTACTTCAGGATGTACATTTAAATACTGAACTTCAAGATGGAGGTGGTGGTGGTGGGGTGTCGAGTGTCTTTACAAATAAAAATTTTAACTGATAAAACTGCTGTGTTAAACACGCTAAGAAATCCATATAAAATTATAATATAAAAATTGTATATTTGAGAAATGGTGATTTTTTGTTTGGGTGGAAGCTATGTCACAATTATGATCAAGATGGAAATCACAACCAAAAACATTTGGGAGAAAACAAACTTATTTTATCTCTCACCACTATAAATAAAAGCCATGTGTAAAACAAACTGATTCATCTTTATTAAATTACATCAAATGGAGTTGCTATTAGCAATTTCTGCCAAAAAGTGTTTTAATTCACACCAAACTACAATTACCTAGAAAATAAATTCATAGATTTCACAACAGCACCAAGATTATATTAAGAGCTATGTAGTATTATTATATGTCAAACCAAGCTAAGTAGCACTGATTTTTGTAAGATATTTCAATGAAAAGTCTTGTCATTTGCATAGCTCAAGCATCAAAAAGCTAATCTGGCAGCAGCAGGACAAATTCTGCCTTTAGCAAAACTTTGTCTCTGGTGTCAATACAGCTCTTTGATAACAGAGCACCTCTACATTATTAATCATGTAGAAATGAAATTAAACTCTTATAGTTTTGGGTTTACATACCCTATGTAAATGATCTTTACATTCACATTTATTATTCTTAAAAAATGTTAGGCTCATGAAGCAGACATTCATTATCTTTTGATTTGATACAGATTGAGCCTCGTCTCATGCATGTACCTTTTACAGCCCAAAACACATATTTACATTTTGTACTCCAACAGCAGGAGGGTGCTTAGAACCATCATGCTTTATTTGGTAGATCAAACCAAGCTGAATTTTCAACAAAGTAGCACTGAAAAAGAAAAATCTCGTTTCCAATCAGTCTTTGAATTAGAACATTGGAAATGGACAGACTGGAATAAGCAAAAGCAGTTATTAACAGCAGGTACAATAAAAGTGCCTTAGTTACTGCTTAGGTCAAATACATGGACAATCAGACACCTGTAATAGCATGTAATTTACTGGATAAAGGAACGTGGCCTGTAAAAAGCCTGTTAACCAGTGAGAAAGATAAAAACAAAACAGGCTATTACCATGTACACATACCCTCTGTTTGTCAAATACTTAGCAGCAGCACTGCTCCTAGCGATGCTTCCAGCAGGTGATATATGATCTGTTGTGACAGAGTCTCCCAGATACAGTAAGACATGGGCATTTTCAATAGGCTGGAGTGCAACTGGCTCTTTGGTCTAAAAGGTAAAAAATGTTGAAGGCATTTAACTCTTCATGAGGTTTTCTTCAGTTCATAACAATCTTTAAAAGATCAAACAGTAAAACAGTACTTACAAGCTTATCAAAAAATGAAGGACATCTGATATAAGTAGACTTTAAGTCCCATGGAAACAAAACTGAATCTGGTGCTTCTAAGGAACTCCACCGTTTATTTCCCATCTGTGAATATGGTTTTGGTTGATAAACCAAAAGCAAGAGAAAATGGAGGCAGAAAAAGAGGTTTATGAAAATGATCAAAGGAATTAAAAAAGTACTTAGGTTAGAATGAAAAAAAGGAAACAGGCCTTATCTACTGGGAAGAAAGCTAAGACAGTGCATTCTATAAAATTATGATGACATTTTTGGACAGAGTGGATAAAGATTTGCTCATCAAATTTTAGCACACCTGATTTTCAGGAATACTGAGTTAAGTTTCAATACAAACTGAACATGAAAGACTTTAAGAATCCAAAAAAGCTAAAGAATTCTAAAAGATTTACACAAGTTGCTGAAGAAATTAAGTGTTTTGGGGTATGCTGTCAATCTTTAAGAATATTATGGAGAAAAATTGCTTTTTTCAATATACTTGTCCTAAATCACCGTGCATTAGTCCTGCCTTAGAACTTTATTCAAAATCTCACCATTACTCACAACATCCACTGCTAGCACAAATGTTCCATGCTATTACCATTTTTCACTGTGGACCACTACAAGTGGTCCTCCTGACTCTGTTCTTCTTATCCAACCTCTCACTCTAATATATTTTTAATTCAAAGACAGAACAATCCTTTTTGGTTATGACACTCCTTCTGTTCAACACCCTCCAATGGCTTCCTGTTTTACTTCACTCAGAGTAAAAGACTGAGTTTTTAATGGTCTAAAATTCCCTATGTAATCTGGACTCCATTTCTCTCTGACATCATTCCCTACCACCATCCTTCTTATTTCCTTTGTCATAGTCACACTGCTTTCATTAAAGTTCCCTCCTTAAGGCCTTGACACTGATCCCTCTACCTGGAACGCCCATCCTTTGTTCAGATATATGACTAACTTGTTCACCTCTTTCAAAACTCTGCCCAAACACCATGTTTTCTATCCTATATAAAACAGCAATCTACTCCCCAAATTTTGCACAGTTGGTTCTTTTTACCCTAGTCTATAATTTTCCATAGCACTCATTACTTTTTAACATATTGCATAATCTACCCAAGTATCCTGTCTACAGTTCACTGTCTGCTTCTCCCCATGAGAATTTTGTGTTTTCTTTGCTGATATATTCCAAACAGCTAGAAAAGTGCCTGGCACATAGTTGGGGCTCAAGAAATATTTATTAAGTGAATATCTTTTCTGCCCTCATATTTGTATTCTAAGTTCTTTTTTAAAAATGTGAATATATGTTATTTGCTTGTAGATGCACAAAACATCTCTGGAAAGATGCTTAAGAACCTGACATAACTGGAAGGCAGCTATACCCACCACTATACCACCACCGTCTCAAGAACTTGACATAACTGGTTGCCTCAGAGGAGGTGAAGTAGGTGGCTAGGGGCTGGGTGAGAGGGAGATTTCATTGTGCTTTTTATTTTGGGGGAGGATGGGGAGTTCTTATCTATCTATCTATCTATCTATCTATCTATCTATCTATCTATCTAATCTATCTGAGGTGCTAGGGATTGAACCCAGGATTTCATGCATGCTAAGCACATACTCTACCACTGGGCAAAACCCTACACCCCTGCTCTTATTTACTCTGAATTTTTAACCAGTTGACTAGGAACAACAAACAAGGGCAGTTTCTATGAAGTATGTCCCTGTTCAGAATGCCAAATATAAATGTTTGCTATATATTTCTTGTAAGTAAATAAAATCAATTCTAATAATCTAAGTTAATTCTCTTATTAGATAGTAGAGATTCCAGATACAAAATAACTATCACTCATTAAACACTCTGTATTCAAAATAATATAACTTTAATTTCTATTCTATTCAGAAAGATGCATGAAATAAATACTGCTACTTCATTAAGCTATTTAAGAAACAAATGAGACTCCTACCTCTATTTTCTCTTTCAATGCTTTGAACATCGACAATACAACATGTTCTTCCTCTATCTGATGGACTTCTTCCCGACTAGGCCAGATATCATGCAGGTAAATGTTCTTGCCAGTAGAGTCAGTACCTGGTTAAAAAATTTTTAATATGAAATTTAGTATAAAAAGCTACTCTTTCAAGATGTTCACATCTTTTCAAAGACATATCAGAGAAACCAAGTGTATTACTCAATAGCAGAGCGCTTTAGGCATAAGCAGCTAGAAGAACTAATTACTTGCACATTTTACATTCTTCATATGAATCAGAAGTTAATAATGCATCATAAGATTTCCTGAAATAATTCAAAGAATGAACAGTCTAGGAAGTATTTCAAAAACACAACTTCTGGGGAAAAGAGTGTGTGCAGGCTATCTAGGTACACAGGTAAAGGAGAAGGTACCTAGGGGCTCCGTCTGGAAGTCGATGTTCACTGTGCCCGCTATGGCATAAGCCACCACCAGGGGCGGAGAAGCGAGGTAATTGGCACGAACACAGTCACAGAGACGACCTTCAAAATTTTTACTTCCAGATAAAACTCCACAAGTAACCAAATCACCCTGAAAAAAAACCAACCAAACACATAAACAAATATATTCAATTCAAGAGAGGGCATAAATTTGGATAATCACATGTAAGTAATATCAAATATTATATTTCTTAAAGCAGGATAACCAAAAACAATCAGGTATGCCAATTATTAGATACAGAACTATCAATCTTGTAAATAAACTAAACTAATTACTTACACTATCAAGAAATTATTTCAAGGATCTAAAAATTATTTTAAAGAATCATTTTAAGATTGACAGCTTACTCTTCCCAAGACATCTAACAACTACAGAAATATACATACATCAGTATATATTTTCAATAATTTAAGTGAAATAAAGTTAAGAAACCTATTTATTTGGATGTCTTACTGATCCACACAGTTTACCTGTTTTACTGCATTTAAAACCGCTTCTGATAAGGGTGCTGTATTTCCCACACATGTTGAACATCCATAGCCAACTATTTCAAATCTGCATTTCAAAAAATAAATGTGATTTGACAGAACATCACAACATTTGTAAAGAAAGGAGAAATTTTATCTTTCATTTCCATCACTATAATATGATTACTTAAGAGAATATTCTTGACACATGAATCTTCATCAGTAGTATGTTCATTTCACAGCTTTTGAGCAATCAAGTCTGACTCTCAGGCATGCTATTTGTACTGAGTGCAAACTCTGAAAAGCCGCGATACCTAGGACCCTCCCTGGTAACATTCGGTTAACTAAATCTGACAAAGAACTTACCACACTACACAAGAAAATTCCTCAAACACTACTTGCTAGGAATGTAACATGACCATCGAAAAAACAGACATTGTACTTTCTTCCAAAAGGGTTTAAACCATAACATATCAAGAGGACCTGGCTGTAACAATTTGACCAAAGGCCCCCAAAGAGGCATTGTAACTCAGCGCTCTCATAGGAGCAATTTTTCAATTCCCAACCAAGAAAAATCCCTGACAAAAATTCCATGATGATATAACTGAAAAATTAGATATAATCCTTGAACTTACTTTCAGCTGCACTTCTAAAGAAAGAAAGAAAAAGAACCCTAAAATTCATCAGTTTTGCAAAAGAACTGATGGCTTATGTAAGAGAGTATGTTCCAAACGATACAGTGAGAACACAGCTAGCATCAATTATTTTTTTGACTATGTAAGAAATGTAAAAGTTATTATCTCTAAAGTTCAGGGACAACTTAATCTATGCTTAATGGATCCAATAATCTCACAAAACCTCAGTTAAAACAATTTACTCAGTTACTGTGCAACCTGTAAGATTTCATTCTGTTCTAAAAACTGATCTACGAGACTCATGGAAATAACGCACTGCTCAGTACCGTCCCTTATGCTGTCTGTCACGTTACTTGGTTTCACTTGTCTGTATTGTTTTCACCCCTAAACTAGAGATCACATCCCCTACTTCTTTGTAGCCATCACACTGCCTTTTTCACTGAATATGCCCAGTATATGTCTGCTGAGTGATACAGCCTCAAAGATTTTGTGGAATGGCAAGGCAACAAGCAGAAAGAACTAAAGGGTATTTTTCCGACCTTCTTTTTATATATGAAAGGTCTTAACAGCAACTTCAGTCACTGCTGAACATCAACATCAATATAAACAGTGGTAACCAACACTTACCCAAGCTTACTAAGATACGGTAATACTCCACTCGAACTGAGGTAATGTGTAACCATCCCACTGCCTGGAGATAAACTTGTTCTTATATAAGGTTTAACATGCAGACCAGCTTCAACAGCTTTTTTAGCCAAAAGACCTGCACAGTAAACAAATAATGATTTATTACGGCAAGGTTTCTTTCCCTCTACCCCTCATATTAAAGTAGGAAGCAAGAAAGGGTTTGTTTCACAGGTCATCTCCAATTCAGGTTAGGGCCAAAGCCTAAAATCCATGAATTTACTGTCATTATTTTGTCCAATTTATTCTAGTGATTTGTTTCATTTAAAACAAATTAAAAATTGTGGTAGACATACTAGCCTTGATACTATGAATTATTAAGACACCATCTGATATCATGGCATCATGCACACAAGTGGAAGAAAAGGATTTATCATAATATGCACATATGTAATACATATCATTGAATGAACCGTTTTGAATAGCCATTTATCACTGATTATACTTGATTTTATACAATTAATGAATTGTTCCATGTACACACAACTGATTTCATTTATAATCCTTGTCAATAAGGAGCAGGGTATAGCTCAAGTGGTGAAGTGCATGGTTGACATGCATAAGGTCCCAGGTTCAATCTCCAGCACCTCCTCCAAATAGAAATAAATGAATAAACCCAATTACCAACCCACTCCCATAAAAAAATAAAAAATCCTTGTCAATGATCTTTTACTTCCTTTATACTTTCGACTGAATCTAGCATATTGCTATGGTAAACTTCCAGTAGATTATCAAGAGATCTTCTAATTAACTTTACTTCCAAATTAACAGAAAAAGCAGATACAACCTAAGACTCAGACACATAAAGTTACAATTTAAAAAATGTACTTTCTTTGTAATAAAAACAAAATAACATACATCAAACTTAGGCTCCTTAAGACCTAAATAAAATCTCAGAAAGGCTCTCAATGTCAAACATAGACACCAATACTCATACATAATCTAAGAAACCGAACATGAATATAACAGAAAAGTAAAAAATAATTTAGGAGAAGAAAATGTATGGCCGTGAACCACAACCTACCTGCAGCGAGCATAACAGATGGGTTGCAGTTATTGGTACAACTGATAACGGCAGCAATGACCACAGATCCATGAGCTAGCTTATATTCACTTCCTTCATAATGAATAGCGATGACATCATTTTGCTTTTCAGCTGCAATTTGGAAGCCTTTAAATCCAACCTATACAAATTTGCACACAATTATTAATTAAATAGTCTGGATATGTATAGAAAAAAAGAGTGGCAGACAATATGGCAGATCCTTGACATTTGATAAGTTCTGACTGTGAGTGATGCCAAAGGTCCATGACATTTAGTAGTTGTAATTTAGCTGAAGCACGAATTTGAATAGTCATGATAGGAGTTGGTGGTATTCACAAGCTTTTAACTACTGAGTGAGTACAGCCAACTACTCAGGATCCAGATCTCATTTGACTTTGCTGTTCTGTACTCATTCCTACTTATAGTAATTCTCAAGAGATAATACAAACTTTTCCTTTGATAAAAATGGCCTTGAAGATTTGCTTCAAAATGATCTTCTGTGTATATATGTGTGTAGAACAGATGAAGTAAGACTGGCTATGAGTTGGTAATTGCTGAAGCATGGTACATGGGAATTTGTCACACTATTTTATTCCTGTACAAGTTAAGACATTTTCCACCAGAAAAGAAAAGAAATTATAAAAAGAAAGGCTCTGAAAAGAAAGCCAGCTACAAGATTGAAGCCATGATTCTCAAACAGAAAGTACAAACCTAGAAAGTCAAAGAGGTCACTTGTTATTCAGTTAATTTGCCAGATTTTAAGAGAGTAATAACAACAATATAGTGGGTTTTTTTCTAGTTTGTGAAATCACAGAAGTCTCGAGAAGGGCTGTCCAATTGAACTTTCTGTGATGATGGAAATACTCAACAGCTATGCTGTCCAATACAAGAGCCACAGCCACAAGCAGCTTTTCAACTTGAAATGAGGCTATCGTGAACTAAGAAACTCAAATTTTAACTTTAATTTTAGTTAATTTAAATATACCCAATCAACCTCTGATCTGCATAGAGGACCTGGGAATACACTTATGCAAAGTCTGACTTGCACTCTGGACAGAGGCAAGAGGGGTCTGCTGGTGTGTGCCACATAAAACATATAAAAATACAGCCGTCAGTTGAGTTCATGGGTCATCCAGTTGGTTCTTTACCACTTAGCACAAAGTGTACTGACAACTAAAGGTTAATAACAGTAATCTACCTTTTCATTTAAGCAAGCTTGGAAATCACTTTTCATATCTGTCACAGCAACTCTATCCTGAGGTCTTTTTGGACCACTGACAGATGGAACTATTGAATTCAGATTAATCTGGATCACCTAGAAAATGAGAGAGAAGAGGAAGAAAAGGAATTAGAATTCATAAGTCCAGATTCCAACTTGAGTACTACTTTCTGATGCAGATAGTATTTATTTTAATGCAACTTGTTTTAATGGAATTTGTTTTAATGGTGATATATACTCCCAGAAATAAATATTTTTAAAATGCCATTTCACTTATGAAACATAAAATTTTGCTAAAAGCAGATCAGTATGCAAAGTATCACACCACCAGTTGTATACTCTATACAAAATTTTTTGTTCCCTAAACGTTTTTTTCCCCCACAAAGATAACAGTCTTCACAGTCATCACAGCCCGATGATGAAGTGGATTCCTGTACCACCTATCAGTTTATTGCCTCTGAGCTCCAAATTCATTGTTCTTTTCCTGCCCTGTGACAAGGGAGATGGGCTTAATAAAAATTTCTCCTTTTTCAGGTTGCATGTTTAGTCTGGTCAATAGAGGGTGCTGGGGGGACACAGCAGAAAGGGAGTTTTCTATTCCTGGTTACAAGTCTGTCTAGCTGGCCAGGCTCCTACAGACCATGCTTTTATTACTTGGTTTAAAAAAAGTATTTTATAAAAATCTTACCTCCCAACTAGGTAATTTATTCTGGTAATTCTACCATTTTCCTATGTACATTTTATTCGGATATAATCAATTCAAATTGAATTCCTCTTCACTATGGCTTTCATCATTATTTAACAGCCCTGCTTATTCTGGTCGATCACAACTCCAACACCAATTTTCTTACACTGTCATTTCATGGACCCAGGTGATCCCAGTCTTTGTCTTTAACGAGTTTTTCTTGAGATCAACATCCTAATGAATTTTAGTTTTATTTCTTATAACCTAGTCAGGTTTTTAATAGGCAAGCTTATTCCATTTTGTTATATATATCACCAAAATTTTTCCATTTAATTTTTCTTATTCTTTCCTTTGATGTCTTTTTTTTTTAATGTGGACAAAGCACTAAATTCAATAAATGGAGCTGATAAGAACCAGAAAATGATCAGAGAAGTTAAAAGATTTGCCTAAAATGTCACACAAATTCAATTCCTATGGGTTCCGCACTGGCATGCAATCTACTGACATGCATTCACTTATTTACCTAACATGTTCACTAAACACCCAGTGTGTGCTAGGCTCTATTCTAGGAGCTGGGGGTAAAGTGCCAAACAAAACAGATGAAGTTCCGGTCCTCATGGAGCCACTTTTACTATGGTGAGGGAAGGACTGGCAAACAATTATACAAATTACTAGGCTACAGTAGGGCTATATGCTGTGAAGAAAAATAAAGGTGGGTGAGAAAATGGATTTCCCAACAAAAAAGAGCTTAACAGTTAACCATACCTATAACACCAAGTTGTTTTAGATCCCTCACACACTTCTAGAAAGTAAATTTTGTTAAAATTAAAACTTTCCTGAAAGTGAATTTAACCTACTTTAATATAAATTTCCAACAGATGAGAAAGAGAAATATTTGCCTAGACGGTAAAATATCTAACATTTAAGGCCATTTAACTATATATCCCTTTTCATAATAGTGCATTTTTACAAAATACAGACATTAACTAGATGTAGACATCATCAAAATTGGTATTTGGAAGTGTATTATAGTACACATATTCTAAAATGGAAAAAAATAGAGTGATAAAATAAGTCAATTTTGAATTTTAAGTACTAAAAATTTAGACTTGATAAAAAGTCATAAAATTCACTGTAATATAAATCTATGTAAAATTAATGAATAAAACCCAGAGCAGGGTCACAAATAACATTAACTTGTTAAATACTAACAGCTAACATTTACTTAGCACTTACTATGTGCTTGAAACTGTTATAATGAATTTGTATTTAATCTCTAAAGAATTCTGTGGGGGTAGATATTATCCTCATGTTTAGAGATGAGAAAACTGAGGCAAGAAGGCTAAATAAAGTGCCCAGGATCACACAGCTAATAAGCCTTAGAGCCGGGACTCAAGCCCAGGTGGTCAAGCTCCAGAATTCACACTCTTAGCTACTACTAGGTGGGTTATTCTGCGTATACCTGCGAATATTCAGGCTCTCCTGAATTATCCTGGTCATTTCGAAACAATTTCACAGCTTTAAGGTATGTTTCCATTGACTTGAGTTTGGCTTTGTCAAAACCTAAAAAGAAGATTAAGAACAAAAATCCAGTCAAGTCAGCAATTTTTTAATCTTCGGAGTAAGGATGATGAACAGCAAACAAACATTATGTATTACCAAGCACTCAGAAAAAAAAATTCTTTAAAAATTCATATTATTCCCAAATAAAAAATTTATCAGTCATGAAAACTCTATAAAATACATGCCAGAACTCTCCCTTTAAAAGTTACTCAATCACAGACAAGATCAGAAATACTGAGCCAGATCTATAAAACTCACAAAAATACTGTTTGCAAGAGAAACACCAATAACAAAATTGAACATAATAAATTACTACCCATCATGAAAGAGGAAATTCGTTATTCTCCCTAAACAATAAGCAACATTAACGTAATAGTCAAAATGAAAAAGTAAATAACAGTTAAAAATAGTTTCACAGAGCAGAAAGATGTAAATCTAACAGGATCTTCCAGAAATTAAAAGACCTTAGATGTTAACAACAAATAAATCCAATTAAACATTTTGGTGTTATCTGAAAGCCTGATGAAAAGTAACTGTGCCAGATTATATTTCCCAATAACTGTCACAATAATAAATATCCCAAGTTACAAGCTCTCTTACAATGTGACAATGACAGCCATCCATCAAGAGGTAGAATCTATGTTCGTTTCCCTTGAACCTGAGTTTCTAGCTGACTAGCTGGTGCACACGTGCTCTCACTCTCCCCTTGTCTCCTCTCTCCCTTCCCCCAACCTCCCTCCCTGGTCCCTCTCTTCCTGTCCCCATCTCCTCTCTCAAGTTACTAACCCTTGAAAAGTCACCATGTGAGAAAGCTTGGATTACATGCAGAAACCAGATGTGGGTGTTCTGGCTGACATTCCCAGCAGAGTCCTCATCAGACAGCCAGCATTCACTGCCAGACATGCAGGTGAACAAGACTTCAGGATTCCTGGCCCTAGCTTTTAAGTCTTGTAGTTGAGGCTCCAGACATCACGAAGCAGAGACAAGCTGTCCCAGCTGTGCCCAGTCTGAATTACTCATCCACTGAAACTATGCAGCAATAAATGATTACTGCTGTTTTAAGTCACTAAGTTTTAACACAATTTGTTAACGCAGTGATAAATCATTAATACATTAACCCATACTAATATATAAGGAATGAGGCACTTCTTTCTTAAATGTTCTACCACCCAAAATCCAGTTTAGCGAGAGCTCTGCATTCTATGAGGACCATTCCCTCCATGGTTCCAAAGGTCATTTTGCCATTTGATTTATAATAATCTGTCCCCAAACTGAAGAATACCAGAATATATTCCCCAAATATACCTACGATTAGAGAATAGTAGTTCAGTAATGATCTCTTTAAAAAAAAGAAGTGGATGAAATAAAGAGATACTGCTTTTTAAAGGATACGGGGCCTTATAAAATATCAACACATTCTGGTTTTGCAGGTACTAAATAGTCAATAGAAAAGTGGTCAAAGTTCCTAGTTAATCAGGCTACAAAAAGGATTTGGAACATGTAACCCTAGGTCGCTTTTCACAAAATTACATGCTTCTTATTCTTTAGATAGAGCACTGGTTCCCAAACTGTTTTGTCTGGTGGCTCCTCTATTCCTGGATGCAGAAGGGAACAGCTGTGAATAAGTGCAGCTTGACTTGCCTTAAAATTGCAACCTCCAAACCCTAAGCAGGAGAGAGGTACCCATCATTATGAGGAAAAAGTTAGGCAAAGATAAGCAGTTTGAATAATTCCTCTACATCGCTCTAAATAGGTCACAGGGGACTAGGGTTTGAGGACACAACACTCTTTAAAGACATCTGACACAGTTTATTTGAAAGCTGCTATTTCAAAAATAGGATGATTCTATGAATATTAAATAACATGTACAAGGTAGTGATTTGTTATAAAATATTTCAGAAAGATGCATTAGAAACATGTTTATCCTAATGACTCTATATCTTCTTACCTGTATGTTCTAAATGTTTTAATGTCACATTGTCAACAGGGAAAAAGCTGAGGATAGCACCATATTCTGGGCACATGTTTGCTATTGTAGTTCGATCCACTATAGACAACTGTGAAACTCCGCTTCCAAAAAACTCAACAAACTTTCCAGCCACTCCTACTTGCCTGAGGTGCTATATAAAGGAACACAGAGAAGTGCACATGGTAAGAAATTAGCAATGGTAAGATTAACATAAGATAAACAATAATGACCTACTGTGCGACACAGGAAACTATATTCAACGTCTTATAATAGCCTATAATGGAAGAGAATCTGAAAAATAGGTATACATACTATATAATGGGTGTATAACTGAACCATTTTGCTATACACCTAAAACTAGCACAACATTGTAAATCAACTATACTTCAATTAAAAAAAATAGTATGGATTCTCCAAAAACTATAAAATCTAATTTTTAACTCATACTAGTAATAGTGAAGGAAAGAGGTCCTCTGTTGTTTTTATGAAACACTCATTCTAGTTTTGTAGGTATTTTAAGATAACTAGTCAATAGAAGAGTGGTCCAAATGTTAACTGTTAGTCAGAAGGGCTTCATATATGAGAAAGTTCAAAATGACTAAGATTCATATTTTAATGTCTCTGAAATTAGGGTGTACCTTGGACTCAATGGTGTGTCTGTTGTCTGACAGTCTTATTTCTTTCTTAGCAGCACATAAAACAATGATGCTTCTAACCACTGATGGCATCTTAGATTTAATGAAATATTAATACACTGATAAAAATGTGTATTTAAATAAAAAAT
Source organism: Vicugna pacos (assembly GCF_048564905.1). Taxonomy (NCBI): domain Eukaryota; kingdom Metazoa; phylum Chordata; class Mammalia; order Artiodactyla; family Camelidae; genus Vicugna; species Vicugna pacos. Next base: position 23,326,080 of record NC_133013.1, on the reverse strand, counting down.
TATATACTGGCTATAAACATTCCTCGAATTTCAACTACTGGTCTAAATATTTATAGCATCATTAATTATAGGTAAATATCAATTTGATAGGATTTAATGTGTGACTTCAAACTTAATTTCTTCTAAAATCATTTATTATTACCAAGTAACCAAAACAGCTACCCATTTTTCTAAATTTTTTAGTAAAATGGTCCCAGAATGGTAGAGGAAGTGCCCAAGATGGTGACTAAGTATGAAACAATATTCAACCTATGAATAATATTAAATCCTAACATTTTAGAGGTGCTAGGGATCACTTAATCCAAATTTTTTTATAGATGTAGGAACTCAAGCCTAAGACAAAGCTGTTCCTTATTTTTATGGTTATATTTTTGAGGATGAGAGCAACAGAGATTGGACGTATCAAGCCAAATATTGCTTTCACTAAACCAATGAGGTACCACACAATACATTTTGAAAACAATGTATGTTTAATCCTATAAAGATCACGGTTAGAACAGGATCTCAAAAAAGGCACAAAATATTCAAAAAAGTACACATACATAATAGATTTAATTTTTGTATCAATAAGCCAAAAGGTAAAAAAAAAAGATGTATAATAAAAAATACAGCCGCAAGGGTCAAAAAAGCAGCATTAATTTTCAGGATATATGAAAGAAAAGAATCGACTTCTCTAAAAACATAATGGGATATCCTTTCCCTTTAGGAATTATCCTGCAATTCTCAATTTAACTTCTTGATCTTTTGGTACCACACATCGAATTAATCATTTCTGCAAGAGGTCAAATTTTTTCTAATTAGGGAAGAAGGATCAATACTAAATGGTGAGAGGAAGGCAATACCATTTTCTTTCCCTGTGGAGTACCCTGAAAGCCTTCAGACCAATAATCTAACCAAAATTGCTGAGACTCTGGGATCCAAACTGAAATTCTACATGGAATATTTTCCAGATTCATTCATTTAAGGAAATAGGACTCAATCATTACAATAAAGTTAGTGAAAACTAGAAATTTAGGATAAAGAGTTACAAATTACTGTCTTTATGAAACTCTATAAAGTACATGTATTAAACACATGCAGCCAATATTTTAAAAATTCAGAGAGAAAGTTTTTATATAATAGTTTAAAAAATGTTAAAATAGCCAATAGAAAAATTTGACACTACCACATTTTTACTGCCCATATACTTATTTATATTTTTTTAGTGGAAGTACTGGGGATTGAACCCAGGACCTTGTGCGTGCTAAGCATGTGCTCTACCACTGAGCTATACCCTCCCCTGCAGCCCCTATTTTTGAAAGTACTATCTAATTCAGTAATAGTTTCCAGAGAACAGATGATTCAATTAAGTATTAAAGGAGATGCAATTAGACTTTTCTAAATAGGATTATTTTTTTATTCATGTAGTCAACAACTATTTATTGAAGCAATAAGGCAAAATGGTTAAGGGCATGAACTTAAGAATCCGACTGCCTGGGTTAGAATCCTTGTCCTACACTTACTGTTCAGCCCTATGACCCTCTAGTAAGTCATTAAACCTTACTGAGTCTCAATTTTCTCTGAATTAAAATGGGAATAGTAATGGCACCAATCTCACAGGCTTGTAAGGGGAATAAATGAGTTAACATGTCACGTGAACAATGACACAACAAATTGTTTTGTACTTACTAGTATAAAATAAGGGTCATACTTTGCTATTATGATGATAATGATGATGATAACTACTATGACGTGGCCAATAACGTGAGTGCTGAGGATGAGGTGAAGAACCCAAATCCCTGCTCTCAATGGGGCTCCTCTACTTACCAAAAAAGAAAGAAAGACAGAAAATCATTTCCATTAAGGTATGTATCTAGCAAAATTTAAACTTACCTTTGTAATGCCAAGAACAACATCTATGGATGTAACAAAAGGGTTTGATGAGCCAGTTAATTCACATCCAACCACCTCTGGTAAAGTAAGAGAAACTGGCAGACCAAGCATAACTGCTTCTGTTTCGATGCCTCCAACCCCTAATGTAATAAAGACAGGCATGAGCAAAGTACATTTAAAGATAATTTATCTTTGTAACATCTAAATCTCTAAGTGTTTGAAGAGCTTGTCTTACACAGTACCTTATACAGAATTGCTACAATGCTATTACTGTAGACATGGAACTCAAGTCTTCTCAAAAGAATGGCTCTACTCACATGGTTGGGGAAAAACCTGATTTTTACCTTTATATTAAATTCAGAAAACATTTACTATGCTCAAGATACAGATATGAATAGAACCCAGTCCATGTCAACCTCAGGAAGCTCATTCCAATGACAAAGACAAAAAAGCCAACAATTTTAACACCTTGTTAAAGAGTAAATGCATTCTTCCAGAGGGAATAGCCCATGCAAAGCCATGAGGTGTAAGGGTACAGCCCACTCAGGTAGGTAAAGGGCTAGTCTCTACGATGTGTTTGAGTAAGTGGCCAAAGAGGCACCAGATTGTAAAGGGCCTTATATAAAACATGTAGAAAGGTGGATTTATAAAGGCCAGAAGTCACTGAAGGACAAGGGAGCAACCAGATCACCTTCAGACATCATCACCATCATCATTAATCCCTCCACAAATGGTAGTGCTGTGCTGAGCACTGTCCACACTTCTTTTCATAAATTCTCTCTTACACCACACTGTCCAAAAACACTTGAATTAAGATTTATTTTTGTGGCTGCTATTATAGATGAAAATATGGCCTCAAAGAGGCTATAAAGATCTTGCTACTTACATTCTTTTCTAATATTCCTGACATCCTCTCCCAAAAAGAAGTAAATACATTTAGTCATTTACTTACCCCATCCCAGAATCCCCAAACCATTCACCATGGTTATATGAGAATCTGTGCCAACGACACTGTCTGGGAAGAGGAAGTCCTTTTCTTCAAAAACCACTCTTGACAAATACTCTAAGTTTACTTGATGAGCCATTCCAGTTCCAGGAGGGATTACAGCCACATTCTTAAAAACTCTTGAACTCCACTGTAGTTTGTTTAAATTTAAGAAATCGAAGTGTTAGCCTATTACATGAATTTGTACTCACAATCCACATATAAATAGGGCACTAAATATATTTTATCAATGTTCAATATTGTCAAAGTGGACAGTACATACTGAAAAACAAATATGCAGATACTAAATCTGAATCTATTCATTTTTAAATTATTAAAATAAAATTAAGTCAAAGAAGAATGTTCCAACAGTCTAGATAAACAGTAGTTTTCAACTTTGTTCCAAGGATTCTCAGGGATGGGAAAAGGGGAAGGACCAAGTATAAGATCCTCCAAGAACACCTGAATTAGAGCCACTCTGTTTTCGTCCTGTTTTACAGTAAGCTTTCTGACTAGGATTTTATTTGAAGGAAAGAAAAGTAAAAAATGGTTCTACTGCTACAGTGTTTAAAAACTTCTAAAGATACAAAAATCATACCTTCCAATTATTTTATAAAAAAAACTTCCCCCAAATCATTTATACCTTGAAAAATTGAAGCCTCTCTCGATTTCTGCCAAATTCTACTTCTTGATTTTTTAATACTGTTTCAGGTCTAAAAAGAAGAAGAGCTGGTATTAAATGCAAGTATTACGGAAAAAGATTTGCCTTATTTCTTTGTTCTTATGCACTTACAAACCTATTTTAAAAATTCTTGGAATAGTAATTTACTAGACTTCTCAGAATCAGTTATTTTCTTTTCAACAAGGAAGCTCTACTTTAAATAACACTCAAAAGCTATTGCAAGGACATTTTAATGAAGTCACATCCGCACCAGTGTTCCAAACTGTACTGTGAGATTTGGCTAAAATATTAAAAGTAGTATGCTAAGCTTTGTAGGGTTTTTCCATTGCAAGGAAAAGGAGAGTAGCAGCTTAATGAACAACAAGCATGTACATTTCTCCCCACTTGGCTCTTGGGCCAGTTAAACTAGGAGATTTTAGTTGTTCCTTGTTGATGATCACTATGTAACAATGACAAACAACAACTCAACATAGTTTTACAGGTTAAAAAGAGCTTTTGGCAAAAATCTTGTATTCATCTCATCCAAAATGGAAGGTTCTATTTTAATGTACAAGTAGTAATTTACTTTATATGGATTATAAATATATTTTACATTAATTATTTAAACTAAGAGATAAAATCAATTGATTGCCAAGCAGTAAACATAGTGTCATTTTTAGCAATCTATTTTTATCTAATGGATATTTTTTAAAAAATTATTTCTAATAGCTTTAAGTTGTTTATTTCACCTGCCAGCTGGTGATTTAAGTGTTGACTAGAATATCAATATTACTTAAATTATACATGTCCTCCAGGGTCCAGATAATTATAGTTGTTTAATTGTCAACTTTTTTAAAAACAAAGATTGCCTTAATAATTCATTGCTGAGTGATCTCTTGAAGCCATAGCACATCTTAATGAGATTTTTCTCAGGACCTCAGGGAAGATAGCTTTCTAGAGCCACTCCAATTATTTTACCTTGCCATAGCACACACGGCTACAAAGTGCCATACAATGTTTATTAGCTCATAACCTGACTTCAAATTAGACAGGGATTTCAAGTGCCAAATGTATGCTCTCAACTCTACCCCTCAATCTCGTTTGAGTCTATAATTAATACTTTACTGACACAATAAAGCACATGAAAGAATTACTTTTTTCATGTAGCCAAGGGCCATAATATATCTCATCTTAATACTATGTAATTTAAAGTCAACATTGAGGGGAAATGTTATACCAGATTGGATTTTTAGAAATAAAAATATACTATCCTAGCACTTCACACTCAGCCAATTATAAGACAGCCAGCCAGCTGGGGTGGGGGGTATAGCTCAGTGATAGAGCACATGCTCAGCATGCATGAGATCCTGGGTTCAATCTCCAGTACCTCCACTAACAAAAAATAGATAAAAATTTAAAAAAATTTTTTAAATTAAAAAAAATCATAGCCAAGATAATTAATGATTTTTGAATCAATAAACCTTCCATTTTAGGAAGTTACTTTCTGCATGAGAAAAGATATTACTCTCAAAAGTCAACATGCCCCTAATAATCAGGACAACTCGGCAGGAGCAATAAGGAGTGCTTAGAAAAAACTGTTGTAATTTGATGGCAATGGACCCATAGATTATACTGAATTCTTAGAAAGGAAGAACAACCAAGGGCATTATAACCTGAGGTTTCATAGAAATATTGAGCCCAAAATTTGGAACTACCGAGAACTTCAAAGATCCAGTTTAGGGACATATGAATTAATGTAATATTTTGCACTTATGATGAAGTATGTGTCGATATTATTCTTAGCTAGACTAAATCTTAAATGTGTTAAATTTTTTTAAATGGAAAAAGTGTAAGTCATTTTTTACTAAACTTTTAAAAAGTCTGACAGTCTAATAACAATGGGATAATAAACAAAACTCTCAAAATAACAAAGACTTTGGAAACTTCATAGCATATAAAATTTCAAGTCATAGAACTTTTTTTCTTACTTTGAAAAATTACGTATTAGGCAATTTAACAAACTCTTAAGAATAGGATTCTTTTCTTGGCAGATTTACGACTTTCCATGGTACTAGACAGGAAATCACTTATCTAAAAGGGCTCATTAAGTCTGTAACATATGATAACGATAATATTCTTAACACAGCAGTCTTACTGCAATAAGGAAAAAATAAATCTCCTAACAGAAAAATAAAGCTAAAAACGTAAGTAAGGATTTCACAAAAAAATGAACGAATGAATAATAGCATGTGAATGGTACAAATTCACTAAAATAAAAAATGTACAGTTTAAATATTTTTTGTCTACATTAGTTACAAAAATTAAATATTAATAGAAAATTCTGAAGACAAGTTTTCTTCTAAAGGAACAGAAGGAGATAATGGTATTTAGAGACCAGCATTTTAAGTAACTTTGCTTCTTTCAGTACAACAGGAAATACACAGAAGTATATATTGAAGCACAGTAAGTATAAAGGCAATGTAACAGCAATCAGGAGGGGAAGGAGATAAAACGTAAATTCCTTAACTGAAAAATAACCCAGCACTAATAAATACTTAAAAAAAATCTCATACTCAGGCACTGGTTGCAAATGAAAAGGACATAGAATGGGTGTATTTTCAATCTGCGAAGAAAATTTTCCTGAGTTTCGGCCTAGTTCTCCAGAATCACACGACCCTCGGCAGGTAGTCTGGCCTCTGCAGAGAAGCTTCTTAGGCTGCACTCTAAGTGGAGAGAGCTTTCCTGCTTTCTGTAGGTCACCACCTCCAGGATTTGGAGCGTTCTGTATTGCACTATCATTCCAAAAGAGAAACAAAATAAAACCATTTAAAAGTCACAGAAATTTCCCTCTTCAAAAAGTACACACTAGCAATGCTGCCTAGATCTAAGTAACTGAATGTTTTTCAAAGGCTGACATATCATTTAATTCAGGTTACCACAAAAAAAAAAAAAAAAAAAAAGAGAGAGAGAGAGAGGTGGGGGCACGTGATTTAAGTTTATGGAGATAAAAACGTAAGTCTAAGTGCCCAATAAAATCATTTTCATACACTTCTATGACAATTTAGGTAACTTTTGGCAACTACCAAAATAGATTTTTGTTTTTAATCTAACAACTTATAAGAAGCTAAGAGCCATAGTTTACTCTAGAGGGCAAAAACTCTCATAGGTTTTAAGAAATTGTAGTCTTATTCCATTATTCCAGAGAATGTAAAAGAAAGCTGATGCATGAAAACAGAATCATGTCCTCTCCAGTTTGACTTGGGCCAAAGGAGCCTTTTAAATACAAGAAATTTATTTCAGTGGAAGGAAAATAGAGCTGTAGTAAGCTCACTGTTTTCAAACACCAACTTAATGTAATTAAGGATATTCATGGCTCACATCTTTAGATTTTCTCTGGAAGGGAAGTTTAAAAAACAAAAAGGAAATTATACCTTAATTCAGATATTCACTCCAAAAACAGCAGCAGAAATACACAAATGTGAAAATAATTTTAAATTTAGACTAAGTAAAAAAAAAAAAATCACCAATACATAAACTTTTTACCAGTTTTTCTCTTTGTATATTAGTCAATACTAAATGTAGCAAACTTTACTTTGGCACAAATGATCTCTGTTCCCTTTCTTCTATATCACACACTCCCCATGGATTGTCAGTTAACTTGCATGGCTGTCTTTATAAATCTCTGTATTACAGTACCATTTGTTGAAGTCAATTTGTAATGAATGGTCAACCGTGAGATCTGTTGGACAGGCAGGATGGACTTTCTTAGGATCACCTCCAAGAGTTTTCACTGCCTCCCTCATAGCAGCAAAATCCACCATTGCCGGTATTCCACTGAAAAATAAAGAATGATCAACTTACAGTTCTAATTGTTCTTTTATATATGCTCAAATGACTAATATACATTTATTCATTTTTTTTTAAAGTATCCTTTTTTTAGTTTGCATTCATGTTTGATAACGTACTGGTTATCCAGTTATATGTATCCTGGTTTAATGAGAATATTAAACATCACCTGGGAACTTGAGTGCTCAAAGGTAGTTGTGCCAAAAATAACACAAGAGATGATTTTTAGAGGCTAAAGAGAACTTCGAGAACTGCCTATGGAATTCTCTTGCCTTAAATTTTAAGATATACACCCCCCCCTTTTCTCCACCTCTAGCCTCTTGACTCCCAGTACCTACTTGTCTCCAGTTATCCACTTAATATATGAATATAGATTTATCTACATATATATCTCCAGCCAACTATATAACAAGCAGTTACCAAATGCTTTCAACATGCTAGACACCAATGGCATAAGGCCCAATAAGTGAGTAACTACTCTCAAGGAATTTGTAGGGAAGATAGAGTAGTGATTACAGAACAGTGTCGTTAAGTACTACAGAAGCAGCATATACAGGGCACACAGAGCAACAGCACATAAACCAGATTTCGGTGGGTGGGTGAAGGGGATGTTCTTACTTGTCCAGCTAACTCCTATGTCTCCTTCAAAACTCAGCTAAAGGTTAACTCCTCCAATAAATAACCCCTGGACATCCAGATCAGACAGTCTTTTAGGCTATGTAAAGGCTTCGGATTTTATCCTAAGTGTTATGGAAACCAACTGGAGAATGACAGAATGAGGTGACCTTGATGAACATTTTTTAACCAAGTCACTTCATCTACTATAAAAAGACAAGACTCTACACTGCAAGTGTAGAGGCAGGGTCACCAGTTAAGGGATTGTCATAGCTACAGTCCAGGTAAGTGAGAATGAGGCTAGAATTGGGATGACGGCAGTGGAGACATTAATAAATATCCGGGTTCAGGGTATGTATATTTCAAAGGCAGAACTGACAGATCTGCTGACAGACTGGATTATATATGAAGGAAAGAGAGGAACCCAGGTTAACAGCTAAATCTTTACCCCAAATAAATGGGAGACTGTAGTGCCATTTACTACAAAAAAAAAAAATTGGAAAGGAATAGGTGAGATGGAGTGGGCAATGAACTTCAGGATATGTTAAGTCTGAGAAGCCTATTAGCTAGGTGGAGATGACAAGTAGGCAGTTAACAAAAGTAGTTTTTAAATAAATGGTACAAAAACAAAAAAATGGCCTAATTTTTAACAAATTGCTTCAGTTTTTTAAAAGGCAATTTTTAAAATTCATAAACTGTTCTTCAAAATTAAAAAACAACAGCACCAATCATCAGGGAGTCTGACTTCTGGAAAGGAAACATTCTGAAAATTCATCCATGAAAACTAAATCTCTCACTCACGTAAAATCTTGAAGAAGAACACGGGCAGGGAAAAAGGGCACTTCAACATTGCTTTGTTTGGTTTTCCAGTCTAAAATGTTCATAACATCTTCCTTTTTCATTAAAAAGCCATCACAATTTCGCACAGCAGCTTCCAACAGGACCCGTATTGAGTAAGGCAGAACATCTGATCCAAGAGAAAATACTACTATTAATAAGGAATAGTCATAACTGTATATTGTAAAGATTACAACAGCAAAATGTTAAAGACACAGATGCACTGTTTTCTCAATTAAAAAAAAAATTTAGTCAATAACCAACAAGGATTTGCTGCATAGCACAGGGATTTATTATAATCAGTATCTTCTAATAACCTATAATGGAATATAACCTGAAAAACTATATATAACTGAATCACTTTGCTGTATACTTGAATTTAACACAATATGTAAATCAACTATACTTCAATATAAAAAAATTTTTTTTAGTCTAGTAAACAGGGAGTGAAACACTAGTCATGTTAACATCAGGTTTTCTATAAATTTGACTTTCCTACATGTAAGCGTAGGCCCTGAAAAAGCAAAGATAAAACCTTCACACAAGAGCTGCAATGATTTGGGAATATGATACTGACAAATACATAACATTCAGGAAAGACACAGAAAAATGGAAAAGCACAGAAAATCAGAATTAAATACAATAATTAAAATATCCCTCTTATGGCAAAAAAATGGTTAAACAGGCAAAGTCTGTAATGTATTTAAAGATTTACATCAAAAATGGTTAGTTTAAAAATAAGTCAGGGTGCTTAGGTGAGTAAAATTCATGTCATGAAAACTGTCATTCACTTTATTATTTTAAGGATATTATAGAGAAATAGATGTCAGTATTTAAAATTTTTCAGTTATATTAAATTCTCATACTGAATTTTGCCACATAAAAGTATTTCCTTGGGACTTAAAGGGAAGATGGAATCAGTATGAAATTAGTTGAATAAATCACAGCAACCCACATAAGAGATCACTATGCAGCTGTTTAAAGGAATGATGATCTCTACATGTTGATGAGAAATGATCTTCAGACTGTATCTTTAAGAGAAAAAGCAGTACAAAATGTTTACAGTATATACCTTTTCAGTAAGGGAGGGAAAAAAACTATAAGAATCACATATTATTATATATTAAACATAAAATTTAAACTATATAATTTAAAATGTTAAATATATAATTTTAAGTATTAAATATTAAATATATATTAACAAATACTTTTCCCCCAGAAAGAACGATGAAAGGACAAACTAAAAAACTTAGTTTATATTTCACACAGTATTTTGGCTGTATCTTCCCAGCAGGAAATATACTAAGAGCAAAAAGATCAACAAAGAAAACAAACTATATTCAGTCATTAGTATTGACATTATAATTTTGAAATTGTCATATATATAATGAGAAACAAAAAGTACTTTTGTTACTATGGGTGGGAAACCAAGATTTAAGAGTACTGATGTACAAGTATAAAATGAGAGTAGCTAAGTTTAAAAAAATACATCTCAGTTGGTATCATGAAATAATTAAACAGACCTAATTACCTCTCCCCAATAAAAAAAACAAAATAAAACTCTCTAACAATTGGTATCATGAATATAAACTCATTATTTTTCTCTTTCTAAAACATATGTATGTATTTCTTACATTTGTTCAGTGAAAATGCCTAAAATGATGACAATCCAATAGTAATGAACCCCTAGCAATCCAGTTTGCTGTTTCTAAATACTATTTCCCATTTCTAAAAAAACAAGAGTTCCTTAGAAAAATGGTTGGTCCCATTATTTGGGAAAGGAGATGGACAAAATGAACCTGGAACATCTTGTGTCAGAAACCAAAGAAGTGATCAAAGACTAATGGGGACACTTTGAGCATGGATCAATTTGAGCATCAAAGTGAGTAACGACTGTAATTCACTGAAATATATCAAATATATAAATAACCCTTAGTTCATAACAACTCCTTTACTAGAGAAACTCATTACTCTGAAAACTGACAAATAAAGAGGAGAAAATCAATCATTAATCCTGTCTTTCCTGATTTCAAGTAACTAAACAATTAAGAAAGTTCCTTGTAATAGAAGAATTATAGTTAATAAATGTAGAAAGGCAATGATAGAAATAGAAAAATCACCAGTGTGCAGCATTTAATGAAATAATGGATCTATACAATGATCCTAAGTGGATACCAAAATCATTAAGTGATACGTGAACAGGGAACTTATAATGGAAGGATCAAGATGAGAACAACCATACCCAACTCAGCTATGTCCCACAAAAGTGGGGCATTATGGTTATCTGCCTACTGATGAAACAGGAAATATAACCACCAACTATGAAATGTTCTTTGCAAAAATACATACATAAATAATCTCAAATCTAATCAAACGTCTAGCTCTAACTTCCACTTAATAGGAAACATGGGGGACAGTACAACAGTAAAACGAAACCATGAAGAAGCAATCAGTCAAATCCAGAATGCAGTACATTCTGCAGAACAAAGAACCTGGTTTCTTCAACAGAAAAATGGCATGGAAAAAGGAAAAAGGATGGATATCATAGAGACATAAAGACCAAATGCTATGCATGGATCCTATCTGGATACTATGTAAACAAATCAACTGTAGAAACGTATTTTTGAGACAACCAGAGAAATCTGAATACGGACTGGGTTTTAGATCATATTAAGGAATTATTGTCAATTTTGTTAAGATATAATAAAGGCACTGAGATTATGGTGGTTGTTTTTAAAAAAGTTTTTCATGCATCAGAGATATATACTGGAGTACACTTACAGATTTTCTAAATGGTGGAATATCTGAAACAAAAGATGAGCAAAATGTTGATAACTGGCTGAGAAATACGTGGTGGGTTATATACTATTCTCTCCCTACTTTCATACTTGAAAATTTTAACACACAAATTAAAAGATTAATGGAATTGTGAGTAAAAAGGATAAAGGACTACATAATCAGAAATACTAGATTCAAAGCCCATATTGGCTATTTACAATAGGTATAACTTTTGAAAACTGACTCAAGTTGATGCCTTTCTCATGTAAAATCAGGATGCCAGCTACCTAATAGACATGTGAAGAATATCATACCTCATCATCTGTCTAGTACATGTAAAACCCTCAAATACTGTAACAAATAGTAGGTATTCCACAAATATTAGTTTCCATTCTTACCTCAAGCAGAAACATAACGAAGCCCCAAAAACCAAGAGGAATTACAGGCGGGAAATTTTTTTAATAGGACATTTGGAAATAATGAGAAGTAAAATATTATCACAAAAGCAAATACAAAAAAATACCATATGAGATCCTTCATATGTGGAATCTAAAAAAAAAAAACATAAATACAAAACAGAAACAGACTCAAAAAAAAAAAGCAAATACAAAATTAACTTTGTGTTTGGTTGACAGGTTATGGACTGAGTGGAACAGAAAAAGCTGAAACTAAATGCCTACACAGGGGAAAGGCAATCAGAAACAAAGCCCAGGCATCAGGACAGCCTGCGGTTTCTTACGAGGAGTGTGAGAAACTAGACTGCAATGCAACAATGCCGTCAAAATTCAAATTGAAAATAATTCCCAACCTAGAAATTTGTACACAGGTAAACTATCAATCAGGCAAGGGCTCAAAAATTTACTTCCCAGGCACCCCTTCTCAGGAAGCTACTGGTAGATGTTCTATAAAACAAGGAAACAAATGGAAAATAAAAAATGAAATCTAGGTAATAGTTTCTAACACAGGAAAGAGCAGAGACTCTTCCAGGGCAATACTGTGTAAGCCACAGTGCAATCAGCCTCAAATGGAGCAGATGAAGTCCAGATGGGACACTGTCAAGAGAAGGGGAAAAAATGAATTCATAGATTACCTGATTATACCAGGAGTTTAGTTCTTTTGGAGAGTTTGAAGATGAATTATTGATAAGGACATAGAAAACAAAGCAAACAAAAAAAGATAATCATTAATGCCAGAAAAAAAAAAAGTTGTAAGAGAAATGAGATACAATCATTATTTACTACATGGATCGGCTGAGAATGTTTACAGTCATAATAAACACTACATACTGATTTAACCAAAAATTATTACTAGGAAGAGATACATGGTATGTATGTAGGAGAGAAAAGTGCCAAATTCTCATTTTCCATAGTAAAAAGCTAGTAACGTCTAAAACTGAAAAATCAAGAAATAGCTGTATTCTAAGCAAGGCTATTTAATAAGATGGAGGAAACTACCAGAAGAAATAGCCAAGACTTAAAAACAGCATTCTCTGCAGAGTAGAAATCCAGTGCAGGACCACTCTTTTGGTTATAATTTCAGTGGTTTTGCTAGTTTTTAACTCTATCATTTGAAAATTAATATTAAATTAAAAAGCAATTATCAAGTAAGAGTGCTCTAAGGAAATAAATCAAACGTTAACTGGGCATTTGGTCATTAAGAAGCACTAACCTGCAGATCTGTCTAATTTCATAATAACTACGAGAGGCCTACTGCAAGGGAAGATGTAAATACCCCTTCCGCCAAACAAAAGCGACTGACTTCTTATTTCTCTCTGTAGTAGCCAGCCTCCAAGATGATACTAATAACTTTCACCTCCTGGCATTCATGCTCTCCTGCAACCTATGCTGAAGATCACTTGTTAGTGTGGCCGAGAGTGTAGCAGAGATGACAGTGTGTGACTTCAAAGGTTATAAAAGTATTCCAGCATCAGCCTTCCTCTCTTAGACTGCCCACTGGGAGAAGCCAGCCGCCTGTTATGAGGACAAGCAGCACTGACTGAGGCCTCTGTGCTCCAACTATACCATCTTCAAAGTTCTCTACTTCTCCGAACCTCTCTGATCCCCATTCTCACACCTGTTCATCAACACCATGAGGACTTGACTTTCTCCTCTACTGATCAGCACCACTTGTCTATACTTTTTTTTTTCACTTAAGCAGTTTAGGTTCTATGTGGTTAAATCTCTCATTTTCCCTAATCCTACAATTTTTGCCCCTTTGTTCTTTTATCCTATCTGTCCATCAAAACACCAACCTGTTTTGTTCTTTCAGCTGGTGAACCCCACACCACTTCACTTACGTAGAACTGTTCTTTCTTTTTAAAAAATAACTTCATTGTGGCATGTATACTTTCGAAGCATACAATTCTATGAATTTTTAGTAACTTTACCAAGTTGTACAATCAGCACCATAAGTCAGTTTTAGAACATTCATCATTTCATTAAATCCCTCATTCCCATTTACTGTTAATCCTTGTCCTCTCTTCACCCACCCCCAGAAACTACTATCTACTGTCTCTATAATTTAGTCTTTTCTGGATATTTCATATAAATGGAATCATACAATAAAGTCTCCTGTGTCTGGCTTCTTTCACTGAGCATGCTTTTGAGGTCTACTCATGTTGCAGCATGTATCTATAGCTAAATTTCTTTTTATTGCTGAAGAGTATTCCACTGTATGGATATACCAAATTCTATCCATTCACCCACCGAAGGACATTTAGGTTGTTTCCAGTTTTCAGCTATTACGAATAATGCTGCTAAGATCATTCATTTGCAAATCTTTGTGTGGATAATGTTTCTATTTCTCTTGGGTAGATTCCTAAGAATGGAATTGCTAGGTCATATGGTAATGTCTAATGTTTTAAGAAACTGTCAAACTGTTTTCCAAAGTGGCTGCACCACTTTACATTCCCACCACCAGTGTGTGAGTGTCCCAATTTCTCCATATCCTCCCTGACATTTGTTACTGTCTGTCTTTTACACAATACCCATTCTAGTGGTTGTGAAATAGTTCACTGAGGTTTTAATGATGGTGACATGCAAAGGAGGAGAAAGGAAAACAAAAACAAAAACAAAAACAAACCCTAAAATCAGAGAAACTGGTACCAATATAAATACATGATTACAACCTCAGTCGGGTCCTCTGTATCTACCCAGAAACTTGCTTTGTTTCTTCTTCAATCTGCTTGTTTTCCCACACTACACAATTAATTCATAACTTCACCTACTCGGCCTTAAAATCTAATCTTTCTCTATTTGCCCCACTTCCTACCTCCTAGATAAATAAAAACTAAGTTTCTTCTACCCTGACTTCCTTCTACTTTACTTGCAAGCCTAGCTGACTCTGAATTTATCCTTTCCCCAGTTAAGAAGGCAGCTCTGGATCTCCTCCTACTAAATGCCAACTTTCTTATAGGCACTCTGCATCCAATTCCCAGTAATACATTTTAAGACTCATGAGTCATCAATTATTGTCTTTCTCCTTTTTCTGCAATCTACCCTTCAACTGGATTCTTCCCATCAGCATTGAAAGTCTCTAGCCCCAATTGTACACACACATGCACGTGCACACACATAGCTTCCAAGTATTGCTTTCTCCAAACTCTCAACCAAGTTTTTTGAAAGAGTAACCTCTATTCTCAATGTTCACTTTTCTACACATTCCATTCTACACTTCTATTCACTCTTCAGCCCAGACCAATCTGATTTCTTAAAATACCCACGAAACAGCTCTAACCAGAGTTTCAATATCCTCTTAACAACACTCAATGGGAGCTAACAATTCATCCTTCTTGAAACACTCATTCCACTGGCTTTCACAACACCATCCTCCAGGTCTCCTAGCTCACATTTCTGCGTTACTTTCAAGCAGAAGCAATGACTGCTTCTGTTCCAGACTATCTTTAAAAAGATATTAATATGTTCCAAGCGAATAGCCTTGGAAGATAAAAAACAGTGTCTCTTTCAGGAGCAAAGGGCAGGCATGCTTACTGTTTCTTATAAAAAAAATTTGGGTTCCCTAAGTCAGAGTTCCTTTTCTATAACACAATCACTGTGTGTACATGTGTTACCTGGTCCACTTCAACAAATGCTGGTACACTAAGCATACTGCATTGCTATGGGTAATAAACTGTCCACTGTCTCTGATCCAAGAGTTTTGTGTCTTCTGCCAGCATCTGTGAAACTGTCAGTTTAACTTGCAAGGAGAATAAAATTCCAGCTCCTTTATAGTTCTTAACACTTTCTGGCAGCCCTGTCTTGGTTTCCTGCTGATCTCTACTCCTCTACCTGATCCTTAAATGTACAAGCTCCTCAGAGTTCATATCTAGGCTCACTTCTTTTCTCACTCCATACTGTCTCCTTCCAGGAATTTCAACTGATTCTATGGCTTGTACAAACTATCTACACACCAATAATTTCAAAATATTTTTCTGCAGTCCAGGTCTGTTTTCTGAGCTTCAGAACCATGCAGCTAATTGCTTCACAAACACCCTTACTTGAATACTGATTATGTTCCCAAACCGACCACAGTGATTTCCCTCTGTCCCTGTTCTGTATCACTACCTCCTCTTGTGTTCCCCAGCTTAGTAAATAGCACCATCACCCATCCAGATGCTTTTGCCAAAGCATCTCGACACCATATTTGACACCCCTCTCATACAGCTTTTGCATTTGTCTACTTCTACCACCACCACCACTATACCCAGTCCAAGCCACCACTGTCATCTCTCACAGATTCTCTAGTTCATCTTTCTGTCTCCACACTTGCCTCATACCAGTGGTTTTCAAAGTGTGGGGGGAAGTCCTTTCAGGGAATCTGTAAGGTCAACTAAGACATTATTTGCCTTTTCCACCATTTTGACATATGCACTGAGAGTTCAAAAGCAATGGCAGATAAAACTGCTGGTGCCTTAGCAGGATTCAAGGCAACAGCACCAAATTGTACTTGTACTCACTGTATCGTTCATTTTCCCACAAAATGTCAGTTTCACTTAAGAATGCCCATGATGAAGCAGAAAATGTATTAATTTTATTAAATCTCAACCAGTGAGGTCAAGTCTTAATATTCTGTGTGACAAAAAATGAAGTGTATACAGCATCTCTGCTCAAAACCATTTTCACTTGAAAGAACTGACAAAACTATGGTTATTCAAACGTGGGTATCTAGCAGACATCTCAGAAATGAATGAAGTAGGCCTGTTTGTTCACTGTCTAGTCCCACCACTGTCTGCTCGTGGCGTTCACTGATGGTCTTTGAGAAATAAAGGTTCACTGAGTTATGCAGATCTTCCAAAGGTGGACATGCTTTATTACACAATATATAAAACATACAGAGGTGTACATTTGTTAGTATCACCACAGTCCTCTCCAGGTGGGAACCAGAGCCCCCATGTAGCTGTTCTCTGAAGGACACCTCCTGCCTGTAACCAGTACCCAGGCTGAGACACTCCCAACAGAAGACCCTTTGCCCTGCCAGTGCCTGGACTTCCTCTGCAAGCTGCCTGGAGGGTCACACAGTGAGCTGCTGCTGCTTCTGCAAGCTCCCACGTGGCCCGTGCACTCTGAAGGCTCTTGCCCCTGCCAGCATCTGTCCTTCCAATACTCACCCACACCACATTGCTGGTTGCCTATTCCCCTGCATGTACTCCAGAGGATGGCCTACTGCCTGTCCAGCAACCCCAGACCAGCTCCAGCTTGGCCAAACCAGCAAACTTCTCTGCTATCTAGTGAGCTGAACCATACCTTCTCCAATGAGATCTGAACTCCTTCCAATCTGTCCTTCCTTAGGTATTCTCTGTCAGCCCTACAGTACCGTATAGTTTCCTTGCATCTTACAACAACTCTTGTGTCATAGTTAATAATTATTTGTATTAAACTTCCCCTGTTCTACGCCCTGAAGGACTGAGATTACTACAACATACTAAAGCACTGTACTTACATATTTTCCATTACTAAACTGTGTGCTTTCTTTAGCACAAAGATGCTCTCTTAGCCATCTTTCACTCGTCAGAAACATGTGAGTACTCAACGTTAGCTGAGTGAATTAAACAGTGTTGTTGAGAGATGCAAGCACCAAGTAGAAAACTGGACAGGATTAATACTGCCTCTTCTAACCAGGAACTTCCAGAACCCTATGAATCCCCAAAACTCATCCTCGAAAGGACAGGGAATCAAAAAGACACGCAGGGAACTAGGTAGGACAAGCCTGTAACTTAAACTGAAAAAGTATAATTTGTGTTATCACACTTCTGATATGAGCTGGTAACAATAGATATCCTTCTGATCAATTATTTAGTGGAAGATCCAAGAGGTGGTTCGCACTTTAAAAAAAGATGCTGAGGTCTGCTGTTTTAAATGGGAGGCAACGGATGAAAGGCACAGCCAGGTTCCCGGGGCTGCAGGTCTTACCACTCGAGGCTCAGTGGCTGCTCCTAAAATTAGGCAGTATAATGCGCCTCTCAGTGCAGAGGGCACACACTGTTGGCCTGCAGATGTGTTTTGTTTGTTATGCAGAGAGTTTTAACATTTTAAAGTTCAACTGACAACACTGAAAGACCAGAGATTTTTTTTCCATGAAAATCCAAATTTCTAGCTTCTCAAGA
Source organism: Vicugna pacos (assembly GCF_048564905.1). NCBI lineage: Eukaryota > Metazoa > Chordata > Mammalia > Artiodactyla > Camelidae > Vicugna > Vicugna pacos. The sequence continues at coordinate 23,307,885 of NC_133013.1, read as the reverse complement.
TGAACATGAGAAAATTTTACAACACCAACTTCACATTCTTGCTAGAACGGAGTAGCACCTACCCCTTTACATAGGGCATTTCTCTCCTGGCTGCCACAGTTCCAGCCAGGGCCATTTCACTTGTTTATGTTGCCTCCATGGTCCTTGTAAGCATGAGCATGCAACCTCTGTGTAGCAGTTTTATAAGCACCGGCTTGGGAATCACAGATTTTTATTCAAGTTCCTCCTCTATCACTTATTAAACAGCGGTACTTAGTAGCAGGACCTTGGTCAAGCGGATAATAACAGAACTTATCTTACAGAATGAATATAGCAAACAATCAATAAACACTAGCGCTTTAATACTGCCATTATTAAGCTGGGAAACAGAAAGGTATTCGGATGGGGGGGGAGTGTTGGTCTGAAATCAGAAGATATGAGTCTAAGACCAAATCTCCTCACTTAGAAGATATGTGACCTTAGGCAAATTACTCGGATTTTTGCCTCATTTGCCTCATCTGCATAAATCTATTTTTCCCTGCCTAACACAAAGCAATGCAGTGAAGACAAACAGATAATGTGAAAGGGTTTTGTTATTTCTCAAAAGTGATAATTTCAGGTTTAAACAAGAAATGAAGAAATCACCCATAGGAGATATCAATACTAACAACCAGTTTTAAATAAACTAAATGTGACAGAGAAACACACCAGACTGAAGAAAGGGGGAAACACTCAAACATCCTAGGACTGCTTAAAGCCCCAAGGAAGGTATCTTTGGAGTCCAGACTAAGAGCAAGGGGACTGATAAGAACCTGCTAGAGTAGCTACAGGTAAACCTAAAACCCTGTCCAAGGCCAGGAGCCTGGAGAAAAAATTAAGAAAATGTTCTAGAAGGCCCTGTAACCCCTGATCTGGCAACAGGATTAACTCATGCCCACGTCTTACTAGAGTGAAGGTATTGTTTCTGTCTCTAACTAGTACCAGGCTGGATGGGACTGATATCCAAAAAAAACCTCTGACTTTAAAAAAATATATACTGCTATGGAGAGTCTAAGAAGGCAGAAAAAGAGTAAACAGATTCCTGTTTCCTTAAGATTTTTTCCCCCACTAACTCACAGAGGTGGAGAAAAACTAGAAAAATAGTATCTATTATTGATAAAGCCGAAGAAACACTCTTCTCACTTGCTCCTGGCAGGCATGTAATTTGGCATTACTTGCTAACGTAACAGGCACACTTCATGGTGCCTGTCCAAACCGCTACCCATGGAATGGACAGTGCTCAGTGTCCCATTACCTCCCTGGCTACAGCACTGAAGCAAGGGCCAGTCCCCTGGCAGGTCAATGACCAACAGGCTGGTGAGAAAAAATACACATGGACAATTAGATTCAGCTCTCAGGAATTTGCAATGAGGACACAGACTGAACCAGAAAGTTGTTAAGAGCTAAGCTAGAGCCAGAGGCTGCCATTTGTGGCCATGTATAAAGTCAGCAGGCAGAGGTGGCTCGCCTGCAGTGAAGCAGAGGGAGCAGAAGAGTGGAGGGGGCAGGAATCTGAAGCCCTGAGAGAAACAAAGAGCTTCCCCAATTCTGGTCCACTGCCCATTTTCTTGAGAGAGAGCCACATTTCATTTGCCTGGGAGCTCTGTATCATCATAATAAATCTTCCTTCACTTGAGCTAGTAGGTGTCTGTTCTTTGCTACCAAAAGGACCTAACCTAGAACAAAAATTGTCTACAAAAGTACAGTTAAAACCAACAGATCCTTGGACAAAATGTGGTAGTTGTGTGCATAGAATAGAATTATGTTAGGTAAAGGTAATCCTTAGAAAGTTATGTATTGTGTGTGAACATTACAAGTAAACTATTTCAGTGCTTACCCAAACTTAAAGCCCTCTCCAGAGTCCACGGAGAAGACAAGATGAGAAAATACGGACGTGCATCCCCACTAGCAAGACACCTGACCAGCAACAGCCTCCTGACAAGCCCAGCCAAACCAGATCAAAACAACAGGTGAGAAAGTCTTCTAGAGATACAGTCTCATCTGGCTGGTAAGCCAATCATAACACACACAGAATGGCTGGCAGCAGCTGTATTGAATATTTATGCAAAATGAGTAAGTAAAGTAGATAGAAAACTGGAGAGGAGATATTAAAAAAGAAACGGAGAAAGAGAACAGGCAGCCTCCAAGTGACAAAAAGAACAGCCAGCCTCCAAGTGACAAAAAGAACAGCCTCTGGCTTAGAAATTCTGGTTCCTAGGAGGCCTTACTGTGCCTTTGAAGTCTGGAAACTGCAACAGCATCTTCTTTACTTGAGTGCCGAGTTAAGTGAGTTTTTGTTCCTTATATTCAAGGGTAACAACTGGAAAAGACAGTACATATATGGTAAAAGTAAAAAAGAAAAATGATGAGGGTGAAACTTGCACACTTTCAATCCAGTAACTGCATATAATGATAAGCTTACATCAAAATTTAAGTATTATACACACATAGCAGCTTTACATATAAAAAGGGAAAAGTCGGTAACAACCTCCATATTCAAAGATCTGCTAACTAAACCGTGATGCATTCATACAGGCAATACCGAGCAGCCATTAGAAGCTGCAGTAAAGTACAGGTATCCCTTTCTACTCGAATTCATGCTCCCTGACTCAGAAAGCAAACAGACTCAGGTTGCAAGGGATATTTGTATTCAATGACATGGAAAGATGTGCATGATATATTAAGTTAAAAAAGGTTACAAAACAAAACATACTGTATTTTTTGTTAAAGTAGCACATTTAGATCTATTTGTACATACACATAAAAATGAAAATGTTTCTGCACTGCCTATAATGTTTCTGTCTTTGATTGCCAATCCCAACCTAATTTCTTCTAATCGATAAAAATTCTCCTTTAAAAAATCAAATACAGATTTTCTTACAGAGATTGCAAGGTAGGATTTGGAAAACCAAGTCCTAGCTCTGTCGAAGGACTGAGCAGTACTATGGGCAAAAAGCAAGCAGTTACGAAGGGCAAAAGAAACGGTGAAAAAGAACCTGAGATAAAGAAGGGGGCCGGAAGCTGAAGACCTTCTTGCCCAACAAAGCTACTCTCTAAAATATGTTTCACAAGAGCCAGGCCAGTCTCCTCACTGTCTTCCCCCTTAATCATTCTCACTGATGTTTTCCATTATGCTTACTGTTCATTTTAGTTCCCCAAGTGCTGACTGTCCTCTCTGATCCCTCTGTTTAACATCAATTCAAGTCCTACTTCCTTCAGAAAGTAGCCTCTGACAATTCCAGGCAGTGGTGATTTCTCTCTTCCTTGGAAACAGGTATATTTTCAAATTCATAAATCTACTTAAGAGTTACCCAAAATTTCTAAGGTTGCAGTCAGTACATTGCAGTGCCAGACAGGCATCTCCAGATCATTAAAAAGGCACTGAGCCACAAGCGCAATTATGTAAGATCAAAATGTAATCAATGTGCACGATGTGTCCACTTCCATAGATATCCTGAGTACAAACTTAGGAAGCATGAAGATGAAATGGCAGTAAAAAAACAGAAATCAAACAATTTGCACTGTATTCCACCTAAAGACAAGACTCAGTGAGGGAAGGTGCTGTTAGTGAGGCAGAGAGTCTGGGCTGTTCACTCACCACCCACTCCCAACCACTTCAACCACTTCTCCCTTGTCTTCCTCCATGTCAAAAGCCGAAAAGCTAACTACTCCATCTTTTAGCCTCTAAAGCCAAGAGTGGCTGAAGACATTTTGACCAGGGAGATATAGGCAAAAGCTCCTGGGAAGGGTTTTCCTTCCTGTTCTGCCCTTCCAGCTCCCTAGAACATGGACATAAAGCATGGAGGTACACAGCTATTTGCAACCAAAAAAAAGAATATATGAAAGCAAAACAGAAAAAAAGGAGAAGCCTAGGTTCTTGCTGACACTAGTGCGATACAGTCCCAGTATGCTCACATCCAGATATCTTGTTATGTGAGAAAAATAAACCCCTATTTGTTAAAGCACTGTACAGCAGACTTTCAGTTCCTTGCAGCTAAAGGCATTCCTGAAAGCTCAGAAGAGTGTTAATGACCCACCCCCATCCCACCTCCCACATCCCCTCCGCCACTACGAGGGCTAGAACACCTTCCCCTCATCAGGTTACTCACTCCAGCTGTGATTCTCCGCCTGGTGGGCATCAGAATGTGGCAAGCAGAGAAGACAGTGGTTTGGACCCTTGGTTACCAGAGCCAAGTCTCCTAAGCACACACATGGGAGGCCATTCAATCTGATCCCTCTAAAAATGCAACCAGGATTTTTCTGTTCTTCTACTCAAACTGCTCCTTTCTTTCAAAGTCAATTTTTCTTTCAAGTTGTAAGTCCTATTAAGTATACTAAGAAATTACTTAAGTAACTACTTAGTAAACCTCTCATAATAACCACTCTATTAAAAGGTGAGTTTTAACCCCACAGAAATAAAAATCAAACTTGTTTTAAAGGCATTTATATTTACAGGTGTTGTACTGTTATATTTATCATGGATATAAAAAAACCTAGTACTCTAAAACTCAGTTATGTAGAGATGTCCATGCCAGCTTATTTCCAGAGATAATATAGCTCTTAGATTCCTAATCCCTCTTTCAATGCATTTTACGGTTGTTTTAATAGTTTCCTATTGATTTCCTGCATTTGGGAAATACAGGCCACCTTCAAGCAGGCACACTTCCACAAATTAACCACAGAAAGAACTTACACTCAATTTAAAAGTCATCCCCATATATGTTCTTTTCCTTTATTAAGCTATAAAATGTGGGTTAAGAAATTTCCAGGCCAGAATCACTAGATATTTGAAAGAAGTAAAGGGAAATAAGAGATTTTTCTTGCCTATAATCAACATGGCTGTTCCCTTTTCAAAATTAATACAAACTCATCATCAGTGAAAAGATAAAAATAAATGTGAGTGAAAGACATGGCACTAAGAAAATGACCAACCTTTCTTAATACCAATCGCTACAACTAAACATGCAAAGTAAAGGATTTTGGTGAACTGTTTATTTTTAAATGGCAACCTCATTCTAAGACAGGGATCTTCTCCAACATATACTCTAAAATATCTAAATTTTCTCACAATGTACAAGAAAATACTGCAAGGGGCAGTCTAAAACACTTAAATCCACCAAAATCTACAGAAAGATCACAAAAGCAATCTTCTTAAATAACGAGAGAACAAAACAAATCAACCAAGATTAAAGAAAAGCTCCCTCCAAAACTGACTGCAACAGATTTGGCATTTTTCTTTCCAAGTAGTTTTCACTGAAAAGAATCATCTAAATCACTCTTCCAAACAGGTCTTCCCTGCATTGGCCTGGTTGAGAAACCTACTCAGTCGTCAATAAAGTCAAGACTTCCATCCAATACGTTGGGGTTCCACCAAGTTCACTCCTCTGAGACCTCAGGAAAGGTTTGTTTGATCCTGATCAGGTGCCTGCAAAGTTCTGCCAAGAGTATTGGTGCATAAGCCAGGGCAAAAAAATGCCCTAGTGAACAATTCAAATCAGTAGGCCCTGTTGGTGATTCCTATTCAAAGGACAGCAGATAAAGAATTGTAGGCATTGGTCACTAGAAAAATTAAAATACACATTTAATAGCTCTAGGATACCATCAGTCAGGTTTTGTGTGTGTTTTTAAATAGTATTAGTAGTTTCCTGTGGGGAAAAAAATCATTACTAAATTAACTTAGATTTTAAAATGAGAAGCTAAGGTAGGGGATTGTATCTTTCCTCAAATAAAAGACATCCCAAGAAGAGTTTTTCAAAATGTTAGAGATATATGTAAGTATACCTGCTACAACATGGTGGGAATAAACTTAAAATTTCTTCTACTTAGCTTGACAGATGCATTTTTATTATTAGAAACTAAAGAAACCCAAGAAAATTTAAGCAACATTACCATACTTGGTGCCTCCAAGTCTAGGTACATTGAAGAACTTCTTATGTGAACTGTCATTTAATGTTTCAATAAGGTACTCAAAGGCATATCCTGGAAAAAAAAATTATACTTTTATTAAACATTGCTACAAAGTACCTAATTCAAAGTGAAAATATCTGGAAGCCAGCTCTGTCCAACAATTTTCTGCACTGGTGTAAACGTTCTATATTTGCACTGTCCAAAAGGTAGCCATTAGCCACATACGGCTATTGAGCACTTGAAATGTGATCACAGCAACTGAGGAACAGAGTTTTAAATTTTTTAATTAATTTAATTTAAATTTAAATAATCACATGTGGATAGTGTCTACTGTATTGGACAGTACAACTCTAAACTGTGATTCTTGTCAAATAAAAACTGGTAAAATAATTAACTCCTGAAATGTGATAATACAGAATACTTGGAAAGGGATAATAAAACAATTTAAATGATGTATAGGCATGTTTTGTGAAGCCATGTCCTGAAAACTGCATAAATATAAACAGCCAATTTGATAACGCCACCATTCTGTTAGAAGAATTGATTTTTTAAAAATAATCAAAAGATAGATTTTCACAGAGCATTCAACGACATGAATACAATCTAAACCAAACCAAAACAAGCAACTTATCAGGTAAGACCTTAATAGGTCTGAAGACTGAAGGTAAAAAGTGAACAACAAAGTATCTGGGTAAATTAGGAGATTCTCCCTAAAAGACATGTCTTTCTGGTTTTGCACGAATTGAAGCTTAACAACAAAGTCAAAGACCTAGAGGTCTCATTTGAATGTGCTTCAGCTCCTAAGGCTCTCAGGGGAAGTGGCGGGGAGGCAGCCCTGAGATTAAAGAACCTTCAGATCTTTTGTGCAGACTCACTGCGGTGGGTGGGCAGGACCCTCAACATTGTTAGGACCTTGGTCCGAAATGAGAAGCGATAAGTACAGCCCACTTTTTGAGAATATATAATGTTTTTCCCCTTTTTTATTGAGGAGGAAGGGGGGAGGTGGATGGGGGGAGGAGACTCAGCGCTGCAGTAAATGGTCCGGCAACTGGCTGACCAGTGTTCGGCCTTGACCGCCCCCCACTCTGCTTCCAGAGGCAAAGAGAGAGGGAGGGGCTCGAAGCTGGACAGCGGAATAAACAACTAGCTGCGTGAGACCCAAGCAAGGAGGCAGTGACCCCCACCCTTATCTCTTACAAATGGGGGCGGGGAGGGGAAGATGGTGGGCTTCTCCCCGACCCTTGTGCTACTGAAATGTACCGGGAAGCCGCTGGCAGCCAGCAGCGGCCAACAGGCCGAGGCCGGCCCGGGTGAGAGCCAGCAGCGGAGCGGACGGCCCTGCTGGGGTCACGCTGAGGGGCGAGGGCGGCGAGGCCCGGCTCTCGCGGCCTGGGCGCGGAGAGTGCGGCGCAGCAGGCAGGCCCCAAGGGAGCACGACCTGAGACCGGAGGGCCCGGACGCCAACCGGGCGACTCCAGGCGAGAGAAGCAAGGTACTCGGAGCCCGGGCAGCTCGCGTCTCCAGCTGCCAGATCCCAGTCGGCGGACTGAAACTAACCTGCACTTGGGGCGTCCATCGCCGGAGACCATATTATCCCTGCGGGGAGGGGGCCCGCGGGGGAAGGAGGGGGAGGCCGGGCGGGGAAGAGGGGGGAGGAAGACAGGCGGACTGGCGAGGGAGGAAGGAAAGGAGCAGTCTCGCGCAAACACCGCGAGAGCCGCAGAACCGGCCCCAGGTCCGAACTCGCGGGATTTGCCGCCTAACTCTCGCGAGATCCTCGGACGAGGAAACAAAGAAAGAGAAGGGGCGGGGCCAACCAGAAGGCGATTCTTTGCGCAATCGCTGTTGGTCTCGGAATTCGGGACGAAACACCGGGGAGGCTGTGGGTTTGGCGTCACTAGTATGGCCCTCTTAGCGATCCTTTGCATAGTAGTGGCCTCAAGTGTGCGACTGGAATTGTGAGATACAGCGAGTGTGGGCTCCTGCAGGGTATCCAGGGGTTGTGCGGGGGGTGGAGGGGCTCGGAATGGGAATTCCTAGGAAAAACAGCTTTAGGAGAACCGCTTTCCCCTGAAGATAAAGCCTTAGGTTAACCTGTCTTGTGTAGCCTCCACGCGTGTTCTCAGGAGAGGATGGCCAGACTGATCTGGCACGTAGGAAGCGCTTAACTAATAGTTGAATAAGTTTTCCTTGCACTCCTTAGGCATGGCATGGCACTTTATCATGATTAGGTCTCCATCCCTCGGCCTCAGCTTCTCACGTCCCTACGTTCTTTCCTACTGCCTTATCTCCTGCCGGCAGCCAACTCTCCAGAAAGAGCTGCTTGTGCTCGCCCATCCCCTCCCACTCCTTATCCCTCTCGGGTTTGCCTTCCACCCCCTAGAAACGCCGCTGGTCAAGGTCAGCAGTAACTCCACTAAGCTCATGTTTCTCAATCATTACCCTACCTGATCTCTCCCCTTGTTGAGAAATATTTTTCCATCAGCTTCTGTGATCTCAGACTACTTGTTTTTCTCCCTATCTTTAAGGGTGCTCCGTCTCAGGCTCTTCTGCAGGCCTTTCTTCCTCATGTAGCCATGAAATACACTGGGTATAAAATATACCCCAGGGCTCTGACCTTGCACCTCTCCTCACCATTTTCCCTGGCACGTCTCACCTTCTTATTTGGCTTCAGTTATTAGTTATATACTGTTGCTTCCCAGTCTACCTGTAACCCAAACACGTCTAAGCCCAGAGTTCAAGTACCTCCACATCCCACAGGCCACCCAGACTCAAAATGTCTAAAACGGAACTCATCATTTCCCCCTTAAAATCCCACTATTCCTTTTGTATTGCCTGTATCAGTGAACAGCACCATCCATCACGCAGTTCCATGCTGACACATCATCCTTGATCCTGTACCCTCTTCTTTTAATCACTGACCCAACAAGCCTGGTGGAAGCAAACCCCAGTATATTTCCTCTATTTATGGATCATTCCCCCTGCCACCACCTAGATTTGAATATTTCTTGTCTAGATGACTGCTACAATCTCTCCTCAAAAAGACCCTAGCAGGGGAGGGTATAGCTCAGTGGTAGAGTGTGTGCTTAGCATGCATGAGATACTGGGTTCAATCCCCAGTACCTCCATTAAAAAATAAATTAAAAAAAAAAGACCCTAGGACATGAGTACTACCATGATGATCATTTTCATGATGGTGAAACTGAAACTCAGAGGGGTTAAATAACTTATCCAACATTACTCAGCTACCAAGTGACTGACTCAGGATTTGATCTGGTATCTCATACCTATTGTTCATACCCTTCTCAGGAAACTTACTGTAGGCAGAAACACTTCTCTGTCACTCTGTAATATCTCACTTGCTGTTCTCTCTTCATGGAACACTCGGTCCTGCTAACCCCCTACTCATTCTTCAGGCCTTAGTCCAGATATTATTTCCCACAGGAAATACTCACTGGCAAACCCCCAACTCTTCGTCTGAGTTGGGAACGTGATGAAGTTTTTCCCTATCTTCCTGTATGTCAATTAAAACACTTTATTACACTTGATTGTAATTGCCCATTTACTATATTTTCCTTATCTTGGTTAGATGCTTTTAGCTGCATGCAAGAGAATACCCAACTAACAGTGGCTTAAACAACACAGATCTATACTTATCTCACATGACAAAGTCTATAGTCGGCAATTCTAGGGTTAGTGCAACAGATCAATGACATCATCAAAGACCCAGGCTCATTCCTTATTTTGGCCTCACGCTTTTCAGCATTTTGGTTTTTGTTCCTCAGACTTGTTGCCTCCTGGTTGCGAGATGACTGTGTGATACAGAAGACTTATGTTGTCCTACAACTTACAAAAGAGGGGTGGAAATTGGTGCAGAACACCTCTCTCTTTTTATTGGAGGAGAAAATATTTTCCTGAACATCCTCCATGGATGTCTCATTGACCAGAAATTAGACCAGTAGTTCTCCACTTTTTGAAACCCAACACCCCCTTTTCAAGACATGTATTTTGTAATGTCTCCTTTACTGTCCTGGCGGGAAATTCATAGATAATGTAACCTACACAAAACAATAAAATAATCTATACAATGCCATAACTGTAATACAAAGGAGAAATCAAAGGAAAGTAGTTTATTGGAAAATAATACGTATTACACTACGCAGGCGCCCAGGCATGTATATGCTGCATGACATAATGATGAAGTCAGATACGTGCATCTACTTATAATGTTTTTACAGAACATAAGATAGTATTCAACTGAATATAGTCAACACTTTTTGTTTATATTTGACATTTCCAAATAAGATCTAAATACATACATATTTCATGCATAAATATATATCGTGAATGCATGTATATAATAAATGCATTTATGTAATAAATGATACATGTACATATATATCATGACTGACTAGCTGAAATGGAGGCTAATGAAATGTATTGGTGACTCAGATATTATTGGAAGCACTGTCACTGCTGATTTTCTGGAGTGGTGAACAATTCTTGGCAAAGTTCCAAACAGAGCAAAATAATGACCTTTCCTCTTTTTACATAATATTTGCATTCCTGAAAATTCAGAGTGTATTAAAACCATACACAAATGCCTTTTACATTGATTTATAAATGGGATTAAGTTCGAGGCTCAGGTTAAGTATAAACGTATTTGTTACTGTTTTGATGCTTGTGAGGGTTATCTACCTGAGTATCTGGCAGCATGTTCAGTGGGGGAGGTGGTTTGATCCTTCGCTGTGAAATTCCGTCCTGCGGAATGCAAAGGGAATCTCACAGCCATTAAATGCTAGAAGTGCTCCCCTCCCATGGTGACAACCAAAAACACCCTCCCATTTTCCTTTTTTTTTTAAATAGCTTTATTGAGATTTAATTCACCCATTTAAAAAGCTTTTTATTTTGTGATAGTTGTAGACTTACATGTAGTTTAAGAAGTACTAGAGATCTCATGCAACTCTTCACCCAGACTTCCCCGGTATAACATAATGCAATATCAAAATGAGGAAACTGAACTCTGACGTTATTCAGAACTCAGCAGTTTTACAAGCACTCTTTTGTAGGGGGCATATGTGTATTTAATTCTATGTGATTTTATCACGTGTAGATTTGTGTGACCAACAGCACAGTGAAGATATAGATATGTGCTTTGCAAATATTTCCTCCCAATCTGTAGCACACATTGCTTTCCCCCCACCCCCTCACACATTGCTTTTTGCACAAAATTGGGGCTTTATTAGCAAGGAAGAAGAGGAAATTCCTGTAAGGCTGGCAACCCCTCGTGTTTGCCGCATAACCACTTCATGAGAGCAGATGCTGTATCTGTTATTCCTTGCTAAGTCCCCACCATACCCAACAGTACCTGGCATACAGTAGGTGCTAAATAAATGTTTGTTGAATAAATGAAATGACTTGTTCAAACATAGATGATTTGAATTATGAGATGACTCATCTTTCCAAAATAATTTTCCACAGGAATTCTGTAAATAGCAAGCTGTCCTAGTGAAACTGAAAATATAACTCACATTTAAAAATTCAATCAATGGAAACTTGACCCATGTAGAACGGTGCCCTGGATACTTAATTTGGCTCAGCCGTTATTTAAGTATTGTTTTCTACTACATTCCAGAAGGGGGAGGATTCAACCTACCCCTGAGGAACTCATAAACAGGTAATGTCACTGTAAGTGGTAATAAAAATAATAATAGCTAACACCTATTAGACCTCGTTAAGTACTTTACATGCATTATCTCATTTAAATCCTCACAACACCATTAGAAGTCATTTGTATCACTTAGGATGCTTTTAGCTGCAAGTAAAAGAAACATCCAACTCAAACTGGCTTAAATACAAGCCACTGCTTCTATCAGTTGAAGTCCTTACATTTCTCAGAAACATTTAGCCTGGCTGGGCATCATCACAGCTCCCTACAGACCCAGAGAAAGGTGGCACTGAGCAACTTCCTGGGTGGCTCACCTCCCTGAAAAGAGCAGCCCTAGTGACCAACAAACATTTCTCTGATGGCTGATCTCAGCCAGGCCCTGGGTGAGGGGCTGGGAATATAGAGGAGATTAGGATGACTCCAGGCTTGTCCCTTAGTCTTACTGAAAGGTAAACAGGCAATGACCAACTATCTAAAGAGTCAGAAAATGACTTTACTGGGAAGCAGTAGAGTTTGAACTCAGAAGCTTTGTGGTAGGGCTTTTTCCAGCCAGCACTGTGGACGTTTGATATCCATGTCCTGTTTATCCTGCCCAACCGACCCTGATCTCCTTTCCGGCAATTCAACCTCACCCCACTCCCCATTCACAGGTCCACCATGGGGCTCAGTATTTAGCCCAGGAATTGGGGATTAACATAATTAGAAGCCACAAGTCACTACTAGAGTTTTGCTGAGCATTCTGAGAAAGGGAAGTTTTCTTTTTTCCTCTAGAAGTCATGGGGAGTGAGGTGGTGACGTCTGGAACTGCTGCAGCCATTTTTGCCATCACAGAAGTGAGCCTTCAACAATAGGTTCTCTGCATGGAACTTGAGAACAAAGCTGAGACTGTGGAAAACAGGCCCAAGAGACAGAGAAATACTAGATCCTAGGTGTTATCACCTTAGCTTGTGGATCAAATCTTGCCTGTTTTCTACAAGAACCTCCTCTGGAATTTTTTTTCAGTTATGTGAGCCAGTAACCTCTGCTTCATAGGCTGAGCCATTTGTGTTTGTTTTTTGTAACTTGCATCGAAAGGTCTGATAGCTATTTATCAGCTGTGCAATTTTTCACAAATTACATCTGTAAGCTGCAAATTTTTCCATTGTAAAGTGAGAACAATAACCATGTCTACTTGGGTAACTGTGCCAATTACATGTATCTGAGTTGTATTAGTTCCTAATAGTGACTATAACAAATTACAGATTTAGTGGCTTAAAACAACATCATTTTATTATCTTAGAGTTCTGGAGACCCGAAATCTGAAATGGATCTCACTGGCTGAAATAAAGGAGTCAGCAGGGCTGCATTCCTGCTGCACACACTGGGGAGAATTCGTTTTCTTGTCTTTTCCAGCTTCCAGAGGCTGCTCTCTTTCGTTGGCTCTTGGCTCCCTTTCATCTTCAAAGCCAACAATTGTATCACTCGGACCTCTGTTTCTCCCATCACTTCTCTTTCTCTGACTTTCCTGCCTCCCTCTTTCACTTATAAGGAGATTTGTGATTATATTGGGCCAACTGGATAATCCAGGATAATCTCTCCATCTCAAGGTCAGATGATTAGCAAACTTAATTCCATCTGCAGTCGTAATTCCCTCTTGCCATGTGATATACCCACAGGTTCCAGGGATTAGGACGTGGACATCTTTGCACGGGGTGGGGGGAGTGGTGTGTGGAAGGGATTATTCTGCTGACCACAGGGGTCTAGCCTTTTGTGGACAAATATCCAGTACGCAATGAATTATTCCCATAGACTTTGAAGCACAGATGAAGAACACTTAACTGCACTTAGTAGGAATCAAAGAAGGTTTCTTATAGAAAATGATAATTGGAGCTGAGTCCATTTTAGACCGATATCTGCCATTTGTCAAATACCTCAAACACTGCCAGATGGTTTGCATAAACTATTTGTAATCCTCATAATGACCTTGAGGATAAATGTTATTATTAGCCCTGTTGTACAGATTTAAAAACTGAGGTTCCAGAGGTGTGGAAAAAGATGATCCCTCATTAGCACTTATTTGTTGGTGGAACTAGGAGAGGTCCATTTCGATGAGAGCAAAAGAAGAAAAGAGCTCCAAAAAACTTGGGGCTCAGGCAGAAAAGGCAGACCCAGAAGGAGCCTTGCAGTGTGGGTCCCCTGGGTGCCAGGAGAGGTGTGTGGGGAGAGAGAGGAAGGGTGCAGTGATCTAAAATGAATCAGAGAGGGGGGAGGGTATAGCTCAGTGGTACAGTGCGTGCTTAGCCTGCACGAGGTCCTGGGTTCAAGACCCAGTCCCTCCATTAAACTAAATATAAACCTAATTACCTCTCCCTGCCAAACAAGCAAAAATAATCAATCAATCAATCAATCAATCAATCAAATAAAAGGAATTGGGCATGATATGGAAACCATACTCCACTTCATATACAGATTTCACAAGCTCTTTAAAAGTGTTGGCACAAGAAGGGAACGTGAGAAACTAGCTAGAGTTCCGCAGTGAGATGTCCAGTGAGATGACACCGAGCAGGAGAGGGAAACCGGATTCTGGGCCCCCAGTCCCACATCCTTGCTGGGAAGGCAGGCCAGATCCCCTGGGTTGGTACAAGGTGAACCCCCTGAGAACCAGCCCTCCATTCTCAGTCCCCTGAGGGCTCTGCCCTGCTGCTCTGCACGCCCAGCCCATGGTTTGTGGCTGGAAAACCCACAGTGATGCTCCAGAGGGAAAGCCTGGGCTGCGAGGAGGCGAGTAGCCTCTGGGGGGCAGCAGCACCAGGCACTGTCCCTTCCAATGATACAGAGACATTAAGGACTGAGTGACCTTGGTTGGCACCAGTGGTGAATGAAACACTAAGGGAACAGTCAGGGAATGAAGTTCCCAATCGTACTCGCTAACGTGGCGATAAAAGCTCGTTCTTTTTTTTTTTTTTTTTTTTACACTCAGGACACCTCAATGGCCCTTTCAAAGCAGCCATCCTACTAGGCTCGTTATCTGTTCCAAATGAATTTGTCCCCAGTCAAAGCACTGCAGCAACTCTTCCTTCAGAACAGCCTTCAGAGCCGAGGGCTGGACTAGAAGGATCAGGCTTGAGGGCGAGCACTTGTTGGAGGCTGTTCATCTAAAGCTCAAAATGTTCAAATCTGACCTTTCCTCCCCAAACCCAGGTGCCCTGGGCCTCACTCCCACAACCTTCTGCACTTCCCCCACTGATAAGACACCCTGATCTGAACTACCACCAGATTATTGTGGTGGCCTCCTGACTGGTCTCAGAACAACAGCCCGAGGGATTCTGCCCAGATGGAAGCCAGCCCCTGTCATCCTCTGCTCAGAAGTCTGCCCTGGCTCCCATCTCACTTGGAGTAAAAGCCAAAGTCCTTACTGTGGCCTCCAAGGCCCTGTGCGATCTGCCCCCTCCTCCTTGATCTCACCCCACACTACACACACAACCCCCTCTGCAGTGGCCGCACTGGCCTCGTTCCTGCTCCTGGAGCACCAAGGCCACAATCCATTCCCAGGCCTCTGCTCTCACAGGTCCCTCCCCTCAGGTATCCGTATGGTTCGCACCTGCACTTTCTCTGGTTCTCACCTGCACTTTCACTTTCCAAGCTGACCTGCTCAGGGAGGCCCTTCCTAACCACAAACACATCCGGCAAATTCCGGCCCTCCTTAGGCCAGTGATCCTGTTTCACGCCTCTCCTCGGCAGCTATCGTGATGCTGTGCGTTTAACCCACTGGTGTCTGTCCCGCCTAGGATGTGGGCCCCACGAGAGCAGGGACTTGTTTTGCTCACGCTTGTATCCCCAGAGCCAAGCATCGGCACGTGGTGGGAATATCTGGGTGGACGTGTGGATCAAGTCACCCACAGGCAAGCTCAGCCAGGGTACTTAGCTCGTCTCTCTGAACGGAGAGTGGACAACATCAGAGACAGGGAGAGACCTCGACTGATCTCTGGTCTCATCTGCCTCTGTGACTTTAGTCAACTGAGCACTTAAATTTTCAAATTGAAAAGGGTTTTCCTGGTTTGCCTGTGGTGACGGTGGGCAGTTGTTCACTGACGGTGGAAAATTGTTTTAAAGCAGAAGCCAGACAAGCTGAGACTCCTCAGATCCGTGCAGCAGACAGCCCCACAGCTCTAGGGAAGACGTCTCAGTCCCGGGCCACATGTCACAGAAGCTCCCACTCTCTCTCAGTTTTAAGATCTGGATTACCTTTGTGTGTTTCTAAAGCAAGAAGCTTTGTCTCTGAAAACGTGGTAACTTGGTCCTGATAATCAGAAAGAACTCTAGGTCATCAACAGAGCGTTGCGTGGAGGAACTGAAGTTTGGCTCCGAGGTCCCCGACCTCGGCGGGTCCTGCATCATTCTCCCACCTCCTCCTTCCCATGCTCTCTCACTACCCCGTCTGCGCCTGGATTTTCTCTGCCTGGGCTCCTGCCTGGCCTCCTAACTGGCATCCACCTGCACCCCCCTGCCCAGCTGGGCTTCCGGGAGAATCAGCTTTTTAAAATAATTTGTTTTGTTATTGTTGTAGGGAGGTAATTATGTGTGTGTATGTATGTATGTAATGGAGGTACTGGGGATTGAACCCAGGGCCCTGTGCATGCTAGGCATGCACTCTACCTCTGAGTTATACCTCCCCCACCAGGAGAATCAACTACAATGACAGTGATCTTCCTAGTTCCAACACAAAGGCCGAAGTCCAGACTTTCTGGGCTGACATTTGAGCCCTCCGGTGTCTGGCTCAGGACACCTGTGCCATTCTTGTTCAGGCCTCACCTTCGAGGCTGCACAGGACTAATGTTCACTGAGCACTTACTATGAGCCGAGTGCTTCTGACACTTCATTCTTTGCAAAAAACTATTAAAACAGGCCATTATGACTCCCCACTTTGCTCAAGAGGAAACGGAAGCTCAGAGGGTGTGACTGACTTGTGCAAGGCCACACAGGTAACACGTAGCAGTCAGGATTTGAAACTCGGTTAGCCTAACTCAGAGAAAAGAAGTTTTCCAAATCCCGTAGTGTCTTCCTTTTGGAGAAACGTCACAAAACCCTGGACACTGGCTATACGTGGTCTGGACTCCCAGCAGATGCAGCAGTTCCTTCCGGCATCCCTCAGAGGTTCAGAGGCGGAAAGCGGAGCCGGTCGATAGGACACTGAGCCAGATGTTTGTACTCACGGATTTTATCTATAACCAGCTGTGATTTTTGACTCTAACTTGGACAAAAAAGTTCAACTGTCTCTGAAGACTGAGCTAGCCTTCTCTCTAAGAGCTCTCCCAGACCTGACAGTCAATAGTTCTGTAGTAAATACTGTGGACTGACTCACCCAATTCATCTCTGAACTGTAGGGGCTAGACCACTAATGACTATATTTCCTTTGCAGGCTGGGATCTGGTGGTGATTTCTATTCTGCTGCTCAAATGCATTCATATGAGACTCTGATTCAGAACTGAATTATGTGGAGAAAGAGGTGGGGCATGGACATCTGTTTTGCTGGCACAGAATGGAGACTAGCTGGCATGACTCCGGGGTACGCAGGTGAGGACAGCCTCCTAATTGTCACGTAACAACAGCTCCCTTGGTAGCTCAGTTCTGCAGTGTAGTTTTGTGAATTGTTCCCAAGAACTCAGCCTAGACAGTCCCAGTGATTCATTAGGCTCTACATATCTCTTTCCATCAGCTAGGGCTCTATTGCAGAGGACAGAATCCATTCTAGTTCATTTAAGCAGAAAATGATTCACTGCAGGGTATGAAAGGGCTTACAGAGTTGATGGGAGAGAGAGCTGAAGACACCAACTCTAGATTGACGTTGCATGAATGGCTCTCAGAGGAGACAAGGGAGCTGCTACGTCATCTATGATCCGGATGCCACTGGTCCCTGCACCACACTGATGCTGCCACAATCCAGGAGCCTCTATGGTTATCAAACTCACACTGAGGAAGCCACCATGATCAGAAAGCACCACCACTGCTGCAGCTCCGGAGTCACGCTGTGCCCACGGCCATCTACACCGAGAATGCCTCGTGCTCTTCTGAACTCACAAAGCAAGTGATTGGACACTGGAATTTCTGCAAGAGCCACTGAAAAATCAGTAGACCCAGCAGAATTGTGGCTTCCTCTTCACTTCTGTCTTCTCTGCAAGCCCATCTGAACTCTGCTACAAGAGAGACTGGGAAACATAGACTAGCTCTCCAGCCTCATTGTTAGAGGAAGGCACACAGGAAAGCAGGTGGAATCGATGCTAAGCACAGTCTACCAGCATAGACTCTCTTCTGTTAAAACTCACTGGAGTACATTCAGACGTCTGCAAACCAAGGGCCCTCACCAACAGAGGCTCTGGCTACCTCCCGGAGATACCTGTTGAATATGGGACAATCCGACTATGAAAAATTTTCTTTTCTGTTGGGCTGTAACCCGCGCTCCTCTGTCTCATCTGTCCCAGTTTTGCTTTCTGGCACCAAACAGAATAAGTCAGCTCCTGTGTCCATTTAACTGCCCTCTAGGGATCTAAGGATGGTGACGTGATGTTCCCCAAACTGCACAGCAGCATGGAAAAGCCTGGCTTTCAAATGAAAAACTGGTGAGGAGAGCCACACATCAGAGTAAAGGCAGAGATGGCCCGGGGTGGAAGAGGTGGCAGGGCTAACCTCGGGGAGAAGAATGTATTCATGGCATCTCAGCAAAGGCAAAACCACAGCCATTTGGCAACTCCCAGCCTACTGAGAGGCTGTAGAAACCAATTAATTCAAAGTGTATTATATACAGTATGCTAAATTGGTCACCAGAGGGAGTCTAGATATAATAGGATTTTGGCTAAAACCATCATTATAACAGTTAGTACTCGGAGAGCTTTTTCCTCCTTCTTTCATCCAAAGTGCTCCCAGCACCTTGCCACCAACGGTCTCATTAATGAACAAGTGCCTCTGTGAGCGAGCAGGTGGCCAGTCTCATTATCCCACTTTTTAAAGAAGGGCATCTAGAGGTCAAGTGACTTTTTTTCACATCATGCTAATTAAAATCTTGTGTAGCTGTTATTTGCAAGTTCATGGGCTCCTTAAAAGCTTTGTCAGTGATTTTAAAAGCCCAATTCACACACTGACTGCTTTGACACTCCCATTAAGAAGAGTCAAAAAAAGAAAAAGAAAAAGAGGCAGTTTCCCCCTCATTTTGGTTGTATATGAACGTCAAGGAATCTGGTAAAATTAATTAACTGCCTCTGGTGCCAGAATTTATTTGTTCATAATACTTCTTGGTTTCCTATGTTGAGTAAATATTATAGACTTGATAGACACTGAGACCTTGACCCCCAAGAAATGTAGTCCAGCTGGGAAGGGCTTTGTGCGTGAGCCATTCCTGGCTGGGGTGATGTGGAAGAGCTTCGCAAAGAGATGACAAAGGATAGGAAAAACAACACAGAACATTCTGTAGAGCACAGGGAACTATATTCAATATTTTGTAGTAACCTTTAACGAAAAAGAATATGAAAACGAATATATGAGTGTATATGCATGACTGGGACGTTATGCTGTACAGCAGAAATTGACACATTGTAACTGACTGTACTTCAATTTAAAAATAAGTTAAAATAGAGTAAATTAAAAAAAAAACAGAACAAAGCAGTGGGCCTTCATGCATTCATTCTTTGCCATGGGAGCACCTGGAGGAAGTGGCCATGGAGTTCCGGATGCCCCAGTCCTTCTCCCAGCTCCTGCCTGGCCTCCCTGTCTTCCCACAGATTCTCATGCAGCCCAGTGTCTTTCTAGTAAATTCCCTTTTGGCTTAAGCTAGCCTGAGTCTCTGGCTGATAAAGAATGCTTTCTGGGCAGAAGCTGTGAATGACCCAAGTCCTGGAAAGGAAAGATCAGATCTTTCAGGAAGGATGGAACAGAAGATTTGCAATGACAAGGTTTGAACCACTAAATCTTCCCCTCATACTAAATCTTTGCCCAGGTGGTGCAAGCACCAAACACATATTTTAGAGGTGTACTACTGACGTGTAAAATGTTACCATGGGGGCAGCTGGGTGCAGGGTACGTGAGACCTCTGTATTACTTTTGCAACTTTCTGTGAGATTGTAATTATTTTTAAGGAGAAGGGTTTTTTTGAAAAATGCGTTTCTTGTTTTTTTTTTAAAATTGAAGTGTAGTTGATTTACAGTGTTGTGTTAGTTTCAGGTGTACAGCAGAGTGACTCAGTTATACATATACACATATATTCTTTTTCAGATTCTTTTCCATTATAGGTTATTATAAGATATTGCATATAGTTCCCTGTGCTATCCAGTAGGACCTTGTTATTTGTCTATTTTATATATAGTAGTGTGTATACGTTAATCCTAAAAGTGCATTGTTTTTGACATGGAGACACTGTCTGAATTCCCACTCCTCTTCCACAGTCGGAGGGAGGGAGAAGCAAACACCAGAGGTGTAGGCTAAATCAAAACCACACTGGCAAGCTGGCTGGGGGCCCTGTCAGGAAGCGGGGGAAGTCCCGGCGCCTAAGGCAAGGAGCAAGCCAACTCCATATACCGGGCATTCAGAACTGAAGGAAGGTGGAAGAGCTGAGCAGGTTGGAGCTTCAGGCTCAGATGCAGGCCTTTGCCTCCTGGGTCCACTACTGTCTGAAGTTTGCTCTTCCAGGCTGCTGGGGTGTGATGTAGGGGTGTGTTGGCCACAACCGAAAAAAGCCAGGGGAGAGGTGAAGAGACAAAGATAGGAAGAGGGATATGCAGATAAACCAGATAGGGGAAAACCTTCTCCGCTTGCTGGTCAGACACAAGACATTGAGCCAGATCCTCCTGTGGATTTCACTAACTCCTCAAGTCAGCTCTTCATGGAAGGTGGTACCATCTTCAGTGAGTAAGTGGAGAAAAGCAACTCGGAGCGACTTGTGTTTGGCCACACAGCCGCTAGGTAGCAGAGAAGGAAGGAATGGGCAGGTCTGCCAGATTCCAAGCCCTATTGAGTGGGCTCCCCAGCCCCAGGCCCCTCCAAGACCCTAGTGGTGCAGAACTGTTTCCCCTCAAAGTGCTACAGTGCCCGTCACCTCGCCCGCACCCCAGCCTGTCCTAAGTGAAGCTGCCTCTGCCCACTCTGCCCTCAAGTGGGCGTGGCATGTTTCACACCGAAGAACCCAGAGTGGTCACTGCACTGGAGGGCGGGCTGTCTACGACTGGGTCCCCCTAGTGCAGCTGCTGGACCCGATGTCTGTGCACTACTGACTTTGATGCATCTTGCCAAATTGCCCTATGTGGAGGTTGTCCTGGATGCTCCCGCTTCCCCGCATTCTCTGATACTTATCTGTTACCAGGATTTTTGATCTTGACCAATCTCTGGTAGTTTTTTTTTTTTTTCATAAATCAGCTTTATTGAGGTATAACTTACATATGACGCCCAGGGTAGTTTTGATTCGCACTTTCCCCTTTAACAAATGAGGCTCCCATCTCTTCATATGCTTAAATGGTAGGGAGAGTTTAAGGTCCTTCAGGTAGAAAGAGTCCTGTCCTGCTAGGCATCTTACCTCTGCACAAATTCCCCATTTGTGTGGGCCAGTAACACTCCCTCTCTATCCCCATTAAAGCCCCAGTGGTTGTCACCTGAGTCTTTTCTGGTTTTAAGCCCAAGACTCCCTGAGCGTCACACACGTTACCCTGTTTGGTGCTCGCAGTTCTATGAGGTGGTTATTATCTCCATTCCAGAGATGAGGAAGTAGAGGAGACACAGTGAACCAGTGGCAAGGCTGGGTTTAAATTCAGGTCAGTTTGAGCCCATAGCCCAGAATCTTCTGACTCTCTCACTCTGATTGTCGGACTTGGAGTCAGACCACCAGGACTTGCATCCCAGTTTGTCTATCAGTTGCTTGAGACATTGTGAAAATCTCGTCCTCGCTCCAGGCCAACTTCCATGACCTGAGAGGGAGAATGGGACAGGAAATAATCCAAGACTGTCTAGACACCGATCATTTCATACTCGTCAGGGTGAGTGAGTCGCAAAGCAGAGGGAAAGCAAAACTTCTGCTCCTGCACAGCAAACAGCAGCACTTCTCAACGCGTTCAGTTCTGAACCCCGGGGACAGGCGGGTGAGGGGGAGAAGGTCCATATTTCAAGCATTTATCCAGCATATGCGGGGCAGCCCAGCCTTGTCAAGAGGACTTCCTCGTGCCAGGAACCAATTACAAAGGCAGGTGGAAGTAGTTATCCTTGTTGAGAGAAACAGGGCACAGGAACTTGCTCAGAGGCCCTGAAAGATGATGAGAATGAAAACCAGATTCCACAGGGTTATGGGAGAGAGTAAATGAGAGCTGCTGTTCAGTTTTAAAAGCTGGGGTGGGGGAGGGGGGGAGGCACACATTTTAAAGGAGGGGAGAATGAGGCATGGACAGTCAAGTATCTTGCTCAAGGTCATGCAAACTTTAAGGCTTGAAAACCAGTCTCTTGATTCCCCGTGCAATGCTCACCATCTCCCCACGCGCCTTGCAACCTGCCAATCTGCTTTTCTACCAACCCACAGGGAGGCGTGGGGAGGCCCACACTGCTGGAGAGGAGACATCCATCGGTTGGAATTGTCTTGGTGACGCTAATGGGATACATCTGCTAGGCTTCGCAACTGGGCTTTTATCTTTTGCACTTTGGTGATGCCGTTGCATAATTACCTCTGGATGTTTGGTTACAATGACTGCGTTTTGCTCCACAATTTGCTGGAATCTGCAGAAGCAGAACTTTACTATAAAGGAGACAAAGGAAAAATTCCAAAGATGTGGTTCAGCTTGGGAACACATGATTTTTACCCAAAGCTTGTAAAACATCTCTGTTCTTTTAAGCCCCTCTCTGCTGTACAGCATATGAACTTTGCTTCCTTAGGGAAGCTGGGAGATCAATAGGCTCTCAAATGTGGTGCTCCATGTGGACCAAAATTCTGGTTGCATTCTGCCACTGGACTGGGCGGGTGAGCTATGCTGGGGAAAGTCTGGCGGTGCCGAGAAATGGGGATAGGGCAGGAGAAATGGCAGTGAGGAAAGCCAGCCCACGGGTGGCTGAACATTGGCTTAGCCACCTTCTGTTGTTACTATCCATGCTTCAGGTTGCCAACACCTGGGGGAAAAAAAAAGATACAGGCTTTGATTGTAATTTTGAGCCAGGAGGCAAAGCTTGAGCCCCAAGGCTTTGGAGTCCCAGCTCTGCTTGTCAGCTGTTGACCTCAGGCAAGTTACTTCCCTTTTGAATCTCAATTTATTCACTGGCAAAATATGAACAAGAATAGTAAATACCAAAAAAAGTACATACATAATAGGGCTAGTAAGAGGCTTAGGTGAGGTAGATAATATATATAGTCTGATTAGCACACTTGAAGGACTTAGTAAATGGCAGTATGACTATTACACACGGTTCATCAAATCTATGTTGTCATCAGTTGTAGGATACACCATTATTTTATGTACCACTGAAAAAAGAAGCAACATTACCAATTACACTAAGGCACAAGGCTTTCTTATGTAGGATGTGTAAACACACACTTCTGAAAAATCTGAGATTTATTTAGACATGGATGCTTAATAATATATCACGTTCATATCTACATGAAAAGAAAAATGTAAGCAAAATAAATTCCCTTCAAAAGGGTGCGACAGAGTCACTTTTTGATTCCACATCACTAGTGATCATATTTTCACATAATGTTGTCATCCAAACCATCCACAGTGAATACTGCACCACTCCTTAAAAGGGGATCTTCTCTAGTGTCTCCAGAATTTCCTTCCAAGCCACTGATCCCCACTCCTGAGATTTTATGTCCATGTACAGACAGTGACATGCATGTATGGTGGCCACCTGACAACCATGATCATATGATGCACCCTGAGTGCAGGGATGTCAAAGTGTAGGAAAAGTGTGCATTTAAGAATTCATAACATCTCGTATTACCAATGTGTTGCAGTCAGTTGTGAAGTGTCTTGTGAAATACTTCTAACTAGCAATAATTGAAGCTTGAAGTTGTGGATGGTTTCCTTAAAAAATGTGTGTTCAATGTTAACTATTCTTCATGGCAGAGTCACTACTACTACTATAATTATTATTACACTTACATAACACTCTAAGTGCCGTTCACCGACTTAAGTTATTAACATATTTAATCATTAATACATTTCATTCTGACAACAATTATATGACAGATACAATTATGCTCCTTTTATAGATGAGGAAGCTGAAGCACAGAGAGGTGAAGTAACTCGCCTGAGGTCACACAGCAAGTCTTAGTTCTTAACCACTATAGGAGTTTCTCAGCTTGAGCACTGTTGACATTGGGCCAGGTGAATCTTTATTGTAGGGGGCTGTCCTGTGCATTGTAGGCTGTTTAGCAGCATCCTTGTTCTCTGGCCTCTAGATACTAGTAGTACCCCCCCACCACACACCCAGGTATAATAATCAAAAAGTCCCTAGATGTTGCCAAATGTTCCCTGGGGGGGGCCAAATCATCCCATTTAACCACTGCATTATACCTAGTCCCTTTGGGTGGTCACTGGGGAAGCCAGATCTCAGGCCCTACTGAAGATCCCAGGTCTTGCTTCATTCAAATCCCGAAATAATGGGAAAACCCAAGATTCTGGGCATGTGGCCAGTCAGCCTCAGGTGGAACCATGTGGGCTTGCAGAGGGTCAGTTGCATTGGAGTGCCTGAGGCAGAGGAAGTGGTCAAGGGTTCAGGAGACAGGTAAAGTCAAGAGGGTCTGAGAGATGCATCAGATGCAATTGACATGACAGCCTTACAGAGAACGTAAAGTTCCCTTTGTCCTTCAGATCCATTCCACTCCTTCTCCTCCTTCTCAGGGACAATCACTATCATGAATGTGGCATGATCCTTTCAGTCTGTCTTTTATGCTTTTACGTTTATAAATTTACATATACCTACGATAAATATATAGTAATATATGATTTTCCTATTTGAGAATTTATAAAAATCGTATTTTAATTTTGTATCATACATCAATTTTCTGTTTTCACTCAACAATATATATTTCGGGATCTACTCAAAATGATACATATAGATTTAATTCATTCTTTTTAATTGCTGTGAAATATTCCATAATGTAACTATACCATATTTTGCTTAGTCACTCTCCTATTGGTGGACATTTGAGTTGTTTCCAGTTTTGCGTGAAAACCAGCATTCTGCAGTGAATTGCCTTGGAGGTTTCCTGTATACATGCTGAACATCTCTCTGGCATGTCCTTAAAGATGGAGTTGCAGGCTTATGAGGATTACAATTGAAATTACATGTTCCATTTTATCAGATGCAGCCAAATTGTTCTCTGTTGAGTCTATATCAATTCATACTCTCGCTCACAATGTGTAAAAGTTAACCTTTCCACCAACACTTGGTGAGGCCATTCCTTAACATTTTTGCTGATCCTCGGGAGTCTATTCACATTGGGGGTGGGTCACGCATGTGGGTAAACATCATCCATCAAGTGAGTCTCAAAGGGGAAAAGGTTGGGAGTCACTCAGTCTGTGAGAATAGTCATGTTTGACCACAAACATCTTACTGGGGTTTGAAGGTTGATTAATTGCTTAACAACTCCTTAGAGTAATTCACCTTAGCCAGTGAAACACAAACTGCTCTTAAAACAAAGCAGTCATTAAATTAACTGCTGTGCTGAAAGAACTTCCCGGTGGACTTCATAAATGTGGTCTGAAGTCGGCCCAGTGAGTCCCCGTGGCTGTGCCTTGGTGATGGAATAACATTGAACCTGGAGGTCCGCCCTCCACTCCAGGGCTCTGCACGCGGGCAGGTGTGAAATGAGGGGCCTCCAGCGGTACCTCTGGTACCTCCTCCTATGTCCCACCCCCGCTGCTTGACCAAGATTGGTAGGGCAGGTGGTCGATGGGCTGTATCTCAGCCCACCAGGGGAGAAGCCAGGATTGGTCCAGCAAGACTGCTTCAGGAAGTGAGGTTTGCCTGATTTGGAGCCTCTGCACTGAGACCACCTCCTGCCCCAAGGCCTTTCAGACCATCTTTGCTCACCTGCTCCCTCCCAGTTACATACCTCCTTCCCTCCAGAGTCACAGTTTTAGGGTGTTAAGAAAATACAACAGGAACCCCAGGAATCTGATCTGGGTTCCACTTCTGCCCATCACCCAGTGGCCAGGGACTGTGTCTGTACAATGGGGATGACCCCTTTCTTTGGGACCTCTCGGGGTTAATTTGAGGAATGCCGTAGGTGACAGGTGAAGTGGGGAGGGGAGCTGGTTTAGTGGAGGAGACTCCAGTTTGGCTGTTCAGTGGCTTAGGATCCACTGTAACCAGGTGAGTAATTTCAGGAAGCCTCCTCTTCTCTCTGGGCCTCAGTTTCCCCATCTATGAAACTAGAGCATTGGGCTGGATCAGCACTTCCAGAGTGTATCCCACAGGATACTCTGCCTGCTCCATGGAAAAGGGGCTCCATGGTCTACTAAGCCTGGGAAACAGTGACAGTGATACCCACCCTGGAATCACGCTGAAAGGGAGCAGACAACTGGCAGGAAAGACACTCGGGGTTTCCCACACATCTTTGACTTTGGAATATTTTTCTTGTTGAATGAATAATATTTTAACATCTCTGAAACCAGGGACGTGCCTGACAAGTGCTGTATTTTATGAGATTTTAAAACATGGTTTAGTTGTAGCTATTGGGTGTCAGCTAAATGCTGGCACTCACTATTCACTATTTTTTTTTAATATTCCCAGTAATTTTGTAAATTAGGGACTATTATTATTTGTGCTTTGCAAATGAGGAAACTGAATCACACAGAGATTAAGAAACTCACAGGCAGAGGGCAGGAGGGTACAGCTCAGTGGCAGAACACATGCTTAGCATGTACAATGTCCTGGGTTCAATCCCCAGCACTTCCATTTAAAAAAAAAAAAAGAAAAAGGAAACTCACTCAGGATCATACACCTAATAAATAGCGGAACTGGAGCTTAAGCCCTGATGAGCCTGAACTGATAAACACTGATGATCTTTGGAATCCAATCTGTGATTCAGTGACAGTGAAAGACATGACATGGTTATCAAAGGCCTTAAAGGTACCACGTTCTATGAGAACAAACAGAATCATAAATGGGCAGGACACTGTTTTAGCACTAGTATCACAAGAGAGGACAGCTGGTCCATGAAGGCCACAGAGGAGTGGGGAGCACTGAGAGGGATCCAGATCTAGCCTTTCAGCAAAGAACATTATAACATGGCTTTGCAGAGCTGAGGGATCAGGCACCTGGTCTACCTAATAGTAAGTGTTGTGCCCTAGACTCGTGTCCTGCTCTGGGCCCTACAGACCATTTCCTATACTGGCAGTCCTTAAATCCCACCTGCGAGGGGGGTGGGCCGAATTATGACTCTCAGCCAGATAAGGTTGCTGAGGCTCAAGGAAAGGGAAACTCAGAAACGCTTTCTTGCAGTGCTTTCTCACTGGTGTCTGCAGGAGCCGTCTGTTCTCCAGACTGCAACATGCAGGGGGAAATGCAGCTAGTACTTTGCCCTGAGAAGGTGATTTCTCATCCAACCTGTTTCTAAAGAAGGCACGCGCTCCCCCCACCCCCCACCTCTGGCTCTCTCTCTTTCTCCACGCTCCCTCTGTCCCTCCAGAACCTGGTGGCCCCCTCTGGGTTCCTAACATCCTGTTCCCCAAAGAGGAGAATGAAACATCACAAACATTTCTGAAGTGTCTCTGACTGATGTCAGCTGTGCTCCTTATGCGAGGGCGATTTGCATCACTACAAGGGAAGGAAGCTCTTATAACCAGGCATATTTCTCGAACTGTAAGGTGGATACCAGCCCTGAGGCATCTTGTTAAAATGCAGAGCCTGAGTTTGTAAGTCTGGGTGAAGCCTGAGATTTGTGATGATGCTGAAGCCACCACACTCTGAGTAACAAACACAAAGCTTTGGTGGAGAACCTGGGGTCAGGATATCTGGGCTCTTCTTCAGTGCCGCCTTTCCGTCTAGCTGACGTCGGGAAAGTTACTTAACTTCTCCTAGTTTCAATTTCTCCATCTGTAGAGTAGCAAATACCTAGCAGTATTTAGTAAATGCCTAAATATTAGTAAAAACCTAAAATAGTGCTATCTACCTAATGGAATTGTTAAAACAATTAAATGAAAAAAAGTACATACATGGTACTTAGCCCAGAGCCTCGCACATAGTAAACCCTCACTAAATATTAATTAGCAACTATTATTAACGGGACTGGAAAGGCTAGCCTGGTAGAATCCCCAGCACCAGGAAGCCAGGAGGGAGATGGGGAAGGAAGAGATTCTTTCTGGTGTCATGAGGATAAAGTCATTCATAATCTGGCTTGGAGCCATCAGAGGCAAACTCCTCTCCTGTAATTTATCACCGCTGCCTTGCTGGTTTCCCTGGAAAGAATGAGAACCCGGGTCACCCTGGGCAGACGGGATGACAGGTCACGGGTCCAGCCTCCTGTTTCAGCAGCTTTGTCTTCTTGAAGGTCTATCTCTGCAGGTTTTTCATGCACTTGCAGCCACCCTCAGCTGCTTCTCCTTAAATCATCTCCATGTCACGGAGTGCTGGGAGCCGGCCTGCGTCTCAAGGGCTCCAGCTGTCTCCTCTGGAATATGAATAGCACCCGTCAGGCTGTTTGTCCTGTTGCCTTTGCAATCTGCTTTCTGCACAATGTCTAGTTGAGGCATGTTTGCAGGCTTGGTGAAGCCATTATTTTTCTTGGTGACATTTTCTGGGAGTAGTGTGGATTCAAGGAGAGATGAGGACAGTCTTTGCGTGTGACTGGAACTGTGTGGCCCACTTGTCATCTGTAACTATTTGTCCTGTAGACCCATCCACCCAGTCCAAAGAACACCAGGGCTGGAGCTCAGGTATAGCCCTTGTCAAACTGTAAGGCACAGGCAGACCCCCGGGGATCTTGTTAAACAGCAGCGTCTGATTCAGTAGGTCTGGGGCCAGGCCAGAGATTTTGCATTTCTAAGAAGCTCACGAGTGATCTGATGTCGCTGGTTTGTGGACCATACTTTGAGTAGCCAAGTGGTTCTCAAACTTCATCATGCATCAGAATCACCTGTAGGGGGATGTAAAACAAAGACTGATGGGCCCCACCCCCAGACTTTCTGACTTGGTAGACCCAGGGTGGGACCGGATGATTTGCGTTTCTAAGTTCCCAGGTGGCGCTAACGCTGCAGATCCGGACTGCCCTCTGAGAACAACTGTTCTGGTTCCCCAGCCTTTTCATCACCTGTGTTAGTATCCTGAGTTCTGTGACTTCCTGGAGGTCTGCAGGCCTAACTGCTCGCCACAGTCCAGTCCTGCCGAGTGCCCCTAGTCTGTCATGTGCATAGCTGGCATCGCCCCAGACTTGGCCATGACAGCCTTGCATTCTTTATGACTCTGTCTTGAACAGGTTGTCAAGACTTGCCTCATACTGCATGCTTGCTGGCCTCATTCTCCCACCGACAGCCCCTCCTGGTCCTTTCATCCTGAGCGCTACCGACGACACCTCAGCCTTGGTTTTTGTATCACGGCTCTAACGCCCCGAGACTTCCTGCCCTGGTGGCCCGAGTCAAGCAGTCCACTCCAGTCTGCACCTCGCCCACTGCCCTAGGATGGCCCCCTTCTTTCTTGGCTCCTCTAAGGATGCCAGGCCGCTGCCAGGGGCCTGGCATGCGAGGCTGTATCCAAGAGAAGCAGAAACCACGGAGCTAATTGAGCCAAAGCGGACACATGGCCCTGGAACTGAGGAGCCTGCCCTCTCCCACCCCCTCCAACCGGAGCCTCACAGAGCTGGAATGAGTTAGTTTGACCTTCTCAATTGATGTAGTTAATGACGTGGTTGTGCAATGCTTTAACAGGGCTGGTTTCTGGGCCTGGCCCAAGGCTAAGCTGGACCCTGGCGGGCATCCACGTCCCCAGCCCTGCCTGCTCCCTGGAGCCTCACCCTGGCCAGTGCCCTCTAGTCACCCAGGGCTGGTATTATCTTGTCACCAGCCACTCTGAACTCCTTTGCCTCCCCGGAGGAACCCGAGGACAATGTCTCTGACCTTTCCCTGAAACTCCATCTCTGTGACGCTTTCTGTTTTACGAGCTGGCATTTCCTGTCTGGAGAATCTGTGTTTCTGTGTTTGTAGTCAGAGCAGAAAAGAGCTTCCCAGAGAGGTTAAGTGACTGCCTGAGGGCCTGGTAGCCATAGCTCTGTGATTAGGAATCTTTGGCCTCCATGATACAATTTTCTCTCTCTTCCTTGCTATAGTTCCCAAAGTTCTTCCTAACCTTTGTATGACAGCTCTTGCCTCAACTGTTCAGGTCACCTTCCCTGAGCCCAGCACACTGAAAGGGCAAAGGCTTGGTGTCAGATTGGTCTGGGTTCGAATCACATCTTCACAACGTTCCAGCTGTGTGACCTAGGGCAAGTGACTTAACCTCTCTGAGTCATTGTTTCCTCATCTGTAAAATCAAACAGGGGCAGTCTAGGGAGTAAGTGAGAGGATGTGGTAAAGTAGCCTGCACAGTGACCAGCATACCAGGTTGTCACTGGTCACTCCAAACCAACCCTAGCACCCATCAAAGGGCTGGGCTTCTGATGGCCCAGCTCTTCAGACAAGGAAGGAGTGGGTGGGATTGCAGGCTGGCTTGGTTCCCTCTTGGCTCTAACCTGAGTGAGGATGGCAGGGCAGGCTAACAGCACCAGGATGGGGGCCCCAAGACCTCCCAGCCCGTATGATGCGAGGCAACCCACCTCCCCTCTCTCTGCCTTGGTGATCTCATCTGTAATGAGGCAGCTTGACTGTGAGACCCAAGTTCTCTCCAGCTCCGTGATTTTCAAATAGGTACTCAATAAACTCAATTAACACATCCGGGCTGGCAGAGGGGACTTGTTCAGGATGTAAAGTTGCTTGGGTAGGTTACAGGCACTCCTTAAACCATGACCCAATCCCTCTTCCCCTAGGGTCACCCTTCAGTGTCCCCACCTCCATCTCAGAATTCTCAAGCCCTACACTTCTGAACTGTGCTGTTGCGGAGTCTGTGTTTTGCATCTTTCGCATCTAAATGCGGCTTCCCAGTGAGCCCGACATCCGTCAGCCCATCCGTCCGCCGCATGTGGTAGAGCAGTGAAAGGTTCCAGGACCTGTAGGTGGTCCCTCCCCAGTGGGCTTGTAATCACTTCCCAGATTCCAGAGGCTCATTATGTGAAACCCAAGCTGGGAGCCCCGGCCAGGGCTTGCCTCTCCTATCTCAGCTGTCAGCGGGTGCTTGAGTTGTTTAGAATTGTTCTGGGGGAAGATGGGAGGACCAGGGCCCGGGAAGGTCTGTTTGCAGCCCCCTCCCTCATCCTTCCCTTGTTGATGTTGGCCCTGCTGGAGTCTCCCCGAGAGAGCCGTGGTCTCGCCCTCTGGGTACACCTACTGTGGGTCTGCCAGCCTCCCGGGGCATGGGTGTGGAGCATTTGACTTGGGCCTGACCCTCCCACTGCGGGGTGGGGGCTCTGGGGCAAAAGCAGGGGATTCATCAGGAAACGGCTGTTGAAGAGCTTGTTCACCAGACTTGAACTTGAAACGGGTCTGGACAGCTTGTTCTACTGTTCTTCCACTTTCCCTTCCATAAAGAGGGGCTAAACCTCTTACAAACCCAGAGGCAAGTACTCGGGGATGGGGGAGGGGGCTCAAAGAATTACCACATGCAAATCCTGCCCGTAAGGAAAGAACAATCTAGAGAGAGATCAGAGAGCGTTATCCCTGCAGGAACGTGGGAGGACTGAAGCTGAAGGGAGAATGTTTTAGTACCTGCACACCTTTCCTGGGGGCAGGTGCAGACAGGAGACGTGCAGACCGGAAGCACAGTGCCTGCCCTGGGGTCACACAAGGGCCAGGAGGTACACTAACAGCCACGATACAAGGCTGACTCTGGGCGGCGCCTTCACAGGGCAGAGAGAGAGAACCAGGAGTTCTCAGGAGGGAAAGGCCACTCCCAGGAAAGCTTCCTGCAGAAGGCTATGAGCTGTGCCTGGAAGGATGAAGGGATCTACAGCTAGGGATGGAAAGGAGGGAATTACAGGTCCTGGCAATGTGTGAGAAACCCATTGGGAGGCTAGAAAAAGCAGGATGTGCTCAAGGAACAAGTTAACCAGGTATTAACTAGGAGAGATACCCCTTCTCTTCTTAATGGCTGTGTGGTCTTGGACAAGTCACCTAACCTCTCTGGGCTTTACTGCTTTGTGTACACAATGGGGAGAAGGCAGAGAGTTCCTGTGAGGACCTCTCATCTCATCTGTCTTTCATAAAGCAGTGAACAAGACCGACAAAGTCTCTGCCCCCGTGGAGTGGGGAGAAAGAACAAGAACAAATAATAAATAGGACAGATGGTGCTAAATGCCTTGGGGAACAGTAAATTAAGGAAGGGAGTGGAGAATAAGGAGGGTTGGGATAACAATTTAAGATTAGAGAAAATCTCAGTGGTAAAATGACAACTGATCAAAGATCTGAAGGAGGTGAAGAGTCAGCCATGTGGCTATCTGGGGAAAGAACTATCTGAACAGAAGAGACAGCTAGTGCAAAGGCCCTGGGGTGGTGTGTTCAAGGCCCAATAAGGAGGACAGTATGGTTGGGAAGGAAAGGAAGAATAGTAGTTTTCCATAGAAACTGGCTCTGAAAGGATGTATGTAGTAGGTCCCCTTTGTGCTGGGGAGAAGTCCCATTGTGTAATCAGAAACAGCTTGATAGGGCTTGTTGGCAGGAAGCACTTGCCATGCTGGCATCAGCAGCTGGT
Source organism: Vicugna pacos (assembly GCF_048564905.1). Taxonomy (NCBI): domain Eukaryota; kingdom Metazoa; phylum Chordata; class Mammalia; order Artiodactyla; family Camelidae; genus Vicugna; species Vicugna pacos. Next base: position 23,275,517 of record NC_133013.1, on the reverse strand, counting down.
AGAGTGCCCAGTGCACCTGGGGGCGATCATTGGCTGGACCCATTGGCTGTGCTGAGAACACGCTTCCTGACACGCTGATGGCAGGGATTCTCAAGTGCTCCTGCCTTTGACCTAAAGGGCTCTGCAGCTCTATTTGGAGTGTATCAGGGGTCCAGCACAGTCCTGCAGCCATGGGCCTCCAGCACTGATAATGCTATTCCCACAACCAGACACTAGACCTCAGCAGAATCCTAAGTAAGGCAACCATACATGTGGGGAGAAAACACTTGACATCTTTACCAGGCCCTGTTTCCCCAGTCCCCAACATTTCCTCCTGCCTCTTGACCCCTCCCCCTTTCCACCAAAGGGTTCCTCCCTGGCTACTTGATGGAAGAGATGTCACAGCAGAGCCCCAAGAACAAAGGGTTGTTTTGGCTTTTGAGTCACAAATGCCAAGGGCCCGGAGATATTAATGGCATTAAGGCATGAGGGTGAGTGAGGGTGGGGCTCTGGGCTTCCCAAGGAGAAATGAGTTGATGGTTGGGAGTTGGGAGGGGAGGCAGAGGAAAATGAAGACTGTGGATGCTGGGAGGGCCCATTGAAAGGAGTCTGTGTCCTTCTCTCTTCCAGTCAAGTGCCCAGTGTGGAATGGGGGCAGCAGGGCTAGCTGTAGGGTGTGCCCAGGCCAACTGGGGTCTGAGAGCATCTTCTCCAAGCTCTCTGGGTCCAGCTTGATGCTGGTAGCGCTTTTAGTCCTATGTAATTAAGAATGACCTGGGTGTGGTCCTGGGAACCAAAAGAGACCAGGCCACTGGGAACTGGGGGAGGTTAACAATGTCAAATCCCCATACAAAGAAGAGTAAACATTTGTTATAGGCAGCATTTTTTTCTAAAGCATTTCACATGCATTAACTCTTTTAGTCCTCACAGCAATCCGGTAAGATAGGCAGTATCTTGTCCCCATTTTACAGATGAGGAAACTGAGAGGAAAAATAGGTGAGGTCTCAGGGCCAGTAAAAGACATGGCTAGGTTTTGAACACAGGCTGTCTGGCTCTGGAATCTTCTCTTAACCACACCACCACATAGCGAAGATAAGGCTGCCCATGCGGATGATGCCCGCATGATCCTTGACCACACTGAGAATCAGATTCCAAGCTGTACCCCACCACCCAACCCTGGTTCTCCATAAACCTAGGTAAGAACCCAGATACACCTGCTACTGGGACTATGGCTTCCTCTTCCCCGGTCAAGGGTTTCCAGTTCTTGGGTTGAGCTGCTCCAAGGGGTTGGGGTTGGGGCACTTCTCATGACTCCAGCAGAAAACGCTCTCAGATTGGCTGGAGGCTTCTAATCTCCCCACTCACACATCCAATTGTGCCTGCGGTTCCCCCCTCATCTGGAAAGAATGAAGGCAGCAAAGCACTATGGTCGCCTAATGCAAACCATTTGTGTGGTCAGAAGGCAAATAGGATGTGATTCATGTGGACGTTCTGGCTTTTCTTTTAGGAGACCAGTGGTCAGTATGCAGAGGGCAAGGCATCTTGCAGAAAAGGGACCTTTCTGGTCAGGCTGGATTCATTCTCCTGGAACCATCCTGGACCTCCCTGGGAAGCCGGGTCTGAGCAATCCTCGGTTCCCTGCAGATGAGCTATGTGTGTGCATAAGAGGTCAGGGATTTTAGAAATTCCAATCGGACAAGTTTGACACCACCTTAATTTCTTACAGGCTGTGGCCCAAGAAACAATAATGTATTCAATACACCAAAGAACACTGGAAGGAAACTTTGAACAGTTATCATCCTGTTTCAGTAGATAGTAAGCTCCCTGAGGACAGGTGCGTGCATAATTTGTTTGACCCGCAAGACCTAGCACAGGCCCCTAGGAGGTTGACGCAGAGTTTTATCTCAACATCCTTTCCACTCTCGCTTCCCTCCATGTATCCTCTGACTCACCCCATCCCTTTTCTGTGCTTTGTGGACTACCAAGTACTCTCCTGCCACAGGACCTTTGCACATATCTCCCCTAAGGTTGGAGCATCCTTCCCTCCCTTATTTGCCTAGATAACCTCTGTAACTTCTGAGCTCTCAGCTCACCCCAGGGAGAGTCTCCTTGCACTTTGTAGCTCTCCTTGTTACATCCACCACCATTGTCATTTTACACTTTTTCATGTGACTCTTTGATTAGTGTCTGTCTCCTCCACACAATCAAATTTATGAGGACAGAGACTGTGTCACTGTCATCTGCACTGTCTTGTCCAGCACCTGGCCCCTAGTAAATTTGGAAGGGGTCGCTCACCCTTCCTCGAGCACCTGGTCTGTGTACCAAATGCTAAACAACCCTGAAAAAGAGGGACTATCCTCCTTTTGTGGAGAAGGAAACTGAGGCCCAGAGGGGAGTGAAGAATTATTCAAAGTCCCACCTTTGTCAGGGCCAGAGGTGGGCTCTGAACCCAGTTCTTCTGACTCAGGTACCAGCATTCTTTCCACCTGGGTTGCCCGCTACATCTCTCCTGATTTGTTGAAGGATTAACCTGACTATTCGGGGTGGATGGCATCAGCCTTGTGTGTGAATCTCAGACGTATGGCTGTGGTTTCCAGCTCTAGGCCAGCCCTTCACTGCTTTGCTGGGGAGAGCAGCCCAGCAAGGGGTGTGGCCCAGTTCTCTGGTTCTGCCCAGCCCTGCTGGCCCGTGAGCACTGAGGGTGGAGAGGCAGGCATGTCTGGGGCCCCGGGGTTCTGCGCCTCTCAGGGTGATTGCTACAGCTGGCCGCACGTTCACCCACTGCACTTTGGGAAATTGCCCCAGGTCCTGGTTCACAGAATTGCCGGGAAAATGACAGCTCTGGGTCCACATGAAAGGCATTCTTGGAAAATCTCTTCCCCCTCCCTGCTTCCCCTGCTGGAGAACTTTGTGCTGTGAATTATTGCAACAATCGGCGGCCTGGATCAGTTTGAGTGGAGGGGGCTGGGTCTCGCTGTTTTATTGCTCCAATGTGTGCAGAATCAACTCAATTCTCAGGCAATGTCTGCTCTCCCCACCTCTTCGTGGAATGAAGACACTCAGGGAAGTGGAAGCAGTAGACAAAGGGCGTCAGTTTCTTAGCAGTTTGCCCTGTAAAGCTCCCCTCCACGTTCCAAACGCTCTAGCAAACAGAGGGTGAGGGGAAGGCTCGATGGGGACCAGGTAGTGAACTTTCCCTCTGCACTGACTCACTGCTCCATGCCACCCAGGAGTGACAGCCATGGCCATGACTGACCGATAGTGATGGGCCTGGCTGTGGGGAAGAGGAAAAATTCAGTGTAAGACTGAGGACAGAATAATGCCTTGTGCCTTGTCTGTCTGTCCTTTTTGTCTGTCCTTAGCCTCTCCAGGGGTGTCAGGGAATGCATGTCATATGATATATATCATCTCACATTTTAGGGGTAGAGCGGTGTTGTCCTGTGATGACAGAAATGTTCCATCTCTGTTGTCCAGTGTGGTAGCCCCCGGCCACCTGTGGCTGTTGTGCACTTGAAATGTGGCTAGTACAACTGAGGAACTACATTTTAAATTCCATTTATCTTTAATTAGTTTTCATTTAAATCGCTCTATGTGGCTCGTGATTCTCATATTGGAGAGAACCATTCCAAAGCTTTGCTATTCAAAGTGTTTGGATAACCAGCAACGTTAGCATCACCTGAGTGCTTGTTAGACCCAAGCCCCACCCCCAGACCTACTGAATCAGGCTCATGGTTTAACAAGATCCCAGGTGGCTCCTATGCATGTTAATAATCGAGAAGTATTTCTCTGGAGCACAGTCAAGAACAAAGGAGGTTTTTAAAAAAAGGAAAGGAAGGAAAAGGGCTAGCAGACTGTCTTGAAGTCTCTGTATCTTTTGCATAGAATTCTCAGCACTCATTTGGCAGCGGTGGGAGGGGGTGGGGTGGGGGGGGAGGGGTGGTTAATGCTTCTTTGGAGTCAATTCTAACAGCTTTGGCTGCAGGGTTTTACTTTCCAGCCTGCAGGAGGTGGGAAGCAGCAGTAGGGAGAAGCAGCTAGAGGTACAATGAGAGCCTCTTTGCCACCTCTAATGCCACGTGTTTAATCAGCACCAAGTGCCACGTGGAATGTAAGAATCACCGTCACCAGTGCCGTTTTGGAAGGTAGGATCTGGAGCGTCTCTCCAAGACAGCACTGGAGTCCCTTTGCAAGCCAGGGCTGCATTTCAGAATTTCATTTTTAAGTACATCTTAGCGTCTGATATAATGAAACACATGCTGTAGACCGATGAAATTTAATGTTCAAGCTAAATAATAAAATCTTTTATTTATGGGCAATTTTTACGTCTCCCTGTAGGGAGATAAGTTATTGTGCGAGTCCTTCCCACTCCTCCTGGGTTTGATGTGAAGCCAGCTTTTTTCTCCTTGACATCACAGGGGAAATATGGGGAGAGAGGGAGGCAGAGGGTGAGGGGAGAGGAGGCTTTACCTCTACAGGCCTGTGGTACGATGTAGCCAGGTGCCTCTACGCTGCAGGCAGAGCCACCATCCCCAAGTGTAAATATGGTCACCTGATACTCCTTCTTAAATTTCTCTGATCCTCATAGTCCTGAGGATAAAGTCCAGATTCCACAGCAGGGCCATTCAGGGCCCTCCACCTCCCTCTCTGTTTACCACCCCCAGATTCTTGCATGCTCAGAGCGCCTCCAGGCCCTCGTGTCTGTGTTTCCTCTGCCTGGAGCCCCCTTCCCCTTTCCCATGGGCAAAGCACGCATTCTTCAGGGACTCAGCTCTGTGAATCTTCCTCAGTCCATCTGAATGGAGGTGCGATTCCCTCCGCCAGGTTCCCTATCACTGTGCACCCTTGTATATGTACCCCCACCCTCCACCCCAACGTGTGCCATCTAGAGGGCAAGGGCCCTGCCTCCTGTGCAGCCTGGGCACCTGGTGCTAGCCTGGCAGAGAGTTGAGTCCCTCTTTCCCGGGAACCTGCATGAGCTGCCCACACGTGCTGTGTACCAGCGTGGTGCAGGGTGTCTTCAGACATCAACTCACATGACCCCACATCAGCCCTGGAAGGGAGGCGCTAGAATTACCTCCATTCTTCAGCTGAGGAATTGGAGACTCAGTCAGCTGAAATCAGCAAGAAAGCGTTAGAGACAGAATTTGAATCCTGGTTTGTCTGCCCTCAAGATTGGTTTCCCTAATGCAGAGAAATTATCCAAAACTTGGAAATAAGACAAAAAGATGATGTGCCCTTTAAAAGTCCTTCCTTCTAGAGCATTTTCTAAGGTTTGCCTCAGGGTTACTGACTCTAGGGATGTAACTTTGACTTACTCTTTACCATTAATTAGGGCCCGGACTTTGTAAAAATTGATGTTAACTGTAGAAAATTGATAAGCTGCAAATGACTTGCAGAGAATCATCTGTGGGGCAGTTAAAACTCACCCGGATACCCACGCTCCACCTCTGATATTCTGATTCAGTAAGTCTTGGGTGAGCCTGTGTTCTGTTTTGTTTTTTCAACACTCTAAGGGAATTCCAATTAATAATCAGGGCTGAGGACCTGTCTATTTAAGGGAGACAGGCTTTATATTAAAGCCCTTGACCACAAGCCTGGCATATAGTGAGTGCTCGTTAAATTAGCCATTACTCCTGTTAGCCCTGATGGTCGGGTTTCAGACACTGAGAGAGAAGGGGTGGCACAGGGCCACCCTGGGTGTTCCTGAAGTCATGCCAGCTCCACCTGAGGTGCAGCTGTATGCCGGGTTTAGGATTGTGTTTGTTTCTTATGGCCGCTGTAAAAAAAAAATTACCCTAGATTTAGTGGCTTAAAACAATGCAAATTTATTCTCTTATGGTTCTGGAGTTCAGAAGTCTAAAAATGAATCTTATGAAGTTAAAATCAAGATGTCAGCAGGGCTGATTCCTTCTGCAGGCCCAGGAGAGAATCAGTTCTCAGCCTCTTGCAGTGTTGCCGGTGGCTGCCAGCATCCCCTTGGCTCGAGGCCCCATCACTCCCATCCCAGCTTCCATGGTCACCTGGCCTTCTTCCACCACCCATTCTCATCTCCTTCCTCTTCCTCCCATAAGTACCCTTATGATTCCATTGGGCCCATCTGAATAATCCAGGATAATTTTGCCTTCTCAAAAGCCTTAACGTAATAACATCTTCAAATTCCTTTTGCCATAAAAAGTAGCATTCACAGGTTCCGGGGATAAGGTTATGGATCTTTGTGGGGGCATTATTCTGTCTACCACAGCCCCGTTCCCCTCAACCTCTGGGACCCAAGGCATGACCCCTTGCTGCTCTGGACCCCAATCCCTACATCTCTTGTAGCTACTGGGGACTATATTCTCAGGCTGGGGATCAGAGAGATCAAGTAGACATTTTGCAAACCTCCATACAGTTTTTATACTGAAAACAGTCATATATTTTGGACTCAAGGAGTCAGGAGGGAGAATTTAAAGTCAGCTCTGATGATCTGGTTGCCTGTGGGTAGTCCACAAAGCAAGCGTGACATCTTCCTGTCACACAGCTAGGTCACAGCCACCTCTTTGCAGCAGCGGACAGTCTGTTCTCTGGGCTGCAGCTGCATTTACTGTGTATTAAGCTGTTAAAAAGAAAAAAAAAACTATCTGCCATTTAAAAAATTATCTCTAAAGGTAATAACAGAAATGAGTTACGATTGTTGCAGTTATGTCTCCATTAAATAATTATAGTCTGAGAGCTCCACAAAAGCCCATTAGAGAAGAGGCATAAGGCTCCTCTTCCTCCCTTACAACAGGCCGTGGCCTGGGCTTGCAAACGCAGGCAGGGACACCGTGTACACCGCACAAAGGCGTGCCCTCCACCGTCCTGTGCTGGGGTGAGTGGCTTGGCCACTAGGGTAGGAGCTGGATGTCTAGCAAGCAGGATAGAGAGACCAGACTCCCTGGAAGTCTGCATAGTCAACAACATGCAGATTTGGACCCAGCAGCCCTGCTCACCCACCTGTAGCTGTATCCCACCCCCCACCTCCCATACATGAACTTATTTCACAAAAGTTCAGGGTTTAGAAACCCTCAAAGCATTCCCCGACATCCTCTCCCTCAGTCCTTGCAACAACCCTGAGAGATTGGCCACATTACTGTTATTGTCCCATTTTAGAGATGAGGAAACTGAAGCCAAAAGACATGGATGCTTTGCTAATGTCAGCTGGCTGGTACGTAATGGGGCCGGATGTAGAAGTGCCCTCTTCGTGACATCACTCAGTGCAAGGTGGCCCTGGGGCAGGGAATGAGCATGCGCTGTAGTAGGCAAGGTTTCCATCTTGTCACCTGCTGCCGGAGGCCCAGACTTCAGGAGGCTCCACTTTCCCCGCCTCCGCCTGCCCCCCTCAGCATTCTCACTTTCTCCGCTTCCTCTGAGGGACTTCCCCCAAGACACTCAGCAAACACCACACCCCACACAGCATAATGACACCAGCTTCTGCGTTTCAGGCTCAAGGGCAGAAAAATCACAATTACCTACTCAAAGGAGTGAGGGAGTTAACATGCCCTGAATGGATTTTGCCCTTAATTTAACAGGCTAGCGTTTGCTGTGGGTCTAGACTGAGAGCTGTCCCACTAGGGCGGGAGCCGGCTGGCGTTTCAAGAGGCATCGGGGACAAAAGCAGAAGAAGCTCAACCCCGCTGACAGGAGGAACTGGCAGCCCGGCTGGAGGACTTGGAAAACAATTTGGTGCCTTGTTTTGGTGTAACTGAAAACCCCGTCTAACTGGGAGGCGTGGGTTCCGCTGAGCTGCTGAGCCCTGATGCCCTCGGCTCAGTTTACTCTGCCTGCTGCCCCCTCCCAGGGGCAGGGATTAGAGGGGGCCCCAGACAGCCCACCTATCCTTTGTTTAAAAAACCATCTGTCTTCAGGTTGGCAGTAAATCCCACCTGGAGGTTTACAGCAAGAACAGCCACCAGACCAAGGAACCTGCTAGATCAAGGGACCCACTGGAGCAGAGATTTGCAGACAGAATTCAGAGAGTCTGTGGACTTAGACACACAAAGCATGACACCTCTGTACCCCCTAACCTCTAAATGTAATTCAGCATTTTTCTCCCATTGTGAATGCAAGCAAAAAACCCCAGCAGTATTAGCAGCACGGGGAATTCTGTCTCCACAGAAATCACCGGTATGTTCACATCACATTACAGTTGCTGCAGGTATCTTGAGGTACAGTTTATGCTCCTCACCACTTCTAAATTAGGGTAGTTGTTAAAGGCGTTGCTAGATCCTAATTGATGGGTTAAAAAATAAATATACACGCCGATATCACAATTCAAAAACTGTTTTGATGATTGTATTTCAGTTTAGTTGATTTTCATTTTGCAGTCCTATGTATTTTATTTTATGTATTTAAAAACATTATTGTGGTCGCTCCCTCTCTTCTGAGATGGCCCATACTCTGTCTATGGAGAGTGTATCTACTTTTACTTTAAACTTCCCCCACCCCCACCCCCATGCCTCATGGCCTCTGGCCTTCTGAGGTGGCCTACACTCGGTCTATGGAGTGTGCATCTCCGAATAAATCTACTTTCACTAAAAAATAAAAACATAATTTTGAGAAGGGGTCTATGGCACCAAGAAAGGAAAAGCATTAACATCTCATGCATCCAAAGTAACCTTCACTGTAGGCAGAGGCTACAGGTCACATCACCGGGGAGGAAGGGTTAAAATACAGATTCCAGGGACTTGTCACAGGTTGGGCTCTCGAAGAAGCTGATCTGAGATGGAGTTTAGAGTTCAGAGGGTTTATTAAGGAAGCGCCTTTGGGATCAACACCTGTAGAAGGGAGAGGAAGGAGACAGGATTGGGCAGAGCAAGAAGATGCAGTCTCCATGGAGACCTGAGTCAACCCGTGTGCAGTTCAAAGGCTGGGATGACTCTTCAGAGTTGTCCTGAGTTGGGTCGCAGGGCCAGGCCTTTAAATCCCCATGTGGACCAGTTATTAGATACAATCCCCCAGGAAAGGGATATGACCTTGGGCAAGGCTGCTCTTCCAGGCAGGGCATTTCTCAAAGAGGGCTGTCAGCTGAGAGCTTCCTGCCAGCAGCACTCCGATCAGATGGGGGAGAGAGCCCTTTGTTCCTAAGGGGGATCTGGGTGGTGGCTCACAGTCCACCATGGGCTCCACCCCAGGCCTACTGCAGCGGAACCCCTGGATCGAGTCCAAGACCTGCCATGTTTAAAGCTCTCCTACTGATTCTGATGCTCTGCCAGGTTTGGAAGCCCTTGATCCCAGGAGGTAAGAGCCAGAGGGAACTCTGAGATCATAGCGTCCAAGGGACTTGTTCAAGGCCAGGAGGCTGCTGACCTGGCCTTGTCCTTGACACCTCTCCATTTATTAATTTTACTCAACAATATTTATTGATGGGGGTGGGTATAGCTCAGTGGCAAAACACATGCTTAGCACGTATGTGGTCCTGGGTTCAATCCCCAGAACCTCCATTAAAAAGAAACAAAACCTAATATTTACTAAGAGTCGTCCACCATGCTGGGCACTGGGGATGCTCTAGTGAGCAAAAGAGACACCGTCCCTGCCCTTGGGATACTTATAGTCCAGACTCTCACAAGCCTCTCAATGTAGGATGCTGCCCAAGGGGCCAGGCTGGCACAACCTCTCTACAGGGCAATTTGGCAAAATCTATCAAAGTTATAAATGTATCTGCTTAGCCTATTTCTAGGTATTTATCTTGCAGACCAACCTCCATATGGGTGAAGTGACATATGTAAGGATATTCATCAAGAAATTATTTATAATAGCAAAAACCTAAAAAGACCCCTCAGTGTCCATCAATGGTTGAATAAATTACAGTGCATACAAAGGAATGTATACAACTATTAAAAAAAGAGGCAGCTCTATCTATGTTTATATATGAAAAAACCCCAGCAACAATCCTACAAGGCATAGCAGTAAACAAAAAAAGGGAAGATGCAGAACCATGTATAACACGTTAACAATTTGGGTGAAAAAAGGAGAAATATTTATGTGAATCCATGAAAGTTTTCAGCTGCCCACGAGTTTTTAAAATGAGGGACTCAGTCCATCCAGTTAGAAAAACAGGAACCACCTGAGGGTTTTCAGACAGAGTTTAATTCAGGAAATTGGTTAGACAAGTGATGCAGGAGCTGAAAAGCCAAAGAGGAGACTGTAAGGAAGGCAGGTCAGAAACTAGCAGCTCAAGGAAGCTGCTGGACCTGTCCACTGGGAGGACAAGGGGATGAGGCTGTTCCTGGGGCTGAGGGGCTGGGGTCCTAGTGGGTCTGGAACCCTGGCAGACCCGTCCTGCATCCTTGGAAGAGACACGTGCTGTCAAGAAGCCACCCAAGGTAGAGAGAGAGGGGAAGAGAGGGCCTTTTTCCCTCCCCTCCTGCCTTTTCTTTCCCCCCAGGTACCTCCCCTTGACTTATGCCCAACCTGAAGCCAGCTTCCCAGAACCTTGAAGACAGTAGCCTGGGAGCAGCAGCCTCTTTGGACACAAAGACAATCAGGGAGGGCGAGGAGTGGATCTGTGGGCTGTCATGACAGCGATAAGCATAATGAGTATGTGTCTAGAAAATGCAGAATATCTCCTGGAGGCCACATGTGAAGTAGTAATGGTGTTGCCACTAGGCGCTGGGGACTGGGAGGGAGACTGAGTTAATATTAAGTCCCCCTTGATACTTTTAAATTTTGCACCATGAGCATATATTGCCTATTGGAAACAAGATGCTTGTCTGACATTCATATTTAGTGCATCAGAAAGGGCAAGGCTGTTAAATTTTTTCATTGGAAAATATCCCGGAAAAAAAAAAATGCCAGCAAAATCTCCCCTCAGAGCTCCTGGGATTAAACCCTCCAGAGACAGCACAGCATTTATTCTGCACATCTTTTTCACAAGTGTCCTCTTCAAATCCTTCCTTTCAGCGCCCAGTCCCTGAGAGGAGGGAGCCCCGCCCTGCGTGGAGGCAGGGGGAGCTGGAGTGGGGAAGCTATTTCCCTCTCAGCAGCAGCTGGCCTGATGCATGATCTCACACCACATCTGTAGCCACTTAGAAAACTGCCGGCCGGAAGGCCTCACTCACGGCTGAGGCCCAAGTGCCTGGCTTACCACCTCCCTGAAAGGGCAGATGCTCTGATGTGGGGCACCTACCCTCCCCCAGGGAACGGCACACACACTGGCTGCCAAGGCCAAAGCTCCAGATGCCCGCGGGGGAGGAAGGTGTCGGTCCCTGTCGGGCTTTTGGGCTCTGCCCTGGACTGATACATTCTGTATTCAATGCTCCATAAAGATGGGCAGTGGAAGAAGGGCAAGGCCACCTCTTCTCTTCGAAAATTAACCCTTGCAGCACCCTATGAAGAGACAGCAGGGGCACAGACGGGTAAGTGACCTGCCCAAGGTCACACTGCTTTCGAGTGGCAGAGGCAGGATTCAACCCAGATCTGGGTGGTATGGCAGGTCCAGCCCTCTCACTGTGCAGATGGAAATGTCGAGGCCACTGAGGGGGTCGCCGGGACATTGGCCCAGGGATCTCTGCCCTGGTGTGCTGCCTCACTTGTCCCTTTTGGGGATCCCGAATCAGACTGTAGTGATTCCTCACTGAAAATCTCTAAATCTGTTTTTCTGGCTATAAAGCGGGACGACTAATACATGTCTAAAAGGTGGTGGTGAAGCTCCTTTGTCAATGACAGCAATGCTTCTGGCACATGTGTCTTAACAAATAGGAGTGTCCGTCTTCCTTCTCTATAGCATCCTTGTCCTGAAACCTCACAGGTTGCTCAAGGCTCAGACAAGAACGCTGCCCTCACTACAGAAGGCTCGGGCTGTGTGCAGAAGTCCCAGGAGCAGGCCTGAGAGCCGGGCTGTAAGTCCCACATCCTTCTATCCTGAAATCCAGATCCAGATTTTCTTGGCATGCCATCTCCCTCCTAACTCAAGGCAGTGAGTGCAGGTTGGTGGATGCAGGATGGTTTCCCAACTAAATTCTGAACACTTTTCTTAAGAGAAGAAAAAATAGAGACACTCTCTCAGTTTGAGCCTGGGTTCTCTGGCAGATGAACTTCTGTGAGTACATCTTGGGCTCTGTGCCCCAATACCCTGCCCCTCTCCCCCACCCCAGATCTTGATGATCTAAATCACAACCAGATCCGTGACTCCCCCCAGAACCCAGAGGGTCAAACCTTTGTTTCTAAGATGAGTCTCGCTGGCAAATGCCCCAGGCCTGGCTCCTGGCCCCAGAGCTCTCCTCTCTGTATGACGGAGACCGCTTCACCCTCATTGTGGGCTCCGCCCCTCTCCAGTATCCGGGACTGATGCTGTGGATGGTTGGTACTGACGGAAGGAGCCTGAGGCTGCCAGTTACCTCAGTGGCTTACCTTCAGGTCATCCTTGCTGTGGGCCTCACTGTGGCCTCTGGCCAGCACGTTACCTCTGTGGTGTCAGCTCCCAGGGGACCCTGCAGCAGCTCGCCTGGCTAGACTGCCCTTGTCTCGGGTAACAGCTGGGCCTACCAAGGGCTGCCCGAAGCCATTCTCATTCTCTCTCTCATCTGCTAATGTCTGCTAAGTGCAGCACCTGGGCATGAAGGAAACAGCCTCCGGTCCTCTTTTCCATAGTCGAGCAGAAGAGACAGGCACATAATGAGACAATTACAGCCCAGTGTGGCCAGGGCTCTACTGGAGCAATGAATGAGGAACTCTGGAAAAAACAAATAAGGGAGGAAGAACTGAAGTTTGCCCAGAGGAGTCAAGGGCAGTGTTCCTGTTCTCTCTTGCTCCAAAACAAACCACCGCGAAACTTACTGGCATAGAACAACCATGCGTGTTTGCAGATTCTATGGGTCAGGAATTTGGACAGGGCACTCTGTTGTGGCCATTGCTTCTCTTCTGTGCAATGCCTACGCCCTCAGCTAGGTGACTCTAATAGCTGGAGGTGACTTGAAGAGTTGGGTGTCTGAGCTGGGACAGTCAACCAAAGTGCTTACTTGTGGCCTCTCCAGCATAGTGGTCTCAGGGCAGAAAGACTTTTTATATGGTGTCTCAGGGGTTCAAGAGTGAGTGTTCCCAGGGAACAAGGCAGAAGCTGTGTGGCCTTTTATGACTTAGCCTCAGAAGGTATGCAGCATCACTTCCAAAATACTCTACTGATCATGCGGTCCTAAGACCAACCAGATTCAAGGGATAGGATCACAGAATTCACCTCTTGCTGGGAGTAGAGGCAAAAAAAAAAAAAAAAAAATTGCAGCATGTTTTCAAACTGCCACAGAAGGTTTTCTGGAAGAGATACTCTCTGAGCTAAATTTTGAAGGCAGAGAAGAATTTTGCCAGATGGACAAAGTGGGAAGGGTGTCCCAGACTGAGAGATCAGCATTTGCAAAGGCTCAGGGGCAGAAGAGTGGACTATGCTACATGAAATAAGTCCCATCAGATTTCCTAGGAGCTCAGCAAAGACATCCTTCCTGCCAACTCACCAGGCAGCCATTCTCTGTTGGTCCTCCCCAGACTGCCAGGACCCACTGTGCCCCAGGACCCAGACACCAGCTCCTCAACTGAGGGCTCACCCTGATCAGGGGTTGGGTGGTAAACCCATGTCCCAGCGGCCCCACTTGGCCCCTGGGCTGTGGTGGGCACACAGGAAGGTGCCACCTGGGAGAAGCTTTGAATAGCCCATGTTCTCATCTCCAGCTCTTGATTTAGAAACCCCTGAGGTCCAGCCAAAACTTTCTTGGTTTGGTTTTTCAAAGCACTGAAGGCTCTGTGTCTACTGGCTTGAATCCCAGCAATTCTTTCCATAATGGTTAGTTCTTTTGATTGTAAGCATAAAAACTCAGACTAGATGAAACAAAAAAGGGAAATTACTGGTTCTTGTAACTAGACTGTTCTAGGAGCAAATCATGGAGTTTAAACAGCATCAGAATTCCATCTCTCCCTGTCAGTTTCTCAGCTGTACATTTTTCTGTGTGACTTCAGTTTTCGGCAGCATCTCCCCCAAAGTAACAACTGATGGCTGGAAAGCTCTAGGCTTAACTAATACTCAGAGCCAGCAAACCCAGCCAAAAAAGAGCACCTCTTCCCTGAATGCTGGTGCTTCAGTCCCAGAGAGGGTTCTTATTTGCTCAGCTTGAATCACATGCCCTTCCCAGAACCAAGAACCATGGCCATGGACATATAGTATTCTGACTTGCTATGACCAAATCAAGCTGAGCTAACCCCTAGTAGGGGTTAAGGGTTAGCCCTGTATTGACTACAAAGAATCACTTAATTTCAAGAAATAGAGGCTCTGTAACTAGAAGAGAAAAGGAAAATGCGAGGGGCAGACAAAACTTAGTTGACACAGTCCCAGGGTCACTAGAACAGTTGCACAGTTTGTGCACTGCACAAGGGAAGATCTAGGATGACTTCTGTATCTGCCCAGAGGGCATCCCTTTTTCTAATTCACATGAAAGTGGCCATGTGGACTACTGCTGGGCTTTGCAAAGTCTACCACGCTTTCTTTTCCCCAGGGCTTTAATGCTGCCTGGAAACCCCTCTTCACTCTTCATGAATGCCTGCTCCTCTGTGAATTGGCTGGGATGACTCTTGAGTTCCCCATGGGCCCTCAGAATTATGGCCTGAGTCATGGTCATACAGTTGAACAGTTGTGATTCCTTGTCTGGCTCCTCATCTGGCTGAAGACAGGCTCCATGAGGACAGGGAGCGTGTCTGAGCTGTCCTCCCCGGTGACAGGGGGGACGTGCAGGTAGGGTCTGTTCAGTGGATGGGAAGACAACAGAACTGTCCTCCTCGCTGCCGTAGCTCTCTCCTAGCTGTGCGCAGAAGTGGATTACAGAGGAACGCGCGTCCTGCACTTGGGTCCCTGGAGAATGTTGGCCTGATCCATGCATCTTCAGTCTATCTCTCCACACCCAGCCTCTGGAGACTCTGCCCAAAGGCAGAGGTCTTGAATGGTGCCTCCGCAGGGCCATCACCCCAGGTGGGGGCTCCAGAAGTCAAGCAACTTCCTCCTTCTGTCTGGGGAAGAGAAGGTGGCTGGGCCCCATCAGGGCCTCACCGAGGACTGCCAGGCAACTGCTCTAGGGCTCAGCTCTAGCTCCTGATTAAAACCAGATCCAGGAGCTTGGAGCCTTTGGTGAAACTGGATACCTATCAGTGTAGGCAAAGGAAATATACTGTGGGAGGGAGGGAGGCTGGCTGGCAGCCCGGCAGGCCTGGGCCGGGCAGTAGGTTGAGCTTTCCTTCTGAAAGGTCCCCAGGAGCCCTTGCTATGTGGGGTGATGACAGCTCGGAGAAACAGGAGACCCACGGAGAGCAGAGGCACACACCCACTTCTCTGGCACTTTCTTCCTGCCTCCTTTCCCTTTGTCTGCTTCTTTTCTTCAGATAGAAGACCTGGGTTCAATCCCACTACCAACTTTTGTTCATTTGGGGTAAAGTTATTTAACCTCTCTGAGCCTTGGTTTTATCATCTGTAAAATGGGGGTGAAACTAGTACCTACTTGGTTGGTTTATTATAGGATTAAAACTGATACTTAGCCCAAGACCTGGAATAGAGCAAGCCCTTATTAAATGTCAGTTATTCTTATGCTTTCTCCCTCCCTCCTTTTCTATGGAAGCTGTCTGGGACCATTAAACTATAAACACAATCCTTAATGATCACAGTAAGGGAAATACTTCACGCCCCTAATGGCTGATACAGTAGATAAAGTGTTGGCTCAGGGGTCGGACAGCCCAGGATTGTAACCCCTGCTCTGCCATCGACAAACTGGCTAACTTGCCCAGGGACGTAACCTCTCTGAACCTCAGTGCCCCCATCTGTAAATGGGATACTGAAAATACCTGACCTGCCCGTGTCCCAGGATTGCTGTGCCTGTCGCGTGAGGTCCATGCGTCAAGGGGCACTGGAAACTGGACGGAGCCATACACCTGGGTAATCACTATTCATGCTTCCAACGTCATACCTTCCCTTTGGCTGTCTCCTTTTCTCTTGTTTGATCCTTCTCTTCCTTTTCCCAAAGTCTTGAGTCAAGTCAACTTTGTGGGATCATAGAATGTGAGAGCTGGGAGACCTTGGTGTTCATCAGTTCATTTGTTCTGTTAGAAATCACTTGGGGAAACACAAAGAATTTCAGACTCCTGGGCTCCCACCCAGACCTCGAGAATCAGAATCTCTTACTTTTTAAATGAAAATTTGTTTCAAATTACAAAAGTAAGGTATACTCATTCGAAGTGAATTCCAGCAAGACAGAAATAATGAGAGGAGAAACGGCCAGTCCTCAGAAGTAAGTGCGATTAACAGTTTGATGTGTGTCCTGGAGGGTTTTGTGTTTTTCCTGGAAAGAGCTGACCATAGCATTTTTATTTTTCCCACTAAACAAGATCATTACTCATTTTTTCAAAAATTTAATATAGCTTGGACATCTTTCCACATCAGTACACGTATATCTGCCTCGTTCTGCTTGACAGCTGCGGAGAATTCCGTGATGTGGTTTATTGTGGTCGACTTAACCGTTTCCCTGTTGGTGGCCATTTTGGATCCTCCCTGGTGATTCATATGCAGCCAGTCCAGCCTCTGTCCACATTTGGCGACCTTTGTTTTGCGCAGATGAGGAGTCAGAGGCCCAGGGAGGGGATGTAAGCAGGCCAGTGTCACAGAGCAAGTTAGTGCCAGAGCCAGGCTTTCGGCTCTGGTCCAGACGTGTTCTTTGCATCAAACTGTATCAACACAATTATTTTTTTAAGGACGTGGTCCAGGGAACTTAATAACATTTTTCTGAACCTATTCCTGATCAGAAGAGAAGAAAACTTGTCTTAATTTTATCTTGTATTTCTCCCCAAACTTTCTCAGAGTTTTCACTTTTCATTATGTTCTTTGAAGAATTCATGATTCAATAAATTTTTCCTGTAGATTGTTTCCAAAGCCAATGCTTTTTAATGCTAGAATCCCCAAATCCCACTTCCCCTGAGTATAACTATTCTTAGAGACCTTGGTCAAGTTCCAAGTTAGGGACCCCAAACCCCTCCCCTTCATTCCCCATAACTAATGAGTTTTCCTCTCAAAGAAACAAAAGGAATTATAAAATTGTGACTGTCATCTATCTTCTTATTAAGTAAATTTCTCCAAGTCCTGTAGGTAACTTTCCCAGAAAGATAAATTACCCAATTGTAATAAATACAATATGTAATATTTGCCGAACCCTTGTGAGAATATTCTCTTTGCCCAGAAATTATGCTTAATATTCCTACCAAAGGATAGAACATTAAGCCTGCTTCCTATGAGATAAGAGAGGTTTGATTGGAAGTGACCACTATCCATCAAGCTACATCCTCTTTAAAGCAGTTGTCCTTAGAGCTTAGCGCTGAGTTGCAAACCTTTCCAAGTCTATTGCCTCTATCATAAAGGAGTTGGTCAGAAACCACTCAGATTTCTGAGTAAAAAGGAAGAGATGTCATTCTCAGAAAACCGACCACAATATTGGTAACGTTTGAATATTATTTACCATTGTCTTGGACAAAAGCTAAAGGGAACAAAGGACTACAGATAACTGTTTTGTCTGGTACCTGCCTCCTGGGTTCTAGGACTCTGGCTTCTACCTTAGAATCAAAAGTAGGCCCTTCCTGGCTCCTAGATTGTGGTTTCTGAATACCATGGCCTCCTGTAAGGACTGGACAGTTGGAGAAATGGCTGATTCCAGCTGTGGAGCAGGAAATGTACAAAATGAGCCTGGAGCATCTTGGCATACCAAACGGCAAGGAAATTATCAAAGATGATTGGGGGCCTACTGAAAGACTCAAGAGCCTCTTCAAGAGGCTCCCATTGGCCAAAGATGGGTCACTTTTAGCATCCACAAAGATAGCAACTGCAATGGAGTAAAACACATCAAATATGTTCCAATCCACAAATGCACATTGACTTTCCAAAAAGAAAAAAAAATTGGTCACCTTTAAAGGACACCAGGAGGACCAATTCATTGCTTTGAAAACTAGTAAGTACAGGGAAAGAAACAAACATTCATTCTGCCTTTCCTATTTAACTGTACCTCATGACAACCACCTAGCAGATAAGAGGAAGTATCTTCTTACGGAAAGAGTCTAGCTCATAAATGAGGAAAGAATGAAAGATTAGAGTACCCCCATGTTTCAGCCTCTAGTGAAACCACAGATCTAAGCAGTGATAACTAATGGCTGCTAACATCACAGAAAGAAAGGCGAGCACATTGCAAGTCCTTGAAGGGAAGTACAGCAGACCAGTCACCTCTCCAGTATTCTTGCCAAGAAAATCAAACCTGAATCCAATGAGGTTCTAGACCCAACTACCAATTTGCAGGAAATACAGGGGACAGAGAACTTGTTAAACAACACCGTGGAAGTGTAATCATCAAAATTCAGACTATGGGGAACTTTACAAGACCAACAACCTGTTTTTTCAACAAATATACTATAAAAAAAACTAAAATGAGGTAGGGAGGAACTCATAGATTAAAAGACACTTAAGGTATCTATCAACCAGTCACAAAGTATGGTTATTTCAATCCCAATTTGAGCAAATTAGCAAAAAATAAAAGTTACGAGAACATTAACAGGATATATGATGATATTAGGAATTTTTAATTTCTAAGGTGTGATAATGATATTGTAGTTATTTCCTGAGGTAATTATTAACTTCTAGAGACATTATACTGAAAGACCTGTCGGTAAAATCTTAAAATGCCTTAACATTTGCTTCAAAATAACCCAAGAGAGGCGAAGAGTAGATGAAACAAGATTGGCCACAATGGTTGTTGAAGCTGGGTGGCGGGCACATGGGGAATCAGTATACAGTTCTCTCTACTTTTATGTATGCTTGAAATTTTCTATAATAAAGAGGTTAAAAAAAAAAAATACAGCTCAATCCAGAGAAGGAAGCCTCCCTGATCTTGACAAGCATCTAAAATGGTGACCCTGGGCAAATCACTTCCTCTCTCTCAGCTCCGTCTCTTCACGGTTGAGAGTACTTAACAACGAAGAGGTTCTGATGGGTTGGGGTAAGCACAACTGTCCATCCAATTTAAGGGTTTTCGGTCAGAGAAGATTTCAAATCTACTCTGACCTACATTTATCTGACCCTCTGGGGACTTTGTGATGATTAATTTTTCACCAGTGACATACCACATTTCTTTTCTTAGAGCAGAGCATTTTCTGGACAGTGGGGAGGACAGATACAGATGCGAGGGATGTCTTTGACAAGATCTGAGGACTTTCCTGACACAAATGGGCAGTTACAGTAAAGGAGGGCCGATCCCTGGAGCATACTTGCAGAGGACGGATGCCTCTGAAAGGAGTGGGTTGATGGTGCGAAGTCTGCATTCGCAGGCCGGCTGCTCTGTATTTTCTCAGATAACATCGCCTATTTACTTGGAAATGTTGGCTGTCATGGTGATGAGAAGGGGCTGAAGTAAAAGGGGACTGAGAAGGATGTTACAATACACATGAGGCCTTAACTTCCATAAAATATTTTCACATCACTTTTTCCTTTGAGCAAGATGGCACCTTGTCTAGTTTCATAGTGCTGGTAGTCGTCAAGACAAGGCTTCCTAGAAATCTGCAAGCTAGACAGGCTCCTGTCCTTCTTTCCATTACCTCAGTGCAGCAATTAAGAATGATTTAGGTTACAAGGATGCAAGCCACTGAATAACTGGCTTAACCAAACAGGGGCTTTTTGACTTTTTTTTTTTAATCATATAGCAATACATTCAATGAGAGGTAGGGGCTATGTGAGCTCAATAACTCTGAGCTGGCATCTCCTTTCCTCATGGTTGTAAGATGGCTGCACCAGCTCCAGGCATCACAATCTCACACCATATTCAGAGGCAGTAAGCAGAAATTAGATTCCCAGGCTTTCCTATCTTATCAGGAAGAAAAAGTCTTTCCCAGAAGCCCCTTAGAAGCCTCCCCTTTATGTTTCATTGGGCAGAACTGGGTAACATGCTCAACTCTCATTACAATGCAGGCTGGGAAAATAAGCACTGACTTTCCCAGCCTCTACTGTAGGAGATGGGCAAGGGAGAGGGGGATCTGGGACAGCTGATGGATGAAGCAATCAGTAAGTTAGCTTCTTCCAAGTCTTCCTGCTCCTGAGGAGGGTTTTCTACGCTGTTCACACTTTTCTTTTAACTGGGGCTTGCAATCTCTGTCCCCCTGCCTCTGAGATATAATATGTGATGTGTATTATACTACCTACCTAAGGGTTACTCTTGCTGTTTGGATGGAGTTTGAGTTGAGAACTGCTGTTTGCTCCCTTATGTCTGCCTTTCCTTGAGGACATCCATTCAGAAAGGCTTGGATCTTGTAGAAAATACTGGCTCTCCATCAGTCAGATAATCAGCACGTGTTTACAGAGGAACCACAACTTGCCAAGCCTCACGTGGGTGCAGAGCTGTTTAAGCAGCCATTCCCAGCCTCGGGGACCACACAGGCTGGATGGCAGAAAATGTCAGAAACCTAGGAGATGCAGAATGACAACACAGGACCACAGTGGAAGCTCTGCGTGCACAGAGCAGGCTGTAATTGTGAGCCTAGTGTGGGGGCAGGGACAGAGAGAGAAGATGCCCTAAAGGAGCTGAGTGCTGGCCTTGAAAACATAGAGGATCTGAGAGGCCAGAGGGGTGGGATCAGGGTCCGGACCCATGTGGCTGGAGGGCAAGGACGCCGTGGGAATCTATAAAGCTCTGAGTACTTTACAAACCTTAACTCCCCTAAACTCCACACCAGCCAGGCCAAGTGGGTTTCATTGTCCTCATTTTACATAGCAAGGGGCCAAAGCCCACAGTGCTTAAGTAATTTACCCAGGGTTTGCCAGCCAGCACAAAGAATGGAGGAACCACAGTTCCTCACCACCCATCTTGTTTTCCCCTCTTCTGACAGGTTCTGCCCATCGTCCAGGAGAGGTCACTTGACTACAATGAGTGGACCTGGCCAGTCACTTGACCTTATTCCCCACAGTTGTGATTGGTCCAGGCATGGTCGTGTGACCGGAACCAGTTCCGGAAGGGAATAAAAAATGGAGAAAGAGATGGAGGGAGAGAGGGGTTTAAGGGGCACTGAGTCAGAGTCCAGGCCCTGGGGTCCAGCTCCTGCAGGGTTTCCTCCAGTCCTGAGAGCTTCCCCAGCATTCCTCACAAAGTGGGAGATCAGCACATTCCTTTAAAAAGCAGTACCTTTATTAAGATATAATTCACATGGCATACAATTCATCCATTTAAAATGTATGCTTCAGTGGTTTTCAGTGTGTTCGCAGAGTTGTGCAATTATCACCACATCAATTTTAGAACATTTTCATCACCCCCCACCCCGAAGAAACCCTGTACTCCCATTTTCCCCCAGCACCCCCTGCCTTAGGCAACCACCAGTCTACTCTCTGTCTCTGTGGATTTGTCTGCTCTGCACACTTCATATAAAGGGAATCATACAACATGTGGTCCTGGGACTGGATTCTTACACTTAGCACAGTATTTTCAAGGGTCAGCAGAGTACATTCCTCTGTGCTGGGGCTGGTTGGGGCTGTTTCTAGTACTTGCAAACTAAAGGTGTGCCCAGGAGTTGAAGCTAGGTCTGACAGACACAAGGACCTCATTATTTTTGTTTTACCTGGTGAGGTCATATCATGGGGGGGCTTGAAAGCCAGGACAGAGTGTCTGACATTTCTGTTGCCAATCATGGGGACTGCTGAGCAGGGGAGTAACGTGTTTAGAGCAGCATTTTAGTGAGATTATTCTGGTGACAGTGCTATTTTGTGTAAGCGGTCATTCTACATGTATGTGTGTGTATTATATATCATATGTAATGGGCGTACACACAAATAAGTTTAGGCTGAAGACTATAGCCGCCATCTCCGTACGGGGCTCTGGAACACGAATGCCCCATGAGTGCTTTTCCAAGACGGAATGAGAAACACTGTGCCTTTTTCTCTGAAAAATGAAGAAGGAGCAGGGTTTAAGAGAAACGGGCAGCAGCCTACGATCTAAGTGAACCACTGGCGCTGCTTAGCAGCCCCGGCCCTCCCCTTCCCTGGAGGCCCTGCTCCAGCCCCCTTCCTCCAAGAAGCCGTCAGGCAACTCCTCCAGCACTCACTCTCTGCCACATGAAACTGTGTTTTATACGGTGCTGGGCATGGACCTGGCTGTTTCTGGTGAGTGATCAAGCCCCGGAGAGGAGAAACAAGCAGAATGGAGGGGCTGGCACGCCGCCTGTGGCCACTGGTCCTGGTGGCACCAGGGTATAGCCAGAGTTGAAGGAGCTGTTTTCACGAGGAGCTTGGAGAGGCTCTGGGCACAAGCAGAGGCGCCTCAGAGCCCTGGGGACAAAGCAGAGCCCGGTGTCAGGCTCTCTTTTGACTCTGACTCAGAATCCAGCCCTGTTCTCGTGTGTCAAGGCCCGGTGGCTTTGGGACTGCGGGAAGCAGGACTGTTGGCAGAGCCGTTGGCTCTTTTGTGGAGCGAGTCACAGCAGAGACGGTCCCTAGAGCCCCAGCAGGCAGGCAGGATGTGAGCTGAGTTCCATTCGGCCTGAGACCCCCACCCCCCGAGTTCCAGATGTGCGTAGTGGAGACTTTGAGAGGGGCTGAAATCTCCCATGAGCAGAGTGGGGCTCTGGGCCGTGGACATATGAGGAGTAAGGTAAAGGTGTCCTCATTCCCACTCAGGCGGCGGCGCCTAGGCCTTAGGCATCTACCCCATCGCGGGGTGAGCTCTTTGAGGGTCACTGTCTTCTGGCCTCATCCACACCCAAAACATTGTTGGTCAGCCAACTCTGGCCTGGCTTTGCCAAGAACCCATGTGCCTAGGATGGCAAGGAGAGGTGCCCAAGAAGCCAGGCAGGCCACGTAAATAAAGGCAGGGGCGATGGTGGGGCCCACGCGGAGGCAGAGGGTGTAAGTTCCACTTAAAAGGGGGGAAGCTGCCAAGCCAATTGTTGCCCTGTGGGAATGCAGTGAGAAATGCCAGATTTTCCCAGTTTTTCTCTGAAGTGGAAATCCAGATTTTCATGTGAAATCTCTTGATTTTCAAATGTGAAAGTTGGCAACTGTTTATTATTGTCCTTTGGCATATTCGGATCTATTCTCAGCCCAGCTGTGCCCCGGGAGGGTGACTCTTGTGGACAGTGCCCTCCCTCCCCCCACCTCCCCACCCTCTTGCCCTCTGGATTCCAGGTGGGTTTGGTAAGTGGGCAGAATAGGTAAATCAGAGATTGAAATGTGGGAGGTCAGGATATTTAACCCACTTGTTCCAAGCTGAAGAGACTCTTCCCCACTCTCTGAAGCCCCATCATCCCACATACACTGGGGCCATGGTTTTGGCAGTGACCCTGTTCCTCTGTGTAGTGCCACAGCTCCTGCACGGTGGTCTCTTTCCCAGGTTAGTCTGGTGACCCATTGTGCCTAGGTCTTCAGCCCCAGGGGAGAACTGCGTCCCGTCGCTGGTCTCTGAATGCCTCCTCCCATCTATGCAAATGCCTGTGTAAATAAACCTCCTCACACTGAGCTCTTCTCAATTAACCTTTTTGAATGTGACCTCCCTTTCCTGCTGGGAACCACCGATATACCAACTAATTCAATTAAAAAAGCAACACTGTGAGGTCCAAACTCCCCTGGATCTGCAGTCTGGATCCGGCTGGAGAGAGGCCAGCTCGCAGCCCCTGCCTTATGCTCCAAGCCCTGCACCTGGGCAGCAGGCGGGAGCCCAAAGCACTGCACAGCACAGCGCACCGTACACCATGACCCGCGTTGAAACTGAAGAGGCAGTCCAAAGAAGGAGAAAGCCTTGAGATGTGTACAACCAGTTTAATGACTGAAGAAACCACACAGATGCCAAACTAGGGAGCACTAGGGACACAGAAGCACAAAGGCCTTGGGGGGAAACACTACATTACCGTGGGGAAAATGGGATCTCCTAACGTTGATAGTGGGGGAAGGGGAGGCCCACTGGCAGCTCAGAACTATGACATTTTTCAGGGGAACATGCATTCCACCCCCAAAGCAGGAGTAAGCTGGCAGCCTTCACTCTCGAACATAAATTCTCGTGCAGACCACGTCATCGGCGCCGAAAGTCTGCAGAGAAGGAAAACCAATCAGTGCAGATGCCTGTGCAAAAATGTTTAAAGTGTATCGCTAATAAGGCCGCTTACTGCCCTGTTAAAAACTCTTTGTAACAGACATTCAATTTCCTGTGCCGTGTGCTCATGCACAGCGTAAAGGGTTGCTGGCAGTTTTTTTTTTCCTCCCTTAAGCTCTGTATTGGCAGAGAGGCAACTGGGCTATAGGATTAAGTTATATGCAGTTTTCCTTTGCTTCTGGAACCTGGGAATGGTGACAAAAGAAATGCAAGTTTCCTGGCTTTGATTTTTCAAATTAAACTGAAAGGGGAAAGATTTTATATTGGACGTTTCTGAAGTAGAGAGCAAGGCGCTGGGGCAGCTGGAGTCCTGGGGTCCAGTGCTGACCAGCCAGGTGGGGTAGCTTTGGAGAGGGCGTAAAAGTGCCTTCCAGAAAGCATCTGTCCAGCCAGAGAGATGGCCTGAGAAGTTTTATAAGTAATACTCAAGTCACCTGCAAGCTAAAAAATCAGTCTTGGCTGCAAAAGCACAGCGTCAGCATCCAGACCTAGCTCTGCAACTCACAGCTGGGTAAGCTGAGGTAGGGCTTTGGGCTCCCGGACAGCTTGGGTTTGGCGGGGGGTGGGGCGTGCAACTGAACAAGACGATCCCACAGCTTCTTTCCAGCTACAATTCTGTGGCTGTTTGTTTGCTGTGGGGAAGACAGTTTTATTCTGGCCTCTGAAATGATATCACCATAAATAAACTGTCTCCAAATTCTTCCAAAAACTGGCACTTACTCACAGGCCTGCTCTCCTAGGTCCCTCACAGGCAGTTAGATCAGAGAAAGCAGTATGTATGTTAAAAAACCAAAAACAAAAAGAAAAAAAATTACTCAGTCAAAACACCTGATGTGGGTATGTTTGTTTGCAGGTGTACATTATTCTGTGGGAGGGTTCCCATCTTTCAGCCTGTCAAAGAGGCCTGAGGCTCCAGAGGTTAAAAGCCGTGAGTGAAGAGCTTGGCTATACCTGGATCTTCCCGTGGGTCCCTCAATTGGTCTTGAGATACTCTCAGAGAACATGTGCTGGGACACAATTCTAACATGTGTGTTTCAGGGAAATACTAGTCATTAATGATTATTAAGGAAGCAAATGCTCATCCCCAGCCACTTTTCTGAGTAGGGGACTCCTGATCACACAGGCACAGCTGTCCCTGCTCTGGACACCTTCTTTGTCCTATTGACCTTTCCCATTAGTGAGGACTGCAGATGACTCTGGGTGCTGGGGGAAGGTGAGGCAGGGGTTCCCATGGAAATTCACCTCTCAGTCTAGACCTCTTAGAACCATGTCACTTTCCCAAAACTCTTCCAGCTCTACACCCATGGAGTGGCAAATGGAATGCCAAAGTTTGGGGACTGGACCCTTTACCTGTACTGGAAACACTGACACCTTACCCAGGCCAGCAAGTGGCTTCACAAAACAAGAAAAATCACTACATTTTGAACCACATTTGAAATGTCCTTCTCAGCCTGCAAACTCTGCTGAGAAATTCCTGAAAGAAACTCCCCATAGAATGTTCCAGAGTGGTTTAAGGGAGTATTCTCAATTTTCAAAATGAAGGCAACTTATATCCAGTTCGGGGGGTTGCAATTTACTGCTGCTGCTGGGAGAGCTTATTTCAACTAAACTAAAATACATTGCCTCTTGTTATATGGAGACAGCATCTCCATTTGGATTTATTAATGATAATAACCCTGGAACAAAAGCCCACATTTTAGATCCCAAATGCCAAGAATTAATGCTCCCTTCGAGGCTCGTCTGCATGTCTGCTGAGCCGGGGAAGGATGCACGGATAGAGCTGCGGCGGGGGAGCTGCAAGTGCTGGAGTTCTCCCAGCAGAACTGGGCTGATGCGCTGGCTGCTCAGATACGATGGAGATGAACAAACTCACACTTCCTCACAGAGCAAAGCGAGACTCCTTAACCCTCAGCTACACCCGAGCTCTAAAGTCACCCCCCTCTTTGATACCCGTGGTACTACCGAACCATATGTGCATTTTTCTCTTCAATTCCCGTATCTCACCCTCAAATTGCTCCCCCCAACCCCATCAAGTATTCCTGCCCTCCAAACAACATTAACCAGGTTGCAAATGAAGCCAGTTCTTTCTGCAGGAAAGAAGAAAGTGTGTGAAATCTTCGCAGGGAAGGACAGGAGGAGAGAGAGAAAGCGAGATCAAGCAGCCTCCGTTAAAGTGATAGAGACAGCTCAATTTAGGGTCTTCTTGCAGAATAAACGTATAATTTCAGGGCTAAGCGGGGCCTCAGGGATCAAACTCTTAACTCAACCCCTCATTTTACAGTTGTGGGAGGGAAGGGCCATGCCTAGGTCACACAGTCCTGCCCGAGATTTCCTCGCCATCTCCTTTCCCGACATTTCAGGGTGACATTCGCTAAGATGGGGCAGGCAGGCAGTCTCAGAGGGGAGATGTTAACAACATGCCTTAGAGGGAAGATATTAACAAGATGGAGAACAAAGGATATAATTTCCTGGTTACCAGCAACAGCTCTTCCCTTTTCTGGGGGGGAGGGGGTTGTTGCCAGGAAAACTTGGTCTGTTCTGAAACACAAAGGGAGACTGACAGGGAGCTGTCCTTTTCTCCCAGTCTCCTTTGGTTCCCATACCAAAATAAAGGTGGAGGAGGTGTGTGATTAAACTAGAGATTTCTAACTTGACCTCACCAGGTATATTTTGTGTGGCCAGGGATGTTTAAAATATTTCAATCTAGAGCCTACCCTCTCCAGCTCTAAAGGCCCCACCCTCCACACTGGGTTAACACTCAAACATTTCCCAAATCAGCTTTTTTTTTGTCTGGCTCCTGAAGACCACTGGAGTTTATAAGTCTGGGGGTAAAAATATTCTTTAAGGCTCCCAGTGCTGGCATACTAAAATTTCTGAAATCCTTCCCAGGTACTAAAATGGGGAATGAGGAGGAGGAAAAAAAAATCCCTTCTGCAGAGTGAACCCTGGGACCTCACAGAGCCCAAGCATTCTGCAGCCCGCTGGAGGGGAGACTGGCTCACACAAGTCAGCAAGTCACAGCGGGGAATGCATGGGTGTGGACAGCGGCTGGCACTGCAGCCTGTCTCCGTTTCTCGCCCCTGCTCTGCCCTCTGAGCACTCATCTCTCCTGCCAACCACCCAACAATGATTTCCTCTGACCTAAACTGTCATCTCGAGCTTTCCGCTCACATTTTAACCCAAGGCAAAAAGTGTCTCTTCCCTGAATGGGTGGGTGAGGACGACGTTGGTGTGGCCCACGGCGGGCATCATCTGGGGAACCGCGGGCTTGTTTCAGGGTCAAGGGGCCTCACCAGGATGAGCTCGTCGTTGGCCAGCTCGCGGGTCCAGTAGGTTTTGGGGCCGTCGCCCTCAAGAAGAGTTTGTGTGCAGTGGATCTTGTTCTCATTCTCCCAAGTGGCTAAACTCTGCGGGCAGGAAAACCATTAGTGACATTAATTACAGTCTTGGCAGCGGGAGCAGAGACAACAATGAGCACAGGAGAATAATTGCTGTGCAGAGAAGCAACACATGGTCCCTGTCAGAGGGGCACAGAACCTTCTCTGCTGCACCTTATCAAGCCCAAATTCAGAGGGCTGACCACGGATTTCACAGGGTATAAATATACCTTGTATTACACACGTACACACACACACACACTCACCAAAGCCGCAAAGCAAAAGGCAGGCTTTACATCTCCACTAATAAAATTGAGAGCATGCAATGATTCATTTCCGTCAAAATGGACTACCCCTTCAGGCAATTCAGCTATTCAAGGCAAGAAGCTGCACATCAGAACTACAAATTTTTAGAACGGTTAAGACGCCATATTTGTAACCACATCTGCAGTCAGCAGATCAGGAGCTCTGCTGCTTGCACGGATTTGGGGCTAAAGCCTTCCTTTCTGTTTGCACTTAGCAGATGCAGCACACAGCCTGCTCTAATAAACCTGTGTCTCTGGCTCTGAGGATAAAAAACACTGCCACTTCCCAGGTTACATCTCCCTCAAAATTTTTTTTTTTAAATCTGAAGGGTCTTCACACGGTTGGAGGTGAGAGGCGAAGGGAGGGATTCCCTGCAGTTTTCCCCAGTGTCTGCACAAAGCCCTGTGCAACTGGCCTAGGAGGCTGTACTCAATGTGCACATACTCACTTTTTAACTAACACATGGGACACATTCATTAGGCACGGTGGGAATAAAGCCCCACTCTCCGGGCTGTGTGTGAACCTTGGATTTTTGATCAGAATTACTGTCTCTGGCAGTAGTCACTGTTGGATGTCCCCAAATTGAGTCCTGCCTATTGCCAGGCCTTCTGCCTTAGACTCCCAGACCGTCACTCTACTATGCTGTCCTGCTCTTATGTTTTTACCAGCAGTGCGGTGGCTGGGGGCTCTGATCCCACCAGCTCCAAGTCCAGACATCATTTTCAGGCTATGCCAACTCTGGGGGCTAAATCTTGCTGTGCGGGACAGTGAGCTCCGGGGGACTGTGTCTCTGTGTCCTCCCAAACCCCGTGCCCAGAGAGTCCCACTCTCGATCAGACAGACAAGCACAACTCAGGAAAGGTGAAAAACAATTTCTCACTCTCTGTAATGTTATTAGTTTTTCTTTTTTTAAACACTGGGGAGAGGGAGGGAGACACTTTGTCACCTTTTAAATAAGTGGTAGCAGTAGCGATCATTTTTTCCATCTGTCCTCAAACTACGGAATTAAGTAGCCAACCCTCTATTCTATTCCAGAGATCAACCAAATGCAATTTTTGCCTACCTAATAAAGGAATTTACAACCCCTTGTTTCAGTCCACCCATTTCATCCCTAGGGCCGATATACAGAGAAATGCCGGACTCTTGCATTTGAGGACTAAGAAGGAGTACTTAGTTCATCTTCCCAGCCAAAATTCGTCTTGCTTTTGGAAAGATCCCGCCTTTCCTTTAAGGAACCAAACTGAGGGCGGGCGGGAGAGGTGGCAAGGCCATTAAGACTGCTGAAACTAGATCCAGAGCACTCCCAGGGGGCCCAGAGACCCAGGGAGGGGGGCGGGGCGGGACGCGAGAGCCGCCGCTCCACCTGCAGCAGGAAACGTGGCGGCCGCGCGGCCGGGAATCTCGCAGCCCCTGCAACCTCCTCCTCCCCCGCGGCCTGCTTGCGGAGGATCGCTGCAAAACGCTGAAGTCCCCGCAAGGAACGCTGCGCAACCCAGAGCCCGCGCTTTGAGTGTGGCTGTTAGCACCTCAGGAGGCAGCTTAGGGATGGGGTTGGGAGAGGATCGGGTAGAACTTTTTCCTGAGACCAGGGCAACTCGGTGGCACAGATCCTCTCTGCAAACAGCCCGTGCACACGCCCGGCAAAGGAAAGCGCGCCACAGGCTGCAACAGGAGACGTGGTTTCGTCTGGCTGCAGCGTTCATGGGTAGGGAGCGGGACTCCGGGAACGCTACTCGGACTCTGGGGTCTCACCCTGCACTTGCGTCCGTCCACTGTCTCCTCCTCAAAGCCTTCTCCGACCTTGAAGTTGATCTCGGTGGTGCGCACCGTGGTGGATGTCTTTATGTAGAACTGATCCCCATCTTGGCGGATCTCCACGTGCGGCTTGGAAGCAGCCGCCACGGCCACCTTCCTCAGCATGGCGTTCACACCTGTAGGGGTTAGAATGCGTGCGCTACCTGTCCGGGTACGGGGCCTCGCCACCGGACCGTTGTCCCGGGACTGGCCTAGCACTTCCCAAACCCTCTGACTACAGATAGGGGACTTAAAACCGATCCATTTCTCCCACTGCCCAAGCCCTGATTTTCGAAATGAGAAACTGAGGCTCAGAGAGGGTAAGAGTTTTTCCCGGAGTGGCACAGGAAATTGATGTCAGGCCCTGGCCTCAAACTGAGTATCCAAATTTAAAGTCTCTGACCCACCTAGGACTTAAGTAATAATCTCTCTTCGCGACGATCTAGCACGAGATAAAAAGCCGAACCGTCGGGGAAAGTGCCAAGCATCCAGGAAACATTCGCTGGATGCGCGGATCCCGGGCGCTACTCACCGCTTCTAGACAGGGCGCACCTTGGAATTCTCCCCAATCTGTCGCACCGGCGACTCCCTCTTTGTCCCCAAAGCCCACCCCCGGCGGGCCCAGGGCGCTACTCCCCGTCGGGGCGCGCGGTCCACGCCAGCTTACCCAGCGCCTTGAGCAGCTCATCGAAATTCTCGCTGCTGCGCATCTTCCAGGTGCCGGCGAAGTTGGGCATGGTGGCAGTGGTGGCGGCGGCGGGAATGCGGCGGCAAGCTCGGACAGCTGCGGCGCAGCAGGCGCACACTCCAAGCTGCAAGGCGGAGACTGCCGCTCTGCGCCCAGCCTCGCGCGCCTAGAGTCACCGGGAGAGCGCCCCCAACCCCCACCCTGCTCCAAGCCCCGCCCCGCCAGCCCCGCCCCCGCCCCCTGCGGCCCCTACCCAGCAAGAGCCCTTCTCCCAACCCAACTGTGCCCCCACTCCGCCCCTCGGCCTTCGCATCAACAGTGGTGCAGGCCTGGCACCAGCTCTCCTATAGTTCTGGGTGGGGGCGCCTCTGCCACCCCCAGGCCACCCAAATCTTTTTTTAAAAGTGGGCAGTGGGAGAGGGTTAGATGAAATACTGTTGGCCAAGAGGGGAAAATTGTTGAAGCTAGGTGGTGGGGGCTTGGGAAAATCATTATACCATTCTCTCCACTTCTGTATATGTTTGAGAATATCCATAATATAAAGTTAAAATAATTGGGTGGCGGGTCCACCAGGGGATGGAAGCCACTCTTTCTCCACTCCCAGTCGTGCCTTCTCGTTGTACCCAGTTGGCCGTCTCCCCTCCCAGTCGGGGATCCTATTCCACACCCCCGCCCCCACGAGTAGGACCAATGGGAGCAAGTGGCAGGAAAGACCCAAACCCCACCAACATGTGTCTGGGCATTGCCGCGTAGAACCTAGGCTCGCGCGAGATTGAGGGTCCTCCATGTTGGTAGGGAGAGAGGGAGCTCGGGCCGGTGCACCCGTGTGGGTCTCTCAAGCATACCACGGTAGGTCAAGAGGGGTGGACTGAATGATCTCCAGAACCTGGGTAGCAGCGACTTGTTTTGTGGAAAAGTGAGGCTTTGCAATCAGGCTGGGATGGCCAAGTGGAGGAAGTCTCCTCCCTTATTCCTTTGATCCCAAATATGCACCGAACCTAAATCCCCCTGTGTCTCCACTACAGGGAGTACGGACACTTCACCGCAGCAGACCCTGAAATTTCCTTCCAGTCTCTCCACTATTCCACCATCCATATGCCTCGGCCAAACTGCACGATTCAGTATTGTAGAACCTGCCATGCATCTTTGCACCTCTAAGCTTTGGCCCCTGCTGTGCCCTCTCCCTGGAATGCCCTTTTCCTCCCGGAGCTAATAAAATCTTGCCTATTTGTCAATGTCATCTTTTTTGTGAAGAGGTTCCTAATCGAATATGATTGTTTCTTTCTGGCCCGCAGGATCCATATTTGGTCCTGCTCTTCTTCAAGTTTTAATCCTTCTATAAATTGAACTCCTAGAGGGCAGTGATTCATTATCAACTTGTCCTCTCTTCCTCAGGCTTAGTCAGGTGGGTCTCAGTAAATAAGCATTGATTTGAGAAGGATGCCATCTTGAAATCCTTAATCATTTTTGGTCAAGGGGTCCTGCATTTTCATTTTTCAAATTATGTACCTGATCTGGAATGTGGGAGGCAGAGGATAGAGCTGCCACAGAATCAAACCCAATTTACAGAGGGTCTGGCATCTCTACAGTGAGGGGGGAAAACAGGGGTGCCATCCAGCTAATGCAGGTGTCTGCCCCTATCCAACACTCCTCCCCAACATGGCCTTTGCCATCTTCAGACCAGGCTGGGAAGGGGCTGGAGCAGGACAGTGGAGGGCAACAAAGTTAGGAGTCAAGACCATAGGGAAAGCCACAAAGATGCCTGGCAGGTCTTGCAGCAAAGGTATTGGATGCAGCAAAGGAACTGGATACACAAAGGGGAGAGAACTCTGGGAATTCAGATTCCCAGGCCAAGCCCTGGAGATTTGGATTCAGTAATCAGAGTAAGGCCCAGAGTAAGCCCAGGGGCTGTGTTTGACAAGTTTTCCGGGTGATTGTCCTTGTACAACCAGGTTGGCCCTATTATATGACCAGCTATGCCTGGCAAGAGAGGGGACATGGAAACAAGGGGTCAGGGTGACTCCCAGGTTTTGGGGATGTGCATTTGGTGGTCTCATTTGCTGTTGTGGGGAGCACACGGGCAGGAGATGAGTTTCTGTTTGCAATGTGTTGCACATGAGTTGTCTGGGGCATCTAGGACCCAGGGCAGTCAGCAGTGTGGTCCTGGAGTTCCAGAGAGAAGTCTGAGATGAAGACAGGGCTGTGGGGGTCATGTGCAGGTAGCAGTTGAAGACATGAGTGTGGAGGAGATGCTCAGGGACGGGACAAAGGTGGAGAAGAGAGGCGGCCAAGATGGAGCTTGGAGCCTCTCAACATGTAGGGGGCAGATGAGCTGGGGAGCCAAAGGCAGCCAGAGGAAAGGCAGCGGGTGATACCCTACTAGCTATGGGGCAC
This sequence comes from Vicugna pacos, assembly GCF_048564905.1. Classification (NCBI taxonomy): domain Eukaryota; kingdom Metazoa; phylum Chordata; class Mammalia; order Artiodactyla; family Camelidae; genus Vicugna; species Vicugna pacos. Next base: position 23,242,845 of record NC_133013.1, on the reverse strand, counting down.
AGCATATTATGAAAGGAGGGATGGGCCAGCAATAGCAACTGCTCCAGGGAGGTTCATGGAGGCAAGGGGGTGAACAGATGGCTCTTGGTGACTGTGGAGTCTGAAAGCAGGCTGCACTGGAATGGAAAGAGTAAACTGGGAGCAGAGAAGGTAGACTCTTCTTCCAAAAAGCAGAGATATTTGGGGGGGTGGGATTGGAAGTTATGAGAGGAGGGGGCATCAAAAAGGACTATTTGGGGGTATGTTAACATTTTGGACAGAAGAGATTTGATATTTACAGGCTGACGGCAGAGACTAAAGGAAAGGCAGAAGATGTAGGAGAAAGAGAAGATGGATACAGGTAGCGGGGAGAGAAGATGAAACTCAGAGCAAAGGTGGAGGTGCTTGCCTTCAGGGATGGGGCGGGGGGGCAGGAAGGAGGAGGAAAGGGAACCAGAAGCGAGGGTAGTTGCCGGCTAAGTTCTCCTCTGCCTGTTACATAGAAGATGGTCTTCTTCAAAGAGTGAGAGGAAGGTTGCAAGGTGGGGTTCTTGGCGAAGTCTTGGAAGAGCCCCTCTGGGAATGGGAGAGGCAACTCAGGCCGCACAGAAGTGATGCTGGGCTCCAGTGAGGTCTGAGAGGACCAAGGCTGACTCCAGCTTCCATGATGGAATGTGGCTTTCTCCCACAGCACCTGGACTCCAACGCTTAGGGGATGAAATGGAGGCTGCAGAGAGACAAAGAAGAGCAGGACGGCTGAGAGTGGTGGCAAGAAAGGGCTGAGGTGAGGGACCAGGTGTCTGGGAAGAAGTGGGAGGGAAGTGGAGCCAGGACGGGGCTCAGTAGGTAGGGAGAGGATGGAGAGGCTCCAGGTCTGGATGTCCTGTGAAATTGAAGAGCATGGCGGGAAGATGGCATGGTCAGAGATCAAAGTACTGGAGTTTAGGATAATGATGAAGCCATCCTTAAGATGTCAATGTACATTATGAATCTGAAAGAGGGGCAATTGGTGTGCAGCGTTTCCTGAATCTCACATCAAGTATCCTGCAGGTCCAGTGTTGCACCGAACTCACTTTGATCAATTCCACTGAAAGGCTATGGGAACCATGGAAGATTTTTAAAGAGAAGAGCAACCTGGTCAGATGGCATTTTAAACAGATCCTTCTGTTGACCTGTATGGAGGATGAACTCAAGGAGATTGAGAGCTAGTTCATGGAGACCACTGAGGAGCTTACTGCAGTGGTCCAGGCGGGAGACAAAGAGGGCTCAAGCTCGAGGAGGGAACAGATTGAGAATATTTAGAAAGTAAAATCGGTAGAGCAAGGTGGCTGAAGGAGAAGGATGTACACTTGTGGGGTCTCTAGCTTAGCGGTGGCATGGAAAGTGAGAGCCCCAACCCGGACTGGAGCCTACAATTTCACCTGAAGGATGTTGAGCTTGACCTTGGATGATATAATAGCTTTGAGGTTCATGGGGACATACAAATGGAGCTGTTGGGAGGGGGAAATTCCATGAAATAACAGGAGGGAACTTCCAGAAAGGCCTCAAGGATGAGGAACCCAGTTTACCATAGTGTGGGGGCTCTAGGGGTAGAGAGACAGCCTGGTATGTGGTGAAGGTCTGGGTTAATGTGGATCACATTTGAATGTCAGGCTTCAGAGTGGAGCTCTGCTGGGGCAGTGGTAAGCCCGGTGACAGGGGCTTGGAGTTCCAAATGGCATTCTGGTGACACATGGTCTGGGAGGGTGGCAGTGCCTTGCCTGGGTGGCCAAGAAAGGGATTCAAACTCTAGCCCCTTACTCCTTAGTCCAAGGAAATTCAACTGGCACCGGCAGGTGGGCAAAGGTGACTTCTTGGCTGAACAGTTACACACTGTCAGTCAACTCTACATCCTTGGGACTCTAGCACATTCCCAGGGTGCCCTGTGTGTATGTTCGGGATCTCCTTCTTGTGATCTTTGAATCTCTAGAACAAAAAGACTCTGGGAACCTAAGGTCCATGAGTAGATTCATTCACTCACTCAGCTCAGTTTTTGGAGAGAATATCGAGCATGGGGACCAGGCATGGGGTTCAGAGGTGAGGGGACAGGGCTCTGGAAGTCACAGGCTGGCAAGGAAGATAGATGCACCAAGTAAAGTTTGAGACAATGAGGTAAGTGCTGTGAAGTGGGGAGGGGAGTCACTGGGGGAGCCCAAGGGAGGGCATCTCACGTCTGGGGTGTCTGAATGTCCTGGAGAAGATGACGTTAAGCTTAAGCAGCGCTCTGAAAGGTGGGTAGGATTTCAACAGGCAGACGCAGGGGAAAGGGCATTCTGGACAGAGGAAACAGCAGAGGCAAAGGACTGGAGCCACGCAGGGCTCTGAGCCCCTGACGGCTCCTATAAGGAACAGGTCTGCAAGGAGCGCTCTCTCCCTCAGAGCCAGGTGGTCTCACCTTAGGCTCAGGGATCCCAGAGTCCAGGCCAAAAGTGGGTATCCTCCGCGGCCTGCAGTCACCAATGGGCTGTGGCCAATTCCTGGCGTTTCCTCCTCTGATGTGGATTTCTCACGGGCCGGGGCTGGGGCCTGGGCCCTCTCTCCAAGACCCCTTTGTTCTCCAGCTGGCAACTCTTGCCTTCACAGACCCCATGCTGCCAGCTCCTCCCAGGCCGCTGACCCGCATCCCTGTTCAGAGCATTTCTGCGGAGCTTTGCTACTTTTGCCTGGAGGCCCGCCAGCTCCTCAGCCTCCCAGGGGCCCTGCTGGCCTGGCCCCACACCCTTAGGCAGGCTGAATTCATGCTGGAAGAATGGAGGTCAGAGTTCAGTCCCCGAAAGCTGGGGGCTCTGAAAAGGGTCCCAGTGGGGGTCTTCAGGACAGCTCTCTGTCAAGGGGGCTGGGGCCACTGAGCCAGGACAATCTGGGAGTCAGCAGAACAGGACAAAGAGGAGCTGGATTCCTGGGGAAGACTGGGGGTAGGGCTGCACTTGCCCTGCTGGGTGGGTTTCTTCTAGGATAACAGTGTGGAAGGAGCACTGGACTTGGAGTCAGAGAGCAGGCAGCACCAGGGCCCAAGGGGTCCTGGGGGTCACAGTAGAATAAATACAAATGACTAATGTTTATTGAGCTTTTACTATGTGCCACACACTGTAGGAAATGCTTCATGAGTGTTCATTCATTTTTTTTTTTTTACCACTGTCCTGTGAGTGGTACTCATTTATAGACCAGGGCGCTGAAGCACAAGATACAAAGTACCATGTTCAGGGTTGCTCAGCTAACTAAGATCTGGAAGGTGAACCCAGGTGGGCTGGGCCCAGATCCATGCTCTTACCACCATACTCTGTGGGTTTATTGTACAGATGGGGACCTAGAGGCCCAGAGAAGGGTGCCTGGCCCCAGGTCAAACAGTGGAACAGAATGGAGCCCTCACCCCCTGCCCACCACCCCCTAGGATGGTGAGCTTGCTGAGCTCTCTGCAGCCTGGGATGTCTGACCACCTGAATGCTAATGAAGACAGCTCTGCTTAAAACCAGGACCAGGAGAAAGGGGTGTGGTGGGTCCATGTATCTGTCGACCAGGGCTTTGGTTCTGGACTCCCACTGAGTGAGTGGCCATGCAACATGGAGCAGCACACACAAGCACCATGAAACTCAGTTTCTCCCTTCATAAAATGAAGATGAAAAAAACCAACCATGCCTGCTCTGAAAGGTGAAATGAATGAATACACGTCAAGAAAAAAAAAAAGGACCATGCAGCTGTCTGCCATTAGAATCTATAGTCAGCTCACTCCTAGCCTACCCACCAACCCAAATGGGGAACTCTGGCTTCTCCTTTGAGTGATTGTTTCACTCATTCATCAAATGATTATTACACATCTACTATGTACCAGGTCCTGCAAGTCTCAAAACAACTCTGTGGGTTTTGTTATACCCATTTAACAGATTTAAAAACTGAGGGTCAGAATTAGGTGACTTGCTCAAGTTCACAGAAATAATAAGCAGAGCCAGAAATTGAATCCATGATTGTCTCATTCCAGGGGGTCTGAGCCTCCTAGGAGCTGATGCATGAGGCTGGTTCCTAACTTCCATGGTGCCACCCAGTGTAGGGGAAGAGGGAAGACAGAGCAGCAAGCAAACCCTAATTGCCCTGTAGCAGGCACAAAGATAGAAGGGCATCCTAAGAGGCATAGGAGCAGGAAGAAAGGACTGTGCCAGGGCAGTCCAGGGAGACTTCCAAGAAGGGACAACCCTTAAGCTGAAGCTTAAAACTGTTTGCCAGGTGAACATTTTGGACAGAGGAAAACAGCAAGAGCACAGATCTGGCAGCCTGAAAGGAAGGGAAATCAAGGAAAGGAAGGTAAGTGAAGGAGGGAGTCTGGCAGGTGCAGTGAGGGAGCGGAGTGAGCTGGGAGCTGGGAGCTGGGAGCCAGACAGTAAGGGCAGCAGGGAGGAGCTGAGGGAGGCTGCCACACCTGCTGGATGGTGCTGCAGCCTGTCCTGGGGTATCGCTGTTGCAGGAACAGGGAAGGTCAGCAGCCCAGGTCCAGGTGTCGCATGCAGATGTAGAGCCTAAGGTCCACATAGTGCTTCTCTAAAGTGCAAGAGATTGCCAATATTAAAAATCAGAAGATTTCACATATAAGTCCAGATTTCTGGCTCTTTTGTGTTCTCTTAGTGGAGGTACTGGGGATTGAACCTTGGACCTCATGCATGCATGCTAAGCACTGTGTTCCACCACTGAGCTATACCTTCCCCGCTGCTCTTGAAAACTCAAATGATGTAGTAACTTGGGGCTGACTTTCTGTATAACAAGCTCTTATGGGTTATATCATGTCCCCCTAAAATCATATATTGAAGCCCAAAATGAGGTCATGAGGGTGGACTCTGATCCAACATGACTGGTGTTCTTATAAAAGGGGGAAATCTGGACACAGACATACACAGAGGGAAGAGGATGGGAAGAGACTCAGGGGGAGGACGACCATCTACCAGCCAAGGAAAGAGGCCTGGAGCAGGTTCTCCCCTCCCAGCCCTCAGAAGAACCAGTCCTGCCAACACCTGGTTTCCGACTTCTCTCTCCAGCACTGTGGGCAGCAGACTTACGTTGGCGAAGCGCCTCAATTGTGGTACATCGTTACAGCAGAGCAAGAGTGAACTAGCTGAGACTCCCTACCCCCTTGGCCCTGCCCCCATTCACTGCCCTTGCTTGGTCCCTGCGGTGGTGGAGGTGGTAACTCTGCCCTTTCACCCCATGTGTCTGCTCCACTCTGATGCAGGGGCTCTGGGGATGCCCCAGTGTAACCTGATTCACTGGGAAGCTGCAGAAGGGATGGAAGAACCCAGTGGGCCTGGTTGGTGGGCTGGCAGCGGCCCTCCATCTGGTCCGAGAGGTCTGAACTCAGGAGAACCACAGTTAGTCCGCGGAAGGGAACAAGCTCTTTCGATCATCTGAGCCTGAAGGGACTTCCCGACTGACTGGGCTCTGTGGTCTGGGAACCAGCAGTCTCAGAGTCACCTGGAAGTGTGTTAGAAATGCAGACTCCCAGGCCCCACCCTAACCTACTGAATCAGAATCTGCATTTGAATAATAAGGTGACGTATATCATATTCAAGTTTGAGAAGCCCTGGTTCTTAAACTGGGCTGTGCATTGAAATCAGGAGGCTCCAAGTGAATGCTAATTCCTGGGTGTCTCCCCCAGAGATGCTGATATGTTTATTCTAGGAAGTGGTTGGGACATCAGATTTAATGCTTATTTATTTACTGATTTATTTCTTGCCTGCAAGTAAAGTCATGCAAATATTACTAGTACATACAATAGAAGTTCTGAGAATTGAGGACAACTACGAGCTCTCACTGTTAGCTTTTTAATTACCAAACTCACCAGCATCAGAAATAAACTTCCCTCATCCCCAGTGTTACGGCTGTCCTGGGATTTTATTTAAATGTTACCTTTAGTGCCCTCTGTGACATATTCTGGGGCTATTTCATCATGTTTTTGTCTAGTGCCATTTTTAACATGTAGTAAATGAACTAGCTTAACTAGAGTAAAAAACATTACATAACAACAGAAAATCAAAAGAACGAAAAACACTGTCGATCAGAGGGCCTCTCACACACAAAACAAATTAAAAAGGACTTGTAAAAACAAGAATAATTCCTATACCTATAATGGAAGAGAAATGGGGAAAGACTCAGTTGTACCACACACAGTTTGTAAGAATTAAATGAATATTTAAGTAAATGAATAAAACTTGGCTGCACATTGCAATCACCGGCGACTCCACGTGACTACAGGTGTCTCCCCCAGAGGCACTGCTGTATTCATTCTAGGGCGTGTCTTAGACATCAGATTTTTAAAAGCTTCTCAGGTGATTGTGAGTGCTGGGAGGGACTTGGAAATATCACCTAAAGCCTAAAGATGTTAAGTGATTCACCCAAGATCCTATAACTATTCTTGGCAGAGCTAGGACCTGTGGGTGGGTCTCCGCTGGAACACTTTGTTGCTCAAAGTCAGTGGGATAGTTTGTCCCCTGGGGCCTGGAAACCACTGTCATGTGTGCTGTCATAAAAGGACCATGGCCTGAAGCACTGGGCCAACTCTGGGCCCCTGTTGTGAAATCCAAGATATTTCCAATTCTGATGAACTTCAGGAAAGGCAAACAGGCAGCAGCTGACTCTGAGGACCAGATGGTTCTAATGAAGGCGGAAGGGAAACCATTTCTTCTTGGAAACCAGCAAGGGACTAGCAGAGACAGTGGAGGCAGGGCCCTGCTCCCAAATTTGCTAACTACCCCCTGCACTGTGGCCATTAGTCAATGTGATAGGCAGCTGGGGCTTTCAGGGCATAAATGTTGTGCTTAAGGTTGAAATTACCTACCATTTGCTTCCACTGATGCCCGTCAATGTTTTTCACTAAGTCGTTGAGACAGCTGGGGGTAAGGGCATCTAAGGGAAAGAACATGGGCTTTGGAGTCTTGCAGACCAAGGCTTGAGACCCAGTTCCTCATTTATTAGCTGTGTGAACTGGGGCCAGTCTCCCAACCTCTCTGAGCCTTGGTTCCATGTCTGAGAATTAGCGGTAATATTGATACTTGTAGACCTCACGTGGTCCTGGAAGGCTCACATGAGATAATGTACATGATCAGATCCTGTTAAGGGCAACGCCTGTTAGATGACCATGCTTTGTATGTTATTAAGGGTGATGCCTGTGTTAGACAGTGTATGCACACATGTGTAACGACATACCATCTATCTGAATTGGAATGTGCACGTGTAGGCACAGGTCCAGGGTCCCTTGCTTGAATCCTTTGGGGCCAGATGTGTTTCAGATTCTAAACTTTGCAGATTTTCAAAACTAATATGATGGGCCGCCTAATCCAGTACCTTCATCTTGCTACAGAGAAACATGAATAGTCACATAAAATTGGATAAAGAATAAACAACCTCCTGTCAGTTTAGATCGGGTTATGCCTCCTAATAAGTTAGGAAGAAATATTCAGTTTTCAGAATGTTTGGGGTTTCAGAATTTCGGGAAAGGGACTGCAGACTTGTGTCACAACAGCTATAACGTATTGAGCGTCACGTCCAGTGTGCCTAGTGCTTCACACGCTTTTGCTCACTTAACCCTGCCCACGTCCTGTGGGGATGGAGGGTGTCAGCTTCATGGGGTGACCCATGTGCAGGACACTCCCCCGTGGGCCTGTGAATGGCCACACTGGCCAGCTGAGTGGGGCTGGAGAAGATGCCCTTGCTAGGGGGACCTCCTGGCGTGCGGGCCCGCCATGGTCCACTCACTCCTCTTCCTCTACTCCCTGAAGCTTGTGTTTGACGTGAAAGCAAGGCCCACGTCCCACTAGCCCACTGAATCACTGGTTGTTTTTTTTCTTCTAAAATTAGCTTGGCCTTTGTTTCAATGGTTAAAGTTTTGGCATTTCTTTTGATCTGTAGGGTTGTGTGTGTGTATGCGTGTATGCGTGTGCGCATGCCAGCCCTGTGTATCTGTATCTGGGCGTGTGTTATATGCATGCTTGGTCTCTGGGGTGGGTTGGGGTGTGCCTGCCTGTATTGTGCCTCTGTTCTGTGTGTGGCTTGGTGTGCGTCTGCCCGGGTGTGTCTGTGTCTTGGTATGTCTTCATGTGTCTGCGAGTCTCTGAGTTAGGGTGACCAACTGTCCTGGTTTGCCTCGGACTCAGGGGGTTTCCAGGATGTGGGACTTTGGTAAAATGGGAAAGTCCTGGGCAAATGGGGGTGAGTTGGTCACCCTCTTTCCAGTGGAGCCTGATCCACTGGATAATGTGCTGGGTGATCATGTTTTATGTGTATGCTTCCTCTGCGTGTCTGCAAACCTGGATCCATCTCTGTGTGTCTGTTTCCATGTGCCCGTGTGTCTCCGTCTACACATTTGTATCCACGTGCTCTGGGAGAGGCTCTCTATGTGGGTTGTCACTCTACGTGTCTGTGAATCTCCCTGCTTGGGAGCCTGTGGCTGAGGGGGCATGTATTCTCTGGAGTGGACACTGGGTCATCCCTGGGTGGCCCTGTCTGGTCACATGTGTCCCTGCTGTGGGATTGTGGCCAAGCCGGCCCCTCCTGTGGCTCAGCCGCCCTCTCTGCTCCATCCCCACTTCCAGTGATGCTCTCTCAGTCCAGCCCCTCTCCATCCTCAGGTCCGGCCCCAGCCCAGAACCATCACAACAGACTGTCCCAATCCATCCTCCACGCGGTCGGAGCAGCCCCAGAGGCTCCTCTGTGACCCTGGCACTCTTTCTCAGACACCCCTTAGTCTCCTCCCCCTTCCCAGTCCTTTCCTGTCAGCACCTCCATCCTGCACAAGCTCTTTCTCTCTCTGTCTTTCCCCGGTATCCCTGTCTCTCCCGCAGGCCCCATGTCCTTGCACTCCCCACTTTCCCCCAAGCCCTCTTCCTGAAGTCTTATCAAAGCAGCCCCTGCTCTGCGACTCCAGGCTGAGCTGAGTGTTCCCTCCTCTGCCCTCCCACAGCCCTGGGTCAGTTTCCCCACCGGCGGTGGGAGGAAGGGACAAAGGGTGAACCCCCAGGGGCTTGACACTGGGCTTGGCCTGTGCCACAGCGTCATTTCATCCTTACAACCATCCTGTGTGGTAGGTGTCCTCATGGTTGCTTTTCAGGTGATGCAACTAAAGCTCAGAGAGGTTGAGGCACTGGCCCAAGGTGACAAAGCCAGGAGGTGGTGGATCTGATTCCGAAGTCCAGACTCCTTCCAGCAGGCCGCCTTGTCATTGCCTTTTGTAACTGCTGGCATACATCTGCATGCCCCACCAGCCTGGGGGGACTTTCGCAGGCTGAGACCAAGTCCAATTTGTCTCCATGGCCCCAGTGCTCAGGGCAGGTCTGGGCACCCAGCGGGCACGCCATAAAGGTTTGCTGTATGCCTGCTCTCGAAGATGACAACCTCAGCCTTCATTAGTCTGATTTATACAAGTGCTGGGATCCTCTGGGCTGCAGGGCTTGGGAACGGTTGGCTATAAATTATCAGGAAACACGGCAACTGTTCCAGCTTCCCTTTCAGTGCAAGGAGAAGGGAAATTGATGGCCAACAGCCCTGCACCGGGACAGGCCTTGTCCTTGCCAACGGTGCACAGCACGTGACAGAGCTGCCCCCTGAATCCCATCGTCCCCCACGTGGGATCATCCACCTGCTGCCTGGAGGTGGCCACAGGGGGTCAGCTGCTTCTCATCGATTGCCTTGCTCAGGATGCCAAATGGTGCCTTTGAAAGTCCATAAAGGAAGAGACACTCGTCCATCCCTGATCAATCACCTCTTGCACGGCACGTGCGGGCGCAGCACAAAGCCTCTCGTCACGGGTGCTCAATCACCACTGCGGGGTTAATGGTTTTTTAGACGAGAGCAACGCCTACCTCCTTCTCCCTTGTCCCCAGGACAATGCTGCTGCGGCCAGAGAAGGCCCCAGCTCCCTGCGGCCCTCCTTGATCCGGATTGACGGATGTGGGGCGTGTGGGTCTAGAGAAGCCCCTGGGCTCCTGAGGAGCCTGAGTCAGCTCCTCCTGGGGCAGGTGGGCCGGCCAGCTGCCTCAGCCTTCCCAGATGTCCTGGAGAATCCGTTCTCTTCTCCCCATCAACGAGGCAGCTGGGTGAGCCCTGGGAGCCCACCTGAGGGCCTCCACGGGGCCGAGTGGTCAGACCACAGGGCCCGCTCAGGAAGGCCTCCGAGCATGAGGGCTGGGGCACTGGCTAACTTCTTTCTCCTCACCCCGTGACAAGCGCAGGGCCCCTCCTCTTTCTCTTGAGGTTGCCTGAGCCTGGGCTTTGAGTGATGAAGAGGGTTTTCCTGGCCTAGGAGGGTGATTGCATTACTGCTGATAACTTGAAAATTAATCATCATAATAAGACCTGCTGGCTGCTGAGAGAGACTGATGGCCGCCCCGCATTCCGGCAGCACCGCACTTCCTGCTGAGCTGCAATCATGTCCTCACCCTCATGGCTCCCCAGGCCCCGCAGGATGTGAATATTTAATTAATGTCCTTCTCCTGCTCACTGGAGTGTTTGTAAATATGATTCATGGCCGCATTGTTACCTCAGCTGCGGCCCCCCTCTGCCTGCCAGCCTCTCTGGGGCAGAGCCAGCCGCCTGGCAGCTTAACCCCTCCCACATCCCCCCAAACCCTGGGCTACCCGCACCCCAGTGCCCTTGCAGGATTCAGCAGCACCTGGGGGGCCCCGGGCCTGCACACAACCCACATTCCCTTCCACATATCCCAGAGTGGAAATCACGTTTCCTAGTGGGTTTGGACGACAGTTAGTTAATGGGCCTTTGACAAGGGCCCCCCAGGAGCAGAGGCCTGACTCAGGCCAGTTATTCTAGGGAGCAGAGAACAACCCCAAGGGAAGGCATGAGCCCTCCCCACCCCCACTCAGAAAAACACACGCAAAAACTGGACAATTACCAAGCATCTTCCCACCAGTGTGAACAAAGCAGGTGGCATTGCTCTGAGGGAAAGGTGTCAGGTGGGGGGGCAGGAGACCAGGGTCATCTTGTAGACTCTGCCACCACGGGTTTGAGTAGGTCATCAGGCCTCAGTTTTAACACCTACATGGTGCACACATTAATACTTATTCTGTTATGCTCAGGATAATGGGGATGCTGGGAAAACCATAAAGTTCTATGCACATTTGAGGAATGAAGCGGTCAGGGCTGGGAGTGCTAACTCTCACCACACAGATGGGGAAACTGAGCCCCCAAGAGGGAAAGGGACTTGCCTAGAAACACAGTCAAAGCTGGGACTAACTGTGGATGTGCTGACTCTCAGCTAGAGGTTTTTTTTTTTTTTCTGGAACAGAATTTGGAAAGGAACCATTTCATTCTTTTAGCTTAGTTCCCAGATTTGCTCAGTGGTTATCACCATAGGGGACCCAGGGAGGGCACATCTCTCCAAGATGCAGTGCAGGCTGGGAATGTCAGTGGGTTCGCCCTAGGAGGGGGTGGGGTGCTGCAGCCTGGGGTTTGGTGGTCGTATGGTGGGGCCCGAAGGCAACTGGCTGTCTGGGCACATCCTCGGTCTTGGAGTCTATCATGGAGCACTGTCCCAAGCTGCCCCTGCACCTCCCCTGGAGCCCAGGCAGGGCTGACCTGGCAGGGCATCCATCTGACACACAGGAACAGGCCCTGAGGACCTGACAGTGGACGAGCCTTGCCTGTCCTCACACCTCCCTGTGTGTCCTCAGCTGCTGCCCCAGCTGGGCCTCGACCTCATTCTCTAGGGGCGGCCTCCCTGGATCTCCCATCTCCCAGTCAGCCCTCACTGGCAGCGCACAGATTTGGCCTCCACTGCCTGAACCCTTCTGCAGTGGCCCCAGCATCAGAATCGAGTCCTCGCCCTGGCCTCAGGGGCTTTTGTGATCTGGGTCCCACCATCCCACTTTGCCTCATCCCCACCCCCGTGGCCGCCCCCTTTACATTTCTCTCGCTTTGCGTGGCTCTGTCCCTTCTATCTGCCTGGCAAAACGCCCTTCTCACAATTCAAAACCCAGCTCACATGTCCCCAACTCTGGAAGCTTCCTAGACCCTGGCCTCTGGCCCCAGCAGCCCCCATTATACCACTCTCAGAGCACACGTCCCGTATATTTATACATTTATCTTCCCCCCAATTCTGACAGCAGCTCCGGTCCAGTGCCCAGCCCAGGGCAAGGTACAGAGCAGACTTTGGTGATGTCCAGTGAGTAACTGAATGAGAGGATTTTTCTAGGGAGGTTCTCAGCTGGTTCCACAAGTATGCATGTCCATAGAGCAGCTGTTCTGGGGGCTGCATGCTCCCCTCCCTTCCCAGGCCTTTGTCTGCCCTGCTCCTCAGGGCCAGCAGCCAAGAGGCCCTGGAAAAGGGAGTGGGCAGGACAGAGGCAGAGAAGGCAGAAGGGGAGGCTGGAGCCCTGTGCTTCTGGGGCCGGGTCCCAATCAATGCCGCTTCTCAGGAGTCCTGTGGGAGGCCTTGAGATCTGAAGAGCTTAGCAGGCTCCTAATCTATGCCCCTCCCTGGGGGTGGGGCAGGTGGTAATAGTGGTCGGGGGCTTTTGTCTGAAGCCTTTGATCAGTCTGTGTGTCTTACTTTCCCCACGGTAGAGAGAAGCAAAACTACCATCCCAGAAAGTTCTGAGGGGAAACACCTGGCTTTATAAGGTGAGCAAGTGAGGCATTCAGGATGGAGTTCCTGCTTTCGCCCAAACCAGAGGTTCTTCTCGGCCCGGGTGATCGCATACCCAGGCTGCGGAGGCCTTTACCTGCCTGCTGCCCTTCCCTCTCCTTGAAACACCACCATTATCGATTCTGTCTTTGGCTTGTTCCTAACCAAGCTCAGACGCCTCTGCTCCTCTTCGGCATGGGTGCCTCAGAGATGGAGAGAGTGGACATTACAAGGGGAGGTGGGGGTCCGGTCCCATAGTCATTTTGGGGAGCACAAATGAAGGATAACAGTGATGGGGCTACCGGTCTTGAGGGAGCCATCCGCCCAACCTGTGAGGGGGTGTCAGACTCACTCACTCATTAACAATGACCCATCCATCTTCCTTCTCTGCCCTGACACAGCACCCGATAGCTGACATGACTGTCCTGGAGGTGTCACCCTCTGTATGGGGATGGGGTGGTTGTCAGGTGGGAGAATAAAAAGTCTGCTTGGGAAATTTCTTTATTGTTTCAACCACTTCAAAACCGCAGAAGGCTATGCGGTTGGGTCGGGGTGTAGCCTGTTGGTGGATGTGTGTGGCAGACCTAGGTTGGATGTAGGCTGTATCGCTCTCCTGCTGTGTGGCTTGGGGCAAGTCACTTCCCCTCTCAAGGAACCTCAGCATCTTCTTCTGTACAGTTTGGAGACCAACCCCTCCCTTGATCCAGCGTTTGTAAAGTTAGGTAAGACAATGGACGGGAACACTGGCCCTGCCCACTTTTTAGACGCCAGTATTATTAACCTGAAAATGGCCACCGTTCTAATGCTCACATGCTAGGCTCATTTTGAAAAGCAGGAGAGACTAGCCCGACCTGACATGTTCACACCTGGGGCAGCAAGTCCTTGTGTGTAACTTACAAAGAGCCTTTGGAAACCATGTGTAGGCATTGCCAACTTTCTGGAGGGGGATGGAAGAGATCAGTAATTGATGCACTGTTTCATGTTGCCCATTTGCCTGTGGCTCAGTCACTGGGGTGGGGATCTGCTGGCCCTTGTGTAGTTGTGGTTTTGGGTTGTTGAGCTGTTTTCTGAGTTTACTTGCCCTGGACCTCTTCTCCCCAACCCACATCAACCCTTAGTACTGCTCACCAGAGACCCTCTGATGGGCAAGTCCACTCCCAGCATAAGTGGCATGGGCACCTAGGGGCTTCTCAGCTCCACGTCTGGAGACTCACAGATTCCCAGGCTGGGCTGGACCTCAGGCACCTAGGGCAGACCCTCCCCATCACATGTGCATTCTTCCTGCACCCCAGTGGGCGCCCCCAGGCATCCCAAGCCATTGAGGACCAACGGCACAGCCTCCGTGAAACACCTCTGCTCACCTACCCTCCTCTGCTCCACTGGCTCTGCCTTTGGGGGCCTCCAGCCTCAGCCCATGGCAGCGATGCAGAAATTTCAGACAGAAGCTATGACCAGACCATGCCATCCCCTCCCTAAGTTTCCTGCCTCTATCATCCCAATCTTTTTTGACGGGATATGTTTGAGTTCCTTAGTCATCCTGGTCTCCTTTTTAGGGATATGTTCTACTTTGTCATTGTCCTTCTTTTTAAAAGTATGTGCACATATGTTAAAAGTTACAATATTTTACAGAAAAATTAGAAAATGGAGAAAATAAAAAAATCCACTGTTTGCATTTTTGTATTTCCTTCCAATTTCCCCCTCACATCTGTTATGATGTAATCACACAGAACATCCAATTATGAACCATATTTGTTTTCTTACTTTTATAGCATAAGCAGTTTCCATGTTGCAATATGGTGTTCATTTTACTTTCTAAAAAAATTTTCAAAATAGTACAATGGGGTGATGCAATATTATAGTTTTCTATCCCAGATACTCTATAAATTCAATTCAAGCCTAATCAAAATACTAACAGGATTTTTCATGTTTGGCAGGCTAGCTCGAAAATTTACATGGAGGAATAAATATACAAGGATAACCAAAATAACTTTGAAAAGGAAGAACAAAGAGGAGGAATTTATCTCACCAGACAATAAAATATTATCTTAAAGCTTTAGTATTTTAAAACCCAGGAGTTGGCATAAGAACAAACAAACAATTCGGTAGAACAGAACTGAGAATCCGGAAAAGTACCATCCATGCATCTATAGAAAAACACTACATAAAAAGGTGGCACTTTAAACATAATGCACTTACATAATATTCAAATACCCCAGAATTAAATACCTGCCTCTTCCTCCTCCCTCCTTTGCCCTCCCAGCTTCAGAGTCTTCAGGGTGAGTAATTCCACCACGTGGTACACTAATTTACTTAGCCAACAGCCCCCTTCTATCAGACATTTATGACTTGCCCACTTTCTGACACCATGAGGAGCCCTGTAATGCGCATCTGTGTTTCTGAAGGTTCTTTTCCCTGCTGTTTTGGGATAATTTCCTTAAGAAACTGTTCCAGGAGTGGGATTGCTGAGGCAGAGGGTCGGGGCATGTGAAAGCTCTTGGCAAATATGCCCAAAGTGCTTTCTGGAAGGGTTGGGCCTTTCGTCATTTCATGCATTTCTTCATTCATTGGGCTCCTATGCTGCTGTTGGGACCGGGGACCCCTTCAATCAAAGGAGACACTCGAAAATGTTGATTTTCACACCAGGCAATTGCCAGCCCTTGGAGCAGTGCACCATGAGAGTCTAGAGGAAGATTTCCCAGGGCTGGCGGCGTTTAGACCAGCTGCGTTCCTGAGGCGGGCGTGGGAGGTGGCAGAGGTAGATCACAGAGGGCCTCAGGTCCAGGCCAAGGGGCTAGGACGGTGCCCCGGGCCCGTGGGAGCCTTGGAAGATGGATGAGCTGCAGGACACTGACTGAGGAAGCCCGGGAGCGGCTCTCCTGGCTTCAGGCCCTCCGTTCCCATCTCCACCGGACTCCTGGCCCTGCCTAAACCTCTGAAACAAGACAGCCTCCTGCATCCGGAGGCCAGCCCAACCCCTAAAGTCCAGAAACCGACAAAAGCCCCATTCTGCCTTTGTTGCCCTTGGGAACCCGGCCTTGTCTCAGGATCGCGGGTGTGTTGAGCTGGATCTGTGCCAGATGGGGTGGGGAGGGGGAGGTGTGTAAGCTCTTCACAACAGTTCTTGTTCTGGTCCTGCTGCTGAGTCCTGAAGTGTCCTCAAGCAAGTCCCTGGCTTTCTCGGGCCTCAGTTTCCCCACCATAGAGTGAGGAGTTAGAATCAGCTGGTCTGAGAACTCTGTCAGCCTGGACCTAACACAATGCAAATGGGGCCCCAGCGCCATCAGACCAGGCACCAGCTGTAATGGGGGAAACGCCGGCAGAGGTCAAGCAGAAACCCACTGACAAGTATGGCTTTTCTGGGCCTCCTCTTCGCCATTGCCCCCTTCCAGCTGTCTCTGTTTAAGCCTGTTTGATCTGGTTCTGTCTGCAGAGGTGAGCACAGGCCACTTTTCACCCAGTCCCCTGATGTCCCCAAGGCAGCAGAAGCCCAGCGACAGGCCTCATTCATCTTCCCCACCTCATCCAGAGACAAAGGGCCTAATGTGTGTGCAGATGGGCCTGCCCTCCATCATCCCTCGCGACTAGGGGCCGATAATGGGCCTCCAACGAGTCCCCTGTGGCCACCAGCTGACCAAGGGGTGGCCGGGCAATGATGCATGCAAATACGGGGACTGGATGACAAAGCAAGCCTCTCCGGGGAGGGAGAGGAGCGGCAAGGCATGATCGCGGCCCCGTGGTAAATCCCATAACTCATTTCTGACACGGATACGTTATGCCTCTCAAAGACCACTTGTCCCTGGACACTGAGCTGCCAAATTAACTGACAAGGGATCTGCTGAGGCAGCTACTTCAGAGCAGGAACCCCGGTCCCCAGGGGCCTGGCCCAAGGAGCCATCATTTTCTGCGAAGACAGAATTATCCCTGGCCAGGCCAGAACTCAGTACCCTTCTGGGCTAAGACCTTGGCCACTGCAGAGGGCTCGTGTTTGCGTGATTAAGAACACTGGGTCTCAGAGAGAGTGATGTGCTCCAAGCACACAGCAGGTTGGTGGTGGACCTGAGGCTGGAAGCCAGGTCTCCTGACTACCCTTCACTGCAGGGCAGGGAGAGCCCGGGGGGCGACACTGTGGTCCTGGGGTCTGCTCTGCTAGCCCTGCCTTTGGCTTTTCATCTTGTACATCCCCCAGAACAGGAGGCTCACCCCTCTGAGGCAGCCTCTGCCCTGGGGAATGGTTCTGCCTGGGAGAAAGACCCTTCTGGCTGTGGGTCCAGACCCCTCTCTGTGGCTCCACCTTGAGGTCAGAGCCCACATTCACTCCTTTGACCAGCACCTGTGGTTGAGGCTCAGGCACCCACCCCACCCCCACTCCTACCCCCTAGGTCCCTGCAGGTCAAGGATACTATTATCTTTCAGTTGTTCCATGGAGTACGACCTCCTCACCCCACCCAAACCCTGCTTCTCCTCCGGAGACCTTAGTTGGGCAGGACCTGCACTCTCGTGACTGAGTGCTCACAGCTGACATCTGCTGCCTGGGGCCTCTTTACTTGAGCCCCCTGCCCCACCCTCGCTCTCCCTGATTCAGGAATTGAGGTCCATGGAGGAACTGCTTCAGTTCCTTTCCAACCAGCCCTTTGTTCAGAGAAGAAGCCAGTCTGCAGGCACAGGACACCTCCGGTAGCAAATACCCTCCAACACACACCAACGTGATGAGTTCTTATCGACACCCCGACCCAGCACAGGCTCCTCACTGATCTCCACCCCCCTCCCCACTCCAGATCTTCTTCTAACACCCCGTTCCCCAGGGCTAAGCCAGGCTCCTCAGAGCCTCCCCCATTCCCCAGGCCTTCTCCCTCCTCCAGAAATCATCCCTGAATGAAGGGGAGTGAGAACTTCATTAGCACACAGGGTCACCTCACTTTATCAAAATAGTAGATTATTCTCAGTCATAGGCCCTTGGAAACTCAGCCTGGATCCCCCCCACCCCAAAATAGAGCCTGAGGCAAAGACTCCCAACTGGGGAGATAATCTACGAATGTGGTCCCATAGAGCAGGAGGGAGAGACAGGGTGAAATAGGGGAAGAAGAAAAAGCCAAATCAAGGATGCATTATTGAGTTGGTCACCAGTGGTGTCTGACCTCGAGGGACATGTGACAGCGTCTCAGAAACGTCCCTCGGGGGAGAACACTTACCCATCGGCTTCCATCTCTCAGTGGTTGGGGCTGCCCCACCCTGAATGCGGAGCGGCTCCCCAGGCAGGAAGATGGAGGTAGAGTCAGAGGGAGGAGAGGTGCCGTCAGCTTACACTTGGGGCGAGTGGGTTGCAACCTGTGTCAGATGGGAGCTGGGAGCATGACTGGGCTAAGGGGCTGCGCGGAAAGGCTGCGCACATCACTTACAGAGGATCCAGTAAGCTCACGCCAAAGTGGCAAACCAGTGCGCAGAACACGTCAATCCAGAACAGCTGAGGTGGATCTGAAGGTCAAGGCTGGAAGGAGCCCCAGAGCCAACGGTCCCCCTGGACAGACAGATGAGCAAACTAAGGCCCAGAGAGGACTGTGGCAGAGGCCAGCTAGAGACCTTCCCTTTCAGAATCTCCAAGGGTTAAAGGAGACAATTTGGGTGGAATGCTGAGCTTCACGCCTCGCACACAGTAAGTACTTAGAAGTAGGAATTATAACAGTAACAGGGACAATAATAATAACAGCTCCTAACGTGAGGTCCCGTGTTCTGGCTGCCCCCTGGGGAAATTTTGGTATAACTGCACAACAAAGTCTCCGTATGCTTTGATTCTTCTGCTTTTAATTTTGGTGCAGCAGTGGCAGACAAGGAAAAAAGTTGATGCTTCCAGCTGGAAACCCAGCATCACAGGATCACAGGAATGCACTTTAAACTCCTATCCAGTGTGCGGCTTGGACCTCAGCTCCCTCTCTCTGAGTCTGGGCTGCAGGAGGGAGGAGCTCTGTGGCCAGGCTGTTCTAAAGCTCCCTTTGGGTTTTTTGGTTGTTTTGTTTTGTTTTAATTCCCTTTGTCCTTCAGAAGTGCATTCAATACAGGATTCCTGGTGCTTTCCCAAGTTTTCTGGCTGGTGCTGGCCCCTGTTTGTCCTGGCAAGGGACTCCGGGCTTAAGCTGTGGAGGGGAAGGGATTCCCAAGTCCATAGGCAGTGGGTTCTCTTCCCAGGGCTCGATTTGCCCCCTTGCCTCCCTCTGCTCAGCATTTCTTTGTAATCCCGCCTTCCACACCCTGCTCTCAATTCTTACTCTGCCTAACTTTACAAATAAAAGTCCCTGTATTTTCAGCTCTTTCACAGTCCATTACTCCAACCTGCTTTTAGAGGACACCCCTACTTGGAAGCCTCTGGAGTGGTCACTGTGGGGTGTGCCACACCATGCACCCCTGGTGTCCAGAGTAACATCCCCATTGCAATGTCAGAATCACTAGGGTAGCTGGAGCCGCACTTCCCAGCTGAGTGTAGCAGATTCTGTGTGTTGGTCAGAGACGGCATGTCAGGAACGTGAAACTGCCCACTGGGGTTATATTTACACCATGGCAATTGGCATATGCTCTGAACCAGGTATAGTTGTTTTTCCTGAAAAGCCTGTTGTTCAACATTTATCAGCACACTATTGGAACCCCTGCTCCTCCTCCTTCTGCTCCTTTGAGACTCTCATCATCCAGGTAGACCCCTCTTCAGCTTCTTTGTCACCCCCATCTACCAACCTCTCCTTATGTTCTGCAGACTGTGGCACTGGCTCACAGCTTCCCTACCCAATTCCTACCACAATCTGGGGGCCCGGAGCCTCTTCCTGGCAGGCCCACCGCCCTGGCCTCCCTGGCTCACCCTCCTACACTCTTGATTTCTTCGGCAGCCTATTTTTGCAGCCTGACTTTGCAGAGTTCTATGTCAGTCAGCAAATGCCAACAATGCCCAGAAAGTCATGGTATGGGTCCCAGCTACAGCAGAATTCTACATCCTGCTGGGCTTGTCCAGTCCCTATCCCTTTGCCAGCACAGGGGTGTGCTGCACTCCCTGGTGTGTATGACCCAGTCCCCCAGTCTAGAGTGAGTCCACTCCTGGCTCCTGCCCCTTCTTAAGGAGTGTGGGCACTGAAGGCCCACAGCCCTGTTGGAGGTGGGGCTCTGGCCCTTGGGGCCAGAGAGGCAGCCTGCCTAGGGACTCAAGGAACTTAGGTTCTAGTTCCCATTTTGCCATGGCTTTACTAGGCACTCTGGATTAACCTTGTGCTCTGTGCAAACTTTTCTCTCCTACAAAATGGGGATATAGAATCCCTAGACATCTGATGTAGGAGAAGCAGACAGGCCACGACTTTTCTGATTTGAAGGCTGATCCCTGTTGAGGATGGTCTAGGGTCCTGGTGAGAGTCACCAGGAGCTCCTTGGCAGCAGGGATTCCATCTGATTCCTCTGTGTATTCCCAACCTGACCCCAGACAAGCCTGGTCGGTGGACACTGGCACAGCGGCCCTGGGCAGGAGGTGACAGCCAACCCCTGACCAGCAGCTGGTGAATCGCAAAGAACAAAAGCACCTTGATCAGTTCTTGGATGCAAGGCTAATCAGTTCCCCAGGCCATGCCTGCAGGCTGCAACCCTTAGGCCAGGTGTGTGTGGAGGGTTAGAGGACCTCAGCTGCCCCTCCCCAGGCTCTTCTCTGCTTCTACCGGCTGCTTTCACTCCCTTGGGGATCTCCCTGCCAGCACCGGCAGGGATTACAAGGGGGAATACCACAGCTCCGTCTCCAGGGCCCCCAAAGAATATGGGGTTTCCATCCTCCTCGCTCCAGGCTTAGTGGGAACCACTGCACCATTTCAAGAAGCTCAGCAACCAACAATCCTTGGTACCTGGCTTCCTCCTCCCTCTACTTGTTTGGTCGAAACCAGTGGCTCTCACATGTGAGCCTGCATCACAGTCACCTGGGAGGGCTTGTTAAAACAGATTGCTGGGCCCAGCTCCCAGTCTGGAATGGAGCCTGAGAATTTTGCATTTTGAACAAGCTTCCAAGTGATGCTGATGCTGCAGTTCTGGGAACCACACTTTAAAAACCTCTAGCAGTTTAGGCCATGGTATTATGACCTCCATTTTCTATGTGAGGAACTTGAGGCCTGAGAGTCCTTGCTCGTGGTCCCATAATGACTGAGGACAGACAGTTTCTGCCTCTGGAGTCTGGAAGAGCCCAGGAGGCAGATATCAGCTACTCCATCACTGTCAGCTGGCACTGGCCAAGTGATTGTGGGCAGGCAGTGACTGCCACCCCCTGGCCAGCAGAGGTAAAGCCCCAGGCTGGTGGCCCCATAGCTGTGGACTACTTTTTGAAGACTGGGTGGGGCCTACCCAGAGACCCTGGTTGCAGGATAGGAAGCTACTTTGAAATAACAGAAGTGATTTGATCTGCTGCATTTATAAAGAAGCACATATACTACTATTTCACAAATATTTTGATAATTATTTTGATATAATTGGTTTCCTCTGTAATCCTGTTTTGTTTTTATACCTTTTAATGACTAAATAAAATAGTATTCACAATGAAAAAAAAATCATGCTGAGACAGGATGCTGAAACTTCACGAGATGCTGAAGATGTTCAGAGCACAGAAAAGGCCAGTTATCCTTGCTTCACAGTCCTGATACTAAGGCTATGGCAGTGACCTCATGTGCCTGGTGCTCAAGGGATGCTCTAGAGGTGAAAGGAAGTGCACAATACATCTTTTTGAATGGATGATTTAGAGTTCCTATCACAATTATAGAATTATAGAGCTGGAAAGTCTTCAGAAAGCCTTTATTGCAATGGTTTTCAAACTTCTTGGCCACAACTCACAGCAAGAAATAATTTTTCTTTGTGATCCATTACCAGTACATGTGAAACAAGTTTTTCACAAAGCATGATGTATCTTTAAATGCATGATACACTCTTAAATCTTTTATTCTACTTTTTTGAGAGATGATTAATTGAATTTTTATCCAGAACAACTATAATGACTGACAAAAATTAAGTTAATACCCACTTTAGAAACCTGGATCCTGGCCATTGCAAAGGCAATTTCTGTGTATTAAGTTCTGTGGAATGTGCCTGAATACCAGGGTCCACTCAGCACTTAATGAACTTTATCCAGTTGAATGGACAAACAGTTGTGCAGTCTAACAGTTTTCTGAAATCATCTTAGAACAGGAGATGGTCCTAATAAACTAGATCTGAGAACCTCTAACTTTGGGGTGGGGGAAAGTAAGAGTATTTGGATATTTCAGGGGGTTGCATTCACTGTGATCATACTTTTACCATCACCTTCTGCTAGAATCTCTTGGACTCCTAAGTCAGTTTTAATCAGGGGGTACTGCACCCTTCTAAAACTAGCTGAAACAAGGCTAAATTAACCCTTCAGGGGCTGCCCCCAGGCATTCCACTCCCCCAAACATCTGTTCCCTCTTGCCCAGAGACTTGGACAGTGACCGACCAGCAGCCAGGAGCGGCAGGGCAGCTTTGCGAGGACGTGGTGCACGTGGTGCACGCCTCCACCGGTCCATGCTGGTCACGACCTACTATACTGATATCCGTCACAGTAACTGTGACTTGCAGTTTGAAAAACAAACCTCTATTTTACTGAAAAATTTTTAAAGCAACAGAACTCCTTAAGTTATCAGGTGTACAAATGAAGTAATTGAAACCTAAGCGGCCACGCCAGCAGTTTCTGAAACCTACACCTGGGCTTCGGGAAGCAGGCTCCCAGTGACCCCGCCCCCGGGGGAAGAGCCTGGTCGGGGCGTGGCCTCTCTCCCCTCCTTTCCCCGCCCACCCTCCACTCCGTCAGTCCCACAGGCGGCGTAGTGACGACAGAGGGCGCTGCGGCCGGCGCCGGCGCCCTGGGAACCGGCGAGATGCCCCGCCCCTTCGTGAGCTCATCTCCAGGCGTCAAGGTCGCGCGGAGTCGGGCGTCAGACGAGCGGCGGGGTTGTGCAGCCGGGCAGTGAGGCGGTGAGTTGGTCCGTACAGATGGTGGGGATGGCAGTGGTCTGGGCCTCTGACGGCCTGGGCTAGAGGGAGAGTGAGCGAGGGTGGGCCCGAGGCTGCCTCAAAGAGGGGTTTGCTCAGGGATACTCCAGGCCGCGGGGCCCGAGAGTGGCTTCCGTGACTCCATTTACCCTGCCTGCCTCTCGGTGTGCGGGGCTTGAGGGGAGAGGGTAGGTGGCCTCATCTTGCATCCTGAGGATGTTCTGTGGAGCCTCGAGATTAGGGCTGGTTTTTCTGCGGTAGAGGTCTCGGTACCCCTACATGGAAGGACTGTCTTAACCGAAGTTTTCCAGTGGTGGGCCACGCTGTCCTCTTAGGTAGCGAGCTTTCCATCACCGCACAGATCCAGGCACAGGCTCGGCTATCTTTACTTCAAGTACCATGTAGTAGTGTGGGTTATTGACCTGCCTGAGTACTTTAATATGATATGTGTAGTGTTCTTTGGAAACACTGAGGAAGGAGTAATGAATTCTGCCTGGGAAGTGGGAGAAACGTCCTCTAAAGAGAGAAGGTGGCAAAAGAGAGCTTTGGGGCCCTCTTAGCTCTGAATTTATTATTTTAAGATAAACATAAGAGGTAATGTAGCTTGGTAGCCTATACTATAGCTTGTATCCACTTTCTGCTATCAGGCGAACCTTCGGGAATATTCCTTAACCTCTCAAGTCTCACTTTCCTTATCAAGAAGGGAGAGATGATAATAAAAATAACCATTAAATAGGGTGAGCTAACCCATGTGTAGTACTCAAAACAGGGCTTGACTCATGATACCTGAAATGTGCATTCATTGATAGAAAAACACATCTGTCTTGAGGAGATTGGCTTCTTGGAAGTTGGGTTCCTGCAAGCTTTCCTACTCTTTCATTTATCTCTGTTGCAGGAATGTGAGGCAGGGATTGGAAGGGGAGAGGGAAGGCCTCTGCTTCACTGGGCGTAGGGCTAGTTCCCAAGCAGAGTTTAAATGCCGTTCACTTCAGCAAAACTGGCTTGAGCTCCTCTTGTCTTTCCTACCCTGGGCAGCATTGTGTTCTTGGGTCACATGTGGGTTGGGTTACAAGCACTACCAACTTGACTGAGGTCTTCACAGGCAAAGATTATTTAGAAGTCGTTTTTTCCTCTGTTATTCTTCGATAGCCTTCACAGTAGCCTTTTTGGGTCTGCAAATTTAAAGCAAGTAACCTGAACCTGGATGCCTTAGCTCTATGGTCTCCTCTGTCCTTGGATAGAATTGAAGGGGCCATGAACTTGAATGAGAAAAAGAATTGCATTTTTATGTTCTCTAACCTCTAACTGAAATTTAGCATTTTCTTCGGTTAAGGATGTAGTCATCAAACCACAATATTAACAGTGTGACTTTGTCACCAATAGAAATCACAGATATTTTCATATCTTAGAATATTATGTAAGCTCATCACAGCTTTGAAATTATGGTAGTTACTGCTACATTGTGTTATGTAATGCGTAAAGAAAGAATCACATGTGTTATGCTGTTACAAATCTAAGTTTTGTATTTGGTAAAATTTTATTTCATAATACAGTTGACCCTCATTGTTCTCAGGTTCTGTATTTGAAAATTTGCCTACATGCTAAAATTTACTTGTAGCCCCCAAAGCAATACTTGCAGTGCTTTTGTGATCTTTCCTGGACATGTGCAAGGTGGTGAAAAATTTGAATCAACTGACATTCTCAGCTGCTGTTGAACAAGGAGACACTCTGCCTTCCTGTTTCAACTCTTATGCTGTAAATAAGTGTCTTCTTTTCAGTCTATTTTTGCCATGATTTTTGCATTTTTGTGCTTTTATTGGTAAGTTCACTGTTTAAAATATCTCCCCAAGCACAGTGCTAAAGTGCTCTCTTAATGTTCCTAAGTGCAGGAAGAATGATGTGCCTTACAGAGAAAACACAGATAAGCTTCATTTAAGCATAAATTATGATGCTCTTAGCCATGAATTCAATATTAATGAATTACCAGTGTAAAATAGTATGTCTTTAAACAAAAACATGGATTAAACAAAGTTGTGTATTGATGAGTTGACAAAAATGCTGCTACCAGTCTTGCAGGAACCTAGCCCCTAGAAGCAGTGGATCAGTATTTGCTGACTTGGTGTTCACAGTGACCTTATAGATCGTAACTGCCTGAATAGCAAGAATGGGCTACACTTGGTTTCCTTTCTAACCCCATATACTTTATTTTATGTATTTAAAAACATCCTGAGAAGGGATTTACAGGCTTTACCAGGCTTCCGGAGAGGTATGTAGCACACACAAGAAGTATTAAGAACCCTTGGTATAGCCTGAGAAATTAAATCTATTCTTAAAGTTAAATTTGTGTTTAGCTGAGCTAAGTCCTTGAAGACTTCAGTGCCTTTTGGAAGACGTGTCTCCCTCCAGCTCCTGTCCTCATTCACACACCTGCTGGCTCTTGTAGGCACTTTTGGCTGAGACTCCTGCGTGGACTGTAAGAACTTTGCTCCCCCATATTTGCTTCTTGACTTTTGAGTAAATAATATTTTAAATTAAAAGGTCCTGTTGTTTTATTCTCTGAAGAGCAGCAAAGAATGGAGACTGGTCCCTCTCTGGAGTCAACTTAGGGAGAAGAAAACATGGGAAAGGGTAGGTGTTAGAGTCCCTAGGTTCCAAGGGAGAAAGAAGGCCATACCACCTGGTAGGGCTTGTGAAGGGAGTCCCTGGGACTGGTCCACAGAAAAGTGTCAGGGCAACTCTGTGGCAAAGAGTTGCCTTATTTTCTTGGTCAAAGAGAACCTTCTGTAGCCCCCTCTGTCCTAATGACATCTGCTTCCTGAAACCCTGGTATTGTTTCCACAGAGCTGTCTGGCCTTTAGCCCATCATCCTTGGTTAAGGAAATGACCAACCAGGTAAGGCCTTTGAAGAGAAAGAACATCAGTTGGTCTCTTTGGCAGGTTCGAGCCTAGTGTTTTGTCTGGGTGTATAGTCAGAAAACTTCCATCTGATTCCTGCTCTGCTCCTGAAGAGTTGGGTGACAGGGCACCTAGTCACCAGAGGGTTAGGCAGCACTAGTAAATGCACAGCACTAAGAGGAGGATTATTGTATCTAAGTCTGTACCACAGTTTATAAAGGAATTGAGGAAGCTTAACAGACAAAAATAAGAAAGAAACAGATCAGAAAAGAAGAAATCTATCTTTGTAGTAAAATTAGGGACAGAGTTAACAGGTTATTACGCAGGCTGTGGTTTTATACAGCTGCAAAAATTAAGCTACGAACTGGACTCTGGTGTTTCCTGGTGGTCAGAGCAGGAAAAAAATTTATTACTCTCCTTTTTAGGGGGTGGTGGTAGTTGGGGAGGAAAGATTATAGTTTCTTTAAGAACTAATTTTTTCCTAATATGCCTCTACAAATCTTGTATGAGCAGGAATCAAGGAGTTTGCAGGAGGTCAGGGCTGTGGCAGGGGAATTAGCTAACACTGTGGTGACTGTATCTACTGAGGGCAGGGTGGTGAGTTGGGTGCCAGGGACTGTTTTAGGGAAGGGATGGGACACATCTGACCATTGGTTTAATGTGTCTTCTGTTCTTTTTTAGTACAGTATTCTCTTCAAACAAGAGCAAGGTAAGCAGCTTGCCTGTTCAAGCAAATTCACCTGTGAAAAACTGTTGTCCCCGGTTTAAGATTTTTGTCATGCTAACCAGACATGTAGTTCCCAACCACACTCACTTTGCAGAAGAATCGGCAGAGGCAGCTGAAAACAAATGCACTTAAAGACAAACCACAAAAGAAAGAACCAAACCACTAACTTAAAAGAAAAGGCGTGAGTCAAATGATAGACTAGAGAACTCCGAGCTGAGGAACGCTTTCCCACCTGAGGAGGATGTATCTCTGAGCTTCCCAGCTCTCAAGGTGACAGAAGGAGATGCTTTGAGCCTCAGAACTCTGTTAATGCCAGCTCATCTGGGGAGGTGAACTTGAGCCTGGCCCTGAGCACAGAACTTCCCTTGGGGGTCCTTATTCAGGTTCCTCCACTTACAAATGCAGGAACTCTCACAGAGGACCTTTGACCCTTAATGAAAGTGGAGGATGTAACAGTGAGGTGAATTTCTGTCAAGACCGCTGCGGCAGTAGCAGTGGTAGGAATGGGAGCAGGAGGCAGGTCAGAGTCTGGTCTGGAGAGGTAACCGGCCAGTGATATTGGACCTCACACCTGAAAAGGAGTGTGTGGACTGCTCACATGTGTCTCGTTTCTTTACCACAGCCTGGATGAGTTAGGTAAAGCCTGCAGGAATTTGTGAAATGCCTAATAAAGTTCTTCCACTCCAAGTAGATGACATGTAGGTAGCCTGAAGTTTAAGCCGAAAGCATTCTTCCAAGTTAGCTAGTATAGGTAACTAGTAGCTAGTCAGGCGTGCCAGTCAGCTACCTTGCACGCAGCTGGGGCCGTCCGGGTGGCAAGCTGGCAAGCTTGGGTCAGGTGCGGGTTGTGATGGAAGCCGTGATGCTGTGTGTAACTCACAGCTGTTCAAGTTGAATGCCCTTGTACTCACGTCCTGGAAAGTTGTTCCTCGAGAATTGCTGCCAGATGTGAAGCCTCCTTGAGCACTTGTCGTGTTTATATTCCTGCACCAGGGCTACAGACCCACCAGCATGGCCCACCAGATATGCAGCTTGCAGGCTTAGAATTTAAGGTGGACTTTAGTTAATAGAGAGACTGGGTT
The DNA here is from genome assembly GCF_048564905.1 of Vicugna pacos. Taxonomy (NCBI): domain Eukaryota; kingdom Metazoa; phylum Chordata; class Mammalia; order Artiodactyla; family Camelidae; genus Vicugna; species Vicugna pacos. Next base: position 23,215,508 of record NC_133013.1, on the reverse strand, counting down.
TGAATCCCAGCTCTGCCTCTTCTTAGCTTTTGACTTTGGGTGAGCTACTAGACTTCTCTAAGCCTCTGATTCCTTGTCTGTAAAATGAAAATGCTATTCACAGTAACTATTTCATAGCATTGTTGTGGTGAATTGAGGTAATACTTATAAAAGGGTTAATAACTGGCTCATTAACCATAATAGACATTGTGGCAAAGGCAGCTCACGTGTGGAGGCTCTACTAGGTATTTATTCTCAGACCTGTATTGTTTACAGTTGACCTGCCTGCTGTTTTTCAAAGAGCTCTAAGAGATAACTCTTAGCGAGTTTAGATCTCTCTGGGGGAGAGTGGGAGTTACTCCAGACTAATGCATGTCGGACAACATGCTGAAGTAGGAAGGACGTTGGATTGTTCTGGTACTGCCTCCCCACCTCGTATGATTTGGGGCAGGTGGTTTCTTCAGAGCCTCCAGTTTTCATATTTGCCTTCACAGTTCTAGTAAAAGCTGTGTGGGAAAGCACTTTGCAGAAAAGTAAAGCAGATACATTCTGAGGCTATTACCTCAGAATTGTTGGAACAGTATTTCAGCTTCATTTTAGCACATTCAGTTTAGAAGTCGCATGAAGACTTTTAAAATGAAACGCTTTCCATTTTAGCCCATGATGATGCCATTTGGTCAGTTGCCTGGGGGACAAACAAGAAAGAAAACTCTGAGACTGTGGTCACAGGATCCCTGGATGACCTGGTGAAGGTCTGGAAATGGTGAGTGCCCTCTCCTCTAATATGCAGCTTTGGAGATTAGGGTTTAGGGTTTACTTCTTGGCTCCCAAGTTGCGATCCGGGAAGTAGTAACTGTTTTCTAAGCAAGAAAGCAGTAGCAGGCTGGTGATATGAAAGGGCAGCTGATTTTTTTCTCACTTGTTTTCCTATTACTATTAAAACCCTATAGTTAAAAAAAAAAAAAATCCCCTGGTTAAAACTTGGCTGCGTTTGGTGTTTTGTGGCTCTTCAGTTCCTCTCTGACTGCATTTCACAGACCACTGGTAATCCATAGTTACAGGGGCCCAGAATTTCCGATGCCAGGTGCAGTGTGTTGTGTGTGAAGAAATCCATTTCTCTGTCCCCCATTGAAGGCGTGATGAGAAGCTGGACCTACAGTGGAGTCTGGAGGGCCATCAGCTGGGTGTGGTGTCTGTGGACATCAGCCACACTCTGCCCATTGCTGCATCCAGTTCTCTTGATGCTCATATTCGTCTCTGGGACTTGGAAAACGGCAAACAGATAAAGTCTATAGATGCAGGACCTGGTAAGAGTTTTACTCTTAGAGAAGATACTGGAGATTCACAATCCCTTTTTGAAACCTTTAGGGATAGATACATTTTTACAGTTCAGAGTTTTTTGGATTTGAGACTGGTAATATGGGTGCATGAACTGTCTATCATGTAATGCCTTCAGTGGGGCTGGGGGCAGCGCTATAATTAAATACTAATATCTCAGCAACTAAACATGAGTATTTATACCAAGAGAGAGATGTACAGGCTGTAAAAAGCCGTACATCAGTCCAAGTCAGGTTTTGCTGCCAAATGAATTTTGGTACTAAAATCATCTTTAAAAACTCACAGTTTTCATCACTTTTGGGTTTCAGAATTGCCAGTTTGGGATTGTGGGCCTGTATTTGAATGGTCCAGAGGTTCTCTGTTTGCCATATTCTGAACTGATACATTCACTACCTTCTAGAGGTCTAGAACTTAAAGCGCTGTGTCCTCATGGATCTGTATCATGGTAATCTCTACAAATTATAATTAAAATGCCTGATTTCCAGTATATGATAGATGTGAACCTTCTCAAGAAACAAATTCATTGATTCATTGATGTAAGACAGCATAATCTTGTCCATCAGCCTTGATAAACATTGGAGGTAATGGGAATTAATGATTTCCCTGGGCTGGATTAATGTGGACAAGCAACGTGACATTTCAGGATTCCTTGTAGCCTTGTATTTACTTGTAAATGACTGCATGGCATTCATGAGCAGAACCTGTTCTGCCGGAAGGGGTAGAGTGCGGAGAGCCCACTGCCTCCCTGGCACACCGCTCTGTGGCTTGATTACAGAAGAGCTGCTCAGGTGTTTCCTTAACATAATCCCCTGACTGGAGCCCTGGGTAGGTTTACGTCCCACCGGTCACCCCTCTAGGCTGTACTTACTTTGGGAAGAATGATGGTCCCAGAGTTTTAAGAAGTCTGGATTATCTGGAAACTGAGTGCATTTCACCTCAGTGGGGATATTCCATGTCTATGATTCTTAGCTGTTGGAGAATTTTTTAAGAATACATATGCCCAGTCCCTATTTTGGATCCACTGAATCACAGTTGTTGGGGTGTGTGGGCTGGGATGTGTATTTGGAAAAAGCTACCCATACACTCTTTGACTCCCCAGACGATTGTTTTTACATCTGTCCTTGCCTTGCTGACATCCCTTACAGAGTTCTTAGGTCCCTACAGTAGCCCACAAAGTCTGCTAAGACTCTGCTGTATGGCTGAGGAGAGGAGGAATCAGGCAGATGTGCTGTTGCCTTTTCATCTTAGGCACCTAAGCCCTCCCCAGACCCATGACACTAAGGTCACAGCGTGGTTGTTGTGGTCCTGGGCACACCACAGCTGAAGAGACGAGTGCTGGATGGTTCTAAGGAAAAGGATGGCGTCTGTATCCAACTTACCTTCCCTGACAAATAGTAGCTTAAACCACATACTGGTTCCATGTGTGGCAAATGATCATTGAAAAATTACTGTTAGGAAAGAAAAAAGGTACTGCGAAGAGTAGAGGGTTGGGTTTATTTTCTTTTTTGATGGGAATCTGCACAAAACTATACCGTGCCGTCAAACAGCAGTTGTTTGGGTGGGTGATGAAAGCAGGCGTTGCTGTTGACAGCTCAGGAGCAGCTGAGCTCATCTGGCAGTAAAACTACTCTAATAAGTCTAGGTCTAATGAAGGTAGGGAAATGGACACTTACGTTACATTTGTCTTGAAAATATGCCTGGAGAATGTGAACCACCACAAAAGAAGGAGAAAAGGAAAGCGGAGAAGATCTCCGATCCTGAGGAGGGAAGCGAGGAAGTAGAAGCAAGGGAAGACTCAGGGGAAGCGCCTGCCTTAGGCTCCTCAGCCCGGCTGTAGCTCCAGCAGAGCCATGCAGCAGAGAAAGAAAGGTGGATGCACAGGGGCCTCTCGGCATCAGATTGCTCAAGATGCCCAGGTGTAAAGAAAAGCTAGTCTTTCAGTGATGAGGTGGAATTTAGTGGTTAAAATAAGTATTTAATAAGCAAATGTTAAAATAAATTTGAGTGCAAGATTTAATTGAGGAATAAAAATTCCTTCAATTTCGAGCATAAAGACATTTGCTATTAAAAGTTTTATATAAAACATTTGAGAAATGTAAAAATAATTTAGAAGTGTGATTTTATTAAACTTCAGGATATAAAAATCAAATTTTCTAATAACCATTATTCCTGTAAAGAGCTAGTTATAGTAGGAGTAAGAAAACATAATCCTGTTAGAATAAATGCTACAGTCATTTCTGAGTAAAGACAGATGTTAAGAAGCAGCTATTTGAGAGACTGATTATAAAAGCCTTTTCAGCTCTTGGTTAATTCAGTACTTTTGAAGTTAATTTCCTTTTTGAGTCAAATATTCCGTAAGAAAAGTGATAGAGCTAAATTATTATTACTTTGAATATATGCGTTAAAATTTGCAAGAGATTTTTATTTTAAAACTCACCCTGGAATATGGTGCTGAGCCATCTGTGCTGGGAGCCCTGGCCGCCATGAGCCATGCTCAGAGAGGTCTCCTGTAGGCTGAGAAGGGCATGACCTCTTTGAGCTCCACCCCGGGAGCGAAGGGAATGACTTGGGGAGAAGTCTCTCTCTCCTCTCCCTTGCATCTGACAAGCACTGTTCCTGAGCAGATGCAAGAGGGGCAGGGCTTAGGGTATGTTCTCATAGGAGAGTCGGCCTGGCAAAGGGGCCTAGACCGGCAAGGACAACTAGATTGTTCCTTGGCCTCTAGGCTCTTTGGGATTGCCTCTGAAGAGGTTCCCATGCAGCTGAGGAAAAAAATGCTAGAATACATCAGTAGTCCAGGTGGAATTACAAAGCACATGTGCCTATGCAGGCTGCCCGTGAGTCCGGAGACTTTTACACAGAAGCACTGTGATGCACAAATAACATTTGAATAGAACATTTGAAATTAGGTTGTGTGGTATGATTTAAAAACTGGTTGATTTTTTTTTTAAACAGTACCTCTTTACGGTTCCTATTCCCTGTTTTAACTTGTGGTAAATACTTTGTCATCTTATAATTTTATATGAGTATTTTTGGTACATCTTCACTTATTTACAGTTTTATTGAGGTAAAATTTCACCTCTATAATTATACTATGAACTTGGCCCATGGTAAATATATAGTATAACAAGTTTAGTGGATATGTACAGTTGTGCAGCCATCACTCCAATTTTAGAACACTTCCATGCCCCCAAAAGTTTCCTTATGCCCACATATAGTCAATCCATGCTCCCACCCTCAGCCTCAGGCAACCACTGATCTGCTTTCTGTCTCTATGGTTTTACCCTTTTGAAAAATTTCATAAAAGTGGAATCGTATTGTCTTAGACATCTTCATTCTTTCTTTAGCGTGTTTTTAAGGTTCATTCGTGTTGTAGCATGTACCAGCAGTTTTTTCCTTTTTATTGCTGAGTAGTTTTCCATTGTAGGGATGTTCCACATTTTGTTCATCCAGTCACCGGTTGATGGACATTTGGATTCTATCTAGTTTTTTTCTTTTATGAGTAATGCTGCTGTGAACATTCATGTACAAGTCTGTGCACGGACATGTGTTTTCATTTCCCGTGGGTAGATACCCAGGAGTGGAATTGCTGGGTAGGTAAGTGTTTGTTTTCACTTAGGAAACTGTCACACTGGTTTTCAAAGTGGCTGTACCGTTTTGTATTTCCATCAGTGTGTGAGGATTTTGTTTTCTCTGCGTCCGTGCTAACACTTGGTAACTTGGTATTGTCCTGTCTATCTACATTTTTAGTAAAAATTTAAGAAGCCCTTAAACTAAATTGGTATAGAATTACTATCTTTACAACAAAGTTTTCTGAATCAGGACACTATTTCTCCAATTTTAAAAAACACTTTTTGGTAAAACTTTAAAATTTTTTAAATTAAAGTCACATCTTTTCTCACTGCAGTTTTTTCCTTCTTTTTTCTGTTCAGTGGATGCCTGGACTTTGGCGTTTTCTCCTGATTCCCAGTATCTGGCCACAGGAACTCATGTGGGAAAAGTGAACATTTTTGGTGTGGAAAGTGGGAAAAAGGAGTACTCTTTGGACACAAGAGGAAAATTCATTCTTAGTATTGCATATGTAAGGAAACACTGCTCTCTTTTCTCTGATTCTTCCAGTTTACTCTCCCAGCCTGTTGTGTTCCATGGTGTAGGTTCTGCACTGGTCTCGTCAGGCAGCTGCTGTCTGGCTGGCGTGGTTTGCCTGCCAGCCAGTTAGACCTGCAGCCAGCAGATTTGCTTGCGTTTGGTGGGGGTGGCTTAACAACATGGAGTTTCAAATGCTCTCCATATGTTCTCCGTGCAGAGTCCTGATGGGAAGTATCTGGCCAGTGGAGCCATAGACGGAATCATCAATATTTTTGATATTGCAACTGGAAAACTCCTGCATACGCTAGAAGGTGTGGCTCATCCTTTTACTTTGTGCAAGCAGGGTTATCAGATCACAAAGGAGGACTTACTCTTTCATTAAAAAGCTACTAAATGGCAAATGAGCATTAGATGTGCAGAACATCAATCTCAGTCTGAAATCTGAAATGCCCCCAATGTTTAGGTTTGTCACTGGAGTTATAACCTAGACTTACTAGTTCTTGTATCAGTGTTAAAAGCTTGTTTTGGTGAACAAGCTTACTCTTTATTTATGTGCCAGTATATCTTAGCTATATGAGTGTCTTGTTTCTGTCATATTTGATTCTAAAGAACTTTGTGATTAGAAAGTAACTCCTTTTTGTCGATAATTCGAAGGTGGATGAAAGCGCTGTGTCTGCCCTCTGCAATGGCGCCCTCTGGGCAGGAGGACTGGGGACGGGAATGGGGAGAGGGTGGGAGGAAGACCTCTACTCTGTATTGCTTTGTACTATTTTGGGTTCTAACCAAATGAATGTATCACCTCTTGAACATACCCTTTACCCTACAGCAAAGGATTTGGTACGGAAACAGCATTCTGTTTGTTCCACCTTACAAATTAGAAACAATGCTTGGCCATTGTTTGGTGCTATCTGTGGTGGAGGAGTTTTCTTTGCAATGTGTGCTGAGGGCCAATTGATCAGGGAAGGGATCTGAGAAGAAAGGCCCAGGAGGAGGGGCCTGGGTTATGTGCATGTTTCTAGAACACTAGGAGGAAGGGTCCAGTCAGTACCCTTTCTTTCTGAAGCACCTGGACAGTGCAGCTCAGTGACTTATGGTCGTTAGAAGTGACATAGTTAGTGGAATCCTCTATGAGGAGACGGCCAGGAGAGTGATTCCCCAGATTAACAAGGGTCTTTGTGAATTTCAGGCCATGCTATGCCCATCCGCTCTTTGACTTTTTCCCCGGATTCGCAGCTCCTCGTCACTGCTTCAGATGATGGCTACATCAAGATCTATGATGTGTAAGTTACCTGTTGAGATTCAAGGTTTCTCACTTAATACCAATGCCTGTTTTGTCTCTTATCATTAGGGGGAGCTCTAGCAAGTGTGCTGCTCCCTCTTGTGGGTCTAGGAAAGACTTGTGTTCAGGCGTTTTTCAGACACTGGTCTCCCGGGTCATCCCTCCCTATCAGCGTCCCTGTCTGTGAGCTTAGAACGTTATGGAGGAAGATATGCATGGGTTACCTGCTAGGATCAGATACTTGCTACTTTTTTCCAGGCATCCTGTCTTGTGGGGCTCACTGATTTAAAATTGTCTGGGGTAGGTAAGTAGTGTACAGATGAGGAGGTGGAACCATGGGTTGTAGCTGGCTTGGAGTGATGGTAAAAAATTAGAACATGTGTTTTCTAGGGGTGTGGCTATTCTAGCAGGCACACCTCTGCCCAAGTTAGGGAGCTGCTGTTACAGACCAGCTCACAGCAGGTCTAGATGAAGGAGCCTTTTTGCTGATTTTTGACCACAGATATGGAAGTAAGTTCACCTTCAGGTCACAGCTCTCTTTTCATTGTGAGCCTGTGCAAGGGCCCTTTCTCTTGTTGTTTTCCCCCCTCTTTCTCAGTCCCCACTCCTATTCCCCTTGAGGTCTCCCTCATAAGGTACGTGACATGTGTCTGTGATACTTTGACCCGGCACTGCAGTCAGTGTGCTTCTGGTTCCTGGCTTCCAAGTGTGGCACTCTAACCACTGGGTACACACGGTACACTTCTCTGTGCCCCAGCAGTGGGTGCCACTACCATGACCCTCCAGGTGCATGTCTTTTTATGTGCTTGTGAGAGCTTTGTGGGAGTTTAAAGTTAGGAGCTTTTGGAACAAAAAAAAAATAATAATCAAATAGATATGGAATTTGAATTGGAGCTTCTGGAATTAGAGCTGAATGAGGATGTTAGGGCCCAGAGGGGAAGATGCCTCTCTCAAGTTGTGCTTGCTTGTCAGTAGCAGAGCAAGTCCTTAAGTATGTAGCTCTCTTTTACAAGACTTTCACTGCGACAGTTTCATCAATCCTCCCAACAGCTGGTGAGGTAGCAGGGGTTAGTGTCCCTGTATTGCAGCTGAGGTGGTGACTTGGCTAAGGTGCTGATACCAAATGAGGACCCAGGACTCTCCACCTTCTTGTGGTCCCCCTGCTGAGGCCACCTCTCCTCGAACTGAACCTACCTCTGCTCTTCTCCTCCGGGGTCTGTTTTCAGGGGTGAAGTTGCTGACCTCAGTCAGGCCTGCGGATTGCTCTCCTGCCATAGGTGATACGACTTCACTTTTTTTAAAAGTGAAAATGGCTATATAGTAATTAGACCTGTCTTGTTCTTGGTTAGGTTAAAAGTGGTCTGTCCAAGCTATGTCTGTTACAAAGAGTACATCTTGATACCTTCCTTGGACAGAAGGCACTGGCCCCGTATGGAAAGGGTGCTGGGTGGGCAGGGGTCAGAACCTCCTTCTGTCCTGAGATAGTCTGCTTGCCCCTGCTGGTTCTGTTTCCTCGTCTTGGAGTTGGCTTGCAGAGCCTTCTTTACGTTGAGCTTTAAGCTAGCTACTTGTTAAGGATCTTATTCTCAGCTCTTGGTGGTATTGACATTTTTTGGGTTAGTGCCATTGAAAAATTTGTTTCTGCAATGTGTGATACTACTTCATTGCAAGGGGAATTTTTATACTAATACTGTCATTATAAGGATAGCACATTTGGCCCAGTTAAATGGACAGGGTTAAGAGTATACCTTCCACTTCAGTGCTTATATTCCAAAAGGTAACGTCTCCGTTTTGTTTGAAACGTTCCCATTTCAGACAACACGCCAACTTGGCTGGCACACTGAGTGGCCACGCATCCTGGGTGCTGAACGTTGCATTTTGTCCTGATGACACACACTTTGTTTCCAGGTATTTAATGATTCTTATTAGTTTCTAAAATGCAAGGAAGATGAAGATGGCCATTTTGTATGAATCACCTTAAAATTTGAAGGTGGTATGACCTTTTTTAATTCAAGTAGCCTTTGTTTTCTAGTGTTTTTTTAATTATGAAGTTAATTGTTCTTAACTGGAACAAAAGTGGATTCTTTTGAACAGTTCAGCTCTTAGTTTTTCCTTATAAATCTAGGTTTCTGTCTACAGTTACTTAAGGGATACTTGTGCTCCAGTGGTAACTTCAGATATGAAAATCTGCTGGTAAAATGTTGTGCTTTGAGACCCCAGTATTGTTCAGGCTCAGGATGACCAAGACAGTTGAAAAGCAGGAGACGGATGGCTTAATAGCGTTGCGCAGAGGCTTACAGAAGCCACTGAGAGCCTTTATTTTGAAGCTCCGGTTGGCCTCCCTCCCATGAGGAGATAGGCTCAGCAGAGACTCCTGATGAGAACACTTAATATGAGGGCCAGGCAGCTCAGAAGCTCAGGGAAAGAGCTGCTCTGTGAGTGGGGAAAGCCAGCCAGTGATGCCAACAAGCTTGACCACCTTTTGGGGCCCTGGTTGCCACTTGGGCACACAGGCACTGCGGGGGCCTTTGACGTTAAGTCGAGTGAAGGAGTGTGGAATTTTTGGTGAGATTCCTTCCAACTTCAAACCAGTCTGAAAACTTTCCTGCTATTAATGTTCCCTTTTTTTAATAGTTCATCTGACAAAAGTGTGAAAGTTTGGGATGTTGGAACAAGGACTTGTGTTCACACCTTCTTTGATCACCAGGATCAGGTATGGCATAGCTAACATTTCAGTTCCTTTGTCTTTGGATTGCTAGCACTGTCTGACCACTGTGCCAAAACCCATTCCTTTTCCTAACCTTGCTGCTTGAGTTGTCCAGACTGGTCAGCCCTCGGGGCTGAGCTGATCTGACCGTCCAGCCAGTGTTCCTGTGCACACTCTGGGATGCAGAGGCTGGGTGTGCGCTGTCAGCCTGGCAACCTGCAGAGCGGGGTGTCCCTGAGCAGGCCAGAAAACATGGTACTAGCCACGCAGCCTTCCAGTGCCTTCTTTGAAACATGCTGCAGCTGGTGCCAGGGGTGCGCCTGGGCCCTTTTCTGGGTACAGCCCAGCCATGGCTCACTCGGGAAGGACCTGCCTCCTCAGAAGCCTCCACTGCTTAAACACAGCCATCACTTTTCTCTTTTGGAGCTGTCCAAAGAAGTGGTGTGTGTGTGTGTTTTTTTTTTCCAATATACTTGAAGCCAGAGCTTCTTACAGGTTGTGTGGCCTTAGTGATACTGTTAATTTTCATTTCAGTCTTAAATTAGGAAAAAGAGGCTCTCTTCTCATCAGATTCTTTTTATCTTTGTCAAGATGAATGTGAAATGATAAAAGTGTTTCTAGTGCAGAGCTTCTCAGTCTTTAATATGCAAGGAATCCCCTGAGGATCTGGTAGAAATACAGGCGCTGATTGAGTCGGTCTAGCCTGGGGCCTGAGATTTTGCATTCCTAACAACCTCCAGGTGAGGGCAGCACTGCTGGTTCCAACCACTTTGAGATAAAGGTCTTGGGGAACTAGTCACTATAAAAAATATAATGCCCATGGCAGTATAAAGTTGGCTTTTAATATATTTTAAATGTTTTTATGATGATCCCATAGAATTTTTTGAAATGTAGCTTGAAGTTTACAAATTTTCATGCTTTTTTACATTTAATCTTAAATTGTTGCAGTAAAGTTGAGGGAGTTTAATCTTGACATTCCACTCCTAGATTTAAACATTTCACTCAGGGACTGAGTCCTGGCTGGCTGTGTTGCTTTATGTGTGGGGGTCAAAGTGTGGTGCTGTCTCAGGGGACCCATTTGTAGTAGAAGTGAGGCCATCCCCTGGCCCAACCACACCACCAAATTCAGGGCTAGAATACCAGCTCAGGGCTAGGGTGACAGGCTGACCTGATAAGACCCCAACCACATCAGTTCTGTCTGGGAGGGAGGTGTGAATCTGTTAATTCAACACATAGCAAGTGAAATCAATGATCTGCGAGGCCAAGTTGTCTAGCTCCCGCGGACAGACAAGCTCCATAGGTCTCAAAAGAGTGAGAATTACTGACCATGGGGGTGAGCGCAGTTTACAGCTGTCCCTGTAGACAGTGACCTCGAGGCAGCTGCAGGGCCTTTTCCTTCCTGGAAACGTAAATGAGAACCCATGCTGGCCCCTTGTGGGTTCTGTCTTCATGGCATTAGGTCACTCCCTGGATTCTGAATCTTTGAAATGTTTGTGAATATCTTGATTTGTGTTTAGAAAAGAAATTTTTCCAGAGTGTGGGAGGTGAGAGGAATGATAATTAAGCAGTAGCAAGAAAAGATGCCTGATTAAAGACCCCATTCTCACTGGTTCGGAAAGCACGAGAACACCCTCATTTCAGTGTTTTTCTAGATTGAGTATAATGAGAATAGAGTAAGGATGTTCATTCATGAAGAATGAAGGCATTAGCAGAACTTTTCTTTCCTTTTTATTTACAGGTCTGGGGAGTAAAATACAATGGAAATGGCTCAAAAATTGTGTCCGTCGGAGATGACCAGGAAATTCACGTCTATGACTGTCCAATTTAAATGTCAAAGCCTTCCAGGCTAATGCTGCACAGAGAATGTATAGATTGATCATGACATTCCTTACCTTTCTAGCTTGTTTAAAGGAAATACAGCATTTATTGTAGCAAAAACTTAAATTTTATAGATACAATATAAGTCTTTTCATGTTTTATTGGAAATGCCCTTCATACTTTAACATAAAGTGTTCTTAATGCAAACACCCGTGCTACTGAACATGCCTCTTTTTCATTTGCCCTATTCCTGGTCGGAAGAATCGGCATCATTGCATGAGAGCGAGTATCCGTCTCAGAACCGAAGACATCCAGGCACTAACTGAACTGCCCAGCGTAGGAATTCAGGCTCACTCTTCTGGGGGATGCCACGCAGAAGCTGTGATAGGAGGCTCATCTGTTTCAGAACGGGATCCTGAAGGAAATAGGCTGTTGGCGTGGGTGGGGACATTCTGCAGTTCTGTTGGATAGATTTAACATGTCCCCTGCCACACTCTCTTTTTGTTACTTTTAGAGAAGCTATGACTTGCTGGGTGGACATTGCTGCCTTAACAGTGTCTGTAGGCGCCTGCCCACACCGGCCCTGGCTGACCTCCCGTGTCGCCCGTTACCCCAGAGTGCCTGTACCTCGGTTTTCTCCTCTGTGGCTCACTTGGGACTTGGTCTGTGTGTGAATGGGGAGGGTGTGAACAGCTAACACTCTGAAGCCTGTTGCGTTTTACTGATCATGACTTCATCTGCATCATGTCAGGTCCTGTGCTTTTCCTCCAAACTTCCCATAACCCTTGGAATCAAGCCCATGCTTTTTACCAGAGCCCCTTGCTTCGCCCTCCTGCCTCTTCCCCTTGTTCACCCTCCTGTAACCACACAGCCCTTATCATTTCCTCCACCTAGAATGTTTCTTCCTCAGACCTTCAGGGGTCTCACTGCTTTCAGGTAGCTACTCGGGCATCGGCTCCCAGTAGAGGCCTGCCCCTGGTCGCCTTCTCATTACTCTCCGTTGCAGTCATCAGGGCCTGATGTTTGCATCTATCCCCACCCCCAAAATACAAGCTCAACGTGAATGGAAACTTCATTCCGTTTTATCAGCCAATATGAGGCAAACTGGCACTCAGCACTGTTCACTGGAGCCTGAGAAAATTTTTAAAAAACCAAAACCATGTCTTTCATACCAGCTCAATTTTAATTTTAAAGTGACAAATGTACAGGTGGAATAAATTTTAAGCAACACCCTCCAAATCCCATTTACATGACAAGGAGCTGAATGTAATTCTGTCCCATCAACTAGACAGTAATTTTCTAGCAATTTATTAGTCACAGCACAGAAACAACACCCCGGAGTTGTGGTCCGCTTGTAAATTGATTTTCATATAGTCTTAGTTGGAAGAATAGCTTTCATGTCTTTCCTGACCAATAGACAGAGCTCTTTCTATACCTAGTTTGAGCACGTTATGCGCTCTCACTAGCCAGCAGTGTTATGCTGGAGCCTGGTCCATCCGCCGGACCTGCATGCCATGGGTCTGATCTGCCTTTGGCCCTCCCAGGGAGGTCCCTGGTCTAAGTCAAGCTCTCAGGTACTGTAGAACCAAGTAAGGGTGGCTCTGAAAAGTGGCCAGCAGCTTAGAAGGGAGCTGTTTTTCTTCATGGCTAGTCTGGGGAGGAAAGGAGTAGTAATAGCTAAAGGTTGAGGTAACCCTAAATTTAAATTGTAATCTTCCTGCCAGGAGTAAATTAATGCCTAACCCCCTCCAAACAAGCTGTCATTTACAGTGGCAGTCCCTACAGCCTGCAGCCCACAGTGGCACTCGATCAGTGCAGTTCCCACTAAAACGTTACCCTTGGACAGGAAGCCCTTTGTGATATGGCTGTGCAAGAAGAGGGGCAGTCCTTTGGGAGGGAGCTGAGTCTGGGAGAATGAGGTGCAAAACACTGAGACCTTCTCTGCCTTTCCAGACCCTCAAGTCATCCAGGATCACGGGTCAGACAGGGAAGCTGGCTGTGCCACGAGGCCAAACCACCAGTGTTCTCCCATGGCTTCTGCTGCTGCACTGAGGCTGCTGGGGACATGGATGGTCTCGTTTTCTTTACAAGTAAGCACTTTGGTGGGAGAATACTGCAAAGGCTGTCAACAAAATAAAACCACAAAGAACACGGTGCGGGGGTCACAGGCAAACAGTTTTATCGGCGTTTTGTTTAAAACACTGGCTAGTCCTCACCACAAGGCTTGGAAGGTGCGGGAAGCTTCCAAGAGAGTTGATCAGACACACACAACCCGTTCCAAGCACTCACAGAACAGTAGGAATCAAGTTGGCCCTGCAGCCCACTCAGCATGAACCAGGCACTGCAGCCAAGGCCAATACACAGATGTGCTTTTATTCTGGAGGAGAGTCATCTAGGATCTAGATTCAGAAAGGTCACATTAGCAGCCCTGAGATCATGCCCTCAGTAACTCCCGCGGGAGGGAGGAGGGAGGGAAGAGAGACTGCAGAGCTGGAGGCGGCCAGGTCGCCCACCTCGGGCCTGGAGGCTCGCGATGGGCTGAGTGCTCTTGCCTGGGCTGTGCTTTATTGGTGCAACTGAGTTATGGCAAAGCCACTAGAAGCACAAAGTGTCAGTGCGGTTACTGGCATCTCAAAAGTATCCTGAAAATGTAAATAAACAGATTCCATATGCAGACTAGAGGTGATTTACACTTAAAACATTTAAATATAAATTAAGCTATAACTTAAGTTACAACCAAAAGAAAAACCAAAAAGACACTCAGCAATTGAGAATGCTGAACACATACACAGGACACCCCAAACACGAGGCCATTAAAGCGATGCCATTTTCATTGTGCCAACTTTACATTCATCACGTGCTAGTCCGGCCGGGCCACGCCGCGCCGGCCGCATCACGCCGTCTGGCACTGCACGCCGGCCCGGGGCCCGTCATCGTCCTCCTCGTAGGCCTCCCTGTGCTGGCGCCAGTTCTGCTCACTGGGATTAAACTCCTTCAGCTCCACCTGATCCATGTCATCTGCAATCCTGACTTTCTGTCGAGGAGGGAGAAGAGCTTCCAGCTGAGGAAGCTTGTCTTGAGAAAGCCAGTGTTTTTCAGGAAAAATAACCTGTAAAGAGTGAGGTGGAAAGAGCAGTTGTTTCTTCTCTTCCCAATTACGGCATTTAATAACATGTCCCGTGAGAATAAAACACATGCACTTACTAAAAACTGTATGATCAGAGTCCCCTTCTCCAGGGGCGCCTTGTAGATTGGCATTCCTTCATTCCGCACACATTTCAGGTCCCCGTGCTTTATCACCTCACCTGCCGCAAGAAAGTATTACTTATGAAACAGGAAGACGGAGGGCAGCCTGGAGAGGTCTCTCCCTGCTGGGAGAGGCTGGGGCAGAGGCTAGCACTCCCAGGGCGGCAGGCAAAGGCATGGGTCACGGAGCATCTGACTGGAAAAGGCTGGTCCCAGTCAGAATGATCTCTGTCAGAGGAACTGTCTGGGTGAAGGGGGTCGGGGTGAGGGGAGTGGAACCCTCTGGCCGCGTGCTGGGCTCTGGCAGGATGGTGTCGTCCAGGAGGAGCGTGCAGGAGCCTCCATCATAAGGTAGGTTGGTTTAAAAAAGTGAGCTAGGAATCCACACTCAGTCTGGGTAAGCAGGGCTACCACCTGTCAGCCTGCCTCTCCAGGTCATTACAAACATCGTCTCATGAGTGGGAGAGTCTGCCCCTCACAGACTCAAGCGGACCTTGGAGCAGGAATGGGCCTCAGAGGAGTCCAGCCAGACCCCACCTGGCAGGACAGCCGGCCTTCTGGCTGGGGGGCCTACAGGCCGCTCTGGCCCCGGGCAGCCCCCTCACCGCGCCGGTGGGCCGGAGCTGGTCTGGCCTGCACTCACTGGGTCTTACGTCTGCTTTTTCAAAAGGCATCGTGGGAGTTTAGCTCTTGGTTCTCCCCCAAATCTAAAATATTATTTCCTTCCAAACATGAAAAGGAAAGAGGCAAAAGGGTCTCTTTAAAAAGTATGTTCTTCAGCTCGGTAATGTAAATGGACAAAGAAGAAACAAATGTTCAGGAAAAATGTGGGAGAGAGCAAGCGAACACTTACTCACCATCCCACTCCCCCTGGTGACCTCTCACGAGGAAATCTTTCCAAGTATCACAGGAGTTTCTAAAGTGCAGCGCGTGGAGGGCTCTCTCCTCGGGGCGTGCAGGGCGGTGACTCACACGTGGCCCTCGGGGCTACCGACTGCGGGCGGGGCCCTTAGCTAAATGGCCCGGGTGGCTGGGCTTCTTCCTTGTTTTGTTTTTAACAGTTTTTCTGTCTCTCTGTTCCTATCAGGTGTCACTTCTTGCTCTCAGCACAACGCCTCGTGCTTCTGCTTCTAGCTCACTAGGGGCTGGGAAACTGTGAGAGCACGTGTAAGAGAAGGGAGAAGACAGTGAGCCGGCTCCTCTGTGAGGGCTCACACCCTGGGGCAGCTCCTAAGGGACATTTTTCTTTAATCTCCAGATTCTCAGCCATGCTTAAGACAGCCTAGGGGCCTCTGGCGAGAAAGGCACCTCAACGGTGGACGAGAACAGGAAGAGAGAAGAGGAAATGAAGGAAGGAGAAATTAGCCAAAACAAGAAAAGAAAAAGAGGTGAAAGAACAGGAGAGGACACAAGAAAGGATAAATGAGCAAAAAGCAGAAGGTTTTCTGGACACCCTGCCCGTCCGCATAACTAAGCAAGGAAATGGGTTTCTTGGGGTTGACCACTTCCTTCCCTCTGGGGCTCACTTCCTCCCTCTTGTCCTTGGTGCCCAGGTTCCCTGTGGCTGGGGTCCAATCCCATGGCAGGGGCCCACACCGACCCAAGACCTCAAATCACCCATCCTCGGCCAAGGACAAGCCAAAGAAGTTACACACAGGTGCTGCCCAGCTCCTCCTCCCAGAAGGGCTGGAATCAGGCCTGGCACAATGTTAGGGGGTCCTGGACATGGTACCCGGGGTGCTGGAAACACGCCCACCCACAGCCTGTGGCCTAGGGCTTTGAGTGAACTGTGATCCTCAAGCTCTCCTGTTCAGATGAGGGGAGGAATTGGGCACCCTGGGAGGCTTGCAGAATGGAATCTAAAGGAAGGTACTGTATTTAAATTTTTCATGCAATTTTTCATTATACTGCAGTGCTTTCCCCAATCCTTAAGTATATGTGTATATCAACACAACACAAATGAAAAACCAAACAGGGTAAGTAAGATGTTAACAACAGGCAAATCATTTATGGGTGATCCCTGTACTATTTTATTTTTACAACTTTTTGTTACTTTGAAATTGTTTCCAAATAAAAAGTAAAAAAAACCAGTAAAACAAAAAACCTCTCATCAGGACTTAGATATATAATTCCATTTCACATTATACCCAGAAAAGGAGGAAACAGAAAGCTGAAGAGGAAAATGGCAGAGAAGGAGAACAAGGCCAGAAAGGGGAAGAAAGAAATGGGCACAGAGGCAGGGAAGCCTTGGAAAGTGGTCGGGGAGGCAAGGTGGCTCACTCCACTGGACTTCGGAGTCTTAATTACCACCTGCTACAGCTTATGGGCTGGTTACCTCCCACTCTCGTCCTGAACCCACCCTTCTAGCCTTGAACTTCAGATGCCCACAGAAAAAGTTACTCCCTGACCATGTGGCCAGTGAGGGGCCTAGAGCAGCACTACTCATGGCCAGTGATGGGGTCAAGGGTGACTCGGTGGCTCAGCCACCACCACAGCTGTCTGGACGTTCTTTGACTTGGACAACTGACCTGAAGTGCTGCTTTTCAGAGGCAGCTTCAAGTTGAGGGCCCCAGCCTGGCCTCTTCCCTTCTCCCATCTGCCTGCCCTTCCTGCAGCCCCTTCCAGGCAGGTGCTCGGGGGCCCACGTGGACTCTTTAACTGCAGTGAACACTAGCTGAGCTGGGAGACTGGCTTCTAGACATGTGTTGGCAGGCTGAGCTCTCAGGCCTTTGAGAACCTTCTGGTCCAGAGGCAGCTCCCTCCAGCTCCTGTGGGCGTGTGCAGACAGGCAGTTCTGTGGAGCCGACCAGGATAAGCTGGCAGGCAATGTCTTTTTTTCAGGAAAATTCTATTTTAAAATGTCTCTCACATGTAATCGACAACCCGGAGGCTAGAGAAACGGAGGAATCAGCACAGGTCACCAATTGATAGACTAACACCACCTATATCAGCTGTGTTTTCTTATCACACAAGAGTTAAGTTTTTAAATGTTAAGTTAAATTGGCAGGTTCCACATTTGCCATCACAGAAAGAGAAATACTTATTTGTGTTTTAAATAAAACTGGTTTTTTCCCAAAGTCTTGGGGAAAAAAATTGGCAGTTTCCAGTTAGAATTTTAGACCTCGGAGATTCCTATTTGAGGCTCCTTCCCCAACTCTGCATTTTTCTGTCTAGAAGACTATAAAAGAAATTCACAAAATTCTCAGGAGTCTTTAGTGGTGACTTTAAATGTAGAGAAAATCAAGTCACACTAACTTGTGCGACAGAAGTCAACCCTGAACGTGAAACCAGGCTGAGTTGCCAGGATTATTATGCCAGACACACAGAACAACTACAACTAAACACATATTTGAAACATTACCTGATTTGGATGTAATAACAAGAACTCGATCATCCAGTGTTTTTATCGTCTTCTTGAAGCCACAAAGGGCTTCAGAAAGCTGAATTTTCATTTTCATGATCAAGTCATGGCCTCGTCTCTGAAAGACACTATGATCCTTCTGATCAAGCACAATTATGACATCACCAGGCTCCAGCTCAGGCTCCTGATCTCCTTCTCCATGAAATAGTATCTTTTGCCCATCCTTCATACCTATGAAACATCATCCCTTTCTGATTAGCCATTCCTGTTAAAAACCAGACTTTCAACAAAGCTTCTGAAGGCACACAGAGCCCCCTGGGGTTCTTATTCATCAAACCTCCCAACCTGGTGCAGGCATGGGGCTGGGATTACCACTGAGAAAGAGGCCTCACTGCCCTCTTGCATATTGAGGGTCTTCAACCAAGCAGGCAGCAGAAGAGTGGGAAACGAGGCCGTCACAAGTCCACCGCACACTCCCTGCCCACCCAGGCTCTGCAATGCCACAGCCCACACTGTGCTCCGGGCACAAGGCCACCACCCACTTGTCAACGCACACGCAGTGCACGGCTCTGGGGGCCTCCTAACAAGTCGCTGTGTTCACACAGGCACACGGTTAAGGCATGTTCGTTTTAACAAGAAGTCCAACCCCTGTGTTGATTTCAGTGTTGAATGATGTACTTTGGTGTCACCTTTCATTTAAATACATTTGCTCGATTAGGAAGCCACAGAATAATCAGGGGGAACAACAAAGAGGGGAAAAGACCTTAAAATGACGACCCCAGGCAAAATGAATAGCAGGGGTAAGATGCTGGATTTGGGAGACTCTGATGCAAGAGGTGGGGAACATATGGAGAAGCAGGACATGCAGCTACAAAGACTTACATAAGCTCAAAAGTCATTAGCAAGAACACTCCAAATGATTCTAAAGGAATGGTCTGAGAATGGCAAGAGAGGGCAATTAACCAAAACCATGTTCAAGTGACTTCCACAGCATAGGAAAACCTTAAAAAGAAGTGGTTTCTGATCGCATGGAAGCAGACCTCAGCAAGAAAACTTTGGCAGGTAACACAGGATGGAAACAAAGCCAGGGAGGGTCAAGGGAAGATGCCTTGGAAATCGGAGGAATTGACAGCACACTCCAATGGTGCTCAGCTACCCCCCATACTCTCTCATTTCCCTGCTACCTAACCCGTGTGTCCCAGGGTCAGCACCCGCGAAGCATTTCCACCAGCCTGGGGTGCCAGTTCTGCGCAGCCTCACCTTTCTCCACGTGCACCTCGATAATCTTCTTCTCTCGGATGACCTTAGCGCCACTGCAGTTTTCGCAGCGGTCCTTGGGGTTGATGCGCTCGCCCTGGCCCTTGCACTCGATGCACACGGTCTGGATCTGCTGCACCATGCCTGGCCCGATCTGCTGGATGTGGATCTGCATCCCCCGCCCCTTGCACAGCGGGCACTTCTCCACGGAGCCTTTCTTCCCACCAACACCTGCGGGGAGACAGGAATGAGGCTGTGCTCTCCCCTTAGAAGCAGCTCTGCTGGGTGCCACCGCAGAAGGGTAATGATCCATGAAACTGGACACTGCAGTTTGAATTCTATTTACAATCATGAAAAGACACGTGGAAGAGTCTGGATGATTCCAGCCAAGCAGACACCATCTAGATGTTAACATGTGATCGCAAACATCTGTGGTTTTGGCTGTGCCAAGACAAATTCATCGCTTAAGCTTCACCAACTGTGTTTTCTTCTATCCCAGGATGAAAAAACACCCATGCCTCCACATGACAGTGGAGACCGGAGAACACAGCTCTGTCCATGGGGTGGCTACCCAGCTCAGCCACCTCTCTGTGGGACAATGTGGGACAAAGTCATCAGATCTGACTTTTCTTGAAAATTCAGATTTTAAAAAATTATGTTAATTACATTTACATTTAAGTCAGGGATCAGTAAACCATGGCCAGCTAGCTGGTTTGTCAATAAAACTTTATTGGAAGACAGGAACATCATCTATTTATTTACTATCTACTGCTGCTTGAACAGTTACAACAGAGACTGCATTTTTATATTTTTCAAATAATTGTCAACATATTAAATAAATGTGCAGTCCAAATAAAAAATGTACAGGGCCAAATAAAACAGATTTGGCCCTCAGGCCACCTGTGTGCAATATCTGTTAGACATTTGAAGATAAATGATTCTTCTCTGAATTGTACATCAGTAAGAACTGTTTTCAGATCTAAGGCATCAGAATTATGAGATTCATTCAAAAATTAATTCTTACCTTCACATTTCTCACAAATTACATTTTTCTGGAGAGCCAATTTCTTTGTGACTCCATTATATAAATCTTCAAGAGTTACAGACAACTGATGTACAACATTCTTGCCTTGCCAAAGGAAAGAAAAAATAATTAATACTGTATTACGTATACTACTGTATTAAATACCACCCTTATGACACTCATTTGTATGAAGTCTCAAAACTGCACGTGTGTCATTCATTCCTTTCCCTGCAGGAAGCAATGCCGCTGTTACACCTGGCCCATCCTTCTGGCCCTCTGCCAATATGAGAACTAATACCCTTTCTAGCTATGAGCTAATTACTCAATCATGTATAGATGGCAACAAAAAGACTTTCCAACTTTATTTTCTAAGAACAAATCTGAGGACAGGAAGATGAGTGAAGAAACCTAAGGCAACGTTAACCAATGAAATTGGTTTCATTCAGGTTCTCCCCATGAAAGGAGCCTTTACGAATGATGCATGAAGCCAGTCTCTGGACCTTTCACTGGAACTCTTCCTTGAACATGCCCTTTACTTTTTGAGCCCTCCCGTGACTAGTGGCCCAGTGGGAACTCTCTGATCTGCGGAAGTAGTATCTGTACGTCCAGGATGGTGGGCCTTTCATCTTCGGGATGGGGGAATCTGTCTCCTGTGGCACCATGCCAGCCTGTCAAGACCCACAGCATCAGGTCCTTCTCTGCTGCCCATAGGGCTCTTGAGGTCACTGAGACGAGCTGTCCTTGTCTACTGGCTGTTAACTTTGAGAGATGACTTAATTAAGGGCATGAAGCTGTTCATCTCAAGACAGTGAGAGAGCTGGGCAAGATCATATCCACACAATTATACGAGCAGGCAACACAGCCAGACAACAGGGTAAGGATTTTTCCCTAATAAACACTTTGTGATTTTCAGCACACTGTATTCACAGAATTGACAGCCAAGCTTTTCAAAGCTCAAAGTCAATTATAATGTGAGAACAAGTATAGCTGTATTTATCTAGGCACCTCTTGTTGACCCAAATTGCCCTTCCTAAAGCCCAATGTAGAGCTTCTTTCTTTTGACTTCATCCAGGACTGTAATAAGCTTGATTATCTGACTGGTTTTGAGGTCCAAAGCAGAGTATCAACTGTAAACTGGACAGGGGAAGGGGGCTGGCTATTAAAGGCCACTGGTAACAGTGAGAGGTGCCAGCCCATAGCCTGGCAGGAGGTAAGAGGTAGACAAATTAGGAAGAGCAAAGCCTAAAACTCAAAACAGGCTGGGGGCCATTCCACCAAGAGCTAGCGCCTCATTCACCTCCGAGGATGAAGCTGTTAGTCCTAATGCATTCTGAAGAGGGAGGCAAGGCAGTTTTTTTTACAAAGATATTCAAACATAAAAGGGTAAATTTTGTTACCTAGAACATCTCCTGAGCAGACTGAGAAAAGGAGGCCACGCCGCCCACGGTAGAGCCCGCAGGCCCCGGCCCCGGTCAGGAGGCCCGGGGAGGAGGGTGTGCACCAGGGGAGAAACACTCCCTGCAGAGGCATCACTAATAACCACAGGAGGGGCCATTTGTGTCCCTTAGGACACGCAGGAACCTGACCCCAACAGCAGTGAGAAAGAGGGCAAGGTGAACCTGAACTTCCTCTTCTCTTCTCAACCATTTGCTCCTTTATATGTGGTATTTAGAGGGTGTCAACTGCTAAATGCACTAAGAGATCCCAGGTAGCCTGGATACTAGACAAGGGGTAACCTGCTTAAAGCTAATGACCCCCACACGTGACAACTGTACCCTTTTAAGGCATGATCCATCCTGACTCCATTAGCATGTACAATTTGCAAACTGTAAAATTTGCTTAATGTCTCTATAAGAATTTACCTCTTCTCTCTCTAGCCATCCGTCCTCCGCCACCAAAGAACATGTCAAAGATGTCCATGGGGGACGAGAAGCTGGGGCTGCCTGAGCCTCCTTCCTTTATCGCCTGTTCGCCGCCCTGGTCATAGATGTCCCTTTTCTTTGGATCTGAAAGCACTTCATATGCCTGGGATATGAGCTTAAACTTTAAAAGAAAAAAAGATTAAAGAGAGAGAGGGAAAGAAGGCTTGAATTGTTTATGAAGCAAACCCTCCATATGAATGTAAGGACAGAGGTATTCTGCTCCCAACCCTCCAAGCTAGCGGGTCTCTGTTATCTGGAACCTGATTTTTCCACTTACTCCCCTTGTAGAGTGGGAAACACAGGGCAAACATTATTAAGGGATGAGAGGCAGGGTCACAGGAGGGCACAGGGAGAGAGAGCAGTAGGCAGGAACGTTTCTCCCTACTCAGGCTGCACACGACAGGGAGAAGTGGAGAGTAGCTGGGATGCAGGGAGACCAGGCCAGGGTTTAACCTACAACTGGGTAAGTCCCAGGACTCCCGGGCGCTACTGTCGGCCTTCCAGCTTACGCGGGCTACTTTCCTAGTTGACTGGCATGAAATTCAACTACAGACATCCTGTGAGCACCCATCAGCACGCGGGCTGCGGACGCTGTGCATACACCCGCCCTAATCTCCCCCCAATCTCCCTCCAAAGCCCTGCCCCTCCCAGAGTCTCCCCCGTATGTCACTTACAGGTAACGTCAAAACCTCGTTTCCTCTCCCTCACATCCCATCTCTCAACAAACCCTTCTTGAGCTACCCTCAAATGTCTATCTCCAGTACCCTGACAGACAAAATATCCCATGTGTCACACTCCCGCCAAAAATGTAACCCTCCAATCCAATTGTAAGAATCAGAAAACCCCAACTGAAAGACATTCTGAAAACCTGAAAGATAGGAAAACTCAACGCAACATGTGAGCCTGCACTGGATCTTGCACTGGGGAAAAAATGGGTACAAAGGACACTGGAACTGAATAAATGTGATTTATTTTTTCCTCAACGTTAAACTTCTTCAATTTGATAGCTGGGCTATGGTTGTCTGCAAGGATGTTGTTTTTCCTAGGAGAAACATTAAGGGCTGAAAGGTTATGATGGATGCAACTTACTCTCTAAAGCTTCAGCAAACAACCGTAATAGTAGAGACAGGGAAAGCGGAAGTGGAGGCGTACTGACAGCTGCGGAAGGTGGGTGAGGGAAAGGCAGGTGTTCGTTGTACCCCTCTGGTATTTTCTGTATGTACACGAGAGGTTTAAAACTAAAATCAAAACACAGTAAAATATCCAAAATCCGTCCCTTCTCATCACCACCACCACGCCTGCCCTGGCGGAGGCCACCATCTTTTGCCTCAATTATTGCAGTCACCTCCTCGATGGTCTCCCATCTTCCTCCGCCAGCTTTCAGTCTGTTCACACAGCAGCCAGAACGAGCCTTCTAATTGTGTCAGTCCTCTGCCCCAAGCCCTCCGAGGGGGCTCATTTCACATGGAGTAAAAAGTCAGGCCTTACTCGGATCTACAAGCGCAGCCTGACACCTCTGCCCCCTCCCCCTGCACTCCTGCTCCGGCTGCCCCGGCCGCACACCAGGGCGCTCAGTGCCGAGACTGTGAGCCCCACCACAGTGTCTGCTCCCTGAGGACAGCGAGTTAGGTCAGCTTTGTCCTGTTCACCACTGTACCCCCAAACCTAGAACGCTGTCTGGCACGCGGAAGGTACTTGGGAAATGTTTGTTAGATGAATGGCTCTGTTCTGGGAATTCAGAAATGAATCCAAGAGACAGGGTCTTGGCCCACCAGAGCCAGGGCTTAGACTGTGAGACAGCTGTCCATAGGAACAGCCTCTAACGCAGCTGGCTCCAGAAAACATACAGGAGAAACGCACCATGAAGATACAGATATGGAACCTGCCAGAGGCACTAGGTCTTCTCCTGTACTACAGACCCCTTACAGAGATATAATAAGTAACTAAAAAAATAATAAGTTATAGCTAATAAGTAACAGTTAAGAAGTGACTGGGTAATTTTAAAAACTGCCTTAGAGACATCAGAATGAGAATCAAGGCAGCTACATCTTTTGATATGTTAATTCTCACACAATTTCTCCAAAGAAGTAGGCATCATTCATCCTTTCTGCAGCAGCAGAATTGAGGTGTAGGAATTGGGTGCCTAGTACAGAAGATCAGAAAGCAGCTGGGCCAGGCTGCCCGAGAGTTTCTGGGCCCATGTGTACCAGGTAAATATGCGTCATAAGAATGTCCACTAGAAACACTCACCAAAAATTCTGAATACTAGAAAGTCACTTGGACTTAACAGAATGGATGATTAATCTCAGAAGGACAAGGAATGCCCTGTCACTTGGAGCATTCAATCACAGGCCAGATCTCACATGAGAGCGGGGCTCCCACTACCCCTGGGGTCCCAGCACTTCAGAGTCTAACTCAGCTCCCTGCCTGAGCCCGGTCCCACAGCTGGAGATTGTATTCTGACCAGTTCACCTTTCAGACTGTAATCCTGTGTCACAGGACCTTCGTGAGACTAGCATGCAGCTGGGAAAAATGGCTTTGGAGACCGTACAGCATCTTGGAAAAGTATTTGTGATGAAATATTAAGTGATGAGGAAATAAAAAAAACCTCTATACCAGGATGACCATCTACAAACACCTTTTCTACAGGAAAAGCCTGGAAAGAAGCACAGGACACCAGTTAGGGTGATGAGTACTTGAGGGGTTTTCCTCAATATTCTGAAATTTTCCTCACTGTTATGCTCTCTTTCATAATTTTTTACCTTGAAAATCTATTATTCAAACTAAAAGTTAGAGTGAAATTGGCCAAAAGATCAAACTCATCTTAAAAGCCGAACGCAGTTAATAACCAAGAATATATCCCCATCACTGACCCTGAAAAGGACTGGGCTTACTGACCCGCTGCTCACGTGTCTCTCAGAAAACTACGCAGAAAAGGAGAGACTCTGCACAGAGCACCTGGTGACAAACACAGGCTGCCCAATGCTTAGCAACACGGGACAACAGGACACAAAACAAAGACCAACACCCCAGCAGCCTTCTCAGTTGTCCCGGAGCAAGGAGGAACGGACCGGCTTAGTCTATTTTTGAAGAGACATTAATACAGTTGACAAATTTAAAAGAAAAAAAGTTAAAAAGTTCCACCTTTATGACAGATACAGTGGACGAGAACTATACACAAACTTGTGCAAAAAAGAACAGACCCACACAGTGTGCCCAGCACATAAGCAGGACCAGAAAGGAGGCATCTGGTAAATGAATGAATGAATACACGAGTCCTCTCTAGGGAGCTTAATAGCAGAGTTTCTATAAATTGTGTCCCCTGTCTCTTCAACCCCCTTCACTTCTGGGGAATGTGGATAGCAAACAAGGAACCATAATTAGAGCAGGATGAGGACTGGGCCAGGGGTTCAGCATACGGTCAGAAGCAGTCTCCTGGAAGGAGTTTTAGTAGAGAACTGAATTAAAGACTTTTATCCCCTTTGTGGGAAGTGAGGAGGGGATAGTATCCTTGGCCAGGAGAACATCACAGAACCCCCACCCTCACCCCTAAGCTGGGAGGGACCTGCCAGACTTTATTATCAAGAGCCTCACTTATGTGACAATAATTCAGTAACTGGCTATAAATAAATATTAGTTTAAAACCAACCAACCCTGCTCAGACAGGTATATGAAGGGCAACACCTACAGAAATGTGGTACAGGTCAAGTCCAGTTTTAAAAAAAGCTTCAGAACACCAAGAGCAGACTCACTCCAACTGTAGGCTCACAGCCATGACTTCCTCTTGGAGAGTGCTATGAGATCTGACCTGAAACCAGGGTCAGGAGGCTTTCCCACACGCACCCCTGAAACGTGAGATTAGCAGCCTGGGTGCACTCTCCTTAAAGGAGGTTCTAAGAAACAGCCGACAATGAATTTAGGGAGCACATCTATGAATCACCAACAGCACGTAGAAAGCCAGTGACTTCAAAAGCTACAGTAAGCTACCTAAATATAGATGAGAAAGAACACAAGTAACAGACAAATGGTCTTACAGGAAAGCATTTTAAACTTGTGACAACCACACTCCGCACATGTGGCTAAATATAAATATTCTATCACTGTTGCCACCCAGCCAATCTTCCTTAGGCAGCTTCCTCCAGCCCAGAATAGCTAACACAGACAGGTATTTTAATACTAGCTTTGTTTCCAAGGGTCTCAATGCTAGATGGGTGATCTGTGGCTTCAAAAGTGGCCGGGGTGTCACTGCTGTCGGCTACTACAAAAGCGCCAGCTCATCCAGGACATGTGAAGTTGTATAAGGAAACGGCAAGAAGAGAAAGGAGTGAGCAGGCCAACACGCTTTCCCAAGGATCAGTGCCCGATCTTCCTAGTCACCTCCTCAGGTGGGTAATGAGCTTCCTTCAGCATAAGAAGCAGGCTGACTCTATTCCTATGAACAGGATGAAAAAAATTTAATTTAGGTCTCTATTATGCAGAGCATTTTTCAGTCCAATATTGGAACAAGTGAGGGTCATTTGCCACAGAAAACCTGGAATGTTCGTATAAAATGATGTGTCAGGTTAAAGATCTCCGTGTCCCTGTTAAAAAAAAAAAGTGACTATTCAATATCTGACAACCTATATGAGGCAGGAAATAGGTACACGGGATAAATCCAGTCAGCCATTCTCAAGAGGGACTCAGAGTTTTTCCAAGGTACCAGCTCAGATGAAAGAAACTCATCTCTAGGGTTTATCTATCAACAGGGAATAGGAACACACACACACAAAAAAATTCATTCTCGCTCAATCCCAGCAAGCACACAACTTCTGGTCGCGCGTGCCTCGGTTTCCCGGTTTGCTGGCTGCCTCTCCTACAGGAATGCCCGCAAACCCTGTGAGAACTGGGCCCCCACGTTTCAGTCCCACCCCTCCCTGACGTTCCGAGGGGCCCCATCAACACTTGTGGAGCGAACGGAGGAATGAATGGGCCGCGCGGGGGCTCACGAGGGGTCCCGGGGCCTCGGGTCCCCGCACCAGCCCCGACCCCACACCGGGCGAGGCTGGGGCTCGGCGAAGCGCCCCCCACCTGGCCGGGCCGCGGCCGCTCGGCCTCGGGCCACCCTCGGCCGCCGCCCGGCCCTGCGGCGGGGTGCGCGGCGCCTGGCGACCGCCTCACCAACAGACGCGGCTCGGGTTCCCCGCCGCCTTCAATAATTCACAGCCCCCGAGCTCCCGGCTGAATAATTGACGGCGGGCCCCGCGCGAGCCCGGCCCGCGCCGCCCCGAGCCCGGCCCGCACCTTCTCGCCCTCATCCGGGTTCTTGTCCGGGTGGTACTTGAGCGCCAGCTTCCGATAGGCCTTCTTGATCTCCTCCGGGGAGGCGCTGGGCTTCACCCCCAGGATGTCATAGTACTGGGTCTCCTTCACCATCTTGTCTCTGCGGGGCGGGGCGGGCAGGACGGTCAGCGCGCCCCGGACGCCCCCGCCGGGCCCCTGGCCCGAGCCCCCGCCGCCCGGCCGCGCGTCACGGTCACGGCCGCCGCCGCTGCCGCCGCCGCCGCCGCGCCCGGGACGCCCTCCCTCCTTCCCGCGCCGGGCCGCCCTCCGCGCCCGACACCGCCGCACTCGAGCCGCCGGCTCCTCCGCGGCGGGTTTTATTCGGCGCCGGCGGAAGGTTCCGCAAGGAGACAGTGACGCCACAAAGGCCCAGAACCTTCGCGGAGGTTCCGGCGGCGCTTGGGGCTGGTGGGCTGGGGCGCAGCGGCGAGTTCGCGGCCCGGACCCCGACGCCCCGGCCCCGCGCGACCCCACCCGCCTAGTTCCCAGCTCACCCAGTCTCGGCCGCCTGCTCCTCCGGCCGCGCGTCCGACTCCCCAGAGCTCCAGTTCTGACTGCCGCCCCGGGCCATGTTGGGGGGCTTGGAAGACGGCTTCGACGCGGAGGGCGCCTTCCGACGACCGTCCCGCCGCCCCGGGGCCGTCCCCTTTCCCTTCCGTGGGTCCGTGGGTCCGGCTGGCTCGAGGATCGGGTGGCCTGGAGGGCAGCGTCGGCGGGAACTCTGCCCCGAGGGGTTGGACTGGGAGGGCTGCGCCCCGCGGTCCCCACCCGGCGTCTCCCGGGGGGTGTGGCCCTCCTCTGTTTCGTCATGGCCGGGATGCCCCTTGGGGCCTGTCTCAGATAGTTGCATTTTTGAGGGGTTAGGAGTGGGTAGGGGCTCTCTACCATGGTGGGATCGCATTTCCCGAGGCCCCGCAGCTGCCGGCGCCCCCCGGGGCATCTTCAAGGCGGAGATGAGCTTAAGCCCTTCCAGATATGTACAGTGGTGCTCTGCTGACCCCAGCTGTGGATGGTGGTCTCTCTACTGCCCACAACTGGGAACCCTTGAAGTCCCCCGGGTGTAAGCAGTGACGTCCCCCAGATGTGGGCAGTGACGCCGGTTAGATATGAGCAGCAACATCCCCCAGGTCTCCCTAGGGTGGTCAGTGCTCTCTCCCCTCCGAACCACCGAGGTTGGACCAGGCTCCTGGGCGCAGTGGGGGTGATGTGGAGAGTGGTTCTAGAGACTGCCCCAGGACCCTCACTGCCTGGGAGGGTACAGTAACAGGTCCCTGACTGCCCTCAGCGGTGCCCAGCTGTAGCCAGCCTCAGTATCATACCACTGCAGTAACACCAGTGTGGGGAGCAGCACTTTCAGAGAACTGCAGGCCATCTGCTCCAGCCCAGCCTTGGCTTCTGCCCGGGGAACGCTGTCCGGGAGAAGAGGCCACTCCTCACCTCTCTGGATCTCTTGGCCTCGTTTTGGGTCCTGCGGCTCAGGCAAGTACCACCTCCTCCTCCCTGCGGTCAGTGGGAGTGAGAAACTTTGAACTTCCAAGAGAAATTAAGCTGCTCATTTCTGTTCTTGGAGACTTTGCTTTTTTCCTCTCAATTAGATGCCCGTAGAGCAGAGAACTCAGAGCTGAAAGTCACCAAGCTTGATTCCATACCCAGATTTTACTAACGATGTGAGTCTTAGCCTCTCTGAGCTTGTTTCCTCATCAGCAGGGCATGGTCATTGCCGCCTGTCTGCCTTGATCAAGAAGGACTCTTGCAGGGATCAAATGGGATGAGCCCTGTGAAGGCGTCTAGCACAGTGGATCTCAAACTTGGCTGTTCGTAGGAATCACCTGGGGCTTCTAAAAATCCCTGTGTCCAGGCTGCACTGCAGACTGATTACATCAGAAGTTCTGGGGCTGGTACCCAAGCACCAATATATTTAAAGCTCCCCAGGTTATTCCAGTGTACAGCCAGAGCAGAAAACCACTGCCTTGCACCACACATTTATCCAGATGCAATTCTCTGGACCAGTGATGCTGGCAAGATGGGCACTTATGCATGATTAGAGCCTAGGTGCATGGAATGGGGCTGTGAACTCTGGAATCCATGAGACCTAGGTTCTAGTTGCTACTTCTGGCTGCCTGACCTTGGGCAGGTGATTGAACCTCTCTGAGCCTTAGATTCCTCAACCTTTTTATGGGGATTGTCTTAATAGCATCAACCTCATAGCCTGGTGAAGCACCTAGCACGTAGTCTCAACACACATTGATGCAATTTTTTTTTTTTTTTTTTTACTTTTGTCTGAGCTAAAGAAGCTGACAAAGATTCTCTCCTTTATGAAACTCTAGCCAGGCTCCTCTGATCCCTAGGCCTCACCCTTGGCCTGTAAAGACTTGAACAACCACTAACAGTTTCTAACAGCTCAAGGCTGCCTCCCTAAGATGACTCCAACCCCCCCACCCTTAAAGTGCCTGCCTGAGAAGACTCAAGGATGCCAAAAATGTTAATTGTTTGTTCCAGCCTACACCGGAGGGCAGGGCCTCTGTCTCCCAGTCTCCGTGTGAAAGTAGAATCCTAACTTCGATGCTACTGGCTAGCAGACAGCACTGGCCTAAATGCATTTACACTGGACCCTTTGTAATTTTTCCTCCCCTGACTCTACTGAGCTGCCACTTGTCCCTCTCCCTTCTCCCTCATTTTCGCTTTAAAACACCCAGCTATTTCTGTTCATATTAAAGTTGGGTTCATGCTGGTCTTTTTCCTGTTGCAGTAATTACTGCTGATTCGAATCTGCCTTTACCACTTCAACCAGTGTCCAGGTTTGTTTACCTTTGACAAAGCCTTTGATGTTCTAGGACATTGTTCTCCAAATTACGCATGGGAGGATTTGAGGCTCTACAAAGTACATTTCTTACTTTATCAATTGTGTGTTTATTTTCATGGCTCACTTTTTCTTTATTGCAACTTTTCCAGTCATGGCAAGCGATGTAAAGTTTCCTTTTTATTTAGGTTTTTTTATAAAGTAGATAAATGTGTAAGGTAAGTAATAGTGAGATTAAGTACATGATAGTACAGGGGCACGAGGGTAAAGCAGAAATGGTGGCACTTGGGAAATGAGGGGAATGCTGATCCAGTTCCACCCCCTCACTTGACCCTGAGGAGGCTTCAGATGAAGAGGCAAAACTGAAAGGCATACATTAGGCGTCTCCCCTGACTCCCAGTACCACACTCCTTTTGTGACCCAGGATGGATGGAGAGTCAAAGCAAACCCAGAAACAGCTCTTGCAAAGGCACCTGGGACAGGTTCTCCGCTGGAGTCCACTGAAGTGAGAGACAGCATCTGACTGGAGAAGGTGGTCAGGAAGGACCTACAGGAGGTGAGGACTGCCTGGGGCAGAGGTGGGAGGCAGGGGAGTCCTGCCGAAGGGACAGCAGAATAAAGGCAGAGAGCACAGTGCCGGGATGGGCGAAGGCTCTGAATGGGGAGAGAAGTGGAGACAGTTACAGCAGAGCCCTGGATGCCCCGAGGAGGAGTTTGCTGCCCCTCCGGTGGACCCTGGGAACCACTGAAGGTCTCAGCGCAGGAGCTGCTTTCTAGGAAGAATAACCAGCAGCCGTCCTCTGAGGCTGGGAGAGGGCTGAGCTGGACATGCAGACTGGAGAGCTCCCTCCACAGGGGGGCCAAGGGGTTGACAGGCTGGCCTAGAGAGAGGGTGCAGAGGTGGGGAGAAAGTGCCAAGGAGAAGCCAGGGGGAACAGCTGCCTTTAGGCAGTGGGAGGAGGAAGAACAGCCATCAGAGGCAAGAGGAGAAGCAGGAATATGAAGAGGAGCCGAAAGCAGGAGAGGCCAGAGTGGCAAAGGGAGCGTTCGAGGCCGGGGATGGCCCGGGACAGGGAGCTAGCACTGGGACAGGCGGTCACAGGGTTTCTCCAAGGAGGGCGTTAATTTGTTGGCCCCCAAAATAGCAGTTGTCACTCCAGGCCACTGTTTGAATATCACTAGGGACTTCTGCTTGGGGAGGCCCTGCCTCACTCTGCTGTGTGGCTTTGGGCAAATGACATTACCTCTCACTGAACCTCAACTCCCCCCTCTATAAAATGGGGATAAGAACACTGACTTCACAGGGTTATTATAAAGATTCATGGGGACAATATGCATAAAGCACTTGACACGTGCCTGGCAGAAGCCAGGGCTCTGCAGAGGGAATTTCTTGGTTGCACCACAGCAGATGGTCAGTGTGCACCTGCTGCGTGCCTGGCTCCGGGTGAGGGCTGTGTCTTCCCTTGCGGAGCTCACAGACTGGCTGTGCCTGGGCACGGAATCTAAGCACTTAACCCCCAGCATGGGCCTGTTTTGCCAGCACTCCAGCCCCCGGAATTTTTCCAAGAACTCACATTGAAACAGTTAACCACTGCCACCTTGCTCTAAGAGACCAAGCTTCTGTGATGTTTCTGTGGATGAAGGGATGGTCTGCGAGTTCCCACTTCCTCCTGGAACTCAGCCTCACCCAGAGTGGCTGCCTCCAGAGGTTAGGGGTGCCTCCACTGGGCCGGGGGAGAGCTAAGAAAGTGAGGGTGTCTTCCTGCTGTGTATTTGTACTTAATAGACAACGTTCCCATGAGGGCACCCATCTCATGAGGTCGCAGAGCCCAGAGAGAGGACACCCATCCATCCTTTCAGCATCTCAGGAAAGCACCTTGTGCGTCCCAGAACCGGCAGAGGCTTAGGGGAGCATCTGGAAACAGACTCAGGGCTCACGTGGGCCAGCTGGGAAATAAACCTCTAAGTTCACTTTGTAATGTGAGCCACGAAGGAAAAGTATTCTCGAGTTCTGGGTGGCCCGGAAGGTCATGTGTGTGAGACTTCCATGTTAAGACCTAGAGGTTGAGAGGAGGCTGCCTTGCAGGGCTAGAGTTAAGAGGAGGCACAGGCAACAGCACAAGTGGAGGCCCCAAGGTGTGTAAGGCCTTGACCTCTTCAAAGAGCCAGTGTTTCTGGAACAGAGGTGGAGCGGGGTGTGGACCACTGGGCAGAGTTGGATTCTGAAGTTGAAGCCCCTCCAGGGCTTTAGGTGGTGCACTTTAAGAAATTGGCTTTTTTTGGGGGGGGGGTTGTTTTGTTTTTTTAAGAAATTGTTATGTATTTATTCCAAAATATTAATTGTTTTACTTTATTTCAGCAAAATGGCTATATTATAAACAGTATCATTGCATACTTTGTGTTTTATTTTTAGCAAGTCAGATGACAAAACAGTTCTTTTTTTTAACATTTTTTATTGATTTATAATCATTTTACAATGTTGTGTCAAATTCCAGTGTTCAGCACAATTTTTCAGTCATTCATGGACATATACACACTCATTGTCACATTTTTTTCTCTGTGATTTATCATAACATTTTGTGTATATTTCCCTGTGCTATACAGTGTAATCTTGTTTATCTATTCTATAATTTTGAAATCCCAGTCTATCCCTTCCCACCCTTCACCCTCCTGGTAACCACAAGTCTATATTCTCTGTCCATGAGTCTATTTCTGTCCTGTATTTATGCTTTGTTTTTGTTTGTTTGTTTTTCTTTTTGTTTTTTAGATTCCACATATGAGCGATCTCATATGGTATTTTTCTCTCTTTCTGGCTTACTTCACTTAGAATGATGTTCTCTAGGATCATCCATGTTGCTGCAAATGGCATTATGTTGTTGGTTTTTATGGCTGAGTAGTATTCCATTGTATAAATATACCAACTCTTCTTTATCCAGTCACCTGTTGATGGACATTTAGGCTGTTTCCATGTTTTGGCTATTGTAAATAGTGCTGCTATGAACATTGGGGTGTAGGTGTCATCCTGAAGTAGATTTCCTTCTGGATACAAGCCCAGGAGTGGGATTCCTGGGTCATATGGTAAGTCTATTCCTAGTCTTTTGAGGAATCTCCACACTGTTTTCCATAGTGGCTGCACCAAACTGCATTCCCACCAGCAGTGTAGGAGGGTTCCCCTTTCTCCACAGCCTCTCCAGCATTTGTCATTTGTGGATTTTTGAATGACGGCCATTCTGACTGGTGTGAGGTGATACCTCATTGTAGTTTTGATTTGCATTTCTCTGATAATTAGTGATATTGAGCATTTTTTTCATGTGCTTTTTGATCATTTGTATGTCTTCCTTGGAGAATTGCTTGTTTGTCTTCTGCCCATTTTTGGTTGGGTTGTTTGTTTTTTTTCTTACTGAGTCGTATGAGCTGCTTATATATTCTGGAGATCAAGCCTTTGTCGGTTTCACTTGCAAAAATTTTCTCCCATTCTGTAGGTTTTCTTCTTGTTTCCTTTGCTGTGCAGAAGCTTGTAAGTTTCATTAGGTCCCATTTGTTTATTCTTGCTTTTATTTCTTCTAGGAGAAAATTTTTGAAATGTATGTCAGATAATGTTTTCCCTATGTTTTCCTCTAGGAGGTTTATTGTATCTTGTCTTATGTTTAAGTCTTTAATCCATTTTGAGTTTATTTTTGTGTATGGTGTAAGGGAGTGTTCTAGCTTCATTGTTTTACATGCTGCTGTCCAGTTTTCCCAACACCATTTGCTGAAGAGACTGTCTTTATTCCATTGTATATTCTTGCCTCCTTTGTCGAAGATGAGTTGACCAAAAGTTTGTGGGTTCATTTCTGGGCTCTCTATTCTGTTCCATTGGTCTATATGTCTGTTTTGGTACCAATACCATGCTGTCTTGATGACTGTAGCTCTATAGTATTGTCTGAAGTCTGGGAGAGTTATTCCTCCAGCCTCTTTCTTTCTCTCCAATAATGCTTTGGCAATTCTAGGTCTTTGATGGTTCCATATAAATTTTATTGTGATTTGTTCTAGTTCTGTGAACTATGTCCTGGGTAATTGGATAGGGATTGCATTAAATCTGTAGATTGCCTTGGGCAGTGTGACCATTTTAACAATATGCATTCTTCCAATCCAGGAGCATGGAATATCTTTCCATTTTTTAAAGTCTTCTTTAATTTCCTTCATCAATGGTTTATAGTTTTCTGTGTATAATTCTTTCACCTCTTGGTTAGATTTATTCCCAGATACTTTATTACTTTGGGTGCTATTTTAGAGGGGATTGTTTCTTTACTTTCTTTTTCTGTTGATTTATCGTTAGTGTAAAGAAATGCAACTGATTTTTGAACGTTAATTTTGTAACCTGCTACCTTGCTGAATTCTTCAATCAGCTCTAGTAGCTTTTGTGTGGACCTTTTAGGGTTTTCTATATATAGTAACATGTCATCAGCATATAATGACAATTTTACCTCTTCTTTTCCAATTTGGATCCCTTTTATTTCTTTCTCTTGCCTGACTGCTGTGGCTAGGACTTCCAGGACTATGTTGAATAGGAGGGGTGATAGTGGGCATCCTTGTCTTGTCCCAGATTTTAGTGGGAAGCTTTTGAGTTTTTCACCGTTGAGTACTATGCTGGCTGTAGGTTTGTCATATATAGCTTTTATTATGTTGAGATATGTTCCCTCTATACCCACTTTGGCGAGAGTTTTTATCATAAATGGATGTTGAATTTTATCAAATGCTTTTTCTGCATCGATTGAGATGATCATGTGGTTTTTGTCCTTTCTCTTGTTGATGTGATGTATTACATTGATTGATTTGCGTATGTTGAACCAGCCTTGTGTCCCTGGGATGAACCCCACTTGGTCATGATGTATAATCTTTTTTATGTGTTGTTGGATTCTATTTGCTAAAATTTTGGTGAGGATTTTGGCGTCTATGTTCATCAGTGATATTGGCCTATAATTCTCTTTTTTTGTAGTGTCTTTGCCTGGTTTTGGTATCAGGGTGATGGTGGCTTCGTAGAATGAGTTTGGGAGTATTCCCTCCTTTTCAATCGTCTGGAAGAGTTTGAGAAGGACTGGTATGAGTTCTTCTTTGTATGTTTGGTAGAATTCCCCGGTGAAGCCATCCGGTCCTGGACTTTTATTTGTAGGGAGGTTTTTAATTGCTATTTCTATTTCCTTTCTAGTGATCGGATTGTTCAAGTGTTTAGTTTCTTCTTGATTCAGTTTTGGTGGACAGTATGTTTCCAGAAACTTGTCCATCTCCTCTAGGTTATCCAGTTTGGTTCCATATAGTTTTTCATAATATTCTCGTATGATATTCTGTATTTCTATTTTGTTTGTTGTAATTTCTCCATTTTCCTTTCTTATTTTGCTAATTTGTGGTCTCTCTTTTTTCTTCTTTGTGAGTTTGGCCAGAAGTTTGTCGATTTTATTTACTTTTTCAAAAAACCAGCTTTTGGTTTGGTTGATTTTTTCTATGGTCTTGTTAATCTCTATTGTATTTAATTCCTCTCTGATCTTTGTTACTTCCTTCCTTCTGCTGCTTTTTGGGGCTTTTTGTTCTTCTTTTTTCTAATTCATTCAGGTGGTGGGTTAACTTGTTTATTTGAGATTGTTCTTTTTTGAGGAAGGCCTGTATTGCTATAAACTTCCCTCTTAGCACTGCCTTTGCTGTGTCCCATAGGTTTTGAGTGGTTGTGCTTTCATTATCATTTGTCTCAAGGTATTTTTTAATTTCAGCTTTGATTTCCTCATTGATCCATTGTTTTTTCAATAACATATTGTTTAATCTCCATGCTTTCCTTTTTTTCTCCTTTGTTTCTCTGTTGTTGATTTCCAGTTTCATGGCATTGTGGTCAGTAAAGATGCTTCAGATAATTTCTATCTTCTTAAAATTGTTGAGGTTTCTTTTGTGCCCAAGTACATGATCGATCCTGGAAAATGTTCCATGTGCACTTGAAAAGAATGTATATCCTATTTTTTGGGGGTGTAATGCTCTGAAAATATCCACCAAATCTAGTTTTTCTATTGTAGTATTTAATTTCTCTGTTGCCTTGTTTATTTTCTGTCTGAAAGATCTGTCTAGTGATGTTAATGCAGTGTTAAAATCTCCAACTATGATTGTATTCCCATCAATATCCCTTTTTATTTCTGTTAGTAATTCTTGTATGTACTTAGGTGCTCCTATATTGGGTGCACATATATTAACGAGTGTAATATCTTGTATCACTCCTTTAATCATTATAAAATGTCCTTCTATATCTTTCTTTATGGCCTTTGTTTTAAAGTCTATTTTGTCTGAAATCAGTACTGCAACACCTGCTTTTTTGGCTTTTCCATTTGCATGGAATATCCTTTTCCATCCTTTCACTCTCAATCTATATGTGTCCTTCTCCCTAAGGTGGGTCTCTTGTATGCAGCATATTGAAGGTTCTTGCTTTATTATCCAGTCTGCCACTCTGTCTTTTGACTGGAGCATTTAGTCCATTAACATTTACAGTAATTAATGATAGATGTGTGTTTATTGCCATTTTGAACTTAACTTTGCAGTTGAATTGGTATATCCTCTTTGTTCCTTTCTTCTTCTTTTTGTGGTTTGGTAATTTTCCTTTGTATTATCTTGGATTTTATTTAATTTTTGTGACTCCCTTGTAAATTTTTGACTTGTGGTTACCCTTTTTTGTAAATCTATTAACCCATTACTATAACTGTTTTTATTAAACTGATAGTAACATGATCTCAAACCCATCCTACTGTTAAAAAAATTTAAAAAAGAAAGAAAAAAAGAGTCTATATTTCCCTGCCTCCCTCTCCCACTCTCAGTGATTTGTATGTCTTCTTTTATAATTTCGTGTTTTCTTTATTTGTAATTCATAAGTTATCACCTTTCCAGTTGTGAGTTTCTCATTTCTGTAGCATCCTGCTGCTTTTCTATTTAGAATAGCCCTTTCAATATTTCTTTTAGCGTGGGTTTAGTGTTGCTAAACTCCTGCAGCTTTTTTTTGTCTGTGAAACCCTTTATTTCTCCTTCTATCCTAAAGGATAGCCTTGCTGGATAAAGTATCCTAGGCTGCATCTTTTTTTCATTCAGGGCTTTGAATATATCTTGCCACTCCCTTCTGTCCTGTAGTGTTTGTGTAGAGAAATCAGCTGAGAGCCTTATGGGGGTTCCCTTGTAATTCACTCTTTGCTTTTCTCTTGCTGCCTTTAGAATCATTTCTTTATCCTTGACTCTGGCCATCTTGATTATGATATGTCTTGGTGTGGGTCTATTTGGATTCTTCCTGTTTGGGACCCTCTGAGCTTCCTGTACTTGGATATCTGATTCCTTCTTTAAGTTTGGGAAGTTTTCAGTCATGATTTCTTCAAAAACCTTTTCAATCCCCTTTGATCCTTCGTCCCCTTCTGGGATTCCTATTATGCGAAGATTGGGACGCTTTATATTATCCCATAGGTCCCTTATGCTATTTTCATTATTTTTTATTTGCTTATCTTGTAGTTCTTCTGAGTGGGTGCTTTCTATTGCCCTGTCTTCTAGATCACTAATTCATTCCTCTGCATTATCTAATCGGCTTTGCACAGCTATTAGATCATTCCTCATCTCTGTCAATGAGTTTACCCATTCTACTTGGCTCTTCTTTATAGCTTCAATTTCATTTTTGACATATTTTATATCTCTAAACACTATCTCTTTTAATTCCTTCAGCAATTTGATCACTCCTTTTTTGAAATCTTGATCTAGTAGGCTATTGATGTCTATTTCATTGATCTTTCTTTCAGGGGATTTCTCTTGGTCTTTTAATTGGGAAAGGTTTCTCTGCTTCTTCATCTTGCTCATACCTCTCTGGCACTGTGGTTTATGGAGTATCAGTTGTCTATTTTGGATCTTAAGGATTTTATCTATCTAATGCCTATTTAGGAATAGAACTTAGGGGAAAAAAAGAAAAAAAATAAGAGAGAGAGAGAAAGAATTTTAAAAGAAGGGAGAAAAAGGGTTTGAAAACAGTGTATAATGAATAATAGAAGAGCGAGTTGAAGCAGAGTATTAATTGGGTTGAGACGTCCTTTTAAGACCTTTTAAAAAAGGGGGGGTGGGGGGATGAATAGATGTATTTGAAACCTGTGTCTAATCAATAACAGGACATCAAAACCCAAGAGAAATAGAAATGAATTAAGAAGTAAAAATTAAGAGAGTAATAGAAAATATAACAGGTAAAAACAGATTAAAAAAAAAGGGGGGGGTTGTCGGTGTTCTCCTGGAGTCTGTGTGCTTTTAATGTGAAGTCTTTCTGTCTTCGTCCTGTTTTGGAAGCTCAGCTTGTTTTCAGAGGCCCTCCGTTGGCGCCCTCTTCTGTGCTGCTCCCAGCACCTGTCGGCAAGCAGATCGCGCCTCCTCCTAACACGGGGCCAGGTGCAGCTCTCCTCTGCTGTGGGCGGGCGGGTCACTGCCCCTCCGGATGCCGCAGTCAGATGTTGCAGACTGGCCAGGCAGGAGGGCGGGTCGTGCCCCCTCCCAGCACCTCGGTCAGGGGCTGTGTTCCTGCCCGACAGGCGGGGGGCCGCTCTCCCTCTACCTGCGCCGCCGGTAGCGCCGCTGCTCTGTGCGGCTGTGCGCTCCGCCGTGGTCGGTGCTCTGCCCTGGTCGCGCTCTGCGGGTGGGCTCGGGGAAGACCGAGGGACAGCCTCGTCCCTGCTCCGAGCCAAAATCCAGCTCCTTGTTTGTCTTCGTGGAGCAAGTTCTCTGAGGGACCAGGATGGAAGGATCCTATCTGCCCCGGGCTGTAGGCCCGTCTCAGTCTGGCCTTTGAGGCTGCTAAGCCCTTCGGTGCGGATGCAGGTTTCGTCCCTGCTCCCGCCTGGGTGCTCAGCGCCGGAGGATATGGCGGCTGTGCCTGGGCCCTGCCTCTCTTCCCCCCAAAAGTTTCCGCAGGTTTTCAGAGATGGGGGTATGCACCCTTCCCCGGAGAGCACATCAACCTTGCTGTTTTATGGAAGGCCCAGGTTGTTCTGTCCTGTACACCCACAGCCACGGCGCCCAGCCCCTTGCAGTCCCCCGGGGCTGCCTCCGTGCAGCCGCCCCCGTCCTCCGCCCGGATTGTGCAGCCCGGCCCTGCCCGCCGCTGCCGGCCCGCGTCTCAGGCTGGGTGTCGGGGGAACGCTCTGTGCCCGTTTAACTTAGTTCTGTCAGACAAGGGCTGCTCTGTACAGATCCGAGCCTCGGAGGCTCCCCCTCCATCCCACTGGCCTCTCAGTTGGAGAGGGGAGACCCAGCGAGCGAGCGCCAGTCCTCCTTTGCCGCTCCCTCCCCGCGGGACCCGTCCCACGCTGCTTTGCCTTTTGTTCTTTCTTTTTTCCTTTTCTCCTACCAGATTTTTGGCGTCTTTATCTTTTGAAGAGGGCGATGTTCTGTCGGAGTTCCGCAGGTGCTCTGGTTGGCTGAGTGGGTCTGTAGATGTGGGTCTTGGTGTATTTGTGGGAGAGGGTGACTTACGAGCATCCTTCTACTCCGCCATCTTCTCCGTCTCTCTCACAAAATAGTTCTTGAGTCATTGTAGCTCTTAGTTTTAATTTGGAGACACTTTGCTCTTCTGAAGCATAGGAAAATTCTCAACGCAACACTTAGATTCAGAAGTGAATCATGAATTTTGTGCATCGTGTTCAAACATTGCAGTTGGGTTACATAAGATAAATAAGAGTTCCTGTAGAAATATTACAAATATTTCAATTTCATTGTATAATTGTTAGCAGTTTTTAAAAATAGTTTTATTGAGATATAATTGACACAGAATGACTTGTGGGTATTTAAAGGGGACCATTTGATAAGGTGTGATATAGGTATATACCTGTGAAACTGTCACCTTAAGGTCGTGAACATCTGTCACTCCCCACAGTGCCCTCAGAAGGAAGGGTAATTTTGAAAGAGGAACTGCCCCAGCTTGCACCAGTCAGCTGCTGAGCTGGGCCCAGAAGCCTGGTCTGCTGTGCCCTAATTTGGTTCTTTCCAGGATACAAATCCATCAGCACCCTTGGGTGTAATACTGGCTCGGCCACTTCCTGTGTGACCTTGGGCATGTTACTTCACTTGGCTGCCTCAGTTTCTCAACTGTAAAAGAGTATCTACCTCATGGGGCTATGAGGCGGATGTAAGATTATATGTGTGGTTATGCACACACACACGTGCGCACACATGCACATGCACACACACGAGCATTTATATATAACACAATAAAAAGCCCTTAGGACAGTACTTGGCACAACAGGCAACAAATGTTGCCTGTTGTTATTTGATGCAAAGAGCTCTGTAACGACGTCTGCCTAAAAGGTTTACACTGGGAAATACCAAATGCCCAGTAGGATGGAAGACTGCTGCCTCTCTCCCTTCTCCAGGGAACTGAGCTGAGACACTCGCCCTAATGACACCACTGTTGTAGGATGCGTTGTGTATCTACTTAATGCTGCACTTAATCATTTTTTCAGATCTTTCCATGGCCTTGGCTGGTCCTGTCTCCTATTATTTGTGGTGCCTAGCAAATTACAGACTATCCCAGGCCAGGAGGGAGGACTTGGCCTCACCCTTAGAGACTCAGACTGTCATCAGTTCCTTCCACCCTCCCCCTCACATTACCAGGGGCTGTGGGTGTTCCCCAGGAGGGTCTCCCAGATCTGTCCTCTGCCAAGA
The DNA here is from genome assembly GCF_048564905.1 of Vicugna pacos. NCBI lineage: Eukaryota > Metazoa > Chordata > Mammalia > Artiodactyla > Camelidae > Vicugna > Vicugna pacos. The sequence goes on along the minus strand of NC_133013.1, from coordinate 23,174,686 downwards.
CAAGCCCTCGTTGCCCTTGCCTTGCCCTGTCTAATCACTCTCCTGCCACACCAGCTATTTGTGCAGCAGTCAGATGGTGAAATTTCCAGAAGCCCAGTTCTGTTTAAGTCACAGCCCTGCTCTAAAACCTTTGATGGATCCCTGAATAGAGTCTTCCCTGTGGCATTGAAGTTTCCCCATGGTCTGAACCCGGCTCACTCTTTGGCTCCAGGTCCCACTCAGAACCCTTATTTGCACTGTCAGAATAGCGCAGTGCTGTTCACCATCTCAGGACTTGGGACAACAAGGCTGGAAGCAGTTCTGAAGCAAAGACACCGCAGTTGTGTTGTGATGACGGGGAAATAACATTTAAAGAAACATGTACATCTCAGTAGCTGGCTGAGAGTTGTTCTCAGAATGGGAGCTGCCTTCAGGAAAATATGTTTGTAGATCCTTCAGAGAGGAGTTTGAGATTCCAAGGGCAGGACCTTAAGAAATGGTGGCTAAGTTGCCTGACACAGGAGGAATTTATGTCCCGAGGAAGGAGTGCGGAGGCACGGGGAGAAGAGAGGAGGAGGGAGAGCCGGCAGGAGGACCAGCAGCTCGGAGGAGGGGCTGTCAGCGGTCCTCCGCTCCTGTTCTCCACCCCGCCCCACTTTAGGGCTAAACTCACAAATGTGTGTGTGTGTGAGGGGGGTATTTGCATATGTGCGAGTATGTGTGTGTGTGTGTGTGTGTGAGCATGTGTGTGGGGTAGGTTAGATCTGGAAGGAGGGGCTGAGCATATGCACGGAAGGGCACAGGATCCTCATCCTCAAGGAAGGCATAGAAATTGTGGAGAGAGCCCTGGAATGCTACAGGCTGTCAAGTTTGGGGGATTTGAGCCTGTTTTACCTACTTTGATGATAATCTGCTTCCATTTATAATTATTATGGTTATTGTTATTCCCCCCAAAAATACCCCCTAAAAGGGTGCTTTCTCCTGGGAGAAGTACAAGAAGAAAGAAGGGCAGAATGTTGCTGAAGAAAGACAAGAAAAGATCCTTTAGAAATACTCGCTTGTCAGAAGTGTCTTTCCTTTCTGGTTAGCTGACAAGTGGTTTGTGGAGCAGGGCCCTGGAAAACATCAGGCTTTGAACAAAGAAATGAAGATGGCCGGTGATCATATTTTAGAAGTTCAACCTCACTGCTCATCAAAGAAATGCAAATTAAGAGAGCAGCGGGATGCACTGTTTGCCAATAAGGACAGGGAGAGGCTGAGTCTCCACAGGAACCTCTGGTCTCCACCCAGTGGAGAGAGAAAGCACCGTGTCCCCCGGCTCAGAGACGCCAGCAGGGCCAGCAGAGACCAGACAACAGGCATCCCAAACTTGGGTCCAAGTCCCACTCCCAGCATCCACAGAGAGCACATCCCCCTGCACCCCCAGAACCGCGAGGCGGAGGGGCAAAACTCAGAAAATCCCAGCATTAACCTGAAAGGGACCCTTGTAACCCCAAAGAGGCCAATTTTTACAATTTTTAGACTTTCATAGTGCTTTATTAGAGTGTAAATTATACACAGAACTCCAGTGGACTGATCAATGACTTTCCACACGTGTGTACCCATGTGACCACCACCCAGATCGAGAGATATAGAATACTTACATCACCCCAAAAAGTTTCCTCACTATAATAGTCCCCCGTTACCTTTATCCATGGTTTTGCTTTCCACGGTTTCAGTTACCTGTGATCAACCGAAGTCTGCAAATAGTAAAGGGAAAATTCCAGAAATAAACAAATCATTTTAGATCATGTTCTGAGCAGCATGATGAAATCTCGAGCTGTCCCACGAATCCCACCTGCTAATCACTTAGTGACTATCTTCCTTATCAGATCGATTGTCACAGTATCACAGTGCTTGTGTTCAAGGAACCCTTATTTTAATACTGCCCCAAAGCACAAGAGTAGTGATGCTGGGAATTCAGATATGCCAAAGAGAAGTCATAAAGTGCTTCCTTTAAGTGAAAAGGTGAAAGTTCTTGACTTAATAAGGAAAGAAAAAAAATTGTATGCTGAGATTGCTAAGATCTATGGTAGGAACGAATCTTCTGTCTGTGAAATTGTGAAATAGGAAAAAGAAATTTGAGCTAGTTATGGCCACAGTGTGTGATAAGTGCTTAGTTAAGAGGGAAAAGGCATTAAATTTGTACAATAAGAAATTATTAGAGACACCGCACTCACATAACTTTTATTACAGTGTATTGGTATAATTGTTCTATTTTATTGTTGTTGTTATTAATCTCTTACTGTGCCTAGTATGTAAATTAGACATTATCAAAAGTATGCATGCACAGGGGAAAACAGTATCTGTAGGATTTGGTACTATCTATGGTTTCAGGCATCCACTGGGGGTCTTGGAAGGCATCCCCTGAGGAGAAGAGGTGACCCCTGGACCCTGAGCTCTGTCGCTGCAGACTGAGTCTGCCTGCTGTTGAACTTCATGTCCGCGGGACCAGGTAGTATGTACATTTTTGAGATTTATCCCTGGCAGTTCATTTGCATTGAGGAGAGGTATTCTGGTGTATGGATAGACCACAATTTGTTTATCCATCATCCTGATGACGGACTGTTGCATTATTTCCTATTTAGTCTATGGTGAATAAAGCTGCTATACAAATCTTTGTGTGAACATACAGCCCTCATGTGTCAAGATCCTTCCCCATTCCCCTGGACCCTTCCTCAGAGTCCTGTTTGTCAGCGTGGGGCCCAGAGCCGAGCACAGTATGAAAGGCTGGACCTCCTAGCACCTGCTGTTAGCACATCCACGAGGCACTGGGAAAGCCACACAGGGAGTGAAGACAGGCCCCAGGACACTGGCCTGGGCCCCTCCTCTTCTCTGATCCCTCTCTCATCCCCAGGTTCCCAAGGCCTCACGGGCGATCACAGCCTGAGTCCCTCTGGGTAGGGGGAGGCCCTCATGACGCGGTCTCAGCACCACCTGTAAAGGAAGGCTCCCAGGCCACTTCTGCTTGCTTTGTTTGGTTTGGATCAGCAAACTGTCAGAATGATCAGATGCGGGGGAGGGTGTAGCTCAGTGGTAGAGGGCGCGCTTAGCATGTACAAGGTCCTGGGTTCAATCCCCAGTCTCTCCGTTAAATAAATAAATAAATAATAAACCTAATTACCCCCCCCATAGTAATAGTTACAAAGAAAAAAAGAATGATCAGATAGATATGGTCTTTGGCCTGGCCTCGGCAGGAGAGCTGCCTAACTGAGGGAACTCACGGGGTATCGGGAAAGCAGCTGAACCCACCAAGGGCAGGGCACTGACCCTCACACCTGCCCGGCAGAGAGGGCGCCCACACTCACTTCACCAGCGAGGGACCCGAGACTGGGAACAGTTAAGTACCTTGTCCAAGTTCAGACACAATGGAGACGGGGACACTGCCAGAGCTCTAGCCCAGACTGAACGATTCCAAAGCCCACCATGTTCTTTCCAGGCCACCACACACCTGCTTCTGTGGCCAAGGTCAGAGAGCTGGACCGTTAGTAGTGGAGCCAAATCCTCACATGACCACCTTAACAAAGAAACAGGAAAACAGCTCCAGCTCCAAGCCTTAGATTTTTTTTCTTTTTCTTTTTTTACGAGGAGTCGGGTTAGCCACAGTTCAAGCATTTTGCTGAGCTTCTGCAAAAATCGTATAATCTGCATAAACACCCTCCCCAATTGTTGGTTGAGGAAACTGAGACCTGAAAGGGGGTCACAACTTACTCAGGATCACGCAGCTTATTAGTCAAGGCAGGTGAAGGCTAGAACTTGGGCCTTGGAACTCCCAGCCAATGTCCTCTGCATCACATAGCCACCAAAATTCCCCAGTCACTGTAGTATGCTCAGTAATAATTTCAAAAATAAACTTCTCATCACACTATAATACACCCGTGGAAAACACACAGATCACAGGTGTACAGCCCAATGAATTATCAAGACAGTGAACACTCCTGTTCTGCCCCGTCCAGAGTTAGAACGTTACCAGCACTCCAGAAGCCCCGCAATCACTACCTCGCAATCACTATGCACTCCTACCTTCCCACCCCCAGGGGAGCCCCTAATCTGACTTCTAAAACAGATCCATTTCGCCTCTTTATGAACATTGTATTAACAGAGTCACGTGATAGGTTTCCTTTTGTGTTCAACTGCTTTTGCTCAGTATTCAGTTGGTGAGAGTTATCAGGGTTGATGAGTTTAAAAATAGTTCATTCATTTCTCATTGCTGTATAGTGTTCCAGTGTGTGGCTATATCACACTTTGGCCAGCCATTCTACTATTGATGGACATGTGGGTTGTTGCCAGAGGCTACTGCAGTGCGGCCACGAGCATTCTGATGTACGTGTTTTGGCACGTGTATGTTCACACTTGTGTTGGGTACCCCCCTACGAGTGGAATTGCTGCAGGGCTGAGGGTGGCTTGTTCCTCTTGCCCTCCCCCAGCACACTCCCCCCAATGTACAGACTCCTGCTTGGTGCTTTGAGAAATCCCCTGTGGGCACCCACACACACACTCACCCTCCGTGACCGGTGAGCCCCCCGGGCTGCACCTCAGAGAAGTGGTGCTGGACAGCAGTAGGCACAAACTTGCTTCAGCCAAGAGGCTGCCCTGGCTGCCTCAGGAGCACCTGCTGAGAAGCACTGTCCTCAGAGCTCTTCAGACAACTCTCTTTTCAGTTAAACAAAGGCCCTGCAACTGCCAGCTGAGAACTGGTTTTGTTCAGGCTGCCAGTTAGTGATAATCGGCTCATCTTACACCAGCCTCTACCCCAGTGTCGGGGCTGGGACACCTTCAGATGACACTGTAGCTCCACCTGCATGGCTCCTTTCACCACTGTCCCCCACGGCTCAGTGCGGTGCCTGTACTGGGGGTGCTCGGCAAATATTTGCAGGATGGAATCCAGCTTTCTAAAATGGCAACGGGACCACATTGCTGGAAGCCCCAGTGCCCCACTCTGTGCTCGGCCTACAGCCCTGCATTCGTTTCCAGAGGCTGCTGTAACAAATTGCCACAAACTGCAGGCTTAAAATAATACATGTTTATTCTCTTCCGGTTCTGGAGGTCAGAAATCCAAAACGGGTCTCACTGGGCTAAATCACGGTATTGGCACAGCTGCATTTCTCCTGGAGGCTCTAGGGGAAGAATCTATTTCTTTGTCTTTGCCAGTTTCTGGAAGCCACCTGCACTCTTTGGCTCATGGTCCCCTCCTCCATCTTCAAAGCCAACTGCACAGCATCTTCAAATCCCTTTCTCTCTGATTTTGCATCCATCGTCACCTCCTCCTCTCACTCGGACCCTCCTGCTTCCCTCTTATAAGGACCCCTTGAGATTACGTGGGCTCACCTGCATAACCCAGGATACTCTGCTTATCTTGACACCCTTCACTTAATCACATCCACAAAGTACCCTTTGACTTGTAACATATTTGCAGGTTTGGGGTATTAGGACATGGACATCTTCAAAGGCCATGATGCTGCCTCCACAAGCCCCATAACCTCAGCGTGGCAGTCAGGGCCTCGAACCCATGAGCCTGCGTTTCCTCCAGGTCGGTCCACACCCACAGCCTCCTCTCCTGGCCCAAATGCTCCTCCTCGGTCACTCTACATGCCTGGCAGTTTTCTCCCTCCCACACTTTTTTCCCTAGAATTCTCACAGCCCAGAACTTGGGGCCTCTAATGCAGCCTCTCCTTCAAGACCGCACTGGTTCATCTTCACAGGAAGCCACTCCTGAGTCCCCAGATGAGAATGGCCTCCTCTCCTGAGTCGCACACAGATAATGACTCTACCAGGTTGCGCTGCTCAGGCTCAAAGCCTGAATCTGCCATTTGCTGCCTGTGTGACCTTTGGCCAGTTAACATCTGTGTGTCTGAGTGTCCTTACCTATAAAATAATGATAATTTTTTAAAAAATGAAAATAATAATAGTGGTGGTTTTATAAGGTTGTATGAGGATTAAATGAGACAATGTATAAAATGCTTTAACACAGAGCCTAGTACACAGTAAAAGCTTGATTTTAAAAAATGGTCCTATTTCCATTGCCACTGCTGTCCAAGGCTCCCTTCCTAGCTGGGCTCTAACTCATCAGTAGACCAGTGTGACTCATTCCTGTGCCCCCAAGGGGTCCACCTGGCACAGTCACAGATGCTCGTTGATCTGCAAAGGAGGGATGGAGGGATGGACACGTGGCCACATTTATTTGCAATTATCCAGCTGAGTGTATGATCAGACCCTTGGAGCCAGCAGGAAAAGCAGGCTTCTGTGGCCCCTGGCTGATCAGAAGAGGCAGTCTAGCTGTCAGTAACAGGGAGGAGCAGGGGGAATTCTCCATGGAGTATACCAAAGAAAGTTGCAGAATGTAGGGGTATCTGGGAAGGCTTCCCACAGGAGGTGAGTGTGGGAAGCCGAGAGTGAGAAGAGGCAGTGGGATGGCCAGCCTCTCTCCCTGGGCCCTCCCGCCCTGTCTGCCCTTCTCCAGCCTCCCGGGCCCTGTAGGGTCAGCGTTCTTTCAAATGGCAGCATAGCCCTAAGAGTAGTCAATCATAGGTGTGAGAAGGTCCCTGGGGTGGAGATGGCTCTTCTGTGACCCAGAACTCCACAAAAGGGCTGGTCAAGGCTGACCCACCATTTCCCAATCAGCCAGGGTGGGGGACCCTTCCCCCCACCCCTCCCCACCTTCTTGTGAGTAGTGGGTCGAGGTCTGTCTGGGTTCTGCCTCAGGAAGACCTCCACAAAGAACGGAGCTCCTACAGTCCAGCCCGCCAAGAGTGGTCTGTTGGAGGGATCAGATTCCTATTTGGGAAAAGAAAAAAATTCGTTTTTAAACACTGGGACAACATTACAGGAAAGAGCACCAATTCATTCAGCCGTAGCCGTGCCCTGCACTGAGTTCCGCTGGGCTCCTTGAGAACAGGCAGGGAACGCCCCATCCCCTGGGTCACTGCACCCCCTCATCATCTGGCTGCAGAGGCCTCCTCTGAGCTCCCCTCTACAGCTTGGCAGGCCCTTGGCCCTGGAGACCGAGGCCCAGGTCGGAGGTCAGACTGCCCGGGTTCTGGCCCATGTCTGTGATGGCTAGCTGTGGAACCTCGGCATGTCCTGCCCTCTCAGGGGGTCCCTACCTGGAGGGTGGGCGTTACAGTAATGCCTCCTGGCATGAACTTGATGCATTGGATTGGACACTTGGCATGGTTCTGGGGCACGTGGCACCAGTGTAACCTCTCTCCTGTCCTTGCTTTGGGAAGCCAGGCTCCCAGCAACATTAGGCCAGGCAGCAGCCACTCACACCTGAGTGTGAACTTATCTGGGCACAACTAGTGCCCTCTGAACATCAAGGAGCAGGCCCTTGGAGAGAAATGGGTCAGCTAGCACTGAGAGGGTCCCGGCCTGGCTCGGCTAGGGATGCCCCCTTCTTACCCCCCACTGCCTGGCCTTAGAGGTTGGTCATTAAGCAGGACACAGGGTCTGAGCAGGGAGCAGTGTCTTCATGCTTGAATGTTCAGCCCTCTGGGGAGCAGTGCCAACCTGCCCCAGCCTGCCTGGGCCCTGGCTCCTGGCTGCCTGGGCCACTTGCCAGGACTCTGAGGCCTTGGCTGATTGTCTGTATTCCCCATGCCTGGCCGTCACATGGGGAGGTCACAGAGGCAGCCGGCCCAGGCAGGTCCCCAGACTCAGAGCAGACCCCACCCCCTGCTCCCCGATGTGGGGTCTGTACCAGAGGAGGGTAGTCCCAGGCCAGCGCCCAGGCTCAGAGAGAGGGGCTCGTGTACCCCACCCCCCAAATCACACTTCTTCCCTGTCCAGCGCCACAGGCCCTTTCCCACACGTCAGCCAAGTTATTTCCTTTCTCTAGGCCTCAGTTTCCTTATCTGTAAAATGGACACAGAGGGCTAGAGAACAGGGTCTCCAGGCCTTTCAGGTCTGAGATTCACAGACCTCACCTGAGGGAAGTGTGCACTGGGTTTTTGAATAATTAAACTTTTGGAATACCCTTGGCCCCTGCCCAGGTGAGGGCCCTGAGAGACAGGTGTGTATGACAACAGAGCTTCTGAGACGTGAAGGCCATATCCAGGGTCACGCAGGCTGAAACCAAGTGGTGCTGGCTCTCAGTCCAGTGTTGCTTCCCTGCCTTGGTCCCCCTCCCCCAGCTTGGGGGCAGCCAGCCCAAGGGGGTGCAGCCTGGGCAGCAATGAGCACCCTCAGCCCTGAGGTTCTGCCACTGACGAGACCCCTGGAGAAAGTCATCCAAACCTCCATTCTTCTCAAGATGATCTACTTCTGTTTCAATTTACACAGCTTTCCCCGGGGCCTCAGGTAACGAAAATAACAAAGACTAGCTCTTACTGAAAACTTCCACACAGCTCTAAGTGCTTTCTGTGTATTAACTCACTGCAACCCTATGAGATAGTAATTATTATGATGCCATTTGGCAGAGGAGGCCATTGACAGCACAGAGAGGTTAAGTAATGTGCCCAAGGTCACAGCTTGGAAGCAGCTATCTCATCTCAGTTTCCCTAGAAAACAGAGCCCAAGGCAAAGCTTACGCTCTCAGGAGTGCATCCTAGAGCACAAAAGTGAGGAGGCGAAGGAAGGAGGCAGAAAGGGGAGGAAACCAAACACAAGGCGGTGAGAGCATTTCTGAGCTGGCCACCACGTCACAGGGAAACATAGCTCTTCATTACGTCACATAGGACATCTGGACAAGGCCGGTGCCCTGCATTTGGGACCACTTGGATTAGGGGAAGAAGGGAAGGAATTTGCGGCTGTCTCCACCTGCTCTCCCGTGTCTCCACAAGGGGGAGCCCGTGCAGGGTGTGGAGCGCGGTGACCAGGAAGGAGGAGGACAGGAGAGGCGGAAGCTGTACTGGGGGCAGAACAAATGGTCCCAGGCAGCCCTCCTCACCTCCTTTATTCCACTGTTAACCCCACTGTGGACTGGGTGAGTCCTTTTGTTGTTCTTCTGGCCCAAGGTGGTTTCAGTTAGAATTTCTGCCTCTTGCGAGCAAGAGTCCTCTTTTTGCAGATGAGGAAACCAGGCCTCAGAGGGGTAAGCGGACTCGGCCAGGGTCACAGAGCAAATCCAAAAACCTGTGTGCTCAACCTCGACCTGTGCCATCCAATCCCGAGGACGCAGGTCACGCGGCCCTGGAGCCAGGCCTCTGCAGGGGAGGGAAGAGGGCGCCTCCTCTACAGGGGTGGGCAGGCCTCTGGGTTTGCTCCTCTGCTTCCCCTCTGTCCCAGTTTCCTCCCGCAAAGGACTTGGTCCCAGGTGGCCCTGTCGCCCCCTCCCAGTCCTGTCCCCACTTCCTAGAATCCTCTGTGCGCCCATGCCCCTCCGCCCCTACTCTCAGGAGGGCGCTGCCCTGTGGCCTGACTGTCTGAGAATCTGAGTTCCTGCAGAGAAAGCTGAGCCTCAGAAATCCCTGGCTTCTATCTACAGCTGGAGGAAACTCCTCTGTGATCCCTCCTGTTCAGTGGAGAAAGGGACTCGGCTGCAGCCCAGGGCCACGGCGCTCTCAGGAGCACTGGGGTCTCGTAGCCGGGCCTTGGGACCTGATGTCCAGGGCACACCCGGTGGCAGATGAAGGCATCCTGTGGGGGATGGAGGAAGACGATTTCTGTGGGTGGGGGTGGTGACAGCGAGATCTGTGGTTCCTGAGAAACCTGAAGGTGGGGGGCGCTGCGGCTAGCAGGGGCCAGCAGAGGCCCAAAGTCCTCCTTTTTTCTGTGCCCTGGGCCCATGAAGCCTCAAGCCAGAACACCAGGATGCATTTCAAAAAAAAAAATTACATCCTAGTAATACATATACATGGTAACAAAACACTTAGCCCAGAGGAGCCCATACTGAAAATATTCAGCAGTATTCCCCTTGCCCAAGCCCCAGAGGCACCTGGGGGATCTTTTGTTTGGTTTTGTATTGATTTTTATTGAAGTGTGAGTACAATACTGTGTTAGTACTGTATAATATCACCTTTATGTAGGACCTGAAAAATAACATGAATGAATGTATACACAAAAAAAAACAGACTCACAGATACAGAAGATAAACTTATGGTTACCAAAGGGGAGAGGAGTGGGAGGAGGGATAAATTAGGGGCATGGGATTAACAGATACAAACCACTTGATTTTTTAACCATTTCTGTTCTTGACATCTGTCTCGTAAAAGGGTTCCCAGGTTTAAAGCATGTGCTTCTCTCTAGATCTTGATTCGGTCATCACAAACGCCCCCTGTGTACAGTGACCGAGCACTTACTCTTAGCTCCCCTGCCTGCCTCCTTCCAATGTTTCATCATTTGCCCTAATCTTTGGTTCTGTTATTTACTTCTGTACCTTTAAACAGCGTCTTACCTCTCCACCTCTTGTTCTATCCACTTCTCACAGTATCTTGAAGCCCTCAGTGTAAGATGAACTGAGAGACCCCCTCCACACCCCTTTACTCTGCGTCTTCTGTCAGCTGGTCTTTAACTCTGGCCTTGTTCAGACAAATAACATTTGCATTCTTGAATGAAGACAAAATTGAAATTTCCCAGATTTTTCTACAGCAGATTCCAAAAGTGTCCTATGATCAAACATTAAAGGTGGTACATGGATATTTTACAGAAGTTTCATATTCACTTTAATATGCATTGGGAAATATATGTGGGTGTGTTTAAAGAGTCCTTCAGTCTGTGATTTCACAAATCTAATTGTTTAGGATGAAGCTAGAGTCAATTCCTAAATGTTAAAAGTGAGTCGAGGTGAAGAAAAATATTAAATGATGTCCAAAACCGGAGGCAGGCAGATATGGCAAAGACCATGAAGGTGGCTAAGAGACCGATTGGAAAACTGGTTTTGATTCTCAAAGTCAACAACTGGCAAGTGTAGCAATTGCTTTACTCTGACAGCGCTAACCCTCCACTGCTGAGCCCGACAGCCAGCTGCTGCGATGTTTCCTTCCGCAGGCTGGTGCCACAGAGCCCAGCGCTGGCATCGAGGACACTATCGTCAGGCCGTTCAAGATGGCCGTTCTCTTGCTCTCTGCACCTCCCCTGCTCGATCAGGCTCTGCTTCTCTCACATGACGATCCAATCCTCTTAATTATAGGGCTTAATTAGTCCCTGGTAACAGATGAGCCCACCTGGCGTCAATTCCCCTTATGAAGGGTCTCCTCCCCGCAGTAGTGAAGACTGCTGCCTGCCGCCTGCCTCCCCCAGCAGGGTGCTGCTCCAGGGCTGTCTGTTCCAGGCAGTAAGATCCCCTGTCCAATAAACCATCGATGTCTCTGTCACTGTCTTCGAGCTCTTTCTTGGTCTCGAGCCTGGCCGTCCACAAGGCCTGCAGGCCTGTGGGGCGCAGCCCGGCACACACATGGACTATCTTCTGATTAATTGTTAACAGTCATTCCGCGCTCGTTGTGCCATGATTTGTTCTGGGGAGTTGTTTTTCTTGGCGTTCCTAATACCCCTTCTTTCTTTCCTCATCACTAACCAAACAGCATATCTTCAGGTTGAATCATCATCTTAGTTATCCTGCCTGTTACCCGGAGTGCCCCTTTTTGCCTGGAAAAACCCAGGAACTGTTTCCAAAAGGACCTGTTGACTGTGCCGCAATGGTCGGTGTCCACAGCTTTTCCACATTTACACTCACAGGTCAGAAGTCATTCATTTGACCAACTTGTATTGAGCACCTACTGTCTGCCAGGCGCTGTTTCAGAGTAAGGAACAAAAGAGACAGATTCCCTGCCCTCCAGAAGCCTGCGTCCTAATGAACCAGTAGATGGTAACACACCCAGTGTCCTGGAATTAGATGGTGGTGACAGCGTGGAGAAAATAAACAAGAAAGAGGGTGGGGAGCGGTGGGTGGGATTGTGCTTTTAGCTGCAGTGTTTGGGGAAGGCCTTGCTGAGAAAGTGACACCTGAGCAAAGACTGAGGGAGTGAAGAGTTAGCCAGCCGGTATGGGGACAGTGTGTTTGAGGTCAAGGAAACAGTCCATACAAAGGCCGTGAGGCAGGAGGAAGAGCAAGGAGGCTAGTGTCCGGGAGGCAGGAGGGAGGTTTCGTGGGAGACGAGGTCAGAGAGATGGTGAGGCCAGATCACAGAGGGCCCTGGGGCCCAGTGTGAGGATTCCTGCTTACACTCAAACAGGGGAAGCCCTTAGACGGCTCTGGCCGAGAGCAGTGTGCTCTCAGACTTCAGTTATATACCAAGGCCATCAAGGCCTGAGCCCCTCGCAGAGGGTCCAAGACCCACTCTGCTCAGGGTGGCTCGCCAGGGCCCAGGACGGGGAAGATCGAGCTGTCTACATGTGACGGGGCCGGGGGCTCCACCCTCAGCACACGCTGTCCTCTGAGTCCCTCCAGCCTCCTCTCCTCCCATTTCCTCACTCTCCTCCTCCCCATGTGCCCTCATTTTCTCTCTCAACCCTCACTCCACCCCCTCTCCTTTCCTAAGCCCTGTCTTGCCTAAAACTGGCTCTGAGCACACATTTGCATTATCACGTTCTAAGTCAGCAATTTCGGGGAAACTTTGTTTCTGCCTCAGTGTGGACCAACAGAGAGACTATAAGCCGAGGAACGTCAGGACTTGCTAGAAGAGGCAAAGATTCTTCCCTAGGGCCTTTAGAGAGAGCATGGCCCTAATGACACCTTGATTTGAAACTTCTGGCCTCCAGAACTGTGAGAGCCACCTTTCTGTTTGAAGCCACTCAGTTTGTGGTACTTTGTTCCAGCAGGGAACTAAGACAGGGTATAAAGAGGGAAGCTTTCTGGGATTCAGAGAAAGCCCTCTGTTCTCCCTGCCCTGTATGGACTTCCCACATCTGTTCATGGATGCCTGCAAACCCACCATCCACACTTTTCTTCAGCTGAAGGAACAGATTGACGCTTGTATTTAGATGCCCCTGGTTGGTCTGGCTCCTAGGTCGTCTATCATGTCTGCTTCAGTTTAGGTGCTTCTGTCAACTATATAATGGCCCTCGCTGTTGAAAATGTCTCTTTCCTTCCCTGAGACCGGGGTTCCTTGAGGACAGGAGCCGCCAGTCCTCCTTGGGTCTCCAGCTTCCAGTGCAGGGCCTGGGGCAAGTGGACTAAGCAGGTGGAACCCCTTCCCGGGGCTGCATCCAGCTGATGGTGAGGCAAGGTTTCAGGGTGTGGGCAGTTGAGGTTAGCAGTCACTGCAGGATCTGGGTCCAGATTAGTGCTAAGAAACCCCTTGTGCTCCGATGCAGTGTTTTAATGACAATGAGGAGGTTTCCTGGGGGCCCAGAAGCCCTGAACACACTGGCCAGACTTCGCAGGAGAACCAGAGTGGATTTGCATCAAAAAGAACACTGACTTCATTGAAATTCTCCTCATCTTGAGTGGAACAAAACCACAAAGAAAAGGAAAGTTTTAATCATGAGCAACTTCACAGCTGAAGAGTGTTTTGAGCTTCTAAAAATAGAGAGGAAATGGGTCTCTTTGGGCCACTCCAGTCACCGCCCCCCACCCCCACCCCGGCCCCAGGCCCACCCCCCTGCCCAGTCAAGGCTAACCTCTCGTGCAGTGGGAGACAGCTCTCCTCTCTCCGGCGGATGCCCACAGTAGATGCCACGCAGTTCTGGGGCTGGACTCAGCGGCCCCTACCAGGACCCCAGGATGCCGGGCAGCAGAGCAGCCCCACAGGAGAGCCGGCTGGACACAAGCCTGGGGACCACCCGAGAAAACTTGGAAACCAGGTAAGTCAGAGGTCAGGTCTCTGCCCACTGAGCCTGGCGTTGGCCAAGTTCTGGACTTGACTCTGCTGTGTTGAACCTGGGTGAGCTGCTTCCGTCTCTAAGCCTCAGTTTCTTCATTGGGAATTGAAGGGAAGGGTCTGGCTGATCTCTAAATGGAATAAGTCCTGGACTGGGACGTGTGTAGTTTGGAGCTGCTATGTAGCGTCTCCTTCCCTGTGTGATCCAGAGGGGCTCAGCCGAAGAGTGAATCCCACCCCAGAGGCATGAGAAGGGGCCTGCAATTGGATGGAGGAAGAAGTTTTCAGTCAATAAGAATGTTTCCCTGTCTCTGCAAGGTGGCCTTTAGCATGTGAGTCAATGACAGACAGGGGAGGGGAGAGCCAGAGGGTCCGCTCCAGCTTTCTGTGTGACCTTGGCAGGTCCCTGCTCCTCTCTGGGCTGCAGCTTCCTTGTCTGCACGTTAGTGCGGTGTTTGAAGTTTCCCCGAAGCCCTTCCACTATATACATTCTATTAATCTGTGATTCAGACCAGTGGATTCAATTTGTCAGACGTTCATTCACCAGTGCCTACTCTGGTCCAGGCCCTGTCCTTCCAAAGAATGGGGGATCCTGAGGACAGGGGACCCAGTCCTGGCCCCAGGACACCCCCAGCCAAGAAGCGGGGAGAAGGAAGACACACGGAACTCCAGAGTCCAGATGCCTGTGATCTGTGCCCAGAAGGAGTACAGGCCAAGGGGAGGAAGGAGAGGCTTCTAACAGGGACATCTTGAGACTGGCCTTGCATAATCGGGAGGGCACTGACAGTTGGAGAGGAGAGGGAGGGCCTTGCAGGTGGAGGAAACAACATTGCAACGAAGGATGCGAAGGAAGACAGGGATTCAGGGAAGGGCAAGGTCTGAGTTGCTGGAGTGCAGAAGGGGAGAGGGACAAGGGATAAATGCCAGGGTGTGAGCCCTCTGTAGGGATGGGGAGAAATTGCCAGTGTTTGAGCTACAGAGTGAATGGCCATTGTTCTGATGGGGGCGGTGGGATGGGGCATGAGGAAGGGAGAGAGGGAGCAAATGGAATAAACGTTAATGTGCCTCACAGGTGGAGGCCTCTCCCAGGGCCGGGGTCTGGGCCCTGCCTTGGGGCCCTCCTCCTTCCAGATGGGGGGGGGCTCCTTACCCACAAGCCCTCCAGGAGCATGAGGCCCAGCCCCCGCCCTGGACGTGGGCCGCAGGCAGAGGCCGCATCCTCCCTCTCCCCAGGCTGGGGGCTCACAGAGGCCTAGGCCTGCTTTGCAGACTCCACGGAAGGGAGACAGTCAGACTGCGGCAGAGCTGGGAAGGACAAGTAGGTGAGGGTCCCTGTAGGGGAAGAGAGGGCTGAAAACCCAGAGTGCCTGCCCCTCTGCTTTCTTGCTGAGTGACTTTGGGTAAGTTGTTTGGCTTCTCTGAGCCTCAGTATCATCCTCTGTGCAAATGAAGACAAAACACCTGACCCCTGTTGTCCTTGCAGGAAAGTTGAACAAAGTGTGTCAGCTGGTGTGTATGAAATGCTTTCAAAGGCACAAGGGCCACCCCTCAGGCACCGTAAACCTCCCAGCAACGCCCGGGAGCTCTCTTAGCAGCAGGCTGGGGGACTCACGCCTTAGGTTTCTGTCCACCTCTGCTCTGGACCTACTCTGATTCTGGGCAAGACACACTCTCTGAGCCTCAGTTTCTCCATCTGTCAAATGGGGAAGATAATGCCTGCTCTGTCAGCCTTGCAGGGTAGCCGTGAAGAAAGAAATTTGAAATCTTGTTTAACATTGTTCTAAAGTCGGAGGCCTTTACGGCTGCTCTGACGGCTCTCTCTGCTTCTCAGCCCCTCCAGGCCAACCCCAGAAGCAAAGGCTCCATCTCAGGCTTGCTCATCTGTCCTGGCCTTGTAGCCACAGGCCAGCTGCTGCTCCCGGGGGAGGGTGGGCCTGCATTCCTCCAATAGCCTGAGAGAGGCCTTATCTTCCCCCCTCCCCTTTCCAGGGTCACAGATGGGGAGGCTGGAGGTGGCCACTGAGAGCCAGAGGAGGGTTTACACAGCAGCTTGACCCACCTGAATTCCTTTTTGTGCCACACCACTTGCAGGAGTTGGAGCCAAGTGATGTGGGCAGTGTCTGGAGGGAAGGAGCCAGCCCAGGAGAGGCTGGACCTGCTAGGCTGGAACTGGTCTGGCAACTTGTACCCTGTGTTCCTTGAGGCTGCAGCTGTAGACCTTACCATCCCTCGGGGGCACCCATCAAGTATGTCAAGAGCCCTGTTAAATGCTCTGTCCAGTGGGGATACCAGCCTTCCAGAGCCTGAAGAAGGCCAGGTTGGAGGAAGGGCTTCGAAGGAACCAGAGACAAGGACAGTTCATCCTGGGTCTGAAAGGTTGTGGATGCCCAGGTGACAGGAAGGGCACCCTGTGGACTGAAGGTGTCGCTGTGGAGGAGTCACAGGTGGCCTTCAGGGCAGTCAGATCGGGCCCAGCTAACTCCTTGGTCTGGATAGGCCAGTGTGGCCAGACTGGAAGCAGCCAGGCATGAGGGCCACCAGAGGCAGAGCCCTGGGAGGCGTGGAAGCAGCAGAAGCAGAAGGAGAGCCTAGTCTGGGGAGGTGAATCTGGCAGCAGTGAATACAGGCTGAAGTCAGCTGGGCTGGAGGCAGGAGGCCAGGAGATGGGAGCCTGTGGATGGAGTCTGGTCTAGGGAAGGATCGTGAGCCCTGAACTGACCATACTCCCAGAGCCCCCAGCTGCCTCTCCCAGCACTGCCTGCCCAGGCCTGGGTGCAGAGAGGAGGCTGTTTAGAACCATGGCACAGGAGGCTGCTGCAAGCCCAGTGAGGAAGGCTGTTCTCACTGATAAAGCTTTCCAAGCATGACAGAGAGTGAGCTCCCCATCTCTGGGGTGTGCAAGTCTAGGAGAAAGAAACAATCATAATGCAATGCTGTGGAAATAATACAGTCATCCTTCAGAATATGGACTATCCAGGGCTTTCTTTTTTTTTAACATTTTTTATTGAGTTATAGTCATTTTACAATGTTGTGTCAAATTCCAGTGTAGAGCACAATTTTTCAGTTATACATGAACATACATATATTCATTGTCACATTTTTTTTCACTGTGAGCTACCACAAGATCCTGTATATATTTCCCTATGCTATGCAGTATAATCTTGTTTATCTATTCTACATTTTGAAATCCCCATTTGTCCCTTCCCACTCCCCGCCCCCTTGGCAACCACAAGTTTGTATTCTATGTCTATGAGTCTTTTTCTGTTTTGTATTTATGTTTTTTTTTTCAGATTCCACATATGAGCAATCTCATATGGTGTTTTTCTTTTTCTGGCTTGCTACACTTAGAATGACATTCTCAAGTAATATCCATGTTGCTGCAAAAGGCATTATGTTGTCGGTTTTTACGGCTGAGTAGTAGTCCATTGTATAAATATACCACCTCTTCTTTATCCAGTCACCTGTTGATGGACATTTAGGCTGTTTCCATGTTTTGGCTATTGTAAGTAGTGCTGCTATGAACACTGGGGTGCAGGTGTCATTTTGAAGTAGGGTTCCTTCTGGATATATGCCCAGGAGTGGGATTCCTGGGTTATATGGTAAGTCTATTCCTAGTCTTTTGAGGAATCTCCATACGGTGGTCCACCATGGCTGCACCAAACTGCATTCCCACCAGCAGTGTAGGAGTGTTCCCTTTTCTCCACAGCCTCTCCAGCATTTGTCATTTGTGGACTTTTCAATGATGGCCATTCTGACTGGTGTGAGGTGATACCTCATTGTAGTTTTGATTTGCATTTCTCTGATAATTAGTGATATTGAGCATTTTTTCATGTGCCTGTTGATCATTTGTATGTCTTCCTTGGAGAATTGCTTTTTTAGGTCTTCTGCCCATTTTTGGTTGGGTTGTTTGTTTTTTTCTTATTAAGTCGTATGAGCTGCTTATATATTCTGGAGATCAAACCTTTGTCGGTTTCATTTGCAAAAATTTTCTCCCATTCTGTAGGTGGTTGTTTTGTTTTACTTATGGTTTCCTCTGCTGTGCAGAAGCTTGTAAGTTTAAATAGGTCCCATTTGTTTATTCTTGCTTTTATTTCTATTTCTCGGGTAGACTGCCCTAGGAGAGCATTTCTGAGATGTATGTCAGATAATGTTTTGCCTATATTTTCTTCTAGGAGGTTTATTGTATCTTGTCTTATGTTTAAGTCTTTGATCCATTTTGAGTTTATTTTTGTGTATGGTGTAAAGGAGTGTTCTAGCTTCATTGATTTACATGCTGCTGTCCAGTTTCCCCAGCACCATTTGCTGAAGAGACTGTCTTTATTCCATTGTATATTCTTGCCTCCTTTGTCGAAGATGAGTTGACCAAAAGTTTGTGGGTTCATTTCTGGGCTCTCTATTCTGTTCCATTGGTCCATATGTCAGTTTTTGTACCAACACCATGCTGTCTTGATTACTGTAGCTCTGTAGTATTGTCTGAAGTCTGGGAGAGTTATTCCTCCAGTGTCTTTCTTTTTCTTCAGTAATGCTGTGGCAATTCTAGGTCTTTAGTGGTTCCATATAAATTTTATTATGATTTGTTCTAGTTCTGTGAACTATGTCCTGGGTAATTGGATAGGGATTGCATTAAATCTGTAGATTGCCTTGGGCAGTGTGACCATTTTAACAATATTCATTCTTCCAATCTAGGAGCATGGGGTATCTTTCCATTTTTTTAAGTCTTCTTTAATTTCCTTCATCAGTGTTTTATAGTTTTCCATGTATAAGTCTTTCACCTCCTTGGTTAGATTTATTCCTAGGTATTTTATTACTTTGGGTGCTATTTTAAAGGGGATTGTTTCTTTACTTTCTTTTTCTGTTGATTCATCATTAGTATAAAGAAATGCAACTGATTTTTGAATGTTAATCTTGTATCCTGCTACTTTGCTGAATTCTTTGATTATTTCTAGCAGTTTTTGTGTGGACCATTTAGGGTTTTCTGTATGTAGTATCATGTTATCTGCATACAGTGACACTTTTACCTCTTCTTTTCCAATTTGGATCCCTTTTATTTCTTTCTCTTGCCTGGTTGCTGTGGCTAGGACTTCCAGGACTATGTTGAATAGGAGGGGTGATAGTGGGCATCCTTGTCTTGTCCCAGATTTTAGTGGGAAGCTTTTGAGTTTTTCACCATTGAGTACTATGCTGGCTGTAAGTTTGTTATATATAGCTTTTATTGTGTTGAGATATGTTCCCTCTATACCCACTGTGGTGAGAGTTTTTATCATAAATTGGTGTTGAATTTTATCAAAAGCTTTTTCTGCATCTATTGAGATGATCATGTGGTTTTTGTCCTTTCTCTTGTTGATGTGATATATTACATTGATTGATTTGTGTATGTTGAACCATCCTTGTGTCCCTGGGATGAACCCCACTTGATCATGATGTATAATCTTTTTTATGTGCTGTTGGATTCTATTTGCTAGTATTTTGGTAAGGATTTTTGCACCTATGTTCATCAGTGATATTGGTCTGTAATTCTCTTTTTTGGTAGTGTCTTTGTCTGGTTTTGGTATCAGGGTGATGGTGGCTTCATAGAATGACTTTGGGAGTATTCCCTCTTTTTCAGTCTTCTGGAAGAGTTTGAGAAGGACTGGTATGAGTTCTTCTTTGTATGTTTGGTAGAATTCCTTGTGAAGCCGTCTGGTCCTGAACTTTTATTTGTAGGGAGGTTTTTTATTGCTAATTCGATTTCATTTCTAGTGATCGGATTGTTCAAGTGTTCAGTTTCTTCTTGATTCATTCTTGGTGGACTGTATGTTTCCAGAAACTTTTCCATCTCATCTAGGTTATCCATTTTGGTTCCACATAGTTTTTCATAATATTCTCGTATGATATTCTGTATTTCTATGTTATTTGTTGTAATTTCTCCATTTTCCTTTCTTTTTTTGCTTATTTGTGCTCTCTTTTTTCTTCTTTGTGAGTTTGGCCAGAGGTTTGTCAATTTTATTTACTTTTTCAGAAAACCAGCTTTTGGTTTGATGATTTTTTTCTATGGTTTTTTTAAATCTCTATTTTATTTATTTCCTCCCTGATCTTTATAATTTCCTTCCTTCTGCTGACTTTTGGGGTTTTTTGCTCTTCTTTTTCTTATTCTTTTAGCTGGGGGGTTAGATTGTTTGAGATTGTTCTTCTTTTTTGAGGAAGGCCTGTATCGCTATAAACTTCCCTCTTAGCACTGCCTTTGTTGCGTCCCATAAATTTTGTGTGGTTGTGTTTTCATTTTCATTTGTCTCAAGGTATTTTTTAATTTCAACTTTGATTTCATCATTGACCCATTGGTTTTTTAATAGCATGTTGTTTAATCTCCATGCTTTCCTTTTTCTCTCCTTTGTTTCTCTGTAGTTGATTTCTAGTTTAACGGCATTGTGGTCAATAAAGATGCTTGAGATAATTTCTATCTTCTTAAAATTGTTGAGGCTTCTTTTGTGCCCAAGTACATGATCAGTCCTAGAAGATGTTCCATGTGCACCTGAAAAGAATGTATATCCTATTTTTGGGGTGTGTAATGCTCTGAAAATATCCACCAAATCTAATTTTTCTATTGTATCATTTAATTTCTCTGTTGCCTTATTTATTTTCTGTCTGGAAGATCTGTCTAGTGATGTTAATGTGGTGTTAAAATCTCCGACAATGATTGTATTCCCATCAACTTCCCCCTTTATCTCTGTTAGTAGTTGTTTTATGTACATAGGTGCTCCTATATTGGGTGCATATATATTAATGATTGTAATATCCTCATCTTGTATTACTCCTTTAGTCATTATAAAATGTCCTTCTTTATCTTTCTTTATGGCCCTAGTTTCAAAGTCTATTTTGTCTGAAAGCAGTACTGCTACACCTGAGTTTTTTGGCTTTTCTATTTGCATGGAATATCCTTTTCCATCCTTTCACTCTCAATCTATATGTGTCCTTCTCCCTAAGTGGGTCTCTTGTATGCAACATATTGAAGGTTCTTGCTTTATTATCCAGTCTGCCACTCTATGTCTTTTGACTGGAGCATTTAGTCCATTAACATTTACAGTAATCAATGATAGATGAGTGTTTATCATAAGTTTACCATTTTGAACTTATTTTTGCAGTTGACTTGGTATTTCCTCTTTGTTCCTTTCTTCTTCCTTTTGTGGGTTGGTAATTTTCCTTTGTATTATCTTGGATTTTATTTAGTTTTTGTGACTCATTTGTAAGTTTTGTCTTGTGGTTACCCTTTTTTGTAAGTCTATTAACCTATTACTATAACTGTTTGTACTAAACAGATAGTAATATAATCTCAAACCCATCCTACCAAGAACAGAATTTTTTTAAAAAAAAAAAAAAGAAGGAAAAAAATACTCTATATTTTCTTGCTTCCCTCTCCCACTCTTAATGATTTAGATGTCTTCTTTTACAATTTTGTGTCTATTCTATTTGTAATTCATGGTAGTTATCACCTTTCCAGTTATGAGTTTTTCATTTCTGTAGCATCCTGCTTCTTTTCTATGTAGAGTAGACCTTTCAATATTTCTTTTAGCATGGATTTAGTGTTGCTAAACTCTTTTAGTTTTTGCTTGTCTGTGAAATTCTTTATTTCTCTTTCTATTCTAAAGGATAGCCTTGCTGGATAAAGTATCCTAGGCTGCATCTTTTTCTCATTCAGGACTTTGAATATATCTTGCCACTCCCTTCTGGCCTGTAGTGTTTGTGAAGAGAAGTCAGCTGAGAGCCTTATGGAGGTTCCCTTGTAACTCACTCTGTTTTTCTCTTGCTGCCTTGAGGATCATTTCTTTATCCTTAACTCTGGCCATCTTGATTATGATATGTCTTGGTGTGGGTCTGCTTGGGTTCTTCCTGTTTGGGACCCTCTGAGCCTTCTGTACTTGGATATCTGATTCCTTCTTTAGGTTTGGGAAGTTTTCAGTCATGATTTCGTCAAATACCTTTTCAATCCCCTTTGTTCTTTCTTCCCCTTCTGGAACCCCTATTATGCATAGGTTGCCATGCTTTATATTATCCCATAGGTCCCTTATATTGTTTTCATTGTTTTTATTTGTTTTTCTTTCAGCTGTCCTGATTGGGGTGCTTTCTGTTGTCCTGTCTTCCAGGTCACTTATTCGTTCCTCTGCATTAGCTAGCCTGCTTTGTACAGCCTTTAGATCAGTTCTCATTTCAGCCAGTGAGTTTACCAATTCTACTTGGCTCTTCTTTATAGCTTCAATTTCATTTTTGACATATTTTATATCTCTAAACACTATCTCTTTTAGTTCCTTCAGCAATTTGATCACTCCTTTTTTGAAATCTTGATCTAGTAGAACATCAATGTCTATTTCATTGATTGTGCTTTCAGGGGATTTCTCTTGATCTTTTAATTGGGAGTGGTTCCTCTGCTTCTTCATATTGCTCACATCTCTCTGGCACTGTGGCTTAAGGAGTATCAGTTATCTATTGTGGTCCTTAAGGAGTTTATTTATTTATCTATCTAAAGCCTATGCAGGAATAAAACTTTAAAAAGAGAGAGAGAGAATTTTAAAAGAATGGAGGAAAAAGAGGTTTGAAAACAGTGTATAATCAATAATAGAAGAGCAAGTTGAAGCAGAATAGCAATTAGGTTGAGACATCTTTTAAAAACCTTTAAAAAAGGAGAAAAGATCAGAAAACAATATTTGAGACCTGTGTATTATCAATAACAGGATATCAAAACCAAGAGAAATAAAAATGAAATGAGGTGGATTTTTTAAAGTAATAAAAATAAAAATATTTTAAAAGAAAAATTTTAAAGGGATTAAAACTGGAGACGTACACAATTGTTTAAAAAGTAAATTTTTAAAAGGCAATAGAAAATAGAACAGATTTTAACAAAAGATAAAAGAGAGAATTTTTAAAAGGGAGAAAAAAGAGGTTTGAAAACAGTGCATAATCAATAATAGAAGAGCAAGTTGAAGCAGAATAGCAATTGATTTGAGATATCTTTTAAAAACCTTAATAAAAAGGAGAAAAAAATCCAAAAAAAAAATGTGAATAATCAATAACAGGAGATCAAAATCAAGAGAATTAAGATGAAATGAGGTGGATTTTTAAAAATAATAATAATAAAAAGATTTTAAAAGAAAAATTTTAAAGGGATTAAAAGTGTAAACATACACAACTGTTTAAAAGGTAAAGATTAAAAAAGTAATAGAAAATGAAACATATATAAAAAAGATTAAAAAAAAAAAAGGGATGTGTTCTCTTGGAGACTGCGTGCTCTTAATGGTTTTATCGAGAAGTCTTTCTGTCTTCACCCTGTTTCGTGAACTCAGCTTGCTGTTTCCAGAGGCCCTTCGTTGGCGCCCTCGTCTGTGCTGCTTTCAGTGTCTGTCGGCAAGAAGATTGCACCCCCTCCCAGCACTGGGTCAGGTGCTGCTCTCCTTCGCAGTGGGTGGCGAAGTCACTCCCCCTCCCAATGCCGCAGTCGGATGTTGCAGACTGGCCAGGTAGGCGGGCGGATCGCACCTGCTCCCAGCACCATGGTCAGGTGCTGCGTTCCTGCCAGGAAGGCGGGGGGCCACCTGCCCTCTCCCAGCGCCAGTCGCTCCGCTGCTCTATGCTGCTGCCCGCTCCGCCTCAGGTCCATAAGTGGGTTCAGGGAAGAGGGGGAGAGGGGGACGACATCGCCCTGCCCCTGCTCCGTGCCAAAACTCAGCTCCTTGTTTGTCTTGGTGGTGCGAGTTCTCTGAGGTGCCAGGGCAGAAAGATCCCACCTGCCTCGGGCTGTAAACAAGTCTCAGTCCTGCCTAGGAGGTTGCAGAGCCCTGGGGTGCGGATTCAGGTCTCGGCCCTGCCCGGGCCAGGGTGCTGCACACAGGAGGACATGGCGCCCCCGTCTCTCTTCTCACGAGAAGCGCCCAGTAATGGCTCCATGGGTCTGAGGAGACAAAGGTTACAGCGCCTCTCCCCCCAGGGCACACCATCAGTGTTGCTTTGCCTTTTTTTTTTTTTTTTTTGCTTTTTTCCCCCCGTAATTTATGGAGGACCCAGGTTGTTCTGCTCCATATCCCCTCTCAGCCACAGCGCGCAGCCCCCTGCAGTCCTCCTGCTCAGTGCAGCCGTCCCTGTCCTCCGCCCGGCTCGGGCCGCCTGTCCCAGCCCCAGCTGCCGGCTCGCATCCCAGACTGGGTGTCACAGGGACCCTTTGTGCCCGTTTAACTTGGTTCTGTCAGTCAAGGGGTGCTCGGGCAGATCTAAGCCTCGGAAGCTCCCCCTCCATCCCGCTGGCCTCTCCGTTGGAGAGGGGGAGGTTCAGCGAACGAGCGCCAGTCCTCCTTTGCTGCTCCCTCCCCGTGGGACTGGTCCTGCACTGTTTTGCTTTTTCTTTTTTCTTTTTGCCTTTTTTCCTACCAGATTTTTGGCATCTTTGTCTTTCGAAGAGGGCGATGTTCTGTCAGAGTTTGGCAGGTGGTCTGGTTGGCTGAGTAGGTCCGTGGATGTGAGTTTTGGTGTATTTGTGGGAGAGGGTGAGCTACGAACATCCTTCTACTCCGCCATCTTGCTTCCTTCCTCTATCCAGGGCTTTCTAATTCTTCCCCACTTCGTCCCCCCACTTCCCACTGATATGAAACATGGTTATTGTATTTTTTCCCCATATTTTGGTATCTTCATCATTTTTTCTGTTTTCATATGTATACATTCATCTATTCAAAGTTATTTATTACTGAATATGTCAGACACTGTGCTAAGCACTGGAGAATACCTAGAAAACAAGACAAGTCTCTAACTTAAGGAGTTTACATACTTGCAGCCAAGACAGACATTAACAAATAATTCTACATCTACAAATAAGTCTTACTTGTTAAATTACAATTGTGATAGGTGCTGTGAAGGAATTAAGGGGGAAAGGAGGGAATATGATCAATGCCACTGAATTATACACTTAAAGTTTGCCATTTTAACAATTATTATGTTATATATATTTTAATCATAATAAAAATACCTTTAAAATGTTGGTAATTTTAAAAAATACTATAGGCAGAGTGTAAC
Organism: Vicugna pacos; assembly: GCF_048564905.1. Lineage (NCBI taxonomy): Eukaryota > Metazoa > Chordata > Mammalia > Artiodactyla > Camelidae > Vicugna > Vicugna pacos. Next base: position 23,149,946 of record NC_133013.1, on the reverse strand, counting down.
AGAGGTCTGACTCAGTTTTAAGGGTTGGGGAAGGCTTCCTTGGGAAAGCAACATTTGTAGATAGATAGATAGATAGATAGATAGATAGATAGATAGATAGATAGATAGATAGATATTAAGCTAGATGTTCGCAAGATTGTTTTGGCTGGGTGGGGTTTTTCATATTTCCATACAAATTAAATAATTTTATGTTCTAGTTCTGTGAAAGATGCCATTGGTAACTTGATAGGGGTTTCCTTGAATCTGTAGATTGCCTTGGGTAGTACGGTCGTTTTAAGAATATTGATTCCTCCAATCCTAGGAAATGTTTTATCTTTCCATCTGTTTTTGTCATCTTCAGTTTCTTTCATCAGCGTCTTATAGTTTTCATAGTGTAGGTCTTTTGCCTCCTTAGGTATGTTTATTCCTGGGTACTTTACTCTTTTTGATGTGATAGTGAATGGGATTGTTCCCTTAGTTACTCTTTCCGATATTTTGTTGTTAGTGTATAGAAAAGCAACAAATGTCTGTATATTAATTTTTTTATCCTGCAACTTTACCAAATTCATTGATGAGCTCTATTAACTTTCTGGGAGTATCTTTAGGATTTTCTATGTATAGTATCACGTCATCTGTAAACAGTGACAGATTTATTTCTTTTCTAGTTTGGATCCGTTTTATTATTTTTTTTTTTGTCTGATTTCTCTGGCTAGGAGTTCTAAAACTAGGTTGAATAAAAGTGGTGAGAGTGGGCATCCTTGTCTTGTTCCTGATGTTAGAGTAAATGCTTTCAGCTTTTCACCATTGAGTGTGATGTTAGCTGTGGCTTTGTCGTATATGGCCTTTATTATGTTGAGGTATGTTCCCTCTATGCCCACTTTCTGGAGAATTTTTATCATAAATGAATGCTGAACTTTATCAAAAGCTTTTCCTGCATCTATTTTATTTGTTTTTTTTAAATTGAAATATAGTCAGTTTATAATCTTGTGTCAATTTCTGGTGTACAGCACAATACTTCAGTCATACATGAATATACATACATTCATTTTCATATTCTTTTTCACCATAAGCTACTGCAAGATACCAAATATCGTTCCCTGTGCTTAACTTGTTTATCTATTTTATATATACCAGTCAGTATTCTGTGTCTATTGAGATGATCATATGGTTTTTATTCTTCAGTTTGCTAAAGTGGTGTATCACACTGATTGATTTGAAGATATTGAAAAATACTTCCATCCCTGAGGTAAATCCCACTTGATTATGGTGTCTGATCCTTTTAATGTATTGTTGGAGTCAGCTTGCTAGTATTTTGTTGAGGGTTTATGCATCTTTTTTCATAAGTCATATGGGCCTGTAATGTTCTCTCTCTCTTTTTTTTTTTTTTTTGGTGATATCTTTGTTTTTGGTATCAGGATGATGGTGGCCTCAATTAATGAGTTTGAAAGTGTTCCTTCCTCTGTAATTTTTTGGAATAGTTTGAGAAGGATAGGTGTTAACTCTTCTCTAAATGTTTAGTAGAATTCCCCTGTGAAGCCATCTGGTCCTGGACTTTTGTTTGTTGGGAGTTTTTAAATTACTGATTCAGTTTCGATACTGGTAATTGATCTGTTTATGTTTTCTGTTTCTTCATGGTTCGGTCTTGGGAAATTGTAGCTTTCTAAGAATTTGTCCAATTCTTCTAGGTTGTCCATTTTATTGATATATAGCCTCTTATGATCCATTGTATTTCTGTGGTGTCAGTTGTAACTTCTCCTTTTTCATTTCTGATTTTATTGATTTGAGCCCTCTCCCTTTTTTCTTGATGAGTCTGGCTAAAAGTTTATCACTTTCTTTTAGCTTTTCAAAGAATCAGTTTTTAGTTTCATTCATTTTTTCTTTTTTGGTCTTTATTTCACTTATATCTGCTCTGATCTTTATGATTTCTTTCCTTCTACTAACTTCGGGTTTTATTCTTTCTCGAGTTGCTTTAGAAGTAGGTTGCTTGATATTTTTCTTGCTCCCTGTGGTACGCTTGTATTGCTATAAAATTCTGTCTTAGAACTGCTTTTGCTGCGTCCCATAGGTTTTGGGTTGTCATGTTTTTGTTTTGATTTGTCTCTAGGTATTTTTTTTTATTTCCTCTTTGATTTCTTCAGTGATCCATTGATTGTTTAGTAGCATGTTAGACTCCACGTGTTTGTGGCTTTTGCAGTTTTTTTCTTTTTGATTTCTAATCTCATAGTGTTGTGGTTGGAAAAGATGCTTGATATGATTTTGATTTTCTTAAATTTACTGAGGCTTGCTTTGTGAACCAGCATGTGATATATCCTGAAGAATGTTCCATGTGTATCTGAAAAGAATGTGTATTCTGCTGCTTTTGGACAGAACGCTCTATAGGTATCAATTGAACCCATCTGGTCTAAGGAGTCACTTGAGGCCTGTTTCCTTATTGATTTCCTGTCTGGATGATCTGCCCATTGATGTAAGAGGGGTGTTAAAATCCCCCACTATTACTGTGCTACTGTCCATTTCTCCCTTTATTATGTTAACATTTGCCTTACATGTTGAGGTGCTCCTATGTTGGGTACATAAATATTTACAATTGTTATATCTTCTTCTTGGTTTGATCCTTTGAGCATTATGTAATGTCCTTCTTTGTCTCTTGTAGCAGTCTTTACTTTAAAGCCTATTTTATCCAGTTTTTAAATATGTAGCTTTATTAAGATATAAATCATATAATTTACTCGAAAGTATAAAATCCAGTAGTCTTTAGTATATTCCTAGAGTTGTTTAGCCATCACCATAGTCAATTGTAGAATATTTTCACCACCCGAAAAGAAGCCCTAGACCCATTAATAGGGACTTTCCATTTCTTCTCAAGCCCCCAGCCCTAGGCAGCCACTAATCTACTTTTTGTCTCTACAGATTTGCTTCTTCTGGACATTTTGCTTAAATGAACTGATACCTAGTGTGAATGACTTCTTCCACTTAGCATAATGTTTTCATGATTCATCCATGTTGTCTCATGTATCAGTACTTCATTCTTTTTATGGCCAAATAATATTCCAGGGTATGAACATCCTACATTTTGTCTATCCTTTCATCAGTTGATGGACATTTGAATTTTTATTTTCTGCTATTATGAATAATGCTGTGATGAACATTTGTGTACAAGTTTTTGTATGGACATACATTTTCAGTTCTTTGGTGTATAAACCTAGAAAAGGAGTTGTTCAGTCATATAATAACTCTATGCATAACCTTTTGAGGAGCTGCCAGAGTGTTTTCCAAAGCAGCTGCTTTACCACCAGCAGTGTACAAGACTTCCAGTTTCTCCACATCCTCACCAATGCTGTTAGTATCCATTTTTTTTCTTTACAGCCATTCTAGCAGGTATGAAGTATTATGTTCACGGTTGCCTCTCATGTGTACAGGCCACGTACGGGCCTCTCTCTTTCACCCTCCTCTTTCAATTGTGGGCTTCTCCAGTGCAGGGACCACATCTGGGAGCCAATATCCACATGCTGCAGGGTATGGTGCCTCTTTTGGTGGAAGTCTAACCCCCAGCTTTGCCCCCACCCCTCCACCATGAAATTCCTCTGGCTAAGAGAACTGATCCAGAGCCTGAGGAATGAGCAGTGTTCTTCCTTCCTCTCATCCCCTTAGAAGAAATATGGAAAATCACCGATCATCAGAGCTAGGACTTGGAGACCATCCCTTTCACCCCTTCATTTGACGGTTGGAATAACTGAAGCACTAACAGAAGTGTACCAAACATTAGATTTGTGGCAAGCGATGGGAGACGGTAATTCTTTTTTTTTTTTTTTTTTTTTTTTAGTGAATGTAGATTTATTCAGAGAGATACATTGAAAGGCAAGAGAAAGGCCACAATGTGTGTGGGTTGGGTACTCAGATTAAAAGTAGGTACACATTCCGCAGACAGAATGCGGGCTGTCTCTGAAGAGGGAGAGAGAGAGGGGCGGCCAGAGATGGTAATTCTTTAGGAGTCTTTGCTTTGTGTTGGATTTAGGCCAACACCAAGCTTCATACTGCCCTCCCAGTGATGATTCAGAAGACCAGTTGACACTTACCTGTGTCTGTCATCAATACAACATAAGAAAATGAGTTATTTATGATTTAATACGTGTACCTTGCTTATACACAAAATGTTTCAAAACATTAGTTGGAGGAAGGGTGTAATAAAAGGATCTCATAGTGAATGATTGGAAGCAGGAGTTTAGAGGACCATGGGGTGCTCATCCTTCTACACCTCCCCCCCTTGCCGCTGCCCCACCCCACTCCAATCGCCCAGTAGGCCTGAGACTATTGAGAGTAGCCTGTTGGTTAAGAGCATCAACATTGAAACCCACCTGCCCAAATCTGTATCCTACTCTGCTCACTAAAGGACCTTGGGCAAGTTATATAACCTATTTCCTCATATGGAAAGTGTGGGTAGTGGTAGGAATTACCTCATTGGGCTATTGTGAGGATTGAGTGTGTTCATCTGTGTGTGACACGCATAGAACATTGCCCGGCACACACTAAGCGCTGTGTTTGTGTTGGCTACTAGCTATTGCTATTATTATTCTTGTCTCTTTGCCCCCAGCCCCCTCAGGCCTGGGAGCCTGGCAACACCCAACCTCGTAGCCTTGTCCCCACCTGATGCAGGAGGAGTCCAGCACAGGCACCTAGATCACCATCACAGACAGAAAATTTGAAGGCCCTCTGCGACGTATCTGAGGAAACTGAGTCCCAGAGAGGAGCAGGGACTTGCCTAAGGTTACCCAATCAGGGCAGAACCTAGGCTAGAATCTAGATGTCCCAGGGCTCTGGGGTATGGCTTGGGCATGACAAGACTCCTTCCAGGAGAAGCTTTGTAGGGGAGCTTTGTGACCAACGATGTGTTCATTTCCACACCAACAGTGCAAATGTGTTGACAGTGTTAAACACCCTGGCTGCTGCCAATTGGTTAAAGGTGATCTGGCTGGCTGGGCAGCTTCACCCACCATGGTGGGAGCCAAGGTGAAGCCTTTGGGGCTGAGGCCTCTCAGCAAACACTATCCTGTTGGGGCCTCACAGTCAAGGGCCCCAGGGTGCCTGCTGTTGACTGAAATAAACGCGCAGCCTAAAATTTAAGAGGTGCAGGGAAAAAGGATGTGGGGCATGAGAAAGGCTGTGCCCCAGGCTTCAGTTGAACCTCTGGGACATGCCCTGCCAAGTGTGGGTCCTTGGTTTTGTGGAGGAAAGAATTCAAGAGTGAGCCACGGTTGAGTAAAGGTAGATTTATTCAGAGAGATACATTGAAAGGCAAGAGAAAGGCCACAAAGTGTGGGGTTGGGCACTCAGATTAAAAGTAGGTACACAGTTTGTTGCCAGTTTTTATGGGCTTGGTAGATTCATATGCTAGTTAAGTGGAAGGACCAGCCTAACTAGCCTGGAGAAGGGGCTGGGATTCCCAGGAAGTTGGCCGCTTCCCACTCTTTGACCTTTTGTGTCTAGCCTTGGGACCGCCATGGTGCCTGTGGGCCTGTTATTCACCATGCTAATATATTACAGTGGGCGTATAATGAAGCTCAAGTTCTGCTAGAAGTCAAATCTCCCACCATCTTGAGCCTCAAGGCCTCCTGGGGGTTGAATCCTCCACCATTTTTATATTAATTGCTGTAGCATTCCTTGAATGGCTGTGCCCTGTCCCCTTCCTGTCTCAATCTGGCATGCGTTCCTGCTAGACCTTGAAGTGAGGATATTTCTACCGCCACCCATGACCCACATCAACCCCTGGTGCCAACTCCAGTCATTGACCTCACTGCTCTGTCCTCACCCGGAAAGCAGGAGGAGAAGAGGAACAACGCTTATCCTCTTCAGGACAGGGGAAGCCTCTGCATTCCTTTCTGGGATTCACTGGTGTGGGTGGTTAATACAGCATGAGCTTCCAAAGCCCCCTGGGAGCCCTGAAACTGCGACAGAGCATCTGGGTGCATTGATCAGGGGTGAGGTTCTCCAAGGGGCTCAAAACCCAGGGGTAGCTCAAGGCCAGCACCCCAGAGCTGGATTGTCAGGGTGCCCTGAGGTGGCAGTGGACAAGAATTGCTGGGGAAGGAAGCCTTTAAGAAGCTGGAAATTTGGAAGAGCAGAGTTCTCGTGAGGTTGGTGTGCTGGTATTGACACTCCTGCTTAGTGTAGCAATCAGAGGGTTGTCTGCCATGTGGGTGGAGGGCCTTGGAACCATCCCTGCCCCATCCCGCCACTGTGCTCTGCCCCATCCCGCCACTGTGCCCTGCCCCTTGGCCTTCAAATCAGGACTTAAATTTCCCCCTAATGCCCAGTGGGGCTGCCTCCATTTTTTTCACCTCATCCAAGCCTCACTCACCCCAGAGGCAGTTACAAGTGATAACTCAGGTGGGGAGGGGACCCTAGGGTGAGGGGATGGGAAGGCACAGTAGCACAGTGGTTGGGAGTGGTGTTTCCAGAGAGCAGGGCCCAGGTTTTAGAGGATGCAGGTGAATCTCTGGAATGAGGAAGAAGTAGAAGGGTTATTAGAGGACAAAAGGCCAACGCACAGGGATAGTTACCATGGATGAGGGCTTTCCAGAGGCAACAGGAGATGGAGCAGTGGGCTGAGTTTTACGGTGCAAATAATGGTTAGATCTAGCTTACGTGGTGTCCTGGTTGCAGAGCAAGTCGTGGAAGCCTGGGTTTCAAATGCCGTCTCTGCCCCTGGCTGGCCTTGTGACACTGAGCTCTTCTAAAGGTCCTCTGGGCATCTGTCACCACACCTGCAAAATAGGACTATTACTAAAACCCACAGTAGGCTGTTGGCGGAGAGTCAAGGCACATAAATGCTTGGCAGTGTGTGCGTTTAGTAAAGAAAAGTGAAAAAAAAAAAGGCCACAAAAACCAGTCAAGCTTCCTGCCCAGCTCCTCAGGCCAAGGGCTGTCTTCAGGTGGAAGCCCAGGTGACAGAAATAGTGTCTTCCTGCAGCTGTGACAAGGATGACAGCTAACACACACTCTCCTACCTGCTTTGGCAGCTCCTGCCTCTCTTTATGTAAGTTTCGCAGGTTGGCAGCTGGGCCCTGTGCCAGCTAGGTCAAAGGTATCTGAAGCCACACCTCACCCACAGCCCTAGGGCAGGCTGGGGCGGGTCCTCACTCATGCCCGGCCCCACCCCACTGCCTCATCACCTGGAACCAGGGGACCAGCAGCACTGGCTCCCACACTCACAACACCTGAGCTGAAGGAGCTCAGGGGATGCTGAGTCCTGTGCCTGCCAGGCCCAAGAAGGAAGGTGAGCGCCCTGTGGCAGCCGGACCTCCCAGGCACACCCTCCACTGTAAGTCCTTGGTGGGGGTCTCTGGGCTGGGAGTCAGGAACCTCGAGAGAGATGCCAGGGGCCTGATCTTTGAGGTGAGCAGTAAAGGGTGGGGGTCGGCCATGCAGGGGAGTGGGAAGACCAGTGAGCGAGCAGCGCTGTAGACCAGTTCACTGCTGTTAAGAGCCCCGGGCTGCACAGAGGGACCAGCCCATGCAGCCAGGACCGTGGGGTGTGGAGGAGGCACTGCTCTTCTCCCTGCTTGGAGGTTTCGGATATGGGGATGTATTGGGGCAATTCCTTCCACTGAAAATGACCTACAGTGTGTAGAAGGGTTCTCCCTTTCCCCCAGGGCAGAGAGAGGGGAGAACCAGAACAAGTAACAGGGAGGGTTACCAGTAAAGATCAGGAGTCTTTGCAAAGGAGGCGGCCCAGGAATCTGACTTATCTGCTCATCCTGATAATCCATTGGCCCTGGAGACTAGAGAGCCCGGAGCCCACAGGCAGCCACCTCTTGCGAGGCCATGTTGTTCTGGATGCAAACAGAGCGTGTGGGCTTAGGAGGCAGTAAATTACAGGTACCCAGGCCGGGAGCTGTGAGTCAAGCCCAGGAAGGATGGAAGCTGCCCTCACACCCAGCCAGGTGTGACTCACGCTGTGTCTCTGTTGCAGGGCAGATTGGTGGCACTGGGCCTCTCTCAGGTGGATGCCACTCCACCAGGGGACATTGGGACACGCTGTCTGAGGTTCTCATTCTCTCCCGGGTGAGCTCGTGGGGTGTGGCTGCCCCTCAGGGACCATGCTGGAGTTGCTTCTGCTCAGGTCTGCCGGCTCCATCCTGAGGACCATGTAAGGAACCAGGATCCCACACTCCTCCCGCCTCCTGGCCCCCACGCTGCCTCACAGGGAGAGTTCCTGGGCTTGGCAGGGCACCTGGACCCCCACACTTGGGACTGGGACTTATCACCCTGCTTAGTCACCCTCCTAATCTCATCAGAGAATTTTCTTCTGCTTATTCTCCAAAAGCTCCACGAGAGTCCACCAGTAACAGTGATGAGAGCGGGCTATGTACTAAGCACTTATATGTATCATCTTATCCTCATAACATCCGTAGGATTTAGGCAGAAAACTGAGGCTCAGAGAGGTACAGTGGCTTGTCCATGGTAACACAGCTAGTAAAGTAAGTTGAACCAGACAGGCCAACTCTGGTGAATCTTGGTATGCTACTGTTTCAGGGAGGCGTTTATTTTTATTGAAGTCTAGTTGTTTTACAAAGAAAATATTTATTGAGCACCTACTGCATTCAGTGGCCTGGCTGCTGAGGGCTGAATGGGAAGAAAGTTCAACAGAAATAAATAGGAGTTTTACCCCCATCCACGAGGGGTTCACATGAAAAACAAAGTCTCCCCCTTAACTTATGCATCACACACGGTGACAACTTGAGAAGAATTAGATCCAGTCAACATTTACTGAGCTCCAGCTGTCTGCTAGCCAGTACTCAGGGCCAGAGGACAGAGTTGAATCAGGTGTGACCCCTGCTTTCAAGAAATCTTCCCAGGCTACCATCAAAGCCCAAACCTGAGTGTCTGAGGGCCACAAAGGGTGAGAGGGTGTTTGGGGATAATCCAGAAGGACTTCCTGAAGGAGGAGCTGAAGGAGGCTTTTGGCAGGCTCTGTCTTCCAAAGGCTCCCATCAGCTCCTCTGGCAAGATGAGAAGTGGAAGGAGAGACAGTTAAGAGAAAGGGAGTGTGCAGGCTCTCCCAGACTCCTCTGCCTGCACCCTACACACCTCACAATATATTCACTCATACATGCCCTTCAGGTGTCTCCTTGCTCCCCATGCTGCTGGCCAGGTGCTGAAGAAGTTTGTTGTTTATAGCGCGCGCGCGTGTGTGTGTGTGTATGAGCTGGGGGTGAGAGCAGACACTGTCCTCATCAAGGGATCCTTTCCAATCTTCCTCCTTGGAGTTGAGGAAAGCAGACAGAGGCAAGTCAGCCTCCGAGGGCCAGTCTCCCAGCATTACTGTCATTCTGCTGCTTAGGAACTTCTGCCTTGGGCTCTGAGCCAGCTTCCGGACTGCTGGTTCCAGGAGGAGGCTAAGATTCCAGAATGACGGGAATACTGTTTTAATCACTTTGGACAGGCTAACTGTGTTCACGACAGGAGTTGCACCTCACCTGCTGAGGTCATTTACCGACCCTTTGTGCCTTCTGGAAAAGCAGCAAGAATCAGAAGGGGCCCAAAGTGCTTTTGAGGAGTCAGAACAGAAGGGATTGCTCCCCCAGATCTCGGGTACTTTTCTTTGAGGAAATCGTTATAAATTCCACCTTGGAAGCCATCTCCTCTGATTTTTATCGACAATTCTAACACGCTTGGTTGTCTAGCTTGATTATCTTATTTCTTAACCCGCTGCCAAAAAATCCTGTGAAGTAGGAGGGAGATGAGTTGCTGGAGGCCAGCACAGCAGCAAGAAGGGACGCTAGTAACGCAGGTGAGAATTGAAAGCTAAAAACAACCACTACCAGGGGCAATGATGTATGAGGCAGTGGCCACAGTGGGACGGGACAAGCGGCCCTCGGCATGATGCACGTTGGCTCCCTTTTGTGTTACAAGCCTGGCCAGTAGAGTCTGTTACTAGTGTGACCCTGAGTGAGTAGGAAAAAGTTATAGGGAGGTCCAGCGAATTCTGTTTCAGATGATGGGCAAGGGGGCCATCCCCCTAAAAGGACTAAATCTTGAAAGTTCTAGCAAGGGAAAGAGCACACTTCACTCTTTTGGAAAATTAGGTTATGGCATTCTCTTAATCAGGCATCCAATATTTGGCAGGCACAGGGCATAGAAGGTTGGATAAGACCCTCTGTGGGCCATCTACAAGGGTCAGGAATCCATCCTCTCGCTGAAGGAGAGAAAGGACAGAACAGGGGAGTGGACACACCCAATGTCCCAGCCACAAGACACTTGCTACTGCAGTGGGTGCCAGATGCTTGGGAAAACGCCCCCACGGGGAATTGCTTCCAACAGCTTCTCCTCCCCATAAACAGAAGGTTCTGATCACGATGAGCACGCTTGGCCCTTGGCTTCCTGAGTCATCTTTTCATTTAGTCTTTGTTTAGCCATTTTAAAGCCAGAACCAGTTTATGCCAATTTTATTAGGTGGCAGAAATGTGGCCCCTACCTTATGATGGTGAGGATTTAAAAACAGGCTTGTTTGTGAGGAAGCAGTGAAGATGGTGGGAGTGTACAACCAAGGATGACCTCAGCTAATTCGGGGGGTGCTGCCCAGCTGGTGATCTCAAAGGCTGATCAGCTGTAAGTCCTGGGTTGAACCTGCGGGCCACCCCGTCTTTTGAGGACGGGGCCAAGACAGAGCATGGATGTTACGTTACACCAAGTTCACAGTCCTCCCCCGGATGCTCACCGCGTGGGACCCTCAGCCTAGTTGTGTGCGTGTCCTCTCGTTTGCCCTATAATTGTCTGAGCCCAGAGTTCAGGGGCCATTAGTAACATGGCAGTCTTCTTTGTCCCAAAGTGGAGGCAGCTTTTACTCAATGACTCAAGAGAGCAGTGGCAATAACCAATGATCCAAAGTTAGCAGGACAAGTTCCACAGTGTTTGGAACCCTGTGTTTCCCTCTGCCTAGCACAGCAGGCCTCACCCCAGAAGCATGCTTTGTCATTTTTCTGTCCTTCTGTTAGCTTCCCCAGAGCAGGTCACCATAGCAACAGAGGGGTTTGCTCCAGCCCTGTGGCCAGGCCTTGTTCACAAAGTTCCCAAGAAGGGGACCAGCCAGCACCCCACTCATCCCTCTTTTCCCCCTCTCCCTCCCTTCATAACCTCCTGATCTTTTTTGCTTTAAAACCTATCCCAGTTTCTTAAACAGATTGCCGCCAGGTGGGCCTGGGTGTGTTCGCAAACTTAGTTTGAACCTGCGGTACCAGCGAGGAACAAGGCAGAATGTGAAAAGCAGGTAACTGAGCCAGCTGCCTAGGAATTGGGCAGGGATGGGACCAGCCCCACCCTGACAGACAGGCGGGACTCCCTGGAGCCAGGGTCCTGCCCTCAGGGCTGCCATGGCCAACTGCGCAGGCTGAACAATGTACAACTCCAGTAGGCTCTGTTTATAGAGCCTATGACTGAAATGTGTCCCTGGAGTTGAGTAAGGCTGCTTGGTCCTGACGTGCATACTGCACTCCATCTGCTCATCCACCCGGGTAGTTGAGGTCTGGCCAGTTGAGTCCTGAGGAGGAATCATGCCGAGGAGCAGTGAGGCTGAGTTGATAATGGAGGCCTAATAACCCCTTGGACTGGGTTGGCCAGAGGAGGAGATTCATTGTCCAGGGCCACCGCACCTAGGAGACAAGGGGGTCTGGGCCAGGGGTGCAAGAAGATGACATGAGTCCTGGGTCTCCCTGGTCCCATGCCTGTTCTCTCCACGGGGGAATGGATACAGGACACACTCACAGGTACCACTGAAGAGGAGAGGTCCTCACTTGGGGACTGCCTAGGACCCTTAAGAGCCGTAGGAATGACCTCCACTCTGAGTTTCTAAGCACAGCCATTCTCAGTACCTAAGGGCTGGTAGGTGTGGGGGGTGGGGGGGTGGGGGCACTTGCCAACCCTAAGAGCCTGCATGCTGCTGGAGTGGTGCTCAGAATCCTCCCATGCCAGACCCCAAGCCTTTCCTTGTCCAGAGGAGGACACTGAGCCCAGAGAGAGGCATGCACTTGCCCAGAGTCACACAGCAAATTACAGCAGAGCAGGACTTGATTTTTCTTTCTACTGAGCCTTTAGAACCTGCAAGGAGAGGCTAGGGTAGCGGTGAGTTTAGCTCCTGCAACTACTGAGGTCTTCCCCCTGGGTATCCCACACCCTGCCCTGAGAGGGAGGCAGAGATGTCAGGGTCACCCCCAGCATTCCTGGCCAGCATGGGGAGCCCAGGTCAGTCTACCATGTTCTGACAATTGTTTCCCCCCTCCACTGCCAGCTTCCTGACTGATGGGCAGGCACGCTCCAAAGAGACCTTAAGCCATGCTCACAAGCTCTCGTCCCCAGAGAAGGCGAAGGATGCCCAGCTGGATTCTCCAGGTGAGCCAGCCAAAGACTGCCAGGCAGGATGGGGTGGGGCAGGGCTTGAACTGAGCACTGAGCTGTGCTGGGTGTGCTTGAGGCAGTTGAGGGGACACTGCAAGTCCAGGCTGACACAAGCCCGGGACACACAGAACAGAACTTTGGGACGGGGAGGGTAGAAATCTCCATGTGCCCAGGGACACCACCACACCTCTTCTCTCATTGCTGCTATCAAGCCAAGGGTGATGGAAGGTAGTGAGAGGAAGATTTCTTCTTCAGGAAGTTTGCAAAGGAAAGAGGTCAAAGATAGGGAGACCTTGGGGCCTCATCCAGGGCAAGGCTGTGGGTACGAGGGATTCTGCCCAGGGTTGCTAAGAGACAGGAGGCCTATATAAGCACGGCCTTGGAGTTTACAAGCGGGTTAACTGGGCTAGGAGGCAGGCAGAGTTCATTTTGAAGGTTTAGGAGGTCACATGCTCTTTTAATGATATTCAGCCCCAGATAATTGCACTTTAAGGGAAGCAGTTATTTACCCTGAAGAGTCATCAGAACAATAATAACATAGTTGTGGTTCCTTATCATTGGCTGTACAACAATACTGTAGCAACGACTGAAGTTAAAAAAAAAAAAAAGTGGAAGCCATAGGTGCCCGGCACAGAGGGTCGCTGCCTCCCGTGTTCTGTGCTGTTCTTGGGAAGGTACATTGTTGCCATCTGGTCGCTGATCTGCGTCACCTCTCAGGGATGAAGAGCTTCCTCTGAGGTGCTGGTTGTCCTGGTTGTGAAGTTTCCCAGCTGCAGCTCCTCAGAGAAGCCAGGCGGTGACGTTGAAACCACCCCCCAACTCCCTCGGGTGTGTGGGTGGGGGCTGGTGGCGGAGATGGCACGCTGACAGTGGGTGGTAGTGTTTGAGCTGGTTGTATGTTCTTTGATTTGGGTGTGCCTCCTCATGTCCTCCTCGTAACTAGACAGGGATTACGGATTTGGGGAGTGGGTGGCAGCGTTTGAAGTGGGACCAGCCTGGGAGGCCAGTTCCAAGGGTCCCTGGTGGGACAGAAATGAGGGCGGACGTGGGGACAGGAGGAAGGAGGAGATGCTGGGGCCTTTGTCCTGAGGCCCCTTCCTTCAGAGTTTCTTCTGACTTGGTTTCCTGGTCGGCAGACAGGCCTGGCGTGAGGGCAGGAGCAGACTCAGGACCTCTGTAGTCCGTCACAAGCATGCCCTGAGCGGCAGGAGGCAGGGCAAAGGTCACCACGCCCATTGTCCAAGAGGAAGCTGAGGCATAAAGAGGCGTAACTAGGGGAGACACCCGACCGGGGCTCTGGGTGCCCTGCTTCCCAGGCTGCCTGGCTCGTTGGAGACCGAATGCCCGTCCCCTCACCCCGTGGGGTGGGGCTCACCGTTGCTGCCAGACAAGCTGCCCCTCTCCCGGGCTGGGTAACTCGGGGTGGCCTTGGCAGGGATCGGGCCTGAGGTGCTGGGGTGCACTTTCCTAGAGTGGACTCTGCCTCTCTGCCCCTGCTCGGAGATAAAGGGATCTGGACCAAGGAGAGGATCTACTGGTTTCTAAGGAGAAGGGTTAGAAAGGCACCAAGCCAGCCGGGAAGGGGGCCAGCTGGGCCCAGGCAGCCTCTCACTCGCTTCCCTGGGAGCAGGGCGCCTCGCAGGTGTGCTGTGTTGCCGTGACACCTCTGGCGGGTCCCACCCACTTGCTCAGGCTCGCCTTCCTCAGACTGGCTAGTTCCTTCTCCGCAGTGCTCAAAGAGCAGCTGTCAGCACCCAGACGTTGTGCACAGCGAGGACCTGGAGGTCACCAGTCCCAGCTGTGGGTGGTGGCATTGGTGTTCTATGACTCAGGGGCAGGAAGGGAGCCAGTGTGGGCAAGTTCGGTGTCCTCTGGGGCAGTCGGTGTCCAGAGTGTTCCTGAGGAGGAACAATTAGTCTCCAGCCCTGTGGGCCTCACTGCTTAACCTGAATAGGCATCTGGCAGCCCTGCGGCAGTGCAGCACAGAGAGTAGGCAGGTTTCAAACATGCGGGTAGGGAATCCCATGGAGGGTCCCATCAGAGAAGGCTGGCGGCCATGGGCCAGGCCAGGGACAGGGGATAAGGGGGGGGGGGGGACACTGGCTTTAATGGAGGGGTGGGGAATGGTAAGCAAACGTAGGGAGGCAGCAAGGCCCTTCTGGTTTACCAGGACTTCAGGAAGCTGGTGGGGACAGCCAGGCTGGGGCTGGGGCTTCACCTGGACTCTCCAGCCTATGCAGAGTTGGGCTGCTGGGGACACTGAGATGGACAGGCTTCTTTTCTGCCCTCAATGAACTCGCAGTCTGAGTGCAGACAGGCTCTGAGGGAAGGGCACACGGAGGCTGAGGGAAGAAGGCCTGTGACCAGGGAGCTGGGTGATCAGGGTGGGCTTCCTGGAAGAGGAGGGCCTCTAGCTGGCCTCAGACTTTTAAGATCCCTCTGGGCTTAGACCTGAGTGGAGTGGTCTGCCCTTGGGAGTTTCACATCTAGAAAGGGTGATCAGGATAAAAGGACAGTCTGGGAGGGGCCGAGGGGGTTTCTCGGCACCATCGCTGTCAGTAAACACCCAGAGCAGATGCCACAAGGGACCCCAGGCACTGCCCTGGACCGTGCCAAGCAGGCCTCACTGGCTCCCACAAGCCTGGCTAGTGGGTCACACTCTGCCCAGCCCCACCTCAAGCAGCCTCCAGTGTCCTGAGAGTGGAGGGGGAGGCTCTGGGATGTAGCTGCTGTAAGATCCAGCTTCAGCGTGGCCTGAGTGCCCACTCTGTGCCAGCCTGGCACAGGGGCTTATTTCCATAACTCCCCAGCTGCCACAAGAACCCAAGCTCCAGGCTGTATGGGAGGGGCCTTGAAGCTGCTGTTTCACAAGGCACTTTCCATAAAATTGAGGAAAGGTGACTATCTGTATCAAAGCCTGTTGGGGAGGGGCGATTTGGCGATTTATGAAAGGGGTTAAATCCTTCTTCCCTGCACAGCTGCCCCCTTAAAAAGAGCAACTATCACTGAACATTCACCATATGCCAGGCTCTGTGCTAATGGACTGACTTGCATTCCTTCCTTTTATCTTCATAGCAGCAGTAGGGTAGGCACTTTTCTCATTCTCATTCGTTGAAGGAAGCTGAGCCCAGAGAGGTTCAGTGACTTTCTCAGAGTCACACAGCTTGCAAGATGTGGTACTCTTAACTGGCCACACTGCCTCTCTGGGACCTAGATAGCATGTAGGTATAGTCCCCTCTCTTCCAGCCCTGGCCAGCCCCTGCCTTCTAACTGCTGATCTGCAGCCCATCCGGGGAGCTCTTAGAGACTTGCCTTCAGGAATTAGGGTTCACCTGGGTCTCCCTGAGTTCTCAAGAAGCTGGTCCTCAAGCACTTTAAGCTCCCAGATGGCTGTTCTCTCAGGAGACTGCCCCGCTGAGTCAGGCCACAGAGCTGCCAGGATCTGATCTCCACATAAAGGCAGCCTTGTGCTGGGCTTGGAGATGCATTTCTTTCTAGCCCTTTCTGAGTTGAGCGTGAACCCCAACTGGAGTAAGGCAACATCGAGACCACAGGGAAAGGGAGGGGATCCAGGGAGAGTGGCTGCCAGGGATGGGGCTGGAGGAGGTGCTGGCTGGGCCTGGTCCCCACACCCACTTTCCCTGGGAAATTCTCACACCCACTGGGACGCTTTGAGCTGGAGGGCAGGAGGCTGGGAACTGAGCACTGCTTGCTCTCCAGCCCAAGGAGGCACCAGGCCTCCTTCTGTCCCACGCTCCTACCCTTCCAAATGTTTCAAGGGCATGGGTGGTGCTTTGACTAGAAGGAGATAGATATGACTCTTGTCCTCCAAGATCTCACAGCCTGCAGCTAGAGGGCGAGGATAGGCCCTTGGAACACTGGGAGTCAGAGGAACCAATGGCATTTCAGTGTCTGGCAGGAGTGGGGGCCGGGGAAGGTAGGAAGGGCTTCCCAGAAGTCAGCTGAAGTTAGTGTTGGGGGGTCCTCATCTGAGATATGGGAACAGGTGCTAATCCCAGCCCCACCAGTTAAAAAAAAAAAAACAGCAGAGTAGGAAGTTTCCTGCCCAGTTCTATCAGATCCCAGGTGCGCCAAGGGCTGGACAAACTGTTCTGGCCCAGGCAGGCCTTGTCCCTGTCCTTCATCGTGTCCTGAGGCCCCTTAGATACCCCCAGAGTGCCTGGCATGGGGCTGAGCAGGTTCCAAGGACCCTTGTATGAAGAGGGACCCTCCTGGAACTCGTCCTTTCACAGGGACGACTGGCTGTACTGGGCTTTGCAGCAGGGGCCGTGCCCCAAAGAAGAGCGCTCCGTCACAGGCCTGAGGACAGCTTCGCCCAGAACCAGTGTCTCCCTCCGTCTGCATAATAAGCTTCGTTCTGAAGCTGTTCCCACAGATCACAGAAAGCACCCTAGGCTTCTCCTCTCTGCTCTCCGGTTTTTCCCTTTTCCAGCTAATTGAGAGTGACTTCCTCTGCTGTTTAGATGCCTTTATTCCAGAGCCCCAGAGGACACAGCTCCCTGGCTGCCCAGCCATCCCAGCATAATGGGTGATTGATAAGACGCAGACCAGGGTCAGGCCAAGATCAGCTGGGGCAGTGTAAGAGAGGGTGGGGAGGGGGAGCAGAGTTAACCTCCAAGACTCAGTGCTTCGTGGACAAGGGACCCCTCTGCTCTGCCCACCCCACTGATAGCTAAGACTGGCTCTTCTAAGTCACTGTCCAGAGATTTCCCTTCCAGCAGAGATAAGGGTGAGAGAGGGAACCGCGTAGTAAAGAGCCAGAGGCGGGAATACATGGAGATGAGAAGGGGAAGACGAGGTGCTGCGGCAGGGAGCCTCCTCTGCCTTCCCTGCTGTCGGTTCCTAAGCCTGAGGGTTGGCTCAGCTGCTGGCACCAGAGGCCAAGGCCACTGAGCTGCGCTGGACTCAGGCCGGAAGGTTGCTGAGTGAGGCAAGGTCTTGCCAGGCCCTGCCTGGGGCTCTCAGTGTGCAGGATGGAAGTTCAGCCTGGCATGGCCTACCTGGGCAGACACCTGCTCTGTGGGCCCATCTCTCTCTGTACTTGGACAGTGATGTGTCCTGCATCACCTTCAGGCCATCCTAGGGGGCAGGAGGGAGGGGAAGGTCCGGGCCCCCTAGATACCCAGTCACTCAGTCCAGGCCTTCTGGGACTGGGATGGGACAGAGGCTGACTGGTGCTTCCCCGAAGGCCCCCTGACCTCTGCCCTGGGCCAGGCTTCAGTGCTTAGGCCCCAGGGAGGAGTCATACCTGCCTTCGAGAGCCTCCAGCCTGGTGGGAGAGGCAGCCCCAACCAGGATGCGGCCCGCAGTGAGGCTCAGCTGCTAAAGTCTTTGGTGAGGGGGTAGCACTTGGGACGTGAAGTGCGGGAGAGGTGGGTGTGTGACGGGGAAGGGTGTTCTGGGCAGAGGCACCGGCGGGGGATGGGGAACTGGGCAGAGCTCAGGCTGGCTGTGAGGAAGGCTGTGTGTTGAGGTTGGCAGAGGTTGGGGAGGGCCTTCCTTAGAGGCCATGGTGGGGTCATCACCCTATGGTCAATGAGAGATGTGGGAGGCTTTTCAACAGGTCAAGTCTGGGTTCAGAAAGGTGGCTCCAGGAGCCTCTAGAATGTGGGAAGAGGCAGTGGCCAGGTGTCATGGCTGCCCAAGGTCACCGAGCCTGAGCCGCAGCACAGGACTTGGGCAGGAGGCATGACAGTCCTTTCCCAGAGGAGATGTGTATGTTGGGGTTGGCCTAGAACTCCACCGGGACCCCAGGTGGCCACCTGGAAACGTGTGGAGTTGGGAGTCAGACACTGAGTTGGAATCCCAGCTTTGCCAGCAATGACTTGGCCTCTGTGAGTCTCAAAGGGTTAGCTAGGTTGTAACATGGACGGTTGTGGGCATAAAACAAGACAGCACACAACCGCCCTTGCACAAGGAGGGGCTCAGCGAATGGGATCTGTGACCATTTTAATTCCCTCACTGGAAGGAGGACAGTTGGGCCTCCAGGAAGACGGGGACCAGGGGTGGGCCTCTTTCCAGCAAAGTGGCCCACTTCTCTTCTGGCTGGTTTGGGGGCTCAGACAGCTGAGCCTGTGCAGAGAATGTGGAGAGGAAGGGCCAGGCAGGAGCCACGCTGCCCGGTCACCTTGGGTCCTCTGGGGGCCAGGGTCTCATCACTGTCACAAGGCGGCTGGGCTTAGAGGAGACTGAACTCACAGACCAACTGACTTTCCTTCCCTTGTCAATTCCTTCTTTCCTCCTTTCAAAAAGATTTGAGTTGACAGAACGCAGAAGGGTAGACACCATGAGATGAGAATCTAACGGCAGGAAAAGGCAGAGTAGTGAGTGGGAGAGAAGAAATCAGGAGGAAGAACTCTGTCCAAAATGTCCCTCCAAATGTTAGAGGCTTTTTTCCTTCAGATGCAGTAAACCCACTTCTAGAAATCTATCCTTTGGAAGGCCTAGAACAGGGCTGAAAGCTGGAAATCATCTGAGTGTCTTTCAGTGGGGAAGTGGTTATGATGTGTAAATCATGATGTGACCAAACAACGGAGTAGTACTTGGCCACATACACACACACACACACACACACACACACACACACCACACGCACACGCAACGAGAGAGACATGTTAATGTCACAAAAGTTAAAGACAGATGATTTGGCGAAGGAGGGCATAGCTTATTGGTAGATTGCATGCCCAGCATGCATGAGGTCCAGGATTCAATCCCCAGTACCTCCATGAAAAAATTAATAAACTAACCTAATTACCACCCCTCAAAAAAACAAGAACAAAAAAATAAATAAAGACGGATGATTTGGCTATTGGCTGTTTGATTTGGTACACTACTCCTTTTTTAAAGTGTGAGTCAACATTTAAAAATCAAGTGATTACACATCAACATTCAGATTTCAGGGAACTCTTAGTTTCCATCTCTACTGGGCCCAAATCCTAGACCGCAGAGCCCTCTTTAGATGAGGCGTGCGCTCGCCCACCTCCACGGTCCCCGCCACTCCCCGTTGCCTCCCTGACCCAGAAGCCGGGGTTGGCACAGTGATCGTTGCCCCTGTAGCGTAGCTTTCCTTAGTGAAATATTGCACTGTTCCTTGTCTTTGTCAAAACAGAGACACAGAAGGTGGCCCCTGCGAGAGCCATGTGTCTCAAGGCAAGTGAGAGAGAGCCTATTTCTCTGCGGGAATGAAGGCTGTGCCTGTGTGTTTCACATGCAAGTCCTGGGGCACGTCATTCATTCATGACTTACTATTACACATCATTTATCATGATGCTGATACAGAACTACCTGGCCCCTGTGGGCGTTTTGGGTTTGCCACCCTTGATTAATAGAACAGTAACGTGATTCTTTTTTTTCTTTTTTAACTTTGGATAAAAAAAATTACAGCAACAAAATAAAACCAAACTCCTTGTGCCTGTATTTGTACAAGCATGACAGACACACACCAAATGCCAACAGTGGCCACCTAGACAGGCAGACTGAGGACGGCCTGTCCCTTTTTATATCATGTCCTTCTAAATCGTTTTCTATTTCTTAGGACAAGTATGTATTGTTTTCTCAGGTTTTTTTGTAAGATGATGACAGCTTAAAAGATGATAGGTTAAAGTTAGAACTCTTGGCTGAGTGAAGATTTGACAACAGACCATAAGACTTACGTCTGATTTTCTTGGCAACGCCGGGGGGACAGGTGACTGCAGTGGAGCCTGAGCCTCTAAAAATGCGCACAGGAGAAATTTCCCTTTTCTGGTCTAAGTGCAAGAGGAATCTGTGCCAGGGGAGGGGCAAGAGCTACCAGGTCCTGGGCAGTGACTCTGCCAGGCTCTGGGCACACTGGCTGGGTAGCCTCACCGAATCCTTGCACCAGTTTGAGGGGAGAGGGGGGCCAGCACTCTTCCTCCCATTTTGAAAGCAGTTTTATTGAGGTGTAATCTATATGCCATCAAATGTACCCATTCTAAGCATAATAACTTTTCACTTTTTCATTGGAAAAAAAATCCACTTTCCCAATGATTGTTAGCAAATTTACAGTTGCACAAACATCACTACAGTCCAATTCTAGGTCATTCCCATCACACCCTAAAGATCCTTAGTGCCTGTCTGTGGTCACACCCCATTCCCACCTCCACCCCCAGCCCCAGGCAACCACTAATCTGCTTTAGCTCATTTCTGCCTTTTCTGGACATTTCGTGCAAACAGAATCAGATAATACGTGGTCCTGGGCTTCTGGCTTCTTTCACCAAACATGGTTCTGAGGTTCATCCATGTTGTTGCTTGCATCAGCACTTTGTTCCTTTTTAGAGCCAAACAGTATTCCGTTGTGGGGAGAGCCGCGTGGAGCTTTCAGTCATCAGTTGATGGGTACTTGGCTGTGCCTGCTTTTGGACCACTAGAAATCACACCGCTATGAACGTTCACATACAAGTCTTTGTGGAGACGTGTGTTTTCATTTCTCTCGGCTATCTACCAAAGAGTGGCGTTGCTGGGTTGTACAATAGATTTATGTTTAACTTTTAAAAAAACTGCCAAACTATTTTCCAATATGGTTGCGCCCTTTACCATTCCCCTGAGAAAACAGACTCAGAGATTAAACAGCTCACCCCAAATCTCACATATTAAATGGTAAATCTCTGCTTCCACCTACCACAGTAACCTCAAAGGCTAGGTGGTGCCGGGACAGTGTACCAAGTGTGAGCAGTGGCAGCATGTACCCTTGCCCACTGTGTGACCTTGGGAAAATGGCTGAGCCTCTCGGAACTGCAGCTGCCCCACCTGTAAAGCAGGGCTACCAGATCCGTGTTGTGCAGACTAGATGAGATCCCTATGTGAAGGATTCACGTGGGGCCTAGCACTAGACAGGAATGAGCAAAGAGATGGTTTGATTATTTCCTGAGGCTGGGAAACCTTCCAGGCTTGTGATCAGCGCCTGCTGGTTTTCAGTCTCCTCCAGCCCCTTGGAAGGGTTGCTCTTTTTGATGCTTTGACCTTCTGTCCAGTTGGGTCTGTCCCCAACCCATTCTCAGGAGGCAGAGAAAAGGTGGAAACCCCAAAGGATGTGACAGTCCTGCTCCCCTGAGGCAGCCCCAAATCCACTGCCAACTTCCCAGCCACTGGGGACAAATCCCAGCTGTCACAGAGGCAGGAAAAGGTCTAGGGGCCACGGCATCCCCCAGGCCTCCTCCTCCCCTCCAGCCGTTCCCTCTCGTCCTTGCTGCATCCCTAAAGCCTTGCCCATCCTTCAAGACTGTTGGGACTCCCTCTCCAGGCAGCCTGCAGCTACCTCAGTCCTGAGCTTGTCTGCCAGCCCCCATGGCTCAGTGCCCATGGCATTGTAGGGACCAGAGGTCTGGGAGCTCTGCCCAGGGAAGGACCAGGGGTTCCCTGGGGACAGCGTTGGGCTGGCATGACCCAAGCTGTGGTCTCCTCCACCCTGCAGAGGAGACACTATGGACAACTCGGGCCGATGGGCGGGTCCGCCTGCGCAAAGACCCCAGCTGCTCACAGGTTCCCTACACTGTGCATCAGATGTTCTGCAAGACTCTGGACAAGTACGGAAACCTGAGCGCTATGGCCTACAAGCGCCAGGGCACGTGGGAGCGTATCTCCTATTTCCAGTACTACCTGCTGTCCCGCAAAGCCGCCAAGGGCTTCCTGAAGGTGAGGAGCCCCTTCAAGGTGCGGCCTCTGCTCTCCCGAGTTCTGCCTCCCAGCTCTGGGCCCTCACAGGCCTCCTGATGACCCACTGGGCAAGCCCTCAGAAAAGATAATGAAGAACCATCTCATTTACTGAGCTAATGATACGTTCTGGCGTGGTGCTGAGGGTTTACATTCACTGGGCCCTTGCCATGTGCCAGGACTTGCTACAAGCTTTTCCTCTGTCATCCTGTCCAACGTGGGCTGGGAAGCCTGGTGCACTGGGCTGAGGGCCAGACTCCCCAGGAAGGCCCTGGGAGGGTAGCAGGGGCTGTTGAAGGTCTGATCCCCAGGGCACTGTCTGACAAGGGACCTTGGGTGGGTGGTCTCTGAGGTGGGCTGGCAGGGTCCCCCATGGTCTAGAAGAGGGGCTTGGTGAGAACCAGAGGCCCCTTCCCTGCCGGCTGACCGGCCTGTCTCCCTTTGGTCTGGAGCTCGGACTGGAGCAGGCCCACGGCGTGGCCATCCTCGGCTTCAACTCCCCGGAGTGGTTCTTCTCGGCAGTGGGCACAGTGTTCGCAGGGTGAGTGGCTGAGGGTGGGGCTGAGTCTCCAGGGGGTTGGAGGTGGGCAGAGAGTGGAGAGAGGGTCGTTATCTTTTTTGAGAGGCCTCCACCTCTTCCCCAGCACCCCACCTCTTCCAGACCCTCCTTTGGTCCTTCCCTGCCTGGGGTGGCTGTGCTGAGCAGGTGTGGGAGCTCTGCCTGCCCAGGTCACAGGAGCTCTCTGGGTCCAGGCGCTTTGGGTGTGTCAGGGAGGGGGCTGGGCCGAGGGGGTGGCCGCTGCACCTGCCCACACACGAATCCTCCCGGGTCTCCTGTAGTGGCATCGTCACTGGCATCTATACCACCAGCTCCCCCAAGGCCTGCCAGTACATCGCCTATGACTCTCGAGCCAACATCATCGTGGTCGACACACAGAAGCAGCTGGAAAAGATCCTCAAGGTTTGGGGGAAAGAGGCAGCGAGCATAGGGGTCAGGCTGGGCGTCCTCACAGGTCTCCAGCTTACAGAGGACTTTTCCACCCTCCCTGCCAGAGTCCCCCATCACCCTCAACAGCAACCCTTCCCCACCACACACACATAGATCAAGCAGGGCAGTGACCACCAACCCATTTGCCAGGTCTGAAAACTGAGGCCCAGAAAATCCAAGGGACATTCCCCACATCCCCCAGGAAGTAGAGCTTTAAAAAGCCCCCCAACAGATTTTGCCCTGTCCCTCAGGGAGACAACCCCCTCTGCATATAGATGGTTGATCTGATCCAAATGCCCTCCCCCAGCCTCATTTTGCCACTGAAGAAACTGAGGCCCAGACCTACTGACTCAGAAATGTCCACCCTAGGTAATTACTTTAAATTTGTGTGAGGAAACTTTCCAGGCAAACAAAAATAGAAGAGTAGAGTGGACCCTCGTATGATCATCCAGATTCAATAATCATCCATGTTTTTTCATCACACTCATTTTGTCAGTTTACCTTTTTTTACACTTGAAGGCAAATCTCTGACATCACATCATTTCCTCCCCTGAATATTTCAATGTGCACCTCTAAAACGTGACATTTTTCTTTTAACAGTCACAGTAACTTTGTCACCTCTAACACAAGTCAAATAATTCTCTGATAGCTGCGGTGTCTTTTTACAGTTGGTTCGTTTGAATCAGGATCTAAACCAGGCCCATGTGTTGCAATTCGTGGTGTCTCTTAAGAGTCTTTTAATTCAAAACAAAGCCCCCACATTTTGTTTCCCATGCCATAGGCCAGTGTGGTCCCAGATCAGCAGCCTTACCTGGGTACTTAGTTGCAGAACCCACCCAGACCTCCGATTCCAAAACTCAGGGTGTGGGGTGCAGCACTCTGTTTAACAGGCCTCCTGGTGATTCTAAGCGAGGCTCAAGTATGAGAACCCCTGCCATCAGCATGCTGCCGAAGCTGGGTCAGCTTGTTTCTGTATCCTCTGCACCTTCTTATTAGGTCTCGAGGCTTGATACGTTTCAGATTAAACACTGACTGGCAAGAATGCCCCATAGGTGGCGCTGTGTGCTTCACATTGCACGGCCTGAAGAGGAGCATGTTGGGTGGGACCTCTCGTGGTGATGCAGAGCTTGTCAGTGGATTCCTGTGGCAGCCACCGGCTCGTCCACTGCAGTTTTCCCCATCAACCTTTCTCTACTGATGGTCTGTACCTGAATTAATTATTTCATGAGCCGTGGCAAAATGTTGGTTTTCTAATTCATCAGCTGGAATTCTTCTCCAGAAGAAGGATTTTCTCTCATCACCTGGGGCTCTTTGCTACCTGAAGCATCCTATTTATCCAGAGTCTATGTTGGTGAATGTTCCACGCATATTTGAAAGAATGTTCATTCTGCAGTTGTTGGGGAGAATCTTCTACAAATGTTAATAATGCCAACTTGATTGATGGTGTTCTAATGTTTGTCATCCATATCCCTGTTGATTTTCTGTCTGCTTATTCTAACAAATCCTGAGAAAGGGAGTGTTGAAATCTCTGATTATTATTCTGGATTTATCTACTTCTCATTTCATATCAACCAGTTTTTGCTTCGTGTGTATTGAAGCTCTGTTTTATATATATACGTATTTAGATTGTTGGATCTCTGGATGAATTAAGCCCTTTATCATTAAGAAATGTCCCTCTTTATCTCTGGTCACAGTTCTTGTTCCAAAGCAACTTTGTATTAAGTTGATATAGCCACTCCAGGTTTCTAACGATCAGTGTTTGTATGGTCCACACTTCTGCATTGTTTCACTTCTACCCTGTGTCCTTGTATTTAAAGCAAGTCTTTTATAAACAGCATATAGTTGGGTCTTGCCTTTTATCCAGTCTGACAAAATTGTCTATAAAACTACCAGTTGGCTGTTTCCTGTTTGTCCCATCCATTCTTTGATCCTTTTCTCCTCTTTCCTGGCTTCTTTTGGATTGAGTTTTGTGTTTTTATTTTGTTCTGCTTTTGAGTTTTCCATTCTATCCACAGGCTTATTAGTTCTCTCGTGCTTGCCCTGTGGCTTACAATACGCGTCTTTAACTCACCACAGTCTACTTTCGAATAACATTAAAATGTAGTATTGTACTAATTCACATATAAATGTAGAAATCTTCCAACAGTGTACTTCCATCCGCCTCCCAGCCTTTGTGCTGTCATTCATACTGAAACTAATTTCTGTGTGAGTTATAACCCCTGGGATGCACTATTTTAAACAGTCAGGTATCATTCAAAGAAACTGTAAAAGAAGGAAAAGATGTCTTTTATATTTACCCACATATTTGCCTTCATCTATTTACATAGATCCCAAGTTTTCATCTGGTTCATCTTCTGCCTTAAGCATTTTCTTCAAGGGGGAGGTGCATAGCTCAGTGGTAGAGCACATGCCTCGCAAGCATGAGGCCCTGGGTTCAATCCCCAGTACCTCCATTAAAAACAAACAAACAAAACAAAAAAACCCCCAAATATAAGAATTTTCTTCAACATGTCTTGCAATACAAAGCAGGAGGGCAAGGCAATCTGTCAGCTTCTCTTTGCCTGAAAACATGTTCATTTTTACCTTCATGTTTCAAAAGGTATTTTCATTTGGTTTAGAATTCTGGGTTGACAGGGTTTCTTTTTTTTTTTTTTTTTCTTTCAGTCCTTTAAAGATTCCATCCCTATGTTTTCTACTTTGCCTTGTCTCTGAGAAGAAGTCTATAATTTCTTATCTTTTCCTCCCCACGTGCTGTATCTCATCTCTCTGGCTGCTTTCAAGATTTTTTTCTTTTATCACTGGTGTTCAGCTGTTTGATTCTGCTGTGTCTTGGTGTGGTTTTTCTTTATGAATATCCTGCTTCGGGTTCATTGAGAGTCTTGAATTTGTGGATTTATAGTTTTAATCAAACTTAGAACTGTCTCAGACTTTTTTCCAGTTAAAAAGAAATGTCCTGGGATGCAAATTACATGTATGTTAGACTTCTTAGTTTTCTCCTGCCAGTTAATTTTTTCCCAGTTTTTACTTTATCTCTCTCTCTCTCTCTCAATTTCATTTTGAGACGTGTTTAATTAAGCCTATTCGGGGCAAGTTTAGAGAGCCTTTCCTTTATGCCTAATTTAGCCCCACAACTACCCTGACTCTTCTGGGTCCTCTGCTTAATGCCTCCTCAGGTCCCTCCACTCTGGCTAATGGAAGCACAAACAGTTCTGGTCACGCACACGCTCTTCTGGCCCCAGTCATTGTTCTTCTGCTGGCTTCATGGGGTTCCCCCTGTACCTGTGCAGACTGGTATTCGGCCAAAGAGATTTCTAGAACCCTTTCTGTGCATAGTTCTGTCCTATCTGGTGTTCTGCCCCACAAACTCTCAATACCCCAGCTTTCCTGAACTCTGACCTCTATCCCCTCAACTTAGTGAGACACCTGAGTCCTGGTTTCCCTCTGCCCCTCCCTTGCCTCTCTTCTCCACAGGGGCACAGCCCTCTGTTGTGGGGCTAGATCATAGTCCATTCAGCCAGGCCCCAGGTTGTCTGGTTTTCCTTTAATAATAGAGAGTCATCCCCTATCCCCTGCTTATCCCACCTTTGCTGCTACAAAGTTCTCATGATGGGAAACCATGCATGAAGAGTGGCAAGTGTCCTGCTGAGTCAAAGGTCAGAGCTCGGGACCAGCAACCTTTGCCACAAGGTGTTTGCCCAGCCAACTAATACCTGGAGGTGGGGCTCTTCTCAAGGGGTGACTTTTTTTAATGAGACCCCTGTATTTTTCCCACCAATACAGATCTGGAAAAACCTGCCACATCTGAAGGCAGTAGTGACATATCGAGAACCTCCTTCCAAGAAGATGCCCAATGTGTACACGGTATGGGTGCAGAGCCTGGGGACAGGTGGGGCCTGTGGGGGCCTGCCCAGCTCACCTGGACTGCCCATGCCCTCCCACCTGGCCACAGATGGAGGAGGTCATGGAACTGGGGAATGAGGTGCCTGAGGAGGCCCTGGACAGCATCATCGAGGCCCAGGAGCCTAACCAGTGCTGCGTGCTGATCTACACATCGGGCACCACCGGGACCCCCAAGGGTGTGATGCTGAGTCAAGACAATGTAGGACAGATACCCAGATAGGTGGGGGGGGTGGGCTGAGGGTGGACCTGGGGAATGGCCCTGCCCCAACAGTCCTAGGAAGGCTCTGTCAGCCCCCCAGCTCAGGACTCTGGGACAAGTAGGACTGCCCTTCAGTCTATGGTCCGGACTGAGCCCAGCAAAGTGGAGGGGGACAGGCGGGGAAGACCTGTCCCACGGGGGTTCCTGTAGATTCCCAGGAGGGTGAGCAACCTCGAGGGTATTCAAAGAACACTGCAAAGAAGTAGCCCAAGCCCCGGGTGGCCACAGCGGTGAGCACTCCCAGGGCCGGCCTGTAGCGCTGCTGGGGCTCCTCTGCCTGCCCTCCAGATCACGTGGACAGCACATCACAGCAGCCAGGCTGGTGGCATCAGACCCTCAGAGGTCCAGCAGGAAGTGGTGGTCAGCTACCTGGCCCTCAGCCACATTGCCGCCCAGTTCTATGACTTGTGGACGGGCCTCCAGTGGGGGGTCCAGGTCTGCTTTGCCGAACCTGATGCCCTGAAGGTCAGTCTGCCTCTCTGCCCTTGTCTGTGTCCGAGCAGGTGTGCACGGGCCTGCCCAAGTGTGTGTTCGTGTCTGTGGGCCCCAGGTGTCCATTTGGGAATACATTGATTCCCCGTGCAGTTAGCAGTCAGAATTCTTTCAGCTTCTTTGAGCCCAGCCTGATTCAGATGACCAAACAAGAAAGGAAAGGAAAATTAAGTCAGTGGTTCCATGGGTCCACAGTCCATCAAGGACGGGCCATACTCAGAGAAAGATCACGAGATGGTCACCGATGGCCGCAGCCCCGCCCTGCATCCCTGTCTCATAAACTACACCTGTTCTTTGGATCCTTCTTTTAAGTATGAGGAGAGCATCCCCAGAAGCCCCCTAGCAGACCTCCCCCTCCCCCACATTGGCCTGACTGGTGTCCCATGTCCATTCCTCAACCAGTCACTGTGCAGGGGAATGAGATGACCGTGTTTGAGTTAGACTGATAAAGAGTCCCTGCCCCCAGGACTGGGAGGGGACAGAGGTACTTCTGGAGCCTCTGGCCACCCTGGTACCTGAGCAACATCAGATTCCATTAGCAAAGAAGAGAAGGGAAGTGATGGCTGTTGAGGTGCTGCCAACAGCGTGTGACAAGAGTTGCATGCACATGTGTGTGTGCCCCTGAGCGAGCATCTGTGTGCGGGATGCCTGCCGCGTGTGCACGCTGATTCTGGTGACAGGGGCCTCCTGGCCCCCGGCTGGAGCTGAACCACAGGCCTGTCTCTCACTGGTGGCGAGCAGGGGAGCCTGCTGGACACACTGCGGGAGGTGGAGCCCACGACCCACCTCGGGGTGCCTCGGATATGGGAGAAGATCATGGAGCGTATCCAGGAGGTGGCGGCACAGTCTGGCTTCATCCGGCGCAAGATGCTGCTGTGGGCCATGTCGGTGACCTTGGAGCAGAACCTCACCTGCCCGAACAGGTACAGGGGGCGGGGTGGGGGAGGGAGCGGGCCTGGGTTATAACCCAGGACACAACCTAGGGTCTGATAGGCCAGGCTTGTCTGGGCCCCACAGGCCTGGCAGTTCTGGGGACCCCTATGCGGAGGCCCCATCAGTGGCTGGCCTGAGCCCCTGTGTTCTTCCCAGACCCCACAGGAGAAAGTCACCCATCTTTGGGTTCTGACTGCAAGGACTGACTTGCTCCCTCTGAGGTGGCTTTCGCCTCCCTGGGAGTGGCTCCTGACAGTCTCTTGAGGGGTCTCCTGACCTCGGTACGTGGCTAGAGAAGGGGCCGCAGTGGCCAGGGCTTTTCTAGCCTTCCCAGCATCCCAAGGGAGCACTCACCGCTCCCCCAAAGCCTTTTGATTGCTGTGGGAGGGTCAATGGCACGAGTCCGACCTGTTCCCATGTAGAAATATTTTCCAGTACTAGTGTGTCTGTGAAACTGAATCACGTGTCATGAGACGTGTACCTACGCCTTCATTTGCACAGACATGAATGACCCATTCATGGGCTTCTAATGGGCTCAGATACATGCATGTCCATGTGTGTATACTTCAAGTCTCTGCTCGTGTGTATTATGGTGTATGCAGACTTGCGTGCACTGGTGGTGTTGTCCAGGTACCTGTACACAGCTGCATCTGTCTGACTTCCTGGCTCAAGACATTATTGCACACAACAGCATGTACACGCCTACACATGGGTGCATGTTCATAGGGCTGATATTAAAAATATTTAGCAACGGATTCAGCATGGGCGCTAACCAATCAGAACAAATAACTGGAATAGCCATTCAGGGTAGGCACTGAACACCCTCCCTGTTAATGAGAGTGTGTGTGTGTGGTCTTCTGTGAGCCATTCTGCCTCTCCCACCAGCGATCTGAAGCCCTTCATAACACGACTGGCGGATTACCTGGTGCTCTCCAAGGTCCGCCAGGCCCTGGGCTTTGCCAATTGTCAGAAGTACTTCTACGGAGGCGCGCCCATGACCACAGAAGCACAGCATTTCTTCCTGGGCCTCAACATCCGCCTGCTTCCGGCGTACGGCCTCAGCGAGACCTCAGGCCCCCACTTCATATGCAGCACCTACAACTACCAGCTCTACAGGTGTGCCCCCGTCTCAGTGCCCACCTGCTGATTAGGTCCCTGAGCCTGGGCCACTGGACCATGGATCCCTGAGTACCACCAGTTCAATCTTGGGCCAAGTCCCTTGGCCGGGCCCGATTCTCATGGGTGTGGTCTCTGCTACAGTGTCACATGGGTCTGTGGTTGCAAACAGCCTTGATGCCCAGGGACCACCTCCCCACCCCAGCACCGAGCAGGGTTCTGATGGAGGAATTTCCTTTTGTCTCCTCCCTCCAGTAGGGGGAGCATGTTGGAGAGTGTCCCTCCATTGCTGATAGCCTGGGCTCCATTTTGGATGAAAGTTGGGGGTATTGGGCCAGTCCTCTGGTGGGTGGGGAGGGCATTCAGTTCTGGGGGGTGAGTTGAGGGATGACCTGCTGTGCTTAAACACTTCCCCTCCTTGCCTGCCTATCACAGTGCTTGAAGTTGTCCCATTAGGACTTCGCCCATTCATTCATTCATTCACTCATTCATTCATTCACCTAAAAACCTTTAACTGGCCCTCCCTCTCAGCTCTGAGTACCCTATTGAAATAGAAAAACCCTGGGAGGGGACATTCCAGCCATCAGTGAAGACTGAGAGGTTGGGGACCCCAAGGCTCCCTGTGGGGGCTGATCCAGGTCTTGGAGGAACCTGCTCCCTCTGACCACACCTCCCGGCCCCTCTACCCCCAGTGCCGGCAAGTTGGTGCCAGGCTGCCGGGTGAAGCTGGTGAATGAGGACTCAGAGGGCATCGGAGAGATCTGCCTGTGGGGCCGCACCATCTTCATGGGCTACCTGAACATGGAGGACAAGACGCGTGAGGCCATTGACTCTGATGGCTGGCTGCACACGGGCGACATGGGCCGCGTGGATGCCAACAGCTTCCTCTACATCACCGGGCGTCTCAAAGGTGAGCCCCACCAGCTGGGTTCAAGGCTATGGTGAGACGTGGGAGGAATTATACTGCCACCACTATTTATACCCACTGCAAGTGTTGAGCCCTTATTAAGGGCCACGCACCTTGAATGACATCATTTTGCTTGCTATTGTCTCCCATGAGGAAGATACTCTTACCCCGACTTACTGATGAGGACACCCAGAGAGTTCAGTAACTCGCCCAAGGTCACCCAGCTAGTAAATGATGGAACTGGGATTCAAACTCCCTAGAAAAACAAGGCAAGTCTTTCCAGAAAATTCAAGGACATATATATGTACTTTTATACGCCAACGTGGATATGATGTGGAATATGATGTCCACAGATT
Organism: Vicugna pacos; assembly: GCF_048564905.1. Taxonomy (NCBI): domain Eukaryota; kingdom Metazoa; phylum Chordata; class Mammalia; order Artiodactyla; family Camelidae; genus Vicugna; species Vicugna pacos. Next base: position 23,118,939 of record NC_133013.1, on the reverse strand, counting down.
GGACATAAAATTTAAAATGAAACATGATGCTTCAAAGAAATTTCCCACGAACAACTTGGCTCTCCCAAGGGAGTAAGCTGTGGACACCTCTGTGGAAGAGGAGCTTTGCTGTCTTTGCTTGAGTGGACATAATGCCCACAGCATCCATGTGGGAATCCCACACCCCAGTTTCCCAGGGGAAACTGAAGCTCAGTGAGTGAGTAAAGAACTTTCTGGAAATCATGCAGGCAGGTGTGTGACAGAGCCTGGATTCCACTGGCCACAAAGGGTCAGCTCTCCAGGCAGAGTCTGGGCATACTTGGCCTGAGCACCCAGACTAAAGTCTGTGCTGGGGGGCTGTCCATGCCTCCCCAGAACTGATCATCACGACCGGCGGGGAGAACGTGCCCCCTGTGCCCATTGAGGATGCTGTGAAGATGGAGCTGCCCATCATCAGCTTTGCCATGCTGATTGGGGACCAGAGGAAGTTCCTGTCCATGCTGCTCACCTTGAAGGTGTGTCTAGGGGGTCTCGCGCTCGGGAAGAACAGCCGGTGGGTGGTCTGTGGGTCTGGCCCCAGCAGAAGCCATGTTCAGGCAGGACACATCTGGCTCTCATGACTGTTCTGAAATTACTAGTCAGTGCTGCCGGCACTAAGGGGTAGCTGCAGCACATGGAAATTCCTTCTGCGCCCAGTGGTACAATTACTGATATGCTGCGGTGCTGATCTGTTGTGTGTTCCAGCACAGTCCAGGTTACAAAGCGCTGCCCACCTCAGTCCCCTCGGCAGATACTCAGTCTGGTATCTGATACCAAGACAGTAGACGGGGCTGCAGTTATGGTCCCTGTTTAAATTATGATTTCATTGGCTGAACTCATCTAACTCTCAGGCTGTTGTTCCTTCCACCACACCACGGGGCTTAATACAGTTGGAGGAACGCCCTGCTTATTCTAGAATCATCTCTTTGAAAAAGAGCTCACAGTGATCCACATCCTTAGTGATCAGCAGTAAAACCTCCTCCAAGACCAGGGTGCAGGTCTTGGTGCTGATCTGTCGCTGGCTTTTCAGTGCACTCTGGATCCAGACACCTCTGACCCAACCGACAACCTGACGGAACAAGCTGTGGAGTTCTGCCAGAGGGTGGGCAGCAGAGCTACCACAGTCTCCGAGATCGTGGACAAGAAGGATGAGGCCGTGTATCAGGCCATCGAAGAGGGGATCCAGAGAGTCAACATGAAGGCAGCAGCCCAACCCTACCACATCCAGAAGTGGACCATTCTCAAGAGGGACTTCTCCATCTCCGGTGAAGAGTTGGGTAGGTGCTTTCTTTCCACTCTTGCAGGAGCTGTGCGGGAGGGCAGAGGCCATGGCAGAGCCTGGGGAGTGCTCATTAGGAAGAAGCCACGGCGAGAAGGGCCCTGATGGATGACACCCACCTCCTTCCTGTGGGAGGACGTTGATTGCTCCCTGCCTGGGCTTAAGGTTGGGTAGAGCCTGTTCAATGTACAAGGTATATGCTGGAACTCATTAATTTGAATATATAACATTTAACTTTGCTTTGACTAAGGATCTGTTTTCCCTTGAAATCACAATGGGATTGCCAGACACACACCAAGGCCCTGTTAGTGTTTGGGCTGGAGTCACCTGGCTCTAGGGAGTGAGATCACCATAATCTTCTGTAAAGTCAGCTCATGCAACAGGTAAAGGGATGAAGCCCTTCTGGACCATGGTCCACAGAACCAGAAGAGGCATGGCCTCAGTTGGATGGATGCAGTTGCTCTCGGCTGTAGCATCTTGAGGTGTTCATGGCACAGGGGGAGGTGGAAATGGCTTCTTCATTTCAATGAGACTCCCTCCAACCCATCAAGGCTGAACCCAGGTGCAAGTGTCCATAGTAATGCTGAGATGCAGCCTGAAACACTGAGCCTGTCTGGTTGTCTGGTGCTAACAGACTGAATGCAAGGTCATCCAGTTAGAAGATGTCCTCTCTAAGCACTTTATATAAATGACTTTGATTTTGAAGTTTCCAATTACACAGTCAAGTGTGAGTTAGCACCAAATAGTTTACACTACCCAAATCAGAGCCCTTTCAACCTGGCATTAGACAAGGGAACTGAGGGCAGGAAGTGACTTGTGGAAACCTCTCATAAAGACCATGGCAGAGCCCTCCTGCCCAGCCAGGGCTTTCCCCTGACCCATCGCAGGCAATCAAAGCGTAACATCCAACGTCGTATGAACTTTCACTGAAATGCAGAGATGATTTGCCTATTAATTAGCCTTGTGTAACAAATTACCCCGCTTCCTGTTTCTGTGGGTCACTTAGAACAACCCCGGTACAGTGCGGGAAGGGGCTGCACAGAGGGTGTGGCTACCAGGAGTAGGGATTGCTGTGGGCCACGCTGGAGGCTGGCTCCTCCTTGGTCGGGCTCAATTCCAGTTACACGACTCACTGAGTCTCCATCTCTACCACATACCTTCTCAGGCATCTCAGAGTCCGGGCCTCACTCACTTCTTCCAATTTCTCTTTTAGGTCCCACAATGAAGCTGAAACGGCACAAAGTCCTGGAGAAGTACAAAGATCTCATCGATTCCCTTTATCAAGAGCAAAACAAGTAATCAGGGGTTGTCCTTCCCCGGTTTCTCCTGAAGATGGCAGGCTGAGTGCTTTCCTGACCTCCAGGTCCTCTTCAGTCTGGGTGCGCGGACCCCTGGCCAAGTCTGTTAGGTCTTGGGGTCAGGTGCGGTCCTGGCACCTATGTTTGCCAGGTTTTATGCCAACAATAGCTGAGAAGCTTCACGTGTGCATAGTTTTAAAAGTACTCCTTTCTGTTCAGGTGACAAATGAGATCAGCTCTCCTTCCAGAACTAAAGGGCTGACAAGTTTTGGCTTCAGTTCCTGGTAGATTTAATAGGCTGCTTGCTCACTTAGCAGTCCAGCCAGCAGCAGGCCGAGCGCTGGGGGAGGAAGGGGAAGGTGGCTTGTAGAACCAGCGCGTGCTGCCGGGCAGGCTCTCTGTTGTAACTCACCTAAAGGCCCGACTTGCTTGGGAATTGTGCTGGATGTGGCCGACCATCTCATCCCATCGCCAGGCGCTCTGCCGTGCACACACCAGCTGCCTTTGATGCTTAATAAACTGTGGCTGCCTTCCTGATTGTATTTAATGTGTGACTTGAAACTAAACTTTCTAACAGAACTGTTAACAAGTACTTCATTTGTCAATCGAGCAGCAGACCAGTCCAGAGCTGTGGGTATTTAACCCACAGGATGCTGTGTACTATGCATGAGTGAATTTCAGGAGGGAGCCAAGTGGAACATTCTAGTGAAAGCAGCCAACTTGTGCTAGTCCATCACCACACCACCCCTCCCACTCTGAATACTTTAAGCAGCCATTCTTAGGAGTAAGCTGAGCCAAAATGACCAGAGGCATCTAAATGGGAAACAGGTAGAGAATGCGTTCGTCTCCATCAGTCTGGGAATTCTTTATTAGGGTAAACCCAAGAAATACTGATAATTAGCACAATCCAATAAAACAGAAGCAGCCATTTGAACAAAGTAAAATACATATAAGATTGTAAGTCTGGTTACAAGACTGAAAAAGGACCCAGACAGGAATGTTTGTTGTTGTTAAGCCCTTGTGACCAGGGTACGCTATGCAGAGTCACAGGTTTGCGGTGTTACACAAGGGTCAGGGAGGCCAAGAGTCGCCTTTGGTGTTGGGCCAAAGGGTTCATGAAAATAGTGCCTTAGTGTCTGGAGATTAAAGAAAAGACATGCCAGGAGGACGGAATGGAGGAGGGATGGAGAGGAGATGCCCAAAGGTCAAAAGCTGAGCCAAGCCCCGGTGTGGCAGGATTTTGTGAATCAACTCAGGCTGAATCTGCATCTCATTTCTTACTGGTGCTGAGGCAGAGGGGAGTGACTTGGTGCTTTGGGGAAGGAGTAGCTACTGAAATATAAGATTAATAGCCAGCATCCCAGGTTCCTTAAATGCAGCCAAAATTTATGTGGTCAGGCCTTGTAGCAGTTATCAGCTGGGGTGTGGTCCATTTCCGGACATGCTGCGGCAGTGATCGCACACAGCAGTCAGCTCCCACGTCCAACTCTGTGTCCACACAGGGCTCGAGGGCTGTGTTACACATGATGCTTGATGTACGTCCAGTGAAAAGGAACTACCACCGCTTCACTTCATTAAAAGCTCTCGCCAAGAATAGTAAATCTCAAGAAAATAATTGAACACCCAATGCATTTGTGTCTTAGTACCCAATATATTGTCCATATCTTATTAACAAAAATTATATCTCTCAGTATATATTCCTCAATTGGGAGTCTTTATTCATACTCAGTAATTCATGTAAAGGACAAATCAGTCTTTACCTTCCATATCACTAAGAAATACACCACATTAACTGTTTTTAATGTAAACTTTCCCAGGAAAGTTGTCTTGTGCCAGTTTAGTTTTATAAGAATATCATCTTGTGCTATCATGTTAATATTCTGTTTTATTTCCATTATATTTTTCATAAACCAAGGGAATCAAGGTTTTTCTTTAAAAAGTTAGATGTTTTCTCTTATTAACTCTGTATCATGATATTTACAGTTGAAGAAAAACTGTTTTAACTGAAGTGTAAAATGGTTAACAGTGGCAAATGATACAGTCCATTTAGAGTTTACAAAAAAAATGTATACCAGATAGATATTTAATAAATAAGCACTTGGAAAAAGTCCTTTGAAAGCAGGTCTTCTAGCGACATTACTTGCATCCTTTGCACAGATTTTGTTAAGAAAAGGCCATGTCTAAAAACGTATTCTGTCAAGAAACAAGCAACAAATACATACATAATGGGAGGTATCCTAATACAGGCTGATGAGGCGTCCGTTAAAGCTACTGATGCGAATACCGTTTGTAGAAGCCTTAATCTAAATCTTTTACTCGGCGACAGATTTCTTCTGTGAAGTCTGAACATTTTGCATTGCCTCCCAAATCTTTAGTTAAGCTCTAAGAAAAAGAAAAAGCAAAGATAAAAAGGTACCCACGTGTTAAACCCAAGCAAGCAAGGATGTTTTTATTTAAAGACCTCAGTGTGATACCAGCTGAGCGAGTTACCTGCCTGTTCTTTTATTTAGTTTCTCCTTTCAAAGTGAGACCCACCCCACCACCATCTACCCACCCCAGGAGAACTTGGAGAAGCCAGTTTGATAGTGTACCCAAAGACACTCGGAAAGAGCAAGATGCTCTCGCTACGAAGGGACGCGGGCGGGGGGGAAGGGGGCTTTCTAAAACCTCCCCTCCGTTCATACAACAGACCTTAAGGAAACATTTGATTATGGACATTTAGATGACAGCAAATCTAAACAAGAGGGTTCATAAATCCCTTGCGGAATTTTTAAAGTTTAAAAAACTTAAGATTTTGACCTATTTTGGGAGCTGGGAAACAAATACTAAGGAATTATTTAAATCACTAATACTTTTTTCTTTTTTTTAAATTTTAGTATATTCATATCAATTTTCTTTTTTAATTGAAGTATAATCAGTTTACAATGTTGTATCAATTTCTGGTGTACAGCATAATAGTTCAGTCATACGTACACATACATATATTCCTTTTCATATTCTTTTTCACTATAGGTTACTACAAGATATTGAATATAGTTCCCTGTGCTATACAGTATCAACTTGTTGGTTTATCTATTTTATATATAATAGTATCTGCAAATCTGGAACTCCTGATTTATCCCTTCCCACCCACTTCCCCCTGGGTAACCGTAAGTTTGTTTTCTATGTGAGTCTGTTTCTGTTTTGTAAATAAGTTCATTTTGTGGGTTTTTTTTTTTTAGATTCCACATCTAAGTTATATCATATGGTATTTTTCTTTCTGGCTTACTTCACTTAGAATGACGATCTCTAGGTCCATCCATGTTGCTGCAAATGGCATTTAAATCACTAACTCTTAGACTTCCCTCTTTAGGAAAGAAATTCTCCCATTTAGCCACTCTGTTTTCTACCAGCTTATGCTCTCTTTACTCCCAAACAGAACTCAATATATTTAATTATTTTGTCCCACTGCATCTGACACAATTTTAAGGGCCTACTGTGTAACTTAGGCACCGCTCTGCTGGGCTCTACAGAGTAGCTTCTCAGATACAGCATCAGAATAAAAAAAAATACATAACCATATGCCCTTCAATATGACTATAAGGTTGTTTAAAAAGCAAGCTTAGATTTCTTGTATTTGCCCATAAGAATTTCAAATTATAGGATTTTTTTGGAAGGAGCCAACCTTGAAGACATTACGCTAAGTGAAATAAGCCAGTTACAAAAGGATAAATATTACATGATTCCATTTACATGGGGTACCTAGAGGAGTCAAATTCACAGAGAAGGATAGTAGAATGGTGGTTGCCAGCGGCTGGGAAAATGGGGAATCCTTCTTGAGTGATGGGGACAATTTCAGTTTAGGAAAATGAAAAAGTCTAGGGATGGATGGTGGTGAAGGTTGCACAACAATGTGAAAGTACTGAATACTACTGGACAGGACACTTCCAAATTATTAAAATGGTCGATTTTATATTATGCATTTTACTACAACTTTTTTAAAAAAGGAAGAGACCTCATATTAGGAATCAGCTTGCAGGCCCAGCCTCATGGAGCCATGACCTCCTCTGATCCCCTCTCACTTTCAGAGTAATCCATCACACCCCTTGTGTGGGCCACAGCTGCTCATGGCAACAGTGATGCTTGTCGGGTAAGAGCCAGACTGGGTATGAACCCCAACTTTGCCACTTCGGAGCTGTGAGACCTTGGACAAATTTACTTAATTCCTCTGTGCCTCTTCATCTCTAAAGAGGAATTATAGTATCTATTTCACAGAGTAGTAGAGAAGATTTGCTGACATGATATAAAGAACATAAAACCATGTAAGTATTCGATTGCCATCAGTCATTATTGCGTTTATAAAACTCCTGTATTACACCTGTATAACAGATGCACATAGTGTCAGCTGTAACACACTGTATGACAGACACATCTGTATCCGCCACTAGATTCCAAGCTCCTTGAGGCCCGAGACCTTCCTTTATTCCTCATTATACCCTTCATACCTTATAACATACACAACAGGTATCTGTCGGGAGAAAGAGTAATGGACTTGGCGCAGGTCACACGACTGACAGCAGGACGATGAGGCTGGAACTGGCTCTGACGCCCACAGCACTGCCCTTCCGCCCACACTGCTGTGTCTACATCAGCGCTCCCCAACCCTTTTCTGAATAATGTGGTTCCTCCCTTCAGAAAATGCCCACACGCCCCAAGTTCACTCAGGGAGGCCAAGCTCAGAATGCCTGTTTGACATCCAATCCTTCAGCCCCCTTGAGAAGAACCATCATCTGTTCCTTCATAGATAAAACCCAGGAAGGAGCTGCATTTTACCCCACACAAGTATGGCAAGATTACCGATACCTTCCCATCCTTAATCGTAGCAAAACACGCAGTCTCAATCTTTGCCGCATGATCAAAAAGCCCCATGTGGCGCAGCATCATCACGGCGCTGAGCAGCAGGGCCGTGGGGTTGGCCATGTCCTTGCCAGCGATGTCCGGGGCGGTCCCGTGAACCTGCATGGGTGGAGAGCAGCGCAGTCAGGAGGGAGATGGGAACACAGCCATCTTCCAGGGAAGCTGGGGTCTTAATCAGCTTTCCTCACCAATGGAATATACTTAACTTACTGAATAGCTACTAGACACAGATCGTAGGAAAAAAAGCCTCAGAAAAGTAAAGAGCTAAAGTAAAAAAATTTTCAAGTGCAAAAATATGGACTAAATCTTATCCAGTCAACTTACAGTAAAATACTTAAACTGAGAAAGGGCACATAATTAATAGTAAGGATACAAAAGAAATAAGAGGAAAATGATTGAATAAACCAAGCTTATATTAAAAAAAAAACTCAAAAAAGCATCATTTTCTTTTGACAACTAGAAAACTCAAGAGTCAAAACACATATCTGCAGATAACCCCTCCTGGATTCTCAGGCCATTCTGACTTGAATTCTGCTTCAGGAGTCACGAGGGTCCTTACCGACTCGAAGATCGCAACCCCGTTGGCTCCGATGTTGCCACTTGGTGTCACACCAAGACCTCCAATCAATCCCGCACACAGGTCACTGGGGGCAGAAAAGCATTTTAAAGGACATTTTGAAAAACAAAACACCTCACCTAGCACCAGACGTTCGTCTTTAAATACCATTCTCCACTAAAAGGAACCAGGGCTCCTTGGAGAAGTGGCTGATTCCAGGACTACAGTTAGGAAAATACACGATGAGCCTGAAGCACCAAACGGTGCCAGACAACAAGTAGTGGGCTGTATCAAGAGGACACCGAGACAGCTCAGAGGGACCCCGCTGGCCACCTCAGGACATCAATATAATTGTTACATCAATATAAACAGTGATGGATGTAACCACTGAATAAAATAGAAACCGTGAATCCAAACTGATACAGATAAGTAAGTAAACAAGAGAGAAGGGAAAGCTTTTCCTTACAGTAGAATGCCAACTAATAAATTAGAAGGAATGACAGACTTAGAAAAGCACCATCTGGCCACCACCATGTGTATGTGTGTACAGACAAAGAGAGAGGAAGATGGAAAAAGGAGGAGGGAGAAGCAGGAAGGGAGTGGAAGGGAGAGAAGAGAAAGCAAAAGGGGAATTAAGTGAGTTTAGTAAAATGACAACATCTGATGAACATGGGTGCCGAGGACACAGGAATTCTTTGTACTATTCTTGCAACTTTTCTGTAAGTCTGAAATTATGATAAAAGTTATGAAAAATTTGTAAAAATGACCACCAACCTACCTAGTTATACACAACAAACCAGTGAAATCAATCAACCAACCAGTAAAATGGGAAGAGGGAACTAATGGTCAAGAACCAGAGCCAGGTGGGCAAACAGATGAAGGAATAATCCACCCAACACGCAACCATTGGTATCATCATCTGCATTGTTAGAATTCAACTCATACCTTGTAACAAATGCTATATTTTATAACATTTGATTAAAATTCTTAAGCCACAATTTATTTTAGGACATTTATAAATAACGGGTGCAGCCAGACTGACCTGAGGATGTCTCCATACAAATTTGGCATCACGAGAACATCAAACTGGGATGGATCTTGGACCATCTACAAAAAAAGGCATTTGTGCATTTAGCAATCCAAACCTGTGCCCCACATGTACACACTATACACCACAAAAAGGAGCAGGTAGGTGTGAATATATACTTACATTCAAACATACTGTATCAAGGTACATCTCATTAAATTTAATATCTTTACAGTTTTCTGCAACTTCCCTGCATTTTTGCAGAAAAAGCCCATCTGACATTCGCCTGTATTTAATCAAATAAAAATTATTGAAAGCAAAGACTTGCAGAAAGAAAGGGATCAAATCAGAGAAGTAAAGTTCAAGAAATGTAAGTTCCAGAAGCCAAGACGTCTGATTTCAATTACAGTAAAATTATTTTTTTGGCAGTTAGTAAAATGCAAATTGAAAATGTTTTAGGATACTCTGGATGCACAAAAGGGTAAAAAAACATAAATAGTTTGATTATAATAAAGACTATATTTTTATAGTGTTATCCAGCAAGAATTAAGAAATATCTCTTAATAAGAAAATGTTAAAATCGCCTTAGAAGGTTAACTTATTCAGTTATTTAAGTGGTTTTACTGTTTCACATGCTCAACATTTCTCCCAGGTTGAGAAACCTGCTTCTTTATACATTGAGTTGGCCTTTAATAGATGAAGGAAGAGGAGAATTTAAATCCAGAGTCTCCTGCTTCCTTCTCTCATAATTCTCAGTCCCTCTTCAGGCTTCTGGGACCTGAATTCCTGTTCCCTCCAAATTTGCTCCTCACTCACCCAGTAAAGCACATTAACTAGGAGAAATGCCTGACCTTCTGACTGGCCACAAGGCCATTTTTCAGACCTACCAGGAAACAGTCATTAAGCTGGAGAGAGGAAAGGAAAGCCCCGTCGTTGCGGGCCCCCTACGAAGCCGGACGGCGCGCGCCCCACAGGGACTCACATGATGTTGGCCTTGTGCACGGCCGTGACGTTGCTCCGGTGATTGTTCCGCGCGTACTCAAAGGCAAACTCCGCGATGCGCTTGCTGGCCGCCTCGGTGATGAGCTTGATACTCTGCACAACTCCATCCACGATCTGAAAGAGAGGAGTGCTGCCTCGCTGCAAGGGTGTGGCAGCAGCCCGGTCCTACACTACTGGCGGTGTGTAGGCAAATACCAGGCTAGCATGCATCTGGTATGTCAGTGGGGTTAACAGCGTTCCCCTGGGCCCTGTGAGCTAGGGATTATAAGTCCCACTGCACTGACGAGGAAAAGCAGGTGCGGAGATGGTCACCCGCCCAAGAGCACACCTGTGAAGCTGAGGATTCAAACTTCAAACAGAGGGCATGTTCCCAAGCCGGGTCCTGAACCACCACACCCCTCCCCCTGGGGCCTCTCCATGAGCACTGGCAGCCAGAGCCTGGGACCAGACCAACACCCACAAGTCCTCAGAGTCCTATCTTTGGGACACATTTTCAACTGGGAATTTGAAGAACTGTCCAAAGTGCACAGAAAGCAACCCAACTAAGAATGAAAAAAAATCTCCAAAATGAACATACCACATGCTCAATTCCACTGTATTCTCCTTCTGTGTTCTCTCGAATGGTGACAATATTTACATCCGTATAAGGGGTTTTATAGCCTTCAATTGAGACACACGGTCGCACATTTGCGTAAAGGTCAAATGTTTTACGCAGCAATAAATTCATAGAGGGGTGACCAGCTGCTATTGGGGTCTTTAAAGGGCCTGTAATAAAGAAGGACACCCAGATGACAACAGGATACATTCTGGCCTTTTTTTTTTCTTTATAAACACAAGTAGATAAGGTTTACAGCTGTGCTGAATTTGAATCTGGCACATGCTAGTATTTGTACGAATTAAAATCATAAAAATGTAAAAACTATGCGGAAGATAAATCTAGGTAAAGATAAATATATACACTTTCATTTGACACTGGCCAGTAATACTTTAATTTTTTTTACTGGAGAAAATATGTCCCAAGATGTAAAACAAAGTATCCTACTATAAGTAAGCTGCTTCATAAAAGGGTGGCTTTTACTTCAACAGTCAGGCCTCATTAAGCTTAAATGCATAAACCTTCAAAACAGACAACACCTGTAGCAGAAATCAATCAGAACCACCATGCCCCACTTCAGTGCTACCTTTCAAGCCCATCTTGTTCTTATCCATGGACTCTTTGGCTTCTGGAGGGATCATCCACTTTCCTCCTGGTCCTTGAATGGCAGTGACATTCCGCTCCTCCCACTGAATAGGTGCCTAGATGCCACACCACAGAGCACAGTGAACTGGAAAGACTTACACGTGACTGACATTCACACCACAGTTATAAACAAACTTCTTCAACTTTGGATGCAACTGGTGAAAGCATACACAGCACAGGTCCAGAAGGCTCCTGGCACGCAAGAAGGAATGTCATTCTCTAGCATGCCCAGAGGGATTCTCCACGCTACCCTGGTCCAGCCAACACTCCTAGCTGCCACCTGCCCACTTCTTTTCTTCATGACTCTTCATGTTGCTACAATTAGACTATCATAAGGAGCAGAGAAATATTTACAGAGGCGTTACATAGTACTGATACATGGATGAACTTTGAAAACATTTTGCTAAGTGAAAAGAGCCAATGATAAAAGACCACATCACTATTAGATTCTACTTATATGGAATGTCCAGAATAGGCAAATCTACAGAGACAAAAGGGTTAGTGGGTAGGATGAGAGAGATAAGGGCGATGGGGAATGACTGCTAATGAGTACAGGGTTTCTCTTTGGGTGGTGAAAATGTTCTAAAATTAGGCTGTAGTGACAGTTGCACAATCCTGGGAATGTACTACAAACCACTGAATTGAAATGTATACTTTACATGGGTGAGTTGTACAGTATATGAATTAAATCTCAATAAAGCTGTTAAGAAAAAAGACATACATAACTTATGAAGACAACAGTTTTAAGGTATAAACCAGTGTCATCTTTTCTTTCCACCTCCACCCTACAATGTGTACACACACGCCTGACAGCTGACTGGGCTCGCACTCAGAACAGGGACACAGAGCAAGACTTGGTCCTTGTTCACAAGGAGCCAACATCTGGGTGGGTGATCATATTTCAGTGCACAGGGCAATGCTACTGTCTAAGCATCATTTCCTCTGTAGGAGTTTTAATTAGAAACTCATATAGAAAAGCAATGTATGTTTCATTTAAGTAAATTAAATTCCTCGACTTACAGCTGCTGGTATCATAACCACAACTGATTTAATCTTATGCATTACTTCACCCAACAGCTAAAAATAGCAACAATAGAGCATCATGTCAAGCAAAATCCAAGTTTCCTAAATTCTCAAAACAAAAGTATTTTAAAATATCTACCTTCACTGAAGGCTGGGCTGTTTGGATAATAACACCCCATATTTGATATTACTACACCAGAAAAAAAAAAAAGAGAGAATCTTTCAAAGTCTCCTATATCGTTTCTTGAAATGTCAATTCTATGCTCTTTTTTTGGCAGGAAGGCAGAATGAGGTAGACAGGTGAATTGCAAGGGCTTAAAGACCTTAAAACCAAGCAAAGTTCAAACGTCGCCGAAGATCACAGCACTGTTTGGATGACTTTATATCATAACTGATGCCAACGCGGTAGCCTAAAAATAGGTCAGACAACGACAGCAGCAAACAGCGCTGTGAACGTCAGGATCTGTGAAGATTAACACCAGACCTTACCAACTCCATGCAAATGTGAACAATGCATCCTAAGAGCTCACAGACTCCAGCTGGCAAAGAAAACTTTCTACAATGACCACAAGTATTATTTAAGCCCACTTACTTTGGCAGCATCAAAAATCTTCATAACTGCAGCTGAAATTTCTGGGCCAATACCATCTCCTGGAATTAAAGTTACTGTCTTAACCTGAATACAAGAAACCATCAAAGAAGACAGTAAGTATTGATTTTTGAAGGTTAAAAAAAAACCATCATAGACAAAGAAATCCAGTTTATGGGGGGTCTCAAGAAGGCCCCAATTCCTTTAAGAAAACAGACCTACCTCCCAAGGGCTCATCAAAGTGGATGCAAGAAGCAAGAAACTCCATAACTCTACTCTTTACCTGATCTCAGAGGTTTTAAAAAGAACTTAAGTGATGCTCTTTAGATAAAACAAAAATAAACTAAGCTACCAAGTACACTTCTGAATTAGTATTTCTTTTCAGATAAACCACAAAGAGACCAACTGATTCAAGTCTGTAAAACCGAAGAGAGCAAAAACCTTCAATAATGTTTTCTTACTAAAATTTAGAGGGTTTCTCGTGAAGGCAAGTGCTTCCTCTCCACCGGCGTCCTGGAGAGTTCGGTTTCTCATGCAACTTGTTCAGTCTTACAAAACACTTTCAGGCACTTTCCAGAGCACACTGAGGTCGATCTGACACTCAGAGAAAATCAGACTTCATATCAAGGGAGTCTCCATTTTCCTGAGTTCCTCTTAAAACTAGCTGACTAATGGCAAAAGCGATTTAAATAAGCTTAGTAAAGTTTATTTGGAACCAACAAAAATAGTATTATGTGATCATACCTGCAAAGTCTGAGTCACAGTCAGAATGACAGTACTTACAATGTAACATCAATGATTTATTTCAAATGTTCAAACAAAATTAAGCCAGCATTTCAAACAGAAATGAAATGTATAAAGGGAAATGATGAGAAGATTTAAGTGAAGACTTCCGTTTGGAAACTACACATGTAATCATTTGGGGACTCTCCCCTACCTAGAAGTTGGGCCCAGACGATGGTCCCTGCACATTTTTAAAAACTGATTCAAGTTTCCCTGGTCCTTCGCCTTTCAGCAGTACTCCCTAAGCAGGTGGACTAATTATTTCTCAATTTTTCTGTATGACTGAAGAAATCTTTTTTTTTTTTTAATGGAGGTACTGGAGATTGAACCCAGGACTTCGTGCATGCTAAGCATGCACTCCACCACTGAGCTATATCCACCCCTCTGAAGAAATATTTTTTATTTGTTTGTTTTAGTGGGAGGAGGCAGTTAGGTTTACTTATTTATTTATTCTTAGAGGAGGTACTGGGGATTGAACCCAGGACCTCATGCATGCTAAGCATGCACTCTACTACTTGAGCTATACCCTCCCCCCAAAGAAATCTTTTTTAAAATTAGTTTCTCTCCTTATTTCTTTCAAGTATAACCCCCTCACCACCAGGCTAATATATATATATATTTTTTTTTTCTAATGGATAGCCTGAAAATTAAATAATAGCAGAGAGCAACGATCATCTTGTTAGCTTTCAGAATGTGTTTGAAATGCTAGCTTAATTGTCTTTGAATTTGAAATGCAAGCCTCATTCTGCATCTTCTGCAGCAAAAGCAGAGCCAGAAGAACCTCTTTGGGCTTATTCTTCCTGTCCTCCCAAAATGTAACAACAAATGTCAATCAAGCCACCAGGAAAATCTACTTTACTTTCACAATATAGAAAGTCAATGAAAAAAGATGTACTATAGTCTTATAAATCCCTCATAGAATAAGATGTTACATGGGAGTATAGGAATTTTGAAATCCAAATCAGATTCTGTAAGAAGAGGGTAAAATAAAAACATATACGAAGTCACTGACCCACAGTCTTAGAATGCTCTAACAGTGTGGTATCAGCTTTTAAAGCACAGAACTCTAATGCTGGGAACTCTAAAAGCAGCAGATTTAATGAGAAACACATGATCCGTTAACGCGCTAGCCTACAGACTACGTAAAGAAGGTACAGATAAGCCTACAAGGCTTATAGATGTTTGAGGCGTTCCTAATCGATGATCAATCTACTGTTTTCAGGGAAGCTCACAAAATAAAAATGCAAAGCAGGTTTTGAAGCTTCTCAACAATTTTCTCTCAACTTGTACTACTTTTGAAAAAACTGTCTTAACCAAATGAGATTGTGAAATAAAGTAACAGGCTCCAGGGTAGTTTCTATCTATTTTTAACAAGCCTCCTTCAAGATATTAATGTGACTGGCTTACTTAGCCAGCTATAACGCAGTTCTTTTAAATGTGCAAGTGATCTGGTAGATTTATGCATGTTCACCAATAATTTGAATATGGCCAATTCTCCCTAATTTTAAATAAGTCTTGATTCAATGCTATATAATTAATGTGTCAGAGCATCTTTCTTGAGAAACTTCTAAAAGGAAAAATTAAAAGACGTAATTATACTCACACCACCAGCAAAACCTCTGGTCACCTGGTTTTGGTTGTGGAATGCCCCCAGCAGCCGAGAGACCTACATTTAACATCAACAAAGAAATGTTATGCACGGAATTAAGCCACATGTAGTCAAAAGGTAGAGCTGAATCCATTTCTGACGAATGATAACGCTGCAAGCTTGCACAGATGTATTCAGGAACTTCCCAGGAATATTTTTCTTGTGTATTATCTCCATGTAGCAAGCTCTCTCAGATTTGAAAACCAAAATATTCAGTTTACCTTTGCTCTGAGAATTGAAGTACTATATATGTACTTTCAAAGTCAGTCAAGGTAGAATAAAACTCTACTTTTTTAGTTCAAACACCAGATTTTTCTGAGATGATCTGGAAGGTTTTATGTCAACATTCTTGACCACTGGGTCAATTTGGAAGTAACATACAGTCTAAGAAAACTATCACTAATTTTTTTTAAACTATTACTGATTTTAAGAGCTGGCAGGGTCCTTATAAATCCCAGAGCCCAACTCACTCATTATACAGTGGAGACAGTGGGTCCAAAGAGTAGGGACTTGCCTAAGGTCCAGGGTGACCACACAGAGACCAGAATCCAGGTCTCCTGACTCCTAGTCCAGTGTTCATACAATTACGCAGTATGGTCATTCTTCCCCCGTGGATATTAAGAAAATACACTTTATAATAAAAATCTAACGAAATTTATTTAATACCATTTTGACACCTGTGTCATACAAAATGAAGATTTTAAATACATTATCTATTTCTTCCAATAATAGAGGTAACATGGTCATGATTATTAATTGCTGGGACAGGGAAGAAACGTGACCTACTAATCCCACTACCCCAAGATGTTACCACTGGTAATGTTTTCTTCCCATTTAACACTACCACACACCAGAAATACAAATTTTAAAAGGTTATTTTGAACTTTAATAATTCAGTCCTTGAAAACTGGTACAAAATCATATTACATTATATATAACAAACAGAACATACCAAAGAAATTGGGTACATAGACCAAAGGAATTAAAATTCATCAAAAGTTTTAAAGGTAACTTTTTTCCATGCTAGATACATGAGCAAAGATATACTTGTTATACCCTGTCTTAGTCCTCCTTTTGGGGGACAGTTCTTTCAAGTCCAGAACCATTACTGTAATACTGGCATCTACTAAAGAGACATCAACCAACAGCCAAGTAGGTATGAATGAAAAGTATCCTTTAACTTGGCATTTAGTCATCTCTCCAAACTGAAAATAAAAGGGCAACACCCAAAAAAATACGCTATGCCAAAAGCACTGGTGAAAAACTTAATCCTAGAATACGATTTATCCACCAGCAAATGGACTATAGGAAGGGAGACCATTTAAGACCACTTAAAGGCTAAGTTATACCCCCCAAAAAAGGGAGAAAAAACATTCACTCAAAACAGGCCCATATCTTTATGACAAAAGACCCAACCAAAATAACTGATTTAAGAAGTAAATCCACAAGGCAAAGATTTTCATGTTTTGTTCATTGTTCTATCTCCAGTACCTAGAACAGTGCCTGGCTCATAGTAGGTGCTCAGAATATTTTTGGAAAAACTGAGGGCAGCCTCAATCATCTCTCTATCAGAGTTCCCACTCCAGCAAATAGCTTTAATCCTTGCAATGATTTTCTCTAACAATCAGTTTTTCCATGTTTGACATCTCTCCTTTGTGATTTTAGAATAAGGTAGTACTGCATCTCAATTACCGGAATGACCCAGAACTTTAAGATTTTTTAAAGCACAGACTGTATTCCCCTTTATAATGTACTTGTACATATACTGCATCATTTTATTTTTATAAAACCTTATTTCAGATAAGGAGATTAAGGCCAGGCTCAGATAGTACGGACTGAACTTCTGACTTCAGATCCTCGGCTGTCTTTATCCATAGTGCCTCATTTCCTTTTTTACCTTCAGACTCCAACTTAAAAACATGTAACTACAGTGGTGAATGCATGGCAGGCCCTCATTCAATAAAAGCTTGCTGATGGGAAATTGCCTTATTATAAATATAGTATTTTACAGCCAGAAAGGTCTTTAGAAACCCACTATTTTCTCTAAATAAAGAAATTTTTTTAGGAATAAAAAATTACGCGCAGATTTTTTTTTTTCAAATAAACCCTTAAATGGAAACCAACAGAGGACGTGCTGTGACTGAAACCCACAGCCAGCCCAGCATTCCCATCATCCTGGGGCCTCAGCCTCAGAACATTCTGCTCCAGTCCCTAAAAGGAGAAACTAGCCCAGAAGTCAAATGACTGTCAAAGGTCACACAGGGAGTCCATGTCAGAGGAGAACCTCACCCTCTGAATCTACAACCCAACACCTTCTGAATCCCTACTCGGTGTTTTTTTTTTTTCTTGTAGACCAAATTAAAGGCAAAGAAAATTTACTGGCACATTTGCGAGCTGTTTAATCTCTCATTCTGAAATCTTAATGTACCTACCAAAGATGATTAGGTGTTAAGTGTAAGTTCAGTGATTAAAGTATTGACTTTTGTTTAGACAATGACACAGACGTTGCTTTACCTTCAGGGGCAAATGTGAAATAAGTTACCATCACACACAAATCCAGGTTTAAAGAAGGTAACAAAGCAGAACCCACTTACTGAATAAAACCCAGCTACTGATGCCCAATTGTCTACTTGAAAAATGCAAGTTAAGTATACTGACAGCTAGGAAAGCTTCAGATTTTTGAGTTCCCTCTGCATGCATTAGATGCTTTCACATTACGTTATTCAATCCTCAAACAACTCTGTGAAGTAAGTATAGTTTACAGATGGGTTTATTAAGGCTCAGCGATGTTAAGTAATTTGCTCAGGGTCACACAACCCATTAGAGGTACAGCCAGGATTTAAACCTAAGACTCCTAAATGCCAGTGTAGACCTCTTTCCACTAAATAACAGTACATGTGGACCTTGCTTTAAACTGAAAACAAAGGAGAAATACAGCATCAAGTTTAATAGAAAAAAATCAAATCGCTTATAGTAGGTTACTAGGGGATCATTCTTTAAGAGCAACAGGAGAGCTGAGGGCCTACTTTCCCCTCCGCCTATAATTTGTTGTTTGACCTTGACCACAGAGCAGATAGAATGGGACCTGCAACTGAGAACATCCAGACACCTAGGTTCCTCTTCAGTTTTGGTACCGACTTCCTGTGTGACCTTGAGCAATTACGTTTTCAGGCACTGTTAGTTCCACTGAGGAACCAAGGAATTGCAGAGATGGTCTGAAACCCTTTCCAATTTTGGCATCTGAGCTGTCAAGGAAAGCTAAAGCCCCCAGATCGCAGGATCCTCACCAATAAAAGGTCAAAGGAAGGCGCTGCTGGTCTACCTCTCCGAGGGTTCAAATGGCAACTCCAAGGTGCAAGGAGCCCAGTGTCTTCTGAAGGGGTGACAGCTACAAGAGCAGACTGGGAAGAGCTCCAAGGCGGAAAAAAATCTGGCAGGAAAACGACCTCGGGATTCCCTCACCTGGGTAAACCTCGCAAGCCCAACGCACGTGCCCGAGGCCGGGAGGCTTCCCATCCAGGGCCCAAGCAGACCCGAGAGGAGGCGCGGGCCGTGCAGGGGGTACTCTCCGCGCCATCAGCAGGCTGCAGCACCGCAGCCTAGGAAGCGGCCGGGATGGCAGAGCCCGGGCGGCGGCTCCGTGACATTC
Source organism: Vicugna pacos (assembly GCF_048564905.1). Taxonomy (NCBI): domain Eukaryota; kingdom Metazoa; phylum Chordata; class Mammalia; order Artiodactyla; family Camelidae; genus Vicugna; species Vicugna pacos. The sequence goes on along the minus strand of NC_133013.1, from coordinate 23,099,931 downwards.
CCCAGCTCCGCGAGAGGCCTGGGGTCCGCGGGCGGCAGCACCGAGGTCTCACCGGGAGCAGGACCGGCGCCTGGCGCCTTGACCTTGATGCTATCCCCGCCTCAGGCACGACCTTCCGGGAGCAGGGCTGCCTACACGCAGCACGCGGGCCACGGAGCGAGGCGCACCGGCGGCCAGGACTGGCTCGCTTACTGTCGCAGGCCGGCCGCGCGCCGTCGCCTCCCCATCCGGGCCCGCGCGCCTGCCCCCGCTCAGCACGCGCGGCCCGCCCGCCACACGTAGGCCTGCGGGGCGCCCACCTTGGAGATCCACGCCGGTCCAGCCATCGCGTCCCCTCCTCTCACCGCGGCGACAGCGACGGCACTAGTGCGCAGCCGCGCGACCCGTGCCCAGAGCCCGCTCCCTCCTGGCCCCGCCCCTCGGAGACCCCGCCCCGCGGGCCCGCCTAGAGGATTCTCCCACCTCGCTCCTCCACCGCGCCCTGGACATCCACTGGCTCCGCTGGCCAATCGCCTGGCTCGTCTCGCGGCGGTGGGCGGAGCCCAGGGCAGAGCCGCGACCCGGAAGCCGCGGACCGGGATCTCCGGTAAGGGTCTTTCTTCTCCTCCTCCTTCGTTCATTCATAGAGTCACTGTTCTGGTGGGATGTTTGTCCTGCGCCTACTAGATGTCAATTATTCGTCTGACTTGGGGAACAGAGCTTCTCTCGCGGAGTTTACAGTCTCAGGGAGGGAGATTGGTCATTTACTCGTCCCACAAAGATTTATTTTTTTGAACAGCCTTTTTTATTGAGGTATAACTCATACCATAAAATTAACTCACTAATTTCGATGGTTTAGTTGTACCATCATCACCACAATCCCAGGTCCCAGAGACTACCGATCTGCTTTCCGTCTTTATAGCTCTACAAATATTTTTGAGTGCCAGCTAGGTGCCAGGCACAGTTCTAAGTGCTGGAGCTTACACTCCAGTAGGATAGAAAGGCACCAGTCAAGTATCACACAAACATGTCATTTAAAACTGTGAGAAGTGCCAAGACGCGAAAGTGCAAGGAGCTATAAGAAGGCAAAATCAGGGGACCTGACTCAAATCTAACAGAGAGGCCAGAGAAGGCCTCCCTGAGGAAATAACACCCATTCTCACCTTCCTCCTCATCCTCTCCTCGGCAGGACTGTCCTGAAGCTCTACTGATCACGAGTCCCCTAGCTGAGTTCCAGGGCGATTTAGACCAAGTCTCCCCCACCCCAGCCTGGAAAAGTCTCTATCCCGAGAGGAGCTACCCCTCCACCCAGAGAGGTGGTGAATTAAGGGCAGAAGTGATGGCTAAGGCTTTCATGAGGTAACATAATTAAGTGCAGCTGAGTCTGTGGCCTTGTCAGGATAGAGGGATCTCATCAATCCCTTCCCCTTGGCCTTTCCTCTCAACAGGCTCTGGCATTCCCACCCGGAAATGTTCTCCACAGTCCCCCTCCACCCCCTCCCCACTACTGCCCCTTTCCTCCCTCAGGCTTAGCCATTTATTTCATGCCCAGACATTTGCCTCACCAGCCAACCTGTCCCTTCTAGTCCTTTCTCTACACAGTCCTCTCTGTCACTCACAGCTCTGACCAGGGCCCATCTGGGCTCTAAAACCTCCTGGCTCTCTCTTGCATTCATCTCTCACGACTATCTTTTTTCAGCCATTATTTCCTACCTCTCCTTCCAGCCCCAAAGTCCTGGAGCACCAGCCGAATAGGGCTCCTGGCCAGCCCCCAAATGCTCCCCACATTCTACCCACCCCACACTCATGCCTGAGTGCCCTCTTGCTCCACTTCCACCTGTTGAAATTCCAGCCACTTGTCAAGACTCAGCTCAGATGTTTGTTCCTTTGGGAAGCCCCCCAAGACTAATCCTCATGTCCCTTCTCCCTACTCAGAGCCCCCTAGCACCTGGTTCTCACCTCTTCCAGGAACCTTATCATATTTTCTTCTGCTGTGAACCACTGAGATCTCCCTCAAGCCCAGAGACAATCTATTATGTCTTTGTTTCTGGAACATGGACTCATACAACAAGAGTACTTGCTGCTCAGTGATTGCAAAACAAAGGCTACATGGCTTTTTCTAGAGTCCATTTAATCTTCACAAATAACTCCATGAGGAAACTGAGGTACAGCTAGTAAGCAATGATGCCAGCGTTACACTAGGATGCCCCCTAATTACCAGGGCAGTTCTCCCAACTGCTAAGCTTCCCCTGGGGACGGGGTCAGTCAACTCAAGAAAGGCTTTGCAAGAGGAGTCCCTCTCAGATCCACTGTGCAGATGCACTGTGAGGACAAAGAAATAAGCCCCAGCCCTGCCCTCCAAGTCTAGTGAGGGAGAAACAAAAGAAAATCAGCCAGTGACAGGTGCTCTAGTTTGGGGTGGGGGTGGTTGGAGGGTGCTGATTAGGGAAGATTCCACTACGGAGATGGCATTTGAATCAGTTCTTGAAGAGGTAAAAGAGGGCCATGAGAAGGGACCAGGGCCAGCAAAGACTTTGAGGCAGGAAAGTGTGGAATCCTCAGAAGCTGAAGTTCTTGGGACTGAAAGGATCTCAGAGGTTTCCCAGTCCAACTCCCTCAACAAGGTGCTCCCTGACTCTGGAGCAGCTGGAGGGATGTCAAGGAGAGAGAAAGCTACCTTACCCTCAGCTGGGACCTTTTCCCTGAGTCCATTCACAGGCTCCAGAATCCCCAGGCTTCAGAGTTCCTCCAACATCAGGTCACCCTCTTCTGGAAAGCCTGTTTGTCCTGCCCCTTGCAATTCGTAGTGTCCAGAGATCCCATCAGTGAGGGATGTTTGGACCAGATGGTGGGAAGACTTTGCCACTCAGGAGAAGGACCTAGAAGGTAAGCCCTTATTGGTGACTCCAACACTATCCAATCCAGGTGTGCTTCAGTCTAAGAAAAAATTTTAATCAAGATGGCAATTTTTAAATTAATGAATCAGCAAAATAGGAATATAATTATTCAGAAACCAAAGGCATTAAAAATTTTTTTATGAAAGAAATACAAATTGATTTCAACAGAGGTTCCTTAGTTTATTCCCCTAAATATTAAGACTTTAGTAAATAAATGGGCAAAGGACCTGAACCATCATTTCACAAAGAAACACAAATACAGAAACTTGTAGAATGTCTAACCTTAACCATTATCAAGTACATGCAAAATTTTTTTAATCATAAGCTTTTACCCCTTTTATTAGAAAGTCTAAATAAAGTGCTAATATCCTATACTATCTAACTTATGGTGAAACTGCCATAGCTTTGACAGACCTTATAAACTGTGACAGTCTTTTTGGAAAACAGTTTGGCAGTGTTTCTCACAAGCTATTAAATGTTCTTGCTCTTTCACCTAGTAAATCCATTCCTGAGAATCAAATCCCTTGAGAAATCTCCTAAGAAAAATCCACAAAGAAAAAGCCATCCACACAAAGATATTTACTATAGGATTAGCTATAATTTAAAAAAACAGAAACATAGATAATTAAGAGGAAGTGGTTATGTAATTTAGGGTAAATGAATTGAATGGAACACCATAGAATCCTCAAAAGCGATCATGATGAAGACTCTTTAGTATCTTGGTGTTTATGGTTTAATGTTCATGAAACAAATATATCAAAATTTAAAATGTTTTCTATTCTCTGCTATAACTTCTTTCTATATGTGAGCAAAGACTAGCAGGGGAACTACCTCTTCTCATAGTCTTCCTTCACTCAATAAAATCCAGCTCCCATCTCCCAGTTGCTCAGATCACAAGACTTGAAGGTCAGCTTGGTTTTCAAGATAGATAGAGAATTGGAGACTTCTTCCCACCTCCACTGCTTCCACCCTGGTCCAAGCCAGAGGCATCTCTCTGCCTGAATTAATGCAATGACTCTAAACTGGTCTCCCTGCTTCCACCCTTGCCTTCTTACAGTCCACCTCCTCCCTTAGGGATTCTGTTAAAACATAAGACAAATACACCTTCCTTTGCTCAAAATAGCGGTGACATCCCATCTCTCTCCAAGTAAAAGCCAACGTTCTGACACTGGCCCATGAGGCCCTACATCATCTGGTCTTGCTACCCCCTCTCTTTTGCCATCTCTTATCATTGTCCCCTTCATCACTCTCTTCTAGGTACACTTGCCTCCTTGCTGTTCTTTGATCAGACCACACCTGCTCCACCTCAGAGCCTTTGCACTTGCTGTTCCCAATGCTTGGAATGCTCTCCTACATGGCTTTCTCCCTCAGCCACTCCTCTTCCCCCCACCACTCCAGTCCCTGGCAACCACCAATCTACTTTATGTCTCTATGCTTTTGCCTACACTGGGCATTTCATATAAATGGGATTATACAATTTGTGCTCTTTTTGTGACTGGCTTCTTTCACTTCCAAATCAAATGTTTTCAAGATTTATCCATGTGTTTTGGAAAAAGCTCAGTTCTCCTCCTGTGTCTCTCCTTAACTCTCACACTACTACACACTCACAGTACTTCTGACACTTTGGGTCACCAAATTCTCTGTGACACCATCTAGGGGTCCTACAATTTAACTCAGTTCTGATACTATATACGTGGAGATAGCATCAGATCCCACAGGTTAAGGGCTCAGTCCCACAAGACTGCTCCCACCCAACTTGAGACACCAGTCACAAGTCCAGGTGGTCACCTTTGCTTCTGACCCGTGGGCTTTAAATCTCAGGTTCCCACCACCTCCTCTTCAGTTTTAACTAGTTTGCTAGAGCACCTTCTCAGAACTCCGGGAAACACTTCCGTACATTTACCACTTTATTAAAGGATACAGGTCCCGAGCACAGGAGATTCTGTCCCTGTGGATTTGGGGTGCTTCATCTTCCTGGTACATGGATGTGGTCACCGACCTGGAAACTGCAAACCCCACACTTTCGGAATTTATATGGAGGCTTCATCACATAGGCATGCTGGATCATAAACTCCATTTCCAGCCCTTCTCTCTTCCCAAGAGAATGGGGAGCAAGACTGAAAATTCCAAGCTCTAATTAATCATGCCACCAAAATACAAAGTTCATCTGAGTAGATTTGAAGATCTAGCTGGCTTTTGACAACGATTCATGAATTGGGCAGCATCCCACCTGGGAAGCAGAAAGGAGTACCTTGCTGACCACTCTATCAGGTCGGGCCCAGAGATGGGGTCCCATCCCCTACCTCAGAGGAGCCCCACCCTCTGAGGGCCCAGGCAGGTACACAAAATCACCCCAAGAGGAGGCACACACTATACTGTGAGCCTCTCGGCCCCTGCTGGTCTGTCCATCCTGCGCGGAGACACTTGCAATGTTTACTGATCAAACAGATGAACTGCCACTGACTGTACTTCCCACCCTTCAGTGGCACTGGGAGGGCAGTCTGGGCCTTCAGAGCCACTGCCCCATTCCAGGCCTCTCCAGACTTCCACACTGAAAACCAGACTCATCACTCTCGCCCCTAAACTGCCCTCTCTGCTGTTCCCCATCTCAGCCAAGGGCCCCATCACCTGCCCAGTTGGCTGCCAAAACCTAAACTATGATGTCACCCTCAAAACTCCTTCATCACTCATTCAAAAAAGGTCTTCTGTGCATCTGCTATATTCCAGGCCCACGGCTAGGCACAGGGGAGGAAGCAGTGACACAGGGGAGGGGAGGTCCCTGCCCTCTAGGACTTTAGAGTGGTTCTCAACACGGTCAGATAGGAACCGCCCCCCCCCACTTTAATAAATATTTTGAATAACCTCTTAGTATTTGACAGGAAATAATACTCCTCCTCCAAAAAAGATAGGCACAGGCTACATATTCATTCATCTACCGAATATTCGTGAAGAATCTACAATATGTAAAATGCTGGAGATATAGGAAAGTTTAAGACAAGCCATTCAGTGCCAGGACAGAGGCCAGGCCAAATAAGGGGCTGTGAGACATATACACGTGTGTATGAGATGAGGAGACCAGAGTAGAAGCTCCCAGGATATAAACAGCTGCTATGTCAGGAGACAGGCCTAAGATAAGTGCTCTCTAAGCAAAGATAAGACTTCAGGGAGGAATGAGGTTTGAATTGCCCGTAAGATAAGACTCAGATAAGCCAGGAAAGGTAGCAGGTCATACCAGAAGGTGGCCTGAAGCTGAAAAACAATTAGAGGTAGGTTAGCAAAAGATTTGAGGGTGGGACTGGTGAGGGGGCCCGTGGAGCTGCTAGAGGGAAAATTTACTGTAGGAGATGTTCTCGCCCAGGCCTTGGGCCCAGAGCACTACATCTCTACCATCAAGCTTTACTTAGATTCTAAATCCTAGACTAACAACTTGCAGATCAATGACATTTCAGCACAAAGAATAGCAGCTAGTGAGGAGGAAGGACCTTGGAAAGAAGGAAAGAAATCAATGTTTTATTATATTTCCTCAGACCCTTTACCTCCTATCAAGTTCACTCCTTGGACATTTTGTAGCATATATCCCTCTTGTTTTCCTTCCAAATTTTGCAAAGTGCCAGGCACCACTGTGGCCTCCTCAAACTACCCCTTATTGCTACCTTCTGATGTTACATCATTTACAAATCCTGCAACTGACTAGGAGTTGGCCTGCTTTAAATAGTGGTAACCATATGTTCCCTTGCCCCTAGACAGTGTGATCAAAGAAAGCCAGGGCCCAGATTTAAATCCGCCCATCACCGTCTGCATGACCTTGGGCAAGTCACTTTTTCTGAAGCTGTTTCATCTGTGAGATGGGACAATAATGTCAAACTCTATAGATATAAGAGGTATTCACGGAATAATCATATTCAGTAAATGTAAAGCATCCCACATAATCCTGGGTGCAGGATGGGTAATCAGTGCTGCTTCTCTCTCTGTCCACCTTCCCCTCAAACAAACACACACCCTGTCTTTCTCAGGGACCACACCCAACATCTGGGAGCAGCAGAAGCATGATTTGGAATCAGAGAATGAAGTGAGAGTCTTGCTTTGCCCCTTCCCAGCTGGGTGGCACTGGGCAAGTCACTTTGCCTCTCTGAGCCCTGGGTTTCTTACCTGAAACTTGGAAATTGCATGCTATGCTCCTCCTCACAGCACTGTTGTAATAGCACAAGACAGAAGGCCTCATTTAGGGCAATGACAATAGCGATCAAAGAAGAATTGTTGAGAGAATATTCCAGTCAGGCTGGTTGCTACTATCTATCACCTGTGAGAGGAGGGACTCCCAGAACTGAAAATCCAGTCCTCTTTGTAGAAGTTCTGGCTTTTTTGCCTGAAACACTTGGCATGCAGATGAGCAGCATGTCAGCATTTGTGAAAGAATGTATCAGAACAGGATCTGAAGGCACAGAACTCTGGCCTATTCATGGGCAATAGGGGAATCTAAGATGTTTGTTAATAGTGACTGTGTGGTTTGGAGAGGGTTTCAGTGTCCCCACCTCTAATGTGGGAGAAAGGGGAAGTACACATGGAGAGAATCTTAGAAAGGCCTGTCTCTCCTCTAAAACTCCACATTCTCTGAATCGTCACACATCTTGCCTTCTTTCCCACGGCTGTCCACTATAAATGTACGATACAAATGAAGGATGGTGAGGCGGCCTCTGAGGGCTGGTCAGCTGTCCCCTGGGCTTCTGAATTGTTTCCTGCCCGTCTGATAGCAATTGATATGCCTCTGATGACTTGCCGTATCAACAGGGAAGCTTGTCTGTTTAGTTGCTGGCTGCTGTTCTCACCAGAGGGTGGCAGAATGATATTGGAAAAACCCAGCCAGGAACCTCAGGTACAAAAAAACACCAGGGATCATTTGCCCGTTCCTATCGGAACCCCCAATCTCCAGCCTAAGCAACGATTCTCAAAGCATGGTCTGGGGGCCCGCAGCATCAGCATCACTTAGGAACTTGTTGGACACTCACGTTCTTGGCCACCCCAAGCCTAAGTCAGAATCTCTGGGGGGGGGGGTGGAGCCTCCCAAGTGATGGTGATGCACCTCTCAGTGGTTAAATAAACAAACCACCTACTTTAAAGCATGAAGCCCTGGCTTCCTCATCAAAGTCCACAAGTGGGCTGAGCCAGGGCTCAAGTCCAGCTCAGGCTCTTCTCCCTTCCAGCCATGGAACCCTGGGCAAGTTACTGAAGGACTCTCAGCCTGTTTCCTCCCCGGTAAAATGGAGGTAGTATCTATTGAATCAGCTGTTCTGGGGTTAGAAGTATCAAATGTGTGAGCTGGACCCCTGAGAGGTACTTAGCAGTGGTTCTACTTGCTGCAGTGGATGGCGTTTACTTAAAAGCCCCAGAAAATGCCCTGGCTTTTGTCACAGTTAGTCTCTGGACACAGTGAGTCCTTTAAACCCTCTCAAGTCTCAGTTTGTATCCAAGGGCTCAAAGAAAGGCAAGCAAATCCTGTCCTCCTCCCTAAGAGACCCAGAGGGCTGAGATGCCCTGTCCAGGCCCCAGCCAAAGGCCAGATCATATATAAAACAGATAAACAAGTTTATACTGTATAGCACAGGCAACTATATTCAGTATCTTGTAGTAATGAAAAAGAATACAAAAAGGAATATATACGTATATGTATGACTTAACTATTATGTTGTACACCAGAAACTGACACAACACTGTAAACTGACTATACTTAAATTTTTTTTAAAAAAGCAAAGAATGTTGGGGGGGAGGGGAAAGGCCAGATCAGTTTCCCCGGGGCCTGGCCGGCAGGGGCCTTCAAAGTCATTTCGACTGACCCCACTGCTTGTCCACCGAGGGACGGGTCTCAAGCCAAGGTCCCGCGGTGAGAAGCCGGCAGAGCTGGGCCCCAGCTGGATCCGCGGTCCAGGGTTCTCCCTCTGCTCCTCGCAGACGCCCCCCGCCCCAAGTCAAGGGGCGCGAATATCACTCCACTCGCCCCCACTACACCCCTCAAATGGATTTGCCCAGGCCCTGCACCCTCACCACCGCGCCACCCGGGCTGCGGGAGGCCGGAAGTTCCTGGGTCCGCCCAGCAGACGCCGGTGCCGGCGCCAGACTGACCGAACAGCGCCTCCCGGGCCAGAGCGCCCCCTGGCGGGCCTGCGGCGCCCTGCAGCCGGGAGCCGAGCGCCCGCCCTCTTCCCGCCGTGGGGCGGAGTCGCCGCTGCTCGGGGTCCGTTCCCCGCCTCCCAGGCCCCCACCCCGCCCCCTCTGGGTGGGCTGCGGGGCGCGGCAGGGCTGGGCGGCAGGGCTGGGCGGGGCGGGGCGGCGCGGCCGGCGGCCGTCGGATGCTGCCGGCCGCAGGGCTGGCGAGGGCCGCGGGCTCTGGGCTCCGGTGGCCGCTGATGGGAGGCGGCACCCGGGCGGGCGAGCGACGGCGCCGCGGCCACAATGGGGAACAAGCAGACCATCTTCACCGAAGAGCAGCTGGACAACTACCAGGTGAGCCCGGCCGCCCCGGCCCCCGAAGCGGCGCCTCTCGGTCCCTCCCCTCTTTTTTCCCCACGCTTGCCGAGGCCTCCCGAAAGCCGGTTCACCGGGTTCAACCATGCTTCTGCTTTCAATTCGACCGTGACCTTGGGCCGGTGACTTCTCTGAGCCTCAGTTTCCCCACCCCAGGAATGAGAGCGCTTTCCAGTTAGCTTCTCACAGGCATGCCTCGCTCCGGCCTCCCCTTCCTCTAGCTCTCTCATTCAGACTTCTTACTCTTGGCCCCAGACCGGACCGAACCCTTCCCCAACCACTCATCCCAGCGCCCCCTTTGGCGCGGAGAGGGAGTCATTAAAGGGGCTGGAGGAAGTACCCTCCACCCACCTAAAACCCAAGAAGCAGCTCAGGAGAGTGAGTTTCTGCAAAGCGGAAATGAGCTGGGTATGAGTGAGGTGCTTCAGCCCCCGAAGGCGATTGTAGTTTGGGGGTGTCTCGTTATCCACTGAGATCTCTCCCTCCTGCCCCAGCATGGAAATAACTGGAGCAAGAAAACAAGCCAGATACTAGTCTTACATGGTCACCTCCCCAAGCTCTCTCAGGTCCCCAGCAGCCACCCCCTTAGACTGTTCTAGGTCCCTCTGCCTCCAGAGCCAGGGAGCTGTCCACATCAGACCCCAGTGCCCTCCCATCCCTGTACAAACTTTTCGTGGTTGCAGGATGGAACACTGCCTGCTGTCTTGCCCAGAGCCCTGGCCAGCCTGCACAGGTCCCTTCCCTGCCCTGTGCACTGCAGCCACCCCAGAACTACCTGTGTTTGCATGACACCAAGCTCTTTGCTCCCTCTCTCTGCCCATGCTCTGGGGTGCCTAGACTCCAGATGATCTGGCTCATCCTTCTAGGCCCAACTCAGATTCCTCTTTCCCATCTCTGCCAGAAAAAGGGGGCTGGACGGTGTTGTTGCCTGTGTGGAGTGTGCTTGGGAGAGGTGAACACCAGCAGGGCCTCCGCAGTCTCCTGTTGCCTTCGTGAATATTTACTTTAGGATTGAACTTAAAGTGTGGGTTCTCTGATGTGGGCAGAGGTAAAATAAAGTCTCCTTTTCCTCCTAAAATCCCTGATTGTCAATGACACAGATTTCTCAGTTCCACGTGAGGCCCTGAGAAGGGCTGGGGGTGCCATGTAACCTCAGATGCCCTGTGTGCATCAACTCATTGGGTCATCACAGTGAGGCGGATTATTAGCCACATTTTACAGGAGAGTAAACAAAGTCTGAGGAGCCATTCAGTACCCTGCCCAGGAGGGTTCACCTAAGAATTTGGGAATTGTGGATCTAAGGGTCACTCCTTTTGTTGGCGATGGGGCTATGTGTGGTCTTGGTCTCAAAGGCACTCACTGTCTGCAGAGACGGAGGGTGAGAGGCAGGCTGTGACTGTGCCGTAGGGGAGAGCACCAGTGGGCAGTGGGAGGCCAGGAGGGAAGGTGGGCTTGGCTTTGATCAGTTTAGAAATAGTGCCGCACTTGCACAGACCCTTGAAAGATAGAATTTTGCCCATCAGGGCCCAGAAGGCGGCATTCCAGGGCAGAGCGACAGCTTGGGTAAAGGCTTGGAGGTGAGCCCATGCTCAGAAGAGTAGCCCCGTGGGCGTGGGGAGCCTGGGTCCCCACTCAGACCAGCCTGGCATCGGGTTGCCCTTCGGAGGCCGGCCCAGTGCTGGGTTCTGATCCTTTGCCAGAAGCAGGGCTCGGTGGGAGAAACAAGAGCTGTGAAACCTGAGAGCCCCACATCTCCCTCCCTGGGACTCTCCAGCCAGTCAGGACCAGCTGAGGGTGACCCCTGAGTAACAGCTGCCCCTCCCCCAACTGATCCCCAGGGATTCCTGTCCCCTTCCCCGGTCCCCAGGTGCCAGTGATTCCCAAGGTTCAGATTTCTTCCCTGACCACTTCTCTGTCTTCCAGATCCATCCCTCAGACCCCTCAAACTCCCAAGGGCTCACTGCCTTCCCCAGGACCCACTGCTGCTCCTCCAGCTGGTCTCTTTGCTTTCGCACAGCCCATGTTTTAGTCAAGAACAAGTCCTGTAACCCGGCCCCTTTGGGGCTCACCTGGGGATCCCCTCCTCCATCTCCACAGCCGGGGCCCTGGGCCTGGCCTCTTCAGTCTCCCTGGGACTGCTGCCTTGCCCACTCCTCTCTCTGCGCCCTCCGGCCACCCGCACGCTTCTGCCACAGTCCCTTAGTTTCCCACTCCGCCCCCTTCCTTCCCTCCTTCCCACTTTCCTTGAACAGACACAGTGTGCATCACCGCTGTGAAGCAACTTTTCCTTTAAAAATAATCCCTGGCCCAGGAATCACATTGTACGTGTATTAACCAATCCCCTGTTGCTGTGGGTGACCCTGGGGAGTTGCTTGTAAGTAGGTCATGAATGCCCAGAGCAGAAGTGCAGGGTCAAGGATGTGAAGGATCTTTCTCAAACACCGATGTGACCCTCTCCTTTTCCTGTAATTCCACGGTGTCTTGGGGTAATAGCCCGAGCAAAGTCCAGAGCAGAGCTCACCCCAGCCTGGTCTGGGCTCAACCAGCCTCCAGCCTCATTCTTAGTCCCCTCCCCTGGCTCCCCTAGTTCCAGGCACACTGAACGGCTTCTAGCCAAGCATGGCCTCACCTATGGCCTTGTTCTCCTGACACCCTCCCCTCATCTCTTCACCAGCCCATTTTTCTGTCCAGGCCAGGCCTCACCTCTTTGGAACAGGCTCTCTAATGCCCTCCTCCCATCCTTCTCGTGGTCACAGAATGGCTTATACCCACTCATCACTGTCTGTTTACACTCCATCCCCCTTCCTGTGTGTCCGTTGCCCAGGCACAGAAGAGGCAGTGGAGAATATTGTATGAATGAATGGATGAATGAATACTTATTAAAGCACAGCTCTCAGGAGGGGAAAGAACTCCAGGGATTCTGAAGTCCTGAGTTCAAGTCATGGCTGGGCCACAGATGCTGTAGGCCTCGGTAAGCTCCTGTCCTCTTCTGGTCCTCAATGTCCCCACCTCTACAATGGGAATCATTACTAGCCCTGCTGTGCTCATGTCACAGGGCTGCTGTGGGGATCAGTTGAGCTGTGTGACAGCTGGGTGGTGCTGAGGCCTGAGCTGGCAGAGCTGGATGGAGAGTCTACTCCAGCTGAGACTGGCTGTGGCTCAGCTCAGGACCCCTGGCACAGGCACACCAGGCGTGTGGAGATGGGAGGCAGGGTGGCTGCCTGGGCAAAGTACTCGAGTTGAGCTCTAGAGCATGGAAAGAATTTGGACCAGGTGGGGAAGGCACTCCAGGTGAAGGATAGGAGTAATACAGTCTTGGAGGAGAAACTCCAGCTTCAACTGGCATAAATCTGAGCTTCTACTGTGAAAGCTCAGCCTGCCCTGTTTTCTCCTGCGAGTCCTGAGGGCCCACGTCTTCTGGACTAGGCTCCCTCTTTCCCTCCTGCCCGCCCCTCGTGACCCTAACCTGAGCAGGGATTCTACCCTCAAGATCTATCCCTGTAAACTGTCAGGGGCCAAGCAGTGATGGGGCATTTGTTCTCGGTAGAGTATAAGAATTCCTGCAGACCTATGGCTGTAACTTCCTGTGCAGCTGAGTATGTGGAGGGGGCTGGGGATTTTGTTTGGTGTCTTGAGTGGGAGCAGACTCTGAGTTTTGGCCTCTAAAGAGATGCCTTTGGGACATGGGGTAGTGGGTGGAGCTATTGCACACAAGGTGGAGAGAACCCTGCAAGCTGTGGCCCGTAGGCTTCCTGGACGTTATCTCATTTGCTCCTCTCATTGCCCTCTTCAGAGAGGCAGTATCCCCATTTTACAGATGTAGAAACTGAGGCTCCGAACGGTGAATGATTTGCCTAAGGGTCCAAAACAAGATGAGAATTTGAATCTGACTACTAAACCTTTTCCTCTGCCATGCTGCCAGGCTACTCAGAACCCTGAGAAGCTTCTAAGGCACCTGCTATACTCATCTCCCGTGAGCTGCCTCCCTGGGGTGAATTCCAGGGAAATAAGTCGACAGAAGAAAAAGCAAAACATCAGTCGATAAGCAGGTTCATGGCAGCTTTATTGGTCATGTTGAAAACTGAGAAACAGCTGTGGCTAAATGTTCAGAAAGAGGAGGAAGGTCAGGTTATGCAGGGCCAATGCTTTCCATGAGATATTCCACAGCCAGTGAAGAGATAATGTAACTGCTATGGAAGACTTAAATGGAAAAATCTGATCACTCATCCCACCAGCCTGTACTGAGCAGGCACCCTCTATCAGATACAGGAATACACAGCGGAAGCAGGACATGGAGTGGTTGGTGTACAATGGTCCTAGGTGGGCTGTGGTTCTGTTTACAGTCAGTGGGCACTGGGCAAGAAGCACGTGGGCCTGAGATCCAGCCCAGTCCTCTGGTCTGCAAGTGCAACTTAGGGCAAGCTATTCAGCTTTGCTGAACCTCAGTTTTCCCATCTATAAAATGAGGAGATATTGCCTCCCCCCGGCATCTCCCCCGTAGGCTATTGATGAGAATATTCAGAGCCCCAGTGGACCAGCCCAGTGCAATCATGGACTAGTTGTGGTGTGGTTCTCAACCTGGGCTGCACATTGCAGTCACCTGATGGCTTTAAAACTGCTGATGCCTGGATCCACCTCAGGGATTCTGGTGTAACTGATCTGGGGTCATTTGGAAGAGGGCACAGGGAGTTTAAACAGCTCCCCAGGTGATCTGCTCTAGAGCAGGGCCCTCACACTTTAGCAGGATCGGCATCACCAGCAGGACTTTTAAAATGCAGGTTCCTTGGTCCCACCCCACAGAGTTTCTGCTTCAGTAGGTCTGGAGAGGAGCTTGAGAATCTGAATTTCCACTGAGTCCCAGGTGATGTTGATGCTGCTGGTCCAGGAAACACACCTTGAGGACCAGTGCTGTGGACGGATGTAAGTAACTGTGATAAGGGGCCAGAGTCATGTGAGAAGCTTTTGCATCTGTTGCTGATGGAACCCTCAGTCAGAACCCAGATATTGCCTTTCTAACCCAAGGGATGGGGGGGTGGGGAGAGGATAGGTCAGTGGAAGGAGAGCAGAAGCCAGACCTCTCCCCATTCCCAGTTACATGCTGGTTGGGAGCGCCGTGGCCCTTCTCGCTGGGCAGCTTCATGCTGTAGAACCGGCCGTGGGGCCAAGAGTGGTCTGTACCTAGAAGGCCCCTGCCTGCTTCAGGTTTCTGGGGTCTGCTGAGAAATCAGCCTACCTGGTCTCCAGCCTGTCTGAGTCTTTGGCCTGCGAGGCAGGGAGTTTTCTGTTTGTGCTGGGTTGAGGGGGTGGCGGGGCACTGCTTGAGCCTCTCCTGGCTCCTACAGAGCAGCTCTCACGGAAGGCAAAGCCTTGCAACCCCAGGAGAAGCCTCTGTGTTTCCAGGAAGGGTAAGGCAGCATGGGGGTCCTCAGTCTAACTCCCGCCCAGCAGCATGTGGCTCCGGACAGACTTGTGCGGCTAACTGGGGCCTGGAAATTGCCATCAATTCTCTCTTCAGCTCTCCCTTGGGGGCCTAGTGGAAATCCTGGATGTGCATCCTGCCGGCCTCCTTTCTCGGGTCCTCCTCGGTGTGCAGTCCAGTTGCCCCGGTGCTTGGGGCTCCAGGTCTCATCCAGGGCAAGCCCGGCTGTCTGCGAGCCCAGGCGCAGCCACTAGCCCCTCAGCAGAGCCAGCTCTCATCCACACACTGTCCCAGGAGGCCCCACCGGCTCTGGGCTCTGCAGAGCCCCAGGGGCCTCCTCCCTCAGGCTGCGACACCAGGCAGACCTCAGGGGATGAGCACAAAATCCCTTCATGCTTGGGCACTTTCCAGAGTGCTGGGTCCTTTTCCCCTCCCTAATTCCCGTGAAGCTCGGCATAGTAGCCATCGTCACTAGGCAGGCCGAGCTGTGGATGGAGGCGTGACTGTGGGAGGCAGATGAGTTTACAATCTGGGTGGCCTCAGGCTGAGTGCTGCCCCCACCCTGAGCCACACCTGCCTGCAAGCCCCAGCAGCCTCCGCGCTGGCCTCTGTCCAGATGCTGCCAGTCCCCCACTACTCACCTTCCTCCTCCCCTCTCCTCCTCATCTCCTTACTTTCCCCCACCCCATCCTCTCCATTACCTTCCCCAGGTGACCTCATCGATTCCTGTGGCTTCAGATGCCAGTTAGGCACTGGTGCCTCCCCAGTCTGTGTGCCTGGAACGCTCAGTCTCTGAGCACGGGGCTGCTGCCCGCGGCCACCCAGGACACACACAACTCCACGAGGCCCCGTTCTCAGGGGCTGCAGCGTGGCTGGAGCCCCCTGCAGCTGGGCAGCACCGTGGGTCTGCCGGTCCTCACTCCTGAGTCTGTCCTGAGTTGTCTGCCAGCCACTTGCCCGTGGTGTCAGTGGCATCCCCCTCTGAACTCTCCATCCGCCTCCCAAATGCCCTCCCTGACACATGCCTCCCAGCTACCCAAGCCACACACTCAGTTCCCTAGGTCGGGCAAAAGCTTCAGGAGGCAATTTCTAGACCCACTAGACTGCTCTCCGCATTGGGCTGGGGCAAGGAGGGGTGGTGGTGACACTTCTGCCCCCAGCCCGGGGCTGGCTGTTCGTGTGGCTCTGAGGAAGGGAGGAAGGAGCCCAGGCCCCCTACAAACAACTGTATGTGTGTTTTCCCTCCACAGGACTGCACCTTCTTCAATAAGAAGGACATCCTCAAGTAAGTGTGGCTGGTTCACCCCTTGGAGTGGGGCGGGGCCGGGAACCCCCAGGGTGGGAGCTGCTCTAGTGGAGGAAGAGCTTCCGCCTCCATCAGCTGCCACGTGCCAGCTGCTGTGTGAACTCAAGAACTTCCCACCTCTCCCTGGCCCAGATCCAGAATTCTGCCAGGAACGGAACATCTACTCACTGCGTGCCCGGCTCCATGGTGGGCTTTTTCAGGAACATTTTCATTTAATCCTCACTGTGCCCTTGTAACAGGAGAACCCTTTTATCCCCACTTTACAGATGGGGCTAGCAACTTGGCCAAAGTCCCCCAGCCAGGGGCTGAAGACCTGACCTCTGACTCCAGGCTTCATGCTATTCCACTACATCCTGGGACCTGTCAGACTTGGGGGGGTCCCTGTCTGTTAGACTCAGGGTCCCTAAGAGCACTCTGGCTCTGATGTCCTCCCACTCCTGGGAGGTCCAAAAGTCAGGGGCATAGCAGGCAGTGCCCCCACTGTCCCTGAGCTGTCCACCAGGGGTCTCTTCCCTTTCCAAGACAGTCCCTATCTTTGGGGAGGGGTGGGCCTAGACAGGAGAGATGAAGGGGGGGTGGCAGCCTCAGAGCCCCAGGGCCAGACGGTGAGCAGGATTCACAGAATGCCCGGAAAGCTGCCCCACGGGCCTTGCCACGCCCCCTGCTTGTGCTATCGGGTGGCACTAAAAGCCATGATCTCAGGATCGCTTTCTCTGGAGGTCGATGGCAGGCTGGGGCCAGAGCCTGCTACAGCTTCCCAGGGGAGCTGTGGTTTGTCATTGCCCTGACCACTCTGCTCAGACAGTGTCCCTCATCCTTCTTCTCTGTCCAGGCTGCTTGTCCAGCCTGCCCCCTGGGTGGGCCGGGATGCCCGCTTCTACCACCCGGAGAGGCAGGGGGAGGGGCCAGGCCCCCAGGCCTTGGCATCAGCAGACCTGGGCTCTACTCCCACTTCCCAGCTCAGGCCTAGGACAAGCTTTCAGCCTCGCTGAGCCTCTGTTTCATCTATGAAGTGGAGATAATGATACCTACCCTCATTGCACTGCTGAGAGGCAGCAATGCCAGGGTGTGAGAGCTGATAAATGGGATCTGGGCTATAGCTTGAGCGATGGGTGGGGTAGGGTTCCGTTTGGTCAGATGGTCCTCAGAACTGTAATAACGGCCATCGCCCCCGGCATTCCTGTGGCATCTTACCTTCCAGGGTTCTTGGCACAGATCCTCATTTAAGCCTCACCACACTTACTCTCTGTTGTGGGGAGCTCCCACCCTCCTGACCTCCCACCTTTGTAGATGCCAAGCCCAGGCAGCTTATCCTCTGAGGCCCATGACCACTGCTGTTCTGGCAGCAAAAGCCTGCCCTCAGGCCTTTGCACAGGCTGTCCCGCTGCCCGGAGTGCCCTTTCTCGTCTTCCCACTGCATCGCTGCATGTCCTTCGAGACCCACTCCAGAGTCATCTACCCTGTGAGCCCCTGACTCTGCCGTGCCCCCAGCTCTCAGGCAGCTGCTTTTGCAGCCTTTTAGGGGGCTCTGTGGGCTCATGGCTCAAGTGGCCAGCTTCCCCAGAATCAGAGTCAGGCAGGGCGCAGGCTCCCCACGCCTGGCATCGGGCGCGGCGCCTGTTAGTCACCGGTGAGCACTCGAAGAGTGTGTGGGCGGAGGGAAGAACATTCCGGGCTAGGAGCAGTGGGTCAAGGGCACAGAGGTGCTTCACCCCTGCCGAGTCCCCCGTGGTCTGACTGAGAGCAACAGGGTTGCCCATGGGGAAGGAGGGTGGCTCAAAGGCCAGGCCAGGAAGTGGACTCAGGGTGTAACCATGGTCTCTTAGCAAATGGTCAGCCCCAGGCGGGGGGGTGGTCTGCGCGGGGGTAGAGTGATTCCAGCCTCTGGAGTTCAACCCAGGCCTGGGTCCAAAAAGGGGAGAAAGGGCCCCTCCTGGCAACTGGACACCTCTCCTGAGTTGCCCACCGCCTGCTCTGTCACAGGTTCCTCCAGGCCCTACCTCTGTAATGGCACCTACTGGGGAGCCAAGGGACTTTGCTTTCTATGCAAAGTGGTCATGTGGAGCGGGGGAGGGGATAAAGCCCCACTGGGAGCAGAGCCCTGAGATCTGCTCCTCACTGTGTAGCACCTGCCGCATCTCAGTTGCCACATCTGCAGCGTGGGGTTACAGTGCTCCCTGGAGCTGCTTTCCCGCACCCCAACCCCAATGGTTCTGGGTGAGCTGCACCCTGAGCACTGACCAGATGTCAGGCAGGAAACCTGAGCAGCAGGCTCTTCTTTGCAGCTTGGGGCCCAGCTCTCTGGCCGCCTTGGGGCAGTGAAACCGGGTCACAGACACCCCTTGGGCAGTTCCCTCCTCCCCCCATCCAGTTACTCCCTGAGGCACGGCTCTTCCACCTCCCACGCAGCCCCCCATTCAGCCACCTTCTTTTCCAGAGGTAACTCCCCCTGGCCCCCAATTAGCTTGTGCTCTTCAGAGAGGGGGACTGAAGCCCTTGTCCCTCAGACAGCACCCCCAGGGTGATTAGTGTTTGCCTGTTTGTTACTTTATTGTCTATTTTATTTTCTCAACCATTTAAAACTTACAATCTATTTTAATTACTTTTCATTTTTTATTTTACCTGTGACATGTGATCATTGTAGAAAAGTTAGAAAATAAAGCCAGTCAAGAAAAAGCAAAAAATTACCTGTAATCCTACCACCTAGAAATAATAAGCATTCATCTTGCAGTATAACCTTTGGGTATATATCGTGCCAGTATTTTCCCTTTGAGTGTGTTTATTGAAAATTTAGATCATATTGTTCTGTAATTGGGTTTAAATTGCTTTTTCTTAGGCAGCTTGTAAAAATAGATAAGATTAAATAAATGGTCTCATCGCCTCCTCAGTTTATTTAGTTGGATATTTCAGTTTTCAGTGTTTCAGTGTTACAGTCAGCACTGCACATCCTCGTGACACGATGACACAGAACTCATACCTCTGGGATCATTTCCTTAGAATACATTTCTTACAGAGATTTCTGGATAAAAAGTGTGGACATTTTTAAGGCTTTTCATTTTTATTGCTAAATTGCCCTCCAGGGGTGTTGAGCTGTGTATGAGTCCCCAGCTCCCTACTTTCTCAGTCACACTGGCTGTTATGTCTCTCTTGTCTTCTGTCCCCAAATCAGTTACTGAATTTCTCAAGTCTCAAACTCAGCTGCCCTCAGTGGCCAGCATGCACTACAGCTCAGTGAGGCCACCCAGCCTGGTGGGGGCGCCTCGGGACTGGAATCTGCAGAAGTCCCTGCGCCTGAGCCCCAGCTGCCTGTGTCCTTGGGGAAATCCAGGTTTTCCTTGTAAAATCGTTTAATTTGTAAGTGTCAGCAACTACATTTTAAATCATTATTTTAATTATTTTACATGAAAGCTAGACATGACTGTGGACCACCAACCAGTCTGCGACTTACAGAAGAATCCATCTTTTCCCCAACGACTTCAGATGCTGCTTGTCATGGATGAATTCTCTTTTAGGTCTGGGTCTGCCTCTTTTACACCAGTGTCTGTTCCGTATGGTATTACTTAATAGCTTTAAACTATGTTTTGACATCTGATGGGGCAAACGTCTCCCCAGTTACTTTTTTTCAGGATTTTTACCCCATTCTCCTATATTTATTCTTCCAAATAGACTTCTGAATCTGGTTGGCAAGTTCTCAAATCTTTTGCAGATTTCAATTAAGGCTATTCATTTTACAGGAAAATGAAGAGAAGATTATCATCATTATAGTAATAAGCCTTTCCAATCAGGAAAGTCATCTCCCTCCCTAAATATTTTCCATCCTTTGGTAAAGTTTCATAGTTCTCTCTGTACACATTTCATGTTTTTTATTTATACTTCGTTGTTCTGGAGGTTTTGAGGGGAAGGGCTGTGTGATGAACTAGATTTAATTGTATATATTTTTGAATTGACAAATGCTGTATTGTGTAGAAGAGCTCTGTGCTCTTTCTCATTCATATAGTTTTAAAATTGATCATTTTTGGTTTTCTAGCAAATAAAAACTTTCCTCCTCCTCCTTTCCAATATTTAAATACACTGTTTTATTTTCCTGACTAATTACATGGACTGGCACTGACATTGGGGAGGAAATATTATTTAATGATGGTGACAGTAGGATTTTGGGGGAATGTCTGTAGTATTTTTATCATTTAAGTGTAATGTTGAGTGTTGATTCGAGGAAGAGAGTATCCTTTTGTTACTGTTTTACTAAGGATTTTAAGTTTTTATTTTTTTTTAAAGAATTTTAAGTTTTTAATTGACAAAAATTAATATATACTTTTAAAATACTTTTTATTAATAAATACTCTAAAACATCAAACAATTCAGAGGTAGGTAAAGCAATAAGTGAAAATTGGCCTCCCTTTTATCACCCCAGTCCTGTCTCACAGGGACCATCAGTGTAAACATGTGGTGTATACTTTTCAGATATTTTTCTCTGTCCATATAAGTACCTAGTCATAAATGGAGCTATCAAGTTGATCCAAAGATTTTTTTCTGACTATTAATGTGATTTATAGTCATCGATTTCCAAACATTGATCCATCCTTGAATTCCTGGAATAAATCCTGATTGATCCCAACGTGTTACTCTTTCAAATACTATTGGACCTGATTTACTGATGTTATTTTATAAGATTTTTGCGTCTGTCTGTGGAAGTACCTCTGGTCCATTTTGGATGCCACCTACTAGGTTCTGGGAGGCTGTTATTAACTTCCTAAAATAAACTGGGAGGCTTCGACTTTTTTGCCCCTGCCCTGGAACGGTTCAGGTAGCATAGGCATTATTTCTGCTCCTGGAACACATGATAGGACTAATATGTCAATCTTGAATTCAGTAGTGCCCTTTATTGGGAGAAGAGGGTGACAGGAATTCAGTTCTTTGACCGTTTTTGGAGTTTCTGCCACACTGATTCATCTTTCCAAATCTCCTTGAGTTTTCCTTAAAAAAAAAAAATTCAGTATCACTTTAGTCATAGAGTCAGAACAGATCTGTGTCCCAGGGCAAGAGCTGGCCTTCCCACCTCTGAAGACACCTCCCCAACTCCACCTGCACCCACGGGCCTTCTCCCAAATCCCCCCTTCCAGTGAGCCCCTGGCCCTGCAGATAGCACGCTAATAACGCCCAGTTGAGGGCCAGGTGGTTTACTAGCATCATCCTTTTTAATACTCACGTATGAGGAGGGTGGGACAGTCCTCATTCTACTGATAGGGAAATTTATTCTCCTTGCCCAAGGCCACGCAGCTAGTGAGAGGTGTAGACAGGGCTCTAACCTCAGTCTGACTTCAAGCTCCTCCTGCAGCCACCCCACATAATTTTGGAAGTGTAAGCCAGCCCCTAGAAACATCCCAACATCACATCCCCATATGTCAAGGTCAAGTGGGAAATGTAACCATCGCAGATATGATGGACCTGTCAAAAACACATGAAGCCAGATGCACAAATGGTGACACATAGTCCTGGTTCCATGTTTGGGGACAGAAATAAGAAAGGCAAATTTTTCCTCAGGGCCAAAAGTGAGATCAAACAAAGCCCTCGAATGCCCCCTTGTGGAGAGTCCCGGCGTGATCCCGTCACCCTGGTACCTCCTGACCCCCTTCCAACCAAAGGACAGGGTTTGGGTTTTCTCCTTCCAGCTCTGTTTCCAAGCCTTGGAGCTTCCTTGTGGTTTCAGGCCCTTTTACAGGAACACGTGACTGGCCAAGTGCGCTCGTGGCATTTGCTCGGCGTTCGCCCTGCCTGTGCTCTGAACCAGGTGCTGGTGTGCTGGCCTGGGTGGCCTGACTTGCAAGAGGGGGCCGAGGTTGGAATCCAGAGGGCTGGCTCTGGGAGCTGGGAAGGCCCTTAAGCCCTGAGCTTCAGTTTCCTCACCTGAAAAACAGGGGACTAATAGCTACCTCTTGGGGTGGTTTGGGGATTAAATTGAGTATGGTAATCCACACAGGATTAACCCAGAGCCTGGCGCAGTGTGAGCACACGCCAAACGGTGGTGGCAGATGTTACCTGTGTGAGCCGGGCAAGCAGTCACATGCTCTGCTGGGCAGCTGGGCTGGTGTTCCAGGGCCTCCTGAGCAAGGCGGGGGGGTGGGAGGGAGCTGGGGACCTGACCCATCAGCAAGGAGGGCCAGGCCCAGGGCAGCGGGCTGCGTCTGCACTGCTCCCATCTGGAGAGAGGTTATGGATGGCCCATTCTCAGGGGCTTCCCAGGACGTGGGGGCCTCTGGAAGCTCTTCCAGAGACCGAACCCTCAGGCCTACTTTAGGGGCAGGGGCAGCACACTGAGCTAGGGCTTCAACAATGTCAGCAGTGGGGAATGGCCCAAGCGGCACGGGGAAGAGTGGTTAAGAGTTTCTTCCCTAGGTTCCCAGTGCTAGCTTCCAGCCACGATCCCCGATACTTCCTAGTTGTGCGGTGGTAGGCAAATCAGTCTTAACCTCTTCAGGCCTCAGTTTGCTGAGCTGTGAAGTGGGATCGCAGTGCATCTGTCTGCATAGACCTGAGGAGGAGAATTAAAGAGGTGACATGCCTGGCACATAGAAGACTGTTATGAGAGCCCAAGGAACGACAAATAAGATCTGATTGCAGGCCTTGGAGGGGGAGGGGCAGTGGCAGTGGTGGTGGGAAGGACCAGGACACAATCTGGTTATCAGCACTGGAGCCTGGGCAGAACCTGCCTCCCTTACATCCCACCATGGCCTGTGGGCAGAGCAGGTGGGCTCCCCAGGCCCCTGGCCAAAGTGGGTCTACAGTATGGGAGGTGGAGCAGGCAGGGCGATTCTGGGCCCCTAGGGGCCTGGGGGTTGTACCCCCCATCACTTTTTCCTCTGTTTCCCTCGCAGGCTCCATGCACGGTTCTATGAGCTGGCCCCCAACCTGGTCCCGATGGACTACAGGAAGAGCCCCATCGTCCACGTGCCCATGAGCCTCATCATCCAAATGCCGGAGCTCCGGGTACGTGAGAGGCCGCTGCAGCCGGGCAGAGCAGGGGATGGGCAGAGCAGGGGAAGCAGCTGGAGAAGGCTGGGCAGGTGGGCTGGGGCCTTGGGGAGTCCGCTCCTCTGGATGGGCAGGACCGCAGAGGAACCAGACCTGAGTTGAACCCCAGCTCCACCCTTTGTGGCTGTGTTGCCCTGAGCAGATTGCTGAACCTCTCTGTGCCTCAGTTTCCTCATCTGCAGCCTATGAATAAATGAGCTGAGTGCATGGGACTCCGTTAGGGTGCTGTGGTGGGTGCTTCCCCACCGTCTGTGGGGCTGTCGGCCTGTACTCACCTGCTCGCCCCTTTGTGAAGCAGCCAGACTGCTGTCCTTGGCAGACCTTGTTTGTGTCTGCTTTGTAAGATGATTTTTCACTCTCCTCCTCGTCTGGCTGTGGCCTCTGACGGTACAGTCATCCATAGCATCACCTCACACTTTAACGGCACAGGAATCACCTGGGGATCTTGCCAACATGACAGTCAGTTTCAGTAGGTCTGGGGCGGGGCCCAAAGCCTGTTTTTCTAACAAGCTCCCAGGTGAGGCTGATGCTGCTGGTCCTCAGACCACACGTGTGTATGACATGAACGGCCCACTTCAGAGCTCCTTACCTACCATACACGTCAAGTGCGCGCCAACAGTAAGAAAGCACTTGGGCATTTGGGGCGCAGCTCCACATTGCTGTGGGACTTTGCAGACAGTCCCTCGCCAGGCCTCCAACATGGGACTCTGGGGTCAGGGTATCCTCTTGGGATCCCCGTGGCCTCCACTTGGGGCCTGAGTCCCGGCGGCGACCTCAGTCCTGAGGGAACCTGCACCCTGGTGACTGCTGGGGTTTTCTTCAGGAGAACCCCTTCAAGGAAAGGATCGTGGAGGCTTTTTCTGAGGATGGGGAGGGGAACCTCACCTTCAACGACTTTGTGGACATGTTTTCCGTGCTCTGCGAGTCAGCTCCCCGCGAGCTCAAGGCAAACTACGCCTTCAAGATCTACGGTAACGAGGGCCTGGAGGAGGGGCGGGGAGCTGCGGGCGGTGGCGGTCCACAGCCCACCTCGTCACTGCTGGGGACACCGGGAACACCCAGAAGGGTGCCTGTCCAGCGCGGTGGCCAGTGTGGACAAACAGTACATGAGAGACATCTGCAGGGTCCTGAGAGTGGAGGGTGGGTGGTTAATGTGAGAATTCACACATGGTGACATTCCAGCAGGGCCTGGGTGTCACAAGAGATTGTTGACAGGAGAATGGGGGCAGGCGCACCTGTGAAGACCTCAGGGAGGCACGAAGTGTGGGGCTTGGTGAGAAGGTGGGGAGAGGAAGGTGGTGGGATGAGGGTGGCATGAGTCCAGAGAGGTCACAGGGGCTGGGCTGTGAGGAGCCAGCCAAGGAATTTGGGGTCCACTGCGAGGTGGTGAGGCTGGGTTGGGAGGGAGACTCCCAGACCCCAACCCCTCCCCATGCTGCCAGAGGTCAGGTGGCCTCATTTCACCCCAAGCCCAGGGCCCGCAGTCTCACTGGCCACCAGGGGGCGCCAAGCACCCGCGAAGCCCTTGGTTTCCGCTACAGCAACAGGAGAGACCATCACACAGGAGAGCTCATATGCTGAGCCCACCGTGAGACTGGCAGCCGACAGGGACTGTGTCAGACCCTTGGACAGTGCTCAGATGGGAACCCTGAGGCCCAGGGAGGGTCTGGAACTTGTCCTGGACCAGAGGAGCTATGGACAAACCTGTCCCCAGCATCTGTGATCAACCAGGGGATCCAAAGACAACAGGGCCTATTGGGCTATTTTTTCACCTTGTAGTTGTCATGTTTATTTCAGGGACTTTGGTCTACATGCAGCTGTGCACCACATTGTGTTTGCACACCAGAAACACAGTACCTACCTTGTCTACCCTCCACAAACTGTGCCCTCAAGTTTCAAGTAAAAAGCTTCTTGAATTCCACCCATCTAATCTTGGACCCCATGGCACTGGTTCTGGGAAGGGCTGTAGTCTGCCGGAGAGGGGAGTGCAGACCACACAGCTGGGCAGGCCTGGGGACAGGTGAAGGGAGAAGTGGGGCTCCCCTGCTACCCTGGTTGAGGGTGGAATGGAGAAAGGCACCTGGGACCTGGGGTTTGGTGCTGGGGGTACTGGGGCCTGACCTCTGAGCAGGAATCACCTGTTTCCTGGACCTCAGTTTCCTCTTATAAATTGGGCACAGGAGTCATCTTGCCAACCCAACAGGAATGGAGCTGGCCAGCTAGTCAGCCAGCAGTTCTCTCTAGAGAGCATACTGGGTGCCATTGGGAGGGCAGAGATGAATCCCACCTGGCATTTGCCCGGGGACCTTCACAGGCCAGTGTGAGGATGGGCCCTACGGTGCCAGTCAAGAGCTTGGGCTCTGGGGTCCGACAATGATCAGGGATGTGACCTCAGGGCACTTGTTCTTTCCAAGCCTCTGTTTCTTCATCTGTATAGTGGGGATTCTGACTGTACCTACCCAACCGGCATGCGTTGAAAATTGAGATGGAGCCTGCAACGCTCACGTTGGCAGTTATGCTCTTCATCACTGCCGTTAATGCCAGGGTTTGACCAGTGGGCAGGGGGAGCCCTTATGTCTAGGAAGCACCGCCTTTCCCCCAACCGGGAGGAGATGTTTGAGCCAAAACTTGAAGGATGAATGGACTTTGCTAGACAGATAAATGGGAAGGGCCCTCCAGGCACATGGAAAGATCTGATGTTGGGCTGAAAAACAGTTGCGTTCCCTGTGATGAGCCTGTTTAGGGCTCGGCCCCCGAACGTATTGCTGTGCTATGGGCAGTGGCAGTGCCTTTTGCCAAGTAGAAGGAAACCTTGTTCCCTACTCTTAGTGTATAAAAGCCAGCCCCGGGGCCTCTCTCTAAGGGGCTTCTGAGTCTTCTGACCTGTGTGTCTGGCTTAGGCCAGAGATAATGTGGTACGGTTTAGAAAATGTGAGCGTTGGCATCAAACAGGCCCCAGTCAGAATCCCAGCTTCCCCTCCAAACAGCCGTCTGACCTCCATTCAGTCACGTGGCCCTTCTGGGCCTTGGTTACTTAGCTGTAGAGGGAACTCAGGGTCCACCGTGGGGCCAGGCCAGGAGGGCCGTTTGGCCTGGGCCTGCAGTTCCCAGGAAGGCCAGGGTTTGGACATCTGAAAGTGTCTCAGGCTAGGGCTGGGCTTGCTCTCACGCCGGGGGTTTGTGCAGATTGTGAATGTGGCTTTGTTGAAGGAGGTGTTTAAGAGGTCCTTGTGGGTGAGCCCCCTGAGTCCCTGTCAGCTGAGGACAAGGGTCCAGTGTCCCCAGAGTGTGCATGGAGAGGCCGGCAGGGGTACCTGGTGGGACCAGCTCAGAGGACAGTGGCCTGAGCATCTCCGCCCCCGCCCCGCAGACTTCAACACCGACAATTTCATCTGCAAGGAGGACCTGGAGCTGACGCTGGCCCGGCTCACCAAGTCGGAGCTGGACGAGGATGAGGTGGTGCTCGTGTGCGACAAGGTCATCGAGGAGGCTGACCTGGACGGCGATGGCAAGCTGGGCTTCGCCGACTTTGAGGACATGATCGCCAAGGCCCCTGACTTCCTCAGGTGTCGCCCCCGGGGCCAGCTGGGCAGGGCCGACCTGAGCGGGGGCTGCGGCTGGGAGAGCCCGTGGGCACTGGGGCCATCACCACTCAAGAAAGCAGTGATGTCTGGCCAGCCTCTGCAGGCCAGGAGGCCATAGGTCACATTCCAGGCCCACTCCCCTCCAGTGTGTGACTGGGAAGTCCTCTGTCCTCAGCTGGGCTGGCTCTCACGTGAAGGATAAAGACCTGGGGCCCTTTGGTCATGTTGGGGGTTGGATTCTCTAGGTCCAGCCAGTCCTCCAAGCTTCCCTTCCCTCATGTAGATTTTTGGCGCCCTCTGCATCCTATCCAGGGCCCCTCACCTCCTCTTGTTGTTTCTCTTTTTCCAGCACTTTCCACATCCGGATCTGAGGACAGTGCCAAGGTAGCAGGGGCCGAGAAGCCGGCCACCCAGCTCTGCTGCCTACATGAGTGTGACCTCCAGGCTCCCCAGGAGAGGAGCTGTGGCCTCCGGGGTTTACACCCAAGAACATTTCCTTGGCCCTTTGAGCAAAAAATCCTTAACCAGGCAAGGGGGGATGTGAGGAGCAGGGAACTTCCCAGTCCCCCTGTGGTCCCTTCACAAGCCCTCCCTCTGTCCCCTACCACCTTCCCAACACCCCAGTCCTCTCCCCGTCAGACATGGCCCCACTGGGAGGGAAGGCAGGACACCTAACAGGGCCGGGCTGCTGACTTGCTCAAGTGCTGGGCAGGCGCCTGGCTGCCCAGGGCAAAGTGAAAAAAGAAAAAGAAGACAAGGGTTTAACGAGCTATGCAATCTTTCTCCAAAACCCACAGCTGGAGTACACCCCGGCCCCTCCTGTCCCTTCTCCCCTGAGCCTTCCCAATGTGAAGCTGTGTAAGCAGTCGGTCCAAGGGCTCTGTCCCTGTCTCTGTCCAGGTCCTGAGCATGGTTCATACTCCATATGAACCACTCCATCCACCTTCCCCAGCGACATGGAATCCTCACTGGTGTGTGCTGTCCACAGATTTGTGAATTCTGGTAGTAAAACACTTTCATGTCACCATGTTCTCTGTGTCTGCCAATGTTAGTAAAGGTCACTGGTCCCTTTTCTCCTTGAAATCCTGCCATTAGCACTTCACCTCTCTGGGTTAAGCACGGCCTTCCCACTTGACGCACCAACTTTTATTTCAGTGCTTGTGTCTTAGAAAGGAAGACACACTTGTACCCCAAGTCTTTGAGTGAGCCCCACGAAGAGCAGGTGTTTAGTGAAAATTGTTTCCATTTCCCAGATAACGATAGTCATTCCAGTGAACATTTATGGAGTATCAGCCGGGCATCAGGCACAGCTCGGTGCAGGTTGGCCTGGTAGACAGGGATAGCCAGCAAGCGGCCAGCAGTGCCCAGGCTGCCTTAGGAGGGGTGACTGTGCAACTCTAAGCAGGTTGCTGCTCCTGTCTGGGCCTCAACCACCCTCCCCGTCATCTGCAGCTAAAGGGGTCAAACTAGGGTCTGCCCAGCTTGCATTGTGAGGCTGGGATGAAGGCGGGGGCAGAGAGGCTGAGGTGATGGTCCCTGGGAGCCCAGCTGCCCCAGGGTCAGAACCATCACCTCTGAGGCTGGGGCTTTGCTGCCATTTCCCTGGTTTCTTGCCCTAACTCCCCTGGAGCAGGAGCAGGGATGTGGCTCTGGGCCCTCCCCTCCTTTCTGCTGATAGGGTCATGAGGAGGACTGATTCTGGTCTCAAGAGCAACCGCACGATGTCATTCAGCCACTTAGGAAAATGCCAGGCCTGCCCCATGCTCAGTAAGGGTGGGAGGCTGGCTTGATTCATCTGCCCAGGCCCCAGCTCATTTTGGAAATGGGGATGCTGACCCCTGCCTTTGGCCAGTCCCCACTCTTTTCAGGCCGTGATTTCCTCAGCCTGGGTGGGAGGCACTGGGGGAGCGGGACACCGCCCTGAGCTGCAGGCAACTCTGTCTCTGAGTCTGGTTCCAGAGCAGGCTGGTTGGATTTTAGGGTTCAGGGGGTGCCTTCAGGCAGGCTGAGGGCTGCCCAATAAGTAACCTCTGGTGGCAGGTTCCCGGAAACCCGCTGGTGGGCCGCCGGAAGCCAGGACTCCTCAAGGTTTGTGCTTCTTATCCGTGAAGAAGAGCCTCCGGAGCCTGTCAGGCTGCAAAGAGGAAGAAGATGCTGGAGCCTGGGTCCCTGGATAGGGAGGGGAGAGCCAGGCTCAGATGGTCCCTCGGCAGTGACTGCGGGCTGGGGCCCAAGGCTGGGAAGAGACCAGGTTGGAATAATGACGGCTGCTCCACCGCCCCTCACAGTTCAGGGAATTCCACTCTAGCCTCTGGTTTGGGACAAGGCACTTGCCCTCTCTGGCTCAGGAGGCTAAAGGGGAAGTGGAGACGAAAGGCCAAGCCCCCACTTCCCTCACTGGGTCCCCTGGATCTCCAGACCCCCAGCACTCTCTGTCCCAGCCATGCCTAGGTAGAATGGGGATGGGGTCGTACATGGTGCCACCAGCGACCAGAAGGACTTTGCAGCCAGAGGAAGAGCAGATGTGGGATGTGGCTTCTGTGGTTCTTAGAAGGGCTGTCCGCAGGCAGCATCTGTGGTCCGGGGAGTCAGGACCTAGAGGCTGCCTTGCACCAGTCGAGCTCCCTGTCCCCGGTGTGTGGTCACAGCTCTGCAGAGCTTTCGGTGAAGGCCTTTCTGCTGGGAGCTTGGGGTTTCACTGTTCAGGCTTGGGGAGGAGGTTCACGTGGGCCCCAATCTGAGGGTGTCCCTTCGGGGAGTTGGCTCTCCCGGCTCATCAGTTCCAGGTATGGGCAAGTGTGCTGGGGCCGAGGGCTCAGGAGGGCTCCCCTGCCTCCCTGAGAACCCCTGACTGCCTCCCTCCACCCCCCTGCTCCCTGCTCCCCCTTTTCTCCATTCTTATCAGAAATCTTCAGGAAGAACAGCTGTTCACTGACAGCCATCTCTGGGCTGTGTCCTGAGCACGTAAGGATGCCTGTGTAATCTTTTGGGCTGCTGCCCCTGGACACAGCCATGGGACCAGCCCACTTTACAGATGCGGAAATGGAGATCCTGGGTAAGGTGCTAAATGAGAATACAGGATGCCCAGTTAAATTTGAACTTCAGATAAATAAGAAATAATTATAGTATTGGGGACATAGTTACACTAAAAAATATTACTCATTGTTTATCAGAAATTCAAATTAGCTGGGTATCCGCTGTTTTATTTTGCTAAATCTGGCAATCTTAGTTGCTGGGGAAACTATATTGCCACATGGCTAGGGAGTGGCTGAGCCATGACAAGGGCCAAGGCAAGTCAGACCTGGTGCCAGGGCCCTTGTCCATCTCTCTGAGGCTCTGAGACCCCTGCAGTGGTCAAGAGGGAGGGACAGGAGTCCCAGTCTGCCACAGAGAAAGACCTTAGGAGAGCCTGGAAGCCCCCTTCTTATATCCAACTTAACATCTGCCTCTTCCACCATCTCGAAGCAGAAGTTAGGGCTGGAAAGTTCTGGGCAGTGGTGGTGACCTGCTTTGCCCATGCCTGAGAGCCACAGGTCCCTCTTATCACCAGGTGCCCCCTAAGGGCTGGCCACCATCCCACCCCACCCATAGAGCCTACCTTATGTGTCCGTCCAGGCTCCTTGCTCTTGGCTGCTGGGGTCTGTTCATAGGTGTTCCTGGGCTCTGGGAGCTCCGGGGTCCCTGAGATGCTCTCATAGCCACAGTCTGTGGACCCTGAAAGCCTGCTATATGTAGGACTGGCCCCAGGATAGGGGGGCCTGGCTGGGATCTGCTCGTAGGTACTGCCGCCTTCTTGGTCTGGCACATCCTTGGCTTCCTTTGGGAGGCCTGCTGTCTGGATGAGCTCATAGGTATCTGCACAGCTGCCCAGGGAACAGGGCTGAGCCCTGTGGCTCAGCTTTGGAGACCCCTGGCTCCAGGTAGAGGCTGAGGATCCCAAGGCCTCAGAACTGAGGGGCAGGAGGAGGCCCCAAGAAGTAGGAGACACTCTCGGGCCCTGGTCTGGGCCCACCCCAGAGAGGGCAGGTCCTGGGCCATCAGGCTTGCTCTGGCTTCCGTCTGAGAGTCTCCTTGGGCCCTCCTTGCCTGAGGAGCAGGCCTGGCTGCCGGCTGGAACTGTGACCAGGCCTAGCCGTGCCTGGTTTATCTTTCTCAGGTCTGCATAGATGATGTCGTTGGGGCCTCCGAAAGACTCGTCCAGAAGGGAGGCACTCCTCTCCGGGAGGGGAGGCACCCTGATGGGGGCCTGGGGAGAGAGGGACAGACGTCTTAAAGGCTACGCTGTGGCTAAGCTGCCCTCGGGTAAACTGAAGCTCCCTCACAGAAGCTGAGGCTCTGTGTCTTGGGCTCAGTTTACTTGACTCTTCTGTGCAGGGGTTGGTTGATGTTCAGTGTCCCCGCCAGCTTCATACTCTAGAACCACTGTCTTTATGTCGGCATTCAAGGCCATGAGTCACGAGCTCTACCTCCCACCCAGGATCATCCTGCCCTGCCCCTCTCCCCTCCAGAGTGGTCCGCTGGTCCCTCTGAGCCCCCTGAACCCACTCATTCACTGCTCCCTCCCTCTTCAGAATGGCCCGCCTCCCAAGTCCATCAACTGAGTGTTTATTCAACAAGTATTTAGTAAGGACTGTGTAGACACTGTTCTAGGCGCCAGGGGCTTGATGACAAGACCAGCTTTTGGAAGTTTGGATTCTAACCTGGCAACACACTGCTCTGTTACATAACTTAATACAGTTGATGTAATATATCACAAGATAATATACTGTCAGCTCATGATCAGTACTGTGAAGGAGAACAAAGCAGGGTACTGGGACAGGGAGAATGGTAGGTGGCAGAGGAAATATTTTCTATAGTTCAGGTGGGCCTTTCTGAGGAGATGACTTCTGAGCAGAGAATGGAATGCAGTGAGAGTATATGCATGCAGATATCTGGTGGGAAGAGCATTCCAGGCAGCAGGTACAGCAAGTGCAAAGGCCCTGGGGTGGGAAGAAGGTTGGTATGTTCAGTGAAGATCCAAAGACCAATGAGGCTAGACAAAAGTGAAGAAGAGGGAGAGGTGGCAGGACACCTGGTGAGGCTCTTGGGGACCCTGGTGAAGATTTCAGATTCTATGCTAAGCGTGAGGAGACACCCTCAACATTTTGTGACCTGATGTATATTAAGAAAAATCTCTCTGAGTCTCTCCTGTGAGTCGCTGTGGAGGAGGATAAAGTACTGACTCACAGGCACCCCACTCTGCATGTTACAAAGGGAGTTTTCAGACATTTCACATTCATTCCCTCATTCAAGCCCCAGGAGCCTCAGGATTGATCAACAAAGGCTCAGAGAGGTTATGTGACTTGTCCAAAGTCACTCAGTTAGAAAGGCCAAGCCAAGGTTTGAATCGGATCCAGTTGGCCAGAGGCAGGCCACAGCATGGGTGAAGCCCTGGGTGATTGCATTATGGGCTGGCTCCTCCCTGGGCCTGGAGCTCACCCTCTGCAACTGGAGGGGCCAGTCAGTGTGGCCTCTCCGGGCCTGACGGTGGGTGTGGCACCCACATTCCTGGTGTAGCAACCCTGACCCTCAGCAGCCCGGAATCCTCCTCACCTCCATGCTTTCTTCCTTGGAGAGGTCCTGGGGACGTGTATTCAGGCTCTTCTTTTTGTGGAGGAAGGAGACCTGAGGCTTTGGAGAGGGGCGGGGGCTGGCCTTGTCTGGCACCGCCGTGGGGGACACTGCAGCAGGTGGGTTTTCCAGGCCCGGATCGGTCTGATGGAGTCCCAGGGTGATGGCGTCATACAGATCAGTGTCCTCTGGCTGGGAGGGTGGGGACACAGCAAGTGTGTGGTCATACACCCCTGGCCGGCCTCCAGTTGCCTACCAGGGACTGCTGGCAGGGACTGAAACATTCCCACCAGGTCCCTGACCTCAGGTAGAGTGCTGCCTCAGTCTCCTCTTTTCAGATAGGGACCTTGATGCCGCACCGTGTGCCCCTGGGTGTCAGGAAATAGGGAAGTCATGGAGAGGCATGTGGCCAAGTGGCGGACGCGCCAGGCCCGGGCACCCTGCCCGCCGCCCGCCCCCAGGGAAGAGGGAGGGGTGCCTACCCGTGGGCAGGCAGCAGCCAGGGTCTCCCCGAAGGGCTCAAACTGCACCTCCTGGTAATGGCGCACGAGCTCGGCCAGGGTGCCATGGGTCTGGGTGTCCCCTGAGATGAGGTAGCGCCGGTTTTGGAGCTGGTTGATGACAAAGTGCCGGCAGCGATCACTGCCCCTGCAACACAAGCACTTGTGGTCCTGGGGCTGCTGACAGCGGCAGCCCTGCCCTGGCCCAGGGCTGGAGCTGGCCGGGCCACGCTGCCCGCTTGGGCCTTGAAGTGTCCCTCTGTAAAGTGGGACCTGACATCCCACAAGCCCAGCCTTGAAGGTGATGGGGAGCTAGGGAGTGGTTTTCAAACCTGCTGGGGGAGGTAGGGGGCCCCCAGCATCAATCAAGAAGGGCAAGGCCAGGGCTGGGGTAGGGGGAGCTCCGAGCTCGGATCCAAAATTTAAGGGGATGCAACAAAACTCAGTAATCAAGATAACTAATAATGCTGTATTTTAGAAAATCAAAATTAATACTGAGATACCGACGATGAGCAAAATATCTAAGTCTTAAAGATGAGATTCGACCCCACAGTTGCGCGACTCAGCCTCACTCGCCTCACTCACCTCACTCGCCTCACCTGAATCCTGGCCAGGCTGAAAAGATGGAATTCCAGCTCCAACCTCCCCTCCAGCCTGTAATGTCCCACCCTCTTCATTTTCCTTTTTTATAGAAGAATAACGCAAACACAGTGAATTGCACATGTCCTAAGCGTGCAACTCAATGAATTTCCACATGTGAACACTACCATGTAACCACCACCTAGAGCAAAACAGAAAACATTGCCGGCTCCCCAGAGGAGTCCCTCATGGCCCCTTCCAGTCTGTGCCTCACAAACGTAGCCACCACTCCGACCCCTATTGCCGCAGCTCAGTTTTGCCTGTTACGGAATTTCACGTAAGAGGATTCATACAGCGCTCCTGTTTTGTGCCTGGCTTGTTCACTCCACTTTATGTCTTTGAGATTGATTCATGTCCATGCAGAATTAGTTTCTTTTCCCTCCCATTGACAGGTAGTATTCCATTTAAAAAAAAAAAAAAGTCCACAATATATCCATTCTGTTGATGGTCATTTAGATTATTTTCAGGTCTGGGTTGTTATAAATAAAGCTGCTGTGAACATTCTTGTGCGTGGCTTTTGCTGAACGTATGTAGTCATTGCTGTTGAGAATATCCCAAGGAGGAGAATCAGAGGGTCAAGAGCACCCCTATGTTTAGCTTTAGTAGATTATACCAAATAGTTTTCTAAAATCGTTGCCGAGTAGGAGACTTCCCGTTGTTCCACGTCCTCACCAACTATTCGGTAGCCACTCGCTAAAGTAGTTTTAGTTTCTATTTCCCTGATTACTAAAGCTACTGAACCCCAACATGCTCATGGTCCTTTTGGACCCTCTTTTATGAAGGGCCTTTATTCTGCCTGTGTCGTCTTTGTCTTAATGATTTGTAGGAGTTCTTTATATATTCTGGAGATGAGTCCTTTATTAGATACATGTATTACAGTACAAAACTTATCCAACACTGTGGTTTATCCATTTAATGGTATCTTTTGATTAACAATTTTTTCAAAAATTCTTAATTTTAAAGAAATTCAATTTATTAGTCTTCTCTTTTGTGGTTAGTACTTTTGTGTTTCATTTAAGAAATCTTTGCCTATTTCAAAGTCATGAAAAATATTTCCTGTATTTTCTTCGACAAATGTATTGTTTTGCTTTTCTCACTTGGGTCCACAATCCACCTAGAATTAGTTAATTTTTGTGTATAATGTAAGGTGGGGGCTGTTTTTTTCCATTTGAATATCGAATTGCTCCCATACCAGTTATTGAAAAGATCAGTCTTTCTCTCTACTGAATTGCAGTGGCATCTCTGTTGCGAATCTGGTAACAAAATGTGGGGGGCTGTTTCTGGATTCCGTTGGTCTATTTGTGTATCTTTGAGCAGCCCCACTTTGATCTCTTTAATATGCTGGCATTCCACCTAAGATCATGTTTGGGAAAAAAATCTGATGCTGAAAAGACATGAAAACTGCTGAGTTTGTATATTTCAAAGTGCCTAGGACAGTACCTGGCCCATAGACTAACAATACATTTTAACAACAATAACATTTGTTTAGTCCTTACTATGTTCTGGATACTGTGTCAAGTACTTTTAAAGGTAAAAACTCATCAAAGCCATTCAACAATCATATGAAATAGTCACTGCAGTGTTCCCATTTTACAGATGAGGAAACGGAGGCACAGAGAGGCAAAGTAACTTGCTCAAGGTCAGGATTTGAACTGGGGCAGCCTGAGCAGATGATCATTTTGAATCTGGCTCTGAGGCCTTTGAGATTTGCCCTGGAGCCCCAACTCCCTCGCTCCCTACCTAACGAGGGGTCAGGGAAACTTCTTCCTTTCTCTGCCTTTCCCCACCCAACCTACTCTGAGGACAGGGCTGACATCACCATCTCTGACTTCACCCTGGCCGTCTTGTCTCCACTTCTCTATGCCCACTGCCTTGCCCTGCCCAGACTTCATCATCTAGCCCAGACCTCACCCCATTGCCTCCACACTCCCAGCATCTGTCTTCCGGTTCCCCCTCCATAGGCTGTCTGAAGGATCCTTGCATAACCTAAGTCTGACCAGATGACCCTTCACTGTCTGCAGACATAGCCAGGCATCCAAGGCCATCCTGAGCTGCTCCCGGCTCTCCTCACCAGGCATTGGAACCGTGCAACCTGTGGCTGCCCCAGCACCTTAGTGTGCTACGCTTCTGTTCCTCTGCACCTGCAGTCCTAATGACTGGAAATGCCTTCCTAAACCCCAATCACACCTCCTTTTCTGTCCAGCAAGCTGCTGGTCTTCCTTCTATCCTGGGCTCAAAGTTCATCTCTGTGAAGCCTTCCCCAGCCTCCCATCAGGAGGAGGTTCTCCTCTGCCCCCACTCACCCCTTGAAGGTGGGGGCTTCGTCCTAGCTTACTGATGGTTCTGCCCGGAAAATGTCTGATGGACGTGGACAGATAAGTGAGGGAGTGAGCGAGTCACAGCCCAGAGAAAGCCCAGCAGTGTGGGCTGGTGGGGGTGCCACATGTATATGCAAGGCTGGTTTATGGGAGCTGGAGCCTGCCTGCCATTTGCAGAGGGCTTCCTCTCTTACCTGTAGGACAAGATGTAGCCGGTGGCCCTGTCGCTGAGCCGGATGAGGAAGGAACCAAGAGCTTTGTCCCTGAGCAGCTGCTCTGTCTGCCTGGGCAGAGGACATGCCATTAGCTGGGCCCAGGTCCCCTCAGCAGCAAGAGCAGCTTGACTTAGACCTGCCTCAGAGTCCTTGCCAACCATGCCCTTGGGTGCGAGATCCAGGACACAGACCTCCAGCCCTTCAGAGAGGACTCCCTCAGACCTTCGGCTGGGTCTGTGCTCTGTCTGGGCCCAGTTAAGCAAGCTCAAGACTCAGTCTGGGGCTGGGTTGGAGTCCTGAGGCCACAGACACCACCCCCACTACCGCCTCACCAGCAGGCACAATAGCCACTGCCCCTGGTTGCCCACTCTCCACATAAATGGCTCTGTAACAAGAATGAATCTATATATCTAGAGATTTTTAGGTTTATGGGTTCCTTGCCTCAGGACCACTGTGTACCGTTGTGCAGGATGTGCACTACACAAGAGTGTCTGCAGGGAGAAGTTGCTGTTACGCTTGGAGCCAGATCACAATAGCAACTCATATGTTCTCATCCCCTCCTTGCATATCCCTTTCAGCCCCAGGCAGCCATGAATATTTCTAAATGGTGCCAAGTATTTTGGAGGCATGGTGGAAAATTCCAGCTGTCTTCTGGTTTGGCAGTACATAGATCAGATATTTCCTCACCCATTTCTTCACCAGATACTTACTGGGTGCCTGCCTTATGCAGGATCAACTACAGATTTTGCAGGGCTTGGTACTAAATGAAAACATGGAGCCCCCTACACAGAAAGTAAGAATTTCAGCATAGTGACAGCAAAGAATTCAGCCAAGAATAGGGCCCTTCTGAGCAGAGGGCCCTGTGTTACAGCACAGGCTGTGGCACATGAAGCTAGCCTGGGTTCAAGGCCAGGTGCTGGGTCAGGAAGACTTAGTGACTGGCTGGGTTTGTCATTCCTTCATCAGTGCTTTGGCAGCTTGGAGATCCAGCCCAGTCAGAGAGCCAACCTCCATATCTTGGCTTTTACTCCTAGAGTAACTGTATGTCCAGGTTTGCCTGGGACAGTCCCCACTCAAAACAGTTCTCCCAGCCTATTTACTAACAGCGTTCTGGTTTGGATGACAAATGAAACAGTCCCTCTAGTAATTCATCAAGTTTTTCAGAGCTGGTCAGCACGCATCCTGCTCCTGCCTGCCCCTGACTATATTTCTGGCAACTCAGCAGCCCAGCCACCCCAGCCCCATCCTTAGAGCAGGGGCCGATGCCTTCGCCCACCCTGCCCACCAAAGCTGCCGCCAGAGAACTTGAACCTTCTCATCTGTTGCCCCGCCCACCACCTCCCGGGGTCACTGCCTAGCCCAGGGAGAGGGCAGGAACCAGTCTCGTCCTGGACTGTTTTCCCAGCCTCGGGGGGCTACAGGCCATGCTGGGCATGGGGACAGGGGCAGCCTTACTTGCGGGTGAGGAATCCGTGAAACCAGGAGGGCAGGGCTCCATTCTGCAGAATGAGGGGGGCCTGAGTCTCCATGAACCACTTCAGGGCCAGTTCCTGCAGTTCAGCCAGGGCCTGGCTGTCCCCAGCCCCCTCAGGCCCCCTACCCAGGCTGAGCTGCCTTAGGCTGCCCTCCATCCTGGTGAACTCTGAAGTGGAAGCAGCGCCCAGACCACCCGCACGCCTCTATATCTGTGAGCGCTCAGGCTCATTTGCCTGAGTTCATGCCCTCTCCAACTGCCCACAGCACACAGGAGCCCTATTGTCACCTCTGAGCTGGTGGCTGGTTCTCCTCTCTGATGCTCTGAGGCGGGGCACCGTGGCTGGCTGGAGACCTCGGGGGAGGGTCACATTAGCAGCCAGAGAGGGACAGGGGAGGGGATCCCTGACTTCCTGGCTGGTAGATGAGCTGCCCCACTGGGCTTGGCCCCCTCCCCCAACCTCCGGTCTTTGTCTCAGCTAAAGAGCAGGATCTGGCTAAAGTCCAGGCACTGCCACTGTTAGCCAAGTGAATTTAAATTCTATTTTTCCTTTCTCTGTGGAGGCCACTTGTATCTTGGTGAAGTTCTGTGCTGATTAGTTCCTCCTTCCACTCAAGATTTATTGGGTGTCAACTGTATGCCATGTACGTCCAAGCCCTGGGAATAAATCAGTGACCAAAACAGCATTTTGCTTCCTGACAAACACATTCTAGAGGAAGGGGACAGACAATAGACAAATACACGTATAGAATACAGCGTTGGGTGTAATAAGCACTCCAAGAAAAAGGGAGAGGAAGAAGAGTGCGTGGGTTGTGTTGTTTAGATAGGGGTCAGGTTGGAGGTCGGGTGGGGGAAGCCTTGCCCAGGGGGTGACACTGGAGAAGCAAAAGAGGACGCCAGGCAGGCCCCTGGGGGAAGGGATTCGCTGGTCAGCAGAGGGAAGAGCAAGTGTGAGGACCAGGAGGTAGCACTTTGCTGGAGATCCCGAAGAACAACCCGGAAGCTCAAGTGGCTGGAGGAGAGGGCCCTTCGGAGTAGATGGGTTCCCTAGAAAGGCTGCTATAAGGCCTGTGAGAGGAAGTGTTGGGCCAGTTAGGGCCCAGGATATTTGTTCATGCAAACATCCCTGAACCTCTACTGTGTTTCTGAGTTTCAAGCAGAAATCCAGGCTCAACTGACACTGAGGCAGTGGATGGTGCAGTCAGCCCCCAGGATCTGAGTTAGGATTCCTCTTCCATCCCACTGGCATGGGCCTCAGGGAGGTCACCAAGTGGGTGCAGATGGCTCAATTCCTTCATCTGCAAAATAGGAATAATAAGAAAACAGCTACTTTCTAGACCCTAGGGTCATTATGATGACTAAATGAGATAACATAATGGTTGAGAATGAGGAAACATATATAAGCTCAAAAACAGGCAGAACTGATTAATGGCAATAGAAGTTAGGATAATGGTTACCTTGGGGACATAGTGACCGGGGAAGGATGAGGAGCTCCTGCACGCTGATCACGTTCCATTTCTTGGCCTGGGTGGTGGGTTGGATGAGTGCATTCACTTTGTGAAAATTCACTGAGCTCTGCACTCATGATTTACGTACGCATTTTTCTATGTATATGTCCCACTTTAACCAAACAGCTCGCTTAAAAAAAAAACGAGGAGGCTACAGCCGTATTTCCTTGGTACCAATTCCAGCTGACCAGCTATGACCTTGAGCAAATGACTTAACTTTTCTGGACTTCACTGACATCATCTTTGAAACAGGGCCAATAACATGACCTGCTGTTTGGAAGATTAAATGGGTTAAGTTTTTAGAATGGAGTTTGGAATAAAGTAAGCTATTAGGATTAGCCATGACTCTGATGGTGATGATGATGATAATGATGATGTGATGCCTCTGAAATACAGTGGGTCCTCCCTGGTGGTAACGATTTTTGTTATTATTATTATAATTTCATCATGGTCATCTCAAATCAAGATAAAAATACCAATGGTAGGTGTGTGAGGCATGTGATTCAGAGGAAAGGCAAGGGCATGGGGCAAACCTGCACCCTCAACCTGGACAGCTCACTCCCTGTCTCTGAGACTCATCTTCCACATCTGGAAAAAGGGTGCAGGGCATTCACTCGCCTCATCTGGCTACAGAGTGAACTACTGAAGGTCATGCTTTTCACACAGGGACAGCCCATGGGCACACTGGAAGTGTTCCCCGGAGGGTCAGCTACTGGGAACACCACTTTTACAAACAATTAACTTCCAGCCAAGACAGGGAGGAGTCAACTCTAGCCAGGGGACATTGGGAGGGATTCACATACTTGTGAAATGGTCTTCTTGCCACAGATACAAGCCAGGGATATACTTGGGTCAGAATGGAAATCCCAGGCCTAAACTGACAAGGACTAGAATTTCCTAAATTGGGGTGGGGGAGGAGTGGGGTTGTATTACATCTTCATCTTCCACAATCTCGAAGTGAAACCCAGCAGTTCTTCCACAGTGAGTGCAGGGAACAAACCTTATTAGTATTCGTCACACCTGTGACTTTGTCACCAGTAGAAATTGCAGATATTTTCATGCTGCAGACATCTTGAGATACTGGTTTTGCTCATCACTTCCTCAGAATTATAATTAGACCCAATGCTGGATCTTGTTATTTAACATGCTAATGAAGAATCACATAGTATTACTGCATCACAGGTACTTGGATAACCCTATTCCAGTATCACTGATTTCCACTGTAATTCTATGTATTTTATTTTGTGTGTTTAAAAACACTATTCTGAGAAGTCCGTGAGTTTCCAGATACCAAGGAGGTCCATGGCCCAAAAAGAGGCCAGAGAAGCCAGGGTCTAACCCAGAGTTGGTTTGCTGCCAGTGTGAAGTCCTGGAAGTATTCAAACACAAAGAAATGTATTTCATAATTTTCCATGAAGCGTTCTCTCTCCACCTCCCTTTTAGGTGGGGTACTTTTATGAGCAGAACCTGGCCATTTGCATAAGAAGACAAAGGCTTTGTGTACTTGTAGGGGGAGCCCAGGATGGCTGCGTGCCAGGTGTGAAGATTCCGAAGTCAGGCAAATAAAGGGGAGTCTATATTTATCCTCAAAGGAAATGGTGGGGTGGGGGAAGGGTGAGGTCTGGTATGGGGGGCATCAGGTGTGTTCTGTGAAAGACCTGGGGTGAGCGGTCTCTGACAGTGCTCTACATCCCACTGTCCAGCTCAGAACTTGTGATCACCTCCTGGGGGCTGGGCCCTGGGATAGAGAGGATCCTGGAGCTGCCCTGCCCTCCTTCTCCACTCCAGAGGTGCTCAGAGGTGTAGAGAGAGGAGCTAAGGGGATTCGGGCTCTGCAGTCAGATTAAGTGGCTTGGAATCCTGGTTCCCCCATTTGCTGATTTTGTGATTTTGAGGGTACTTAACCTCATTGTGTCTCAGTTTCTTCATCTGTGAAAATGCAAGGGAGAAAAAGTACTCACCTGGTAGGGTTTGGGATTCAGTGAGCTGATCCAACGCAGCGAAGTGCCTGGGAGGCA
The DNA here is from genome assembly GCF_048564905.1 of Vicugna pacos. Classification (NCBI taxonomy): domain Eukaryota; kingdom Metazoa; phylum Chordata; class Mammalia; order Artiodactyla; family Camelidae; genus Vicugna; species Vicugna pacos. Next base: position 23,058,916 of record NC_133013.1, on the reverse strand, counting down.
AGGTGCACTAATGTCAGCCTCAGCTCCAAGTCATCGCCGGTCTGGGAAGTCCCCAGAATTCTGTCTCTGTCTGTCTCATCAAAACTTCCCTGTCCTGGGTTCTCGTTCAAGGTCATGCTTCTCCTGTAAGACCAAAAGATGGTAGTGGATTAGCCAATAAATCACTCTCTCCTGAGGGTGCTCAGTTTGGCATGACTTCTCAGGATGAAAGCTCTCAGGTTTCTCCAGAAAGATGCTCAGGGGCAGTGTCCTTTCAGTCACTTTGACTGAGGACCACTGAGGATGGCCAGAACCCCAGCACTAACCCTCCCACTCCTTTCTGGAGCCTGTGCATTGGGAACCTAGTACGGCCAAGTGCTGCTGGCAGCCAGCCTCCAGGGTAGAATGCCAAAGCGAACTTTTCAGTAAATTCTAGTCATGTGTTCGTTTTAGTTTATGAACACCGCATTTCTGTGCCCCTCAGTTATTCCATTAGAATTTGTTCCACAATAGTAGCGGGTGGAGAATGAATGATCCTATTTCTTTTTTCTCAAATTGTCTGCCTTATTCCCCACTGTATCCTGTGCCTAGAACAGTGCTTGGCACAGTTATATGCTCAATAGGTATATTTAAAATTATCATCCAAATTCATGATACATCCACATGGTTCTTAAAAATAAAAAAGTTTTAACAGGTATCTGTAAAAATTCTCTCCCTCCAGGCACTAAACTTCATTTTACCCGGTTCCCATCTCACTCCCACAGGGAACCACTGTTACTCATTTCTTGAATGTCCATCCTGGGTTTCTTTACGCCTGTTCAAGCACATGTGTATATTCTTATTTTCTTCCCTTTTTAATGTAAGTGTAGAATCCTATATAGTGTCTTGCACATTGCCTTGTAAAACTATTTAATAACATACCTTAGAGTTCCTTGTTAGAGTGCATGTTTAGATTGCATGAGTTCCTGTGTTCAATCCCCAGTACCTCTAAAAATGAATAAATAAACCAAATTACCTCCCCCACCCCCCCAAAATAAAATAAAACTTTTAAAAAGAGTTCCTTTTGTAGGAGTACATAGAGAGATGCCATTCTGTTTGTTATAGCATGGCTGCACCATAATTTTTGTAACCAGTCCCTTGTTGATGATCCTTTGGGTTGTTTCCAGTGTTTTTATGCTTCCAACAATGCAACAATGGATAACCTTATATAGATTTGATTAAGCGTAAGAGTGAGGGCATCCATGGAACACATTCCCAGAAGTGGGGTTGCTCAATCAAAAGGGTATTTGCATTTGTCATTTTGATAGATGTTGCCAAATGGCCTTCTTTAGAGGTTGTGCTCATTTATGCTCAGTAAATATTGAATGAACGAATAGACAAATGGATAACATATTCAAGCTCGGTCATTTGGAGGCCCCCAGCTGGCAAGAAAAACTGCGAGGGGGCTGATGCTGGTTCAGAGAGGTCACCAATTTTACTGGGACTTTTTTGGCCCCTGATGTCACTGAGTGAGCTCGTCCTTTCATCTGCAGAGCACGGCTGTTGGGGCAGGAAGGTCGTACCCAAGATGCTCCTTACAGTCATCCTCCCACCAGACAGGCAGTTCTGTTTATTCATAGGACAGTGGCCAGGTACTGAGACCTTACAAGGGCTGGTAAAAATGTCTGAGACCTGAAAAAAGAAAAAAAAAACTTACCAGTATTGGCTCCAAAATTCAAAAGGAGAAAACTGCAAAGTTATAACATACGTATAAGTAAATGTCCATACAATGTCATATTGCATCAGCTTTATTTAGCATTCATGAAAGTATCATCATATCTGAAAATGGTTTGGAGGTCAAGTTGTCTTATCTCACAAGAATCCCCAAGTGTGCAGGACAACTGCCAACAACGTGTTACCAATTGTCAATGTAAACGAATTCTCAAAGCCAAATCATCCCAAAGCAAAATCATAACAGTAATCATTTCCAAAAAGTTCAAAGCAAAGAAAAATTATATACCTATAATATTATGTCACTTATAATATACATACATAATCTTAACATTATAATTATATAAGTATAGAATATATATACATAATATTAATACTATAATTAACATTATATATAACTTTAAAATGTAAAATGTGGCTGTGTCATTAAAATTATTATTTTTTAAATACATTTGCTAGGTAGTGAGATGGGGACACCAAAGGCAAGAGTGCCTCGGACTTACCAAGGTCTTAAAAACAGTACCAGCCCCACCTGCTCCACAGAGCAGCCCTGCTCTGGGCCTGTGGGCTCCTGACAACCCTGGAGGAAAGGGAAACCACCCTCAGATGAGAGGTGCTCCCTCGTTGGTGTACCTCTCAGTTAGCAGCAAGAAGATGACACACACTTATTTCTCTCTAGATTATCCTGCCTCCCCAGTGAGTAGTTCTGAGTCCCATGTTAAAATGAAAATCTAATTGCATGCCATTTACTAGTGAGAAATGAAGAAGGAACAGACACTTAGGGCTCAGTTTAGGGCCTGTCGGGAGGATCAGGGACTAGGACCCTATGTTGGAACCCCTGTTCTATAGCTTCTTGGAGGCCAGATGGCGGCCACGGTGCCCAGCACACCTGACAACTTGGGCAGCCAGGGCCCCTGGGGTTGCTCCTCACTTAGCCCTGTCCTGGTCTTCCCTCCCGTCACTTCACAGCTGGGAAAATGGAGGCCCACCGTAGATCGCTAATGAAGTTGAGCTCCTACCATGTGACAAGCACTTCAAATACATATTTGTGATTTCCTTTCATCTTTATAGCAGGTAGACAAGGTGGTATGACTGTCTCCACTTGTCCCCATTGTACAGAGGGGAAACTGAGACTTAGGACTGAAAGTGGCCTGCTCAAGCCAGAGTAAGTGTGGCAGGGCTGGGACCAGACCCAGGTGTCCCATTCCGCTTCCCCGTGTGTATGCTGCATCTGACTTCCATGTCTTTGCTCTTGAGATTTCCCCTACCTGGGGATCCTTTCCTTGCCACTCAAATTCTTTGAGTGTCTTAAAAATGCATTGAATCAAGATAAATAAGTTTTTAGTCAATGTACCCAAACTTTACAATACAAAACAAATCTTAGAACACTCCCCTCTTCACTCTAAGAGCAGCTCTTTCTGGGTCTCCTCACTGTCCATTATCACATCCTGACTGCCTCCGGATCTCCTCCAAGGTCTTGTCCCCTTACTGCTTTGCTTGTGCAAGTACCTTTTCAACTCCTTGAAGACCCCCTTACTCAACCAGAATGATGTCTAAACTTCTACCATTAGAATGGCATCTCTTGAAGCTTTCAGTTAAGGTGCACCCACCTCCCAAACTGGGCTACATACGGCGGAGCGGGTGGCAGGGGGAGCTGAAGTCCTACTGCTTCTGTGAGAAGGCAGGAAGAACGTGAGATCAGGTTTGGCTGAGGGATGGGGTGCTAGGAAGATGATGGCAAAAGGGTCCCTGGGAAAGGTGAGCAAGGAAGGCAGAAGGGCTTATGGTGTCCTAAGCATAGTGCCAGGCCCAGAAACAGGCAGTGGCCGGAAAGGCCAAGGCCTCCACAGCTTCAGCCTCCCCTGCAGCCAGGTCCTCACCTGCTCCCCGGGCCATGTGACTCTCCCTAGCTCCTATGGGGGCCTCACCTGCCTGGTATCCAGCCCCTGCAAACCTCCCACCCTCCAGCAGCTCCTGAAGGCACTCAGGCCTCTAGTTATCTGAACTCTGACTCCCTGGTGCTCAGGGCTGGGAGCTTGGCCGGCACCCCAGATGCCTTCCCTCTAGGAAAGAGAACCATGGGTGTGTGTAGATTTGCCTGTTAGTTTGGTAGGGAAATGAGGCTTCCTGGAAGCCCGAGTCTGCAAATCTAGGCTGAGAGGGTCCCCTGGCGAGGCTCTTCTCTCTGAAGCTCCCCCACCCGCGTAGGCTGTGAGCTTCCTGCCGCAGGGGACAGGCCCAGTCCTTTTCAGGAGTTTCAGCATCACTAAACACCAGCAGAGGCAAAGAGCAGGCTGGGGATGTTAGTTAAACGAATCAGCTGCCATTCTGAGGACTTACCGCCCACACGCATCAGGGGCTGTGCCAAAGCTTTGCATTTGTTATCTTGTTTAAACCTCAGAGCCGCTCTAGGAGGTAAATGCTATTATTATGCTGCATTCTACAGATGAAGAAACTGGGGCACAGGAAGGCTGGGGGACCCGCCCGATGTCACATATCCCCTCCTTTATTTAGGAGCTCCCCCCGCCCCCGCACCACTGTTCTCAGCAGCCCTGTCAGCGTGGTGCGGGGCTGTGTGGAAACACATGGACGGCCTTCTCCCTGGCGGTGGTGGGGTCCCCCGTGGGAGCTGTTCATCCTGGTCAATGCAGCCTCTGCTCTGAAGTCGGTCCTGCTCTCCCTCCTCCCTGTCCAACCCTCCAGCGCTCAGCCCCTCCAAAGCTCCAGTACTACGCCCTCTCCGCGTGAACTCCATTCACCTCCCGTCGAGGCTAACAACCTCCAGATACACTCCAGGTTTAGCGAGACCCCACTGAGTTTGCCTTGTGTCCCACACTCCCAAATGTTGGAGCCATCTCTGCTAGCACTCTGCCCCAGGCCCAGCAGGCCTCCATTTGTGCCATTTGTGGTGGCAGGGTTGGTTAGGGTGGCTTCTCTAGCAGGGCTGGGGAAGATAAAAATATGTTACCCTCAAAATGGTAATGCTTGCACTAACCAGAGTGGGCTGTTAAGCCCACAGGTTGAAATAGAGCCCTAAGGGAAGGGTGAGGTCAGCTGTAATGGCTGGAAAAGTCAAGAGATCTTTGAGTATGGAGCCTGAAAAAAGCTGAGCCTCCACTGGCCTGGGAGCTGTGCCTCATGCCGCTGATACACTTCAGAGCAGGCCGGGCAGGGCCTTTGTGTAGATCACCCCACCATCCGTTCCTTCATTGTACAGGTAGGAAACTGCAGCCCAGAGAGGGCACAGACGTGCCTAAGGACACACAGCATATCAGGTGGTAAGGTCTACTTTCCTCTCTGGCCTCCCCACAGGACTGTGAGTGCCCCCTGTGGCAGGCCAGGGTCTTAGCCAGCTCTGTCTTCCTGGGGTCTGAGAGACACAAAGGCAGTGTGTGGCTGGGTGCTTCATTAGAGGCCTCTCACCCCGTCTCTCTCTGGGGAAACTGGCCTAGGATGAATTGCTGGCTCTGTGCCCCCGGGGGGTTTGCACAGAGGCTGGCCATGTGGGAGCAAGTTCACTGCCCAAATTTCCTCTTTTTAGTAAACAGCAGCCACTTCCTCCTGGGTTGGCCACTTCCTTCTGGTCACTGGGTTCCTGAGAGGCTCGAGGGGGCAAGGGCTCACATGGGCAGGCAGGGCAGACCCTCGGGCACCAAGCTCGCCCATACTGGACACGAGGAGGCACATGGGCTGGGTAAAGCTGTCCTCTGATCACAGGACGTTGACCTTTAACCTAAGAGACCTTGGGAACTGCAAAATGTCAGTAAGCCATTGAAGAAGGAGGGGTCCAGGGAATTAGGAGCCACCAGAGGCAGCCCCAGAATTTCCGTGAAGGAGAGTCTTGAAGGGGGTGATCTGGTTAGAAAAGTGGGGGTAACTGAAGCTTCATTTGTTTAGCATTTTACATAAACTATAAAAATTGAACAAATTGAACATGGAGGGAGGTGCTAAGAGAGACGAGATAAAGGTCCATCGTGTAGCAGGGCAGTGCGGGGCAGGGGGTGGGAGAGATCTGGAGGGTCGAGCGGGTGTTAGGGTTGGTCCTGGAGGCTCTATAGAAGCTTGGAAGGCTTGGGCCATTTCTTCTTGGCTCAGCCCTCCAGGGGCCCCTGCTGAGATGTTACTGCTGGCTTTGAGGCCTCCAAACTTTGCCCCTCTCGCTGGGATCTCAGGGCTTGTGGCTGAGCAGTCTCCTCAGTGGGCCACATTCTGGTCCTGGCCAGAGTCTCGCAAGGGCCAGGAAAGTTAGTTATCCCTTAGATACTGCAGGTCCAGCTTTCAAGGGGCCTAGGAAATGTTTATAGCCTAAGAAAAATATATTGGTCCCAAAACCCAAGAAAAAGATGAAAATCAAAATTAATACACATTTCATTAAAACATCTACAAAGTGTAACGTTATGTCAACTTCATAGTCACAATATAAATGTCCCTCCCTTAGAAAACAATTAACAAGCTGAGTTTTTCTCACTCAGCCAGGCCCCCACTCTTGAAGTTGTTGTTGAGTTCAAATGAGTTAATATATGAAGCAGGGGTAAGTAATATGTGCTATTTAAGTTGTGATCCTTTTAAAATTTCATCATAGCTTGTACGCAACACAGTATACATTTACCTGATTTTTTTCTGTGTGTATTATTGCTCTCCCTTACTAGACTAGTATCTCCATGAGGGCAGGGAAATGATTGGCTTGTTCACTGCTGTATCCGCCAGTGTCTGGAACTGTACCTGGCACATAGAAGGCGCTCAGTAAATGTTTGTTGAATTCAGTGAACAAACCAAAGTCTAGAGAGGTGGGAAATGCTTTGGCTTTCATTCACGCATTCTATAAATATTTACTGAGCACCCACTCAGCTCCAAGCAATAGGCTCTCTCATTTTTGCAATACTAGTCTGTGAATCTGGCAGGGCAGAGATTTAAAAATACAGTTTTGTAATAACTTACATAGACTAAAAATGCACAGTTTTAAGGGGACACTCGATGGGTTTTGAGAAATGCATTCTCTCGTGTAACCCACACTCCCACAAAGAAAAAGAACGTTACAGCCCGGCAGCTCAGGGTTTTGAGCCCCTCGTCACAGCAAGGCATTGATAGCATGTGTGACTCGCCCAGATCTCTCCTCTGGGGTGCTTTCCGGGGACCCTGGGCCGAGGCGGGCGCTCCCGGGGGCGGGCGGGGGCGGGACTACAAGTCCCAGGCTGCTTTGCGCGTCCGCACAGTCGTGCGGAGCGGGCGGGGCTGAGGGGAGGGGGCGCAGCGGCGGCGGCGCGGAGGCGCGCGGGGCCCGGGCGCCGGCGGTTGGCGTGCTGGCTGGCGATGCCGGGGCCCGGGGCCCGGGCGGAGGAGGGCAGCGGAGGCGAGGGCGCGGCCCCGGGGTCAGCGGCGGAGCCTGGGGCAGGGCCCGGGCGGGAGCCAGCGCGGCTCTGCGGCTACCTGCAGAAGCTGTCGGGCAAGGGCCCGCTGCGCGGCTACCGCAGCCGTTGGTTCGTGTTCGACGCGCGCCGCTGCTACCTCTACTACTTCAAGAGCCCGCAGGACGCGCTGCCTCTCGGCCACCTGGACATCGCGGACGCCTGCTTCAGCTACACGGGCCCCGACGAGGCGGCGGAGCCCGGCGCCGAGCCGCCCGCGCACTTCCAGGTGCACAGCGCGGGAGCCGTCACGGTGCTCAAGGTGGGAACCGCCGCCCCGCACCTGCCGCCTACCCGCCGAACCCGCCCACACGTCCCTCCCCGGCTCCCCTGCTTGGCCTCCCGGGATACCCCCGCTAAGCCCACCTCCTTTGCCCATCGGACTTTCTCCATCCACCCTCCTCTCTCTAAAGCCAATCTGCCCTCCTTTCCCTACTTCTTCCTCGTACTCTGTCCCCGTGTCTCTATCTCAAGCCCTTTACCTGGACTTAGGCCGGAGGGGCTGGGGGCTACTCAGTCCCCTAACGCGTTAACTCCCTCTGCGCCTTCCCTCGGGCCCTTCTCTGCCCTCCCACCCCCCATCTCGTGGACGTCCTGTGTACCCCTCCCAGGCATTCATGACTGTAGGCTTCTTGCCCTTGGGTAAGTTATTAACCTCTCTGTGCTTCATCTGCCTCTTCTGTAAAATGCGGATAACAGTAGTATATACTTAATGGGGGTGTTGGAATTACATGAATTATATTCTTATCACTCGTAAATGTTGTTGCATTCAGTGCTATAGTGAGAGAGGCAGAGATGGCAGGGCTCTTAGAGATAATGCGGGGCAACCCCCGCCCAAGTGGGCAGGAACGCCCCAGCTAAGGTCACACAGCCATTAAGTGGCAGAGCCTGTTTGCTTGCTCCGTATTTTGGCTGGGAGAGATGGGAAAGGGTTGCTTCAGCAGCTGTGCCTTGTCCATTGAGGCTTCCTTAATCTTCTAGTGGAGAAACACACTATGTAGAAGCATGGGACTAAAGTCAGGAGTCCTGGTCCTGGTGCTGAGAAGCCTCTCCTGCCCTTGGGGGTCCTATCATCTCCTAGGGGCTCTCTGCTTCCATTGAGGGCCTGGGAGTCTGGGCCTTGGCCTCACTCCCTTGCCTGGTTCCTGTGAGCCTCCACCCTCACTCCTCTTTCTCGCTTCTCTTCTGTATTGCAATCTGGGCTTTCTCCAGAGCAGCAGGGCTGGGCTGGGATGTGTGAAAGCTCTCTGCAGAGCTGGCCAAGTGGAGAGCAGAGTGGGCTGTGCCTAGCGCCCTTGGCCTTGCGAGCAAACGGCTGTTCCCAGCATCTCTGAAGCCAGCAGCAGTTGGAGCTGCTCCCTGAGGTTGTTCTTAGAGCTCTGTCAACTTAGCTCTTGCCATTCTGAGCAAAATCTGACTGCTGTGTTCTTTTATGCTCCTCTATGCCTTCTTTAAGTGGGTGCAGACAGCCTGTTTCTCCAAAGGAAGCCAAGGAGAGTTGCAGTTCAACTCGGGCTTACTTAGAAAGCATTTGTATAAACTTGGGAGTGACTCCGGTGAGTGCATAGGGACTTTTGCCAAAGAAAGTCTTGTGCTAACTGTGCACATGGACTGTCCCTGTGTACAGCTGAGTTTCCTGTGGAATTGTTTGTTAAAAAAGAAAATGGAGCATCCTGTTTCAGATTTTCTCAGATGGCTTTAGAGCCTTCCTATCAGGTTTTTAATCTTTTTGAATAATGGAGGTATCTACATAAGTGGGGCTACAAGATGCAGTGTTGGGAATGTGGCTTTAGAACTGGATGGGCTGGAACTTGGAGCCTGAATCTGCCACTCATAAGTGTTGGGCAAGTTACACTACCCATCTGTCCCAGTTTCTGCTTTGGTCTAGTGGGAATCCTACCTTCCTCATTAGGTGGTTTTGAGAATTCTGGAATATGTTATGGAAAATGGGTGGCACAGAGTAGGTACTAGGCAGCCATATGAAACACCAAGTAGTGACTTTGGCCAATTATGTAATCCATTCATATAATGGAATATTATGCATCAGTGAACAGAAGGGAATGAGAGCTGTAGGTGTTAACATGGATGACTGTCATAAACATGAAATTGAGCAAGGAAAACAAAGTAATAGATTGGTTGCATTCAAAGTGGTACCGCTGATGGAAAGATTAAGAAGATTGTGTAAATGTATATGCTGCGTGGTGTGTGAGAGAGCTGCATGGGGGTGATGAGCCCTGGATTCAGGAGATTCAGGATTGTGGTTACCACTTGGAAACAGAGGGGAACGTGAGTGGGAGTGGGTGCCCAGGGGCTTCCAGTGTTCTTGCAGTGTTTTATTTCTAGGACTGGGTGGTAGGTACACTGCTGTTTATTATATTATTTTATTCATCTTTTTGTATGTTCAGAATATTTCTTTAAAAAAAAAGGAACTCGATCTTCACGTGGGTTACTGACTATGGAATATTTTGGCTTGTAAAGTTGAATTAGTCACAGAGTAAGACAAGATGCCCGCAGCCAAGATCTGCTTTATAAAAACAATGGAAATGGAAACACAGGCAAGGCTTTTCCACAGAAAGGAGCAGCCAACATGTAGGGTTGCAGAGTGGGGGTGCATTTTAAGAAGGTTGGATTTTAGCATATGATGATTCCTTTCGAACCGTGGGAGTAAATATCGTATGTTGGTAAAGGTGGAAATTAGCAATTTATCTTCCTTTTTCACCTTTCAGATCCAAGAACTGATTCACATAAGCTTTAAGGCTGCTCAATGCCCCCGCCTCGATTTCTAAGGGGGATTGTAGGTTCGTGAGGATTAAGTCCCCCTCAAGCTTCAGCTAGTTATATACAGCTTTATACGTACCATTTCTTTCAATGGGTTAAAAAGAAAAGAAAAGAAAAAAAACAGTGATTTGCTTATTGTATTATCATATGTTTCTTATTTTAAAGCAACTTTCCACCTTCTCTGGAGATGCTGTGGTTTTGTTGAACTTTTCCAAAATGTTTTACTATTTGAGTCTTAATGAAAGCTGATACTGGAATTTCTTGGTAAACTTCTCTATTCCTAAACTGAGGGATGTGGCCCAGTGCCTTATTTTACAGGAGAGGGGATGGAGGCCAGAGAGGGGATGTGATTTTTCTGAGATCATGAATGTAGTGTCCCTCTTTGGTAGTACAGTCTGGGAACAATGAGTGTCCGAGTATCCGATTCTGTCATCTGTTCTCAAAGTCCACCTTTTTTTGCTTTGGATTCCAGTGGCTTGGAATTAGATAAGATGTCGTGGTGTTTCGTTTACAGCATTTGATTTCTGTCCTTTTCACACGGAAAAAAGCACCAGGAACGTTTTACCTGCTGATTCTTTACCAGAATGTATGGTACCGAATACTAGACATTGGGAAACTGCTACAACAGTCCGGCAGAGTCTAATGCTTCCTGTGTGTGTGGCGGGGGTGGTGCTGGAGGCTTCTCACTGAGCTCAACTGGGATCTGAGGCTCAGGAGACAGTTCTGGAGTGAGCTGGCACTTAGGGAAGGAGAGCATGTGATTGGGGGTAAATCCTGCCCTGCCAGGTCTCTGCAGCCTCTGGAGCAAGGAGTACCACCAGACTGCCAGCAGATGAACCCTGCTCCCTCTGTTCCCTTTCTTGAAGGCATTTGGTGTTCAAATGGACATGTGTGCTGCTTTCTGAGTCACATGTAACTGAACAATCATGTGTCCCTATTCTTAAAACCCACTTTTGTGGGAAGGATGCACATTCTCTGGTGTTGAAACTGCTCTCAGCTTAATGACAAACATTTGTTAGCTTGGCTAATCATAGTGTGTTCAGTACAAAATAGATGCGGTGAACCAGCCTCGCTGGCTAAATGGTTCTGCTAAGCTGTTCTTCCCTGGAGCACCCGCTCAGGGGTCTTGAAGTATTATTTAAATGTTTTATCGAGACATAACTTTTCATTAGTTTGTCATGGCTTCCTAGTGGGTAAGTTCCTTAAAGGCAGGTACAGTCTCTTGTGTGTGATATCCCAGTGACTGTCTGTTTCCCACTGCCTGTCACACAGTCCTCATTGTAGTATAATCTCCACCTTGTTCCCTGCTCTGGAGGACCCCTGCGGACCACTGTTTGTATCCTCACCCCCAAGAACAGTGCCTGCACAGAGTAGGTGCCCAGGTAGACGTTTGTTGAATGAATGAGTAGAAGGCTGTTACCTAGCATTGGTTTTGGTGTAAGCGCCGACATTTTAGAAGCGATCAGCGAGAATTCTCAAATGTATTAAATGACAGTCTCACCACATGTCACAGAGTTGGCTGCCCTTCAGTGAATGCTCACAAACATAACCGGCATCAGGAGTCCAAGCAGGGATTACCATCAGTCCTTAATTTCCAGATCTCTTGTGTTTCATGCCCACGGTCTAGACTCTGAGGACACTGGTAGCAGAGAGGGAGTGTTGAATGTAAAAGGCCGGGTGTGGATGTTTTAGGTCTTGAGCCTGTGCCGCCTCTGCCACTACTCTGCTGTTCTAGAGAAGAAGTGTAACTGTGGTCCCCAAATTTTTATTTCTGGGCTCTGAAATTTGAATTTCATGTGATTTTCACAAGTCACAAAGTACTATTCTTTTGATTTTTTTTTCAACTGTCTGAAAATGTAAAGACGATTCTTGGCTTCTAGCTATGTAAATATAGGCAGCAGGTTGATATGGCCCCTGGGCTGTAGTTCACTGACTCGTGTTTTAGGAAGGCCTGGGCAATTTTTGTTCACTCATTCATTCACTCACTCACTCATTCTGTGTGCTTAGGCACTAGGGGTACAGACCCGACAAGATGAACACAATTTCTGTCTGGGGAGCTCTCCATGTAGCCCAGAGACAGGCATTAATAAAAATGAAACAAACACCAACCAGTGCTATGAAGTTTCAAAGGAGAGTGATGGGGTGCGTGTGTGATGGGGGTGGTCCTAAGCTAGTTTGGAGGGAAGAGGGCCAGGGAGACTTTCTGAGGAAGTGACATTTGACCCGAAGTGTAAACTGGAGGAATGGAGAGGGGAGTAGAGCGTCGCAGGGAGAGGAGATGGCAGGGCAGAGGCCCTGAGGTGTGCGGGGGACTCGGAGAGCCTGATGGCAGGAGGCATAGCCTTTAGAAGGGGAAAACCTTGGGGCCAGAGTTGTAGGAATGAGTAAAGAATTTTCAGCAGAGCTTGATAAATAGTTGTGCTTTTTTTCCCTCCCAGACTGATGGGTGGGTTATGTCCAGTGTTTTCATCTAATTGTGTTGGAGGGTTATCTTGTGTATTAAGAGTTGAAGTATTAATAGGTTATGCTTTGGTAAACAGTTTTAAAGTAGATAAATGCGAAGTTGAAGATCTGGTGGTCTGTTGCTTCTTAAGCACTGTTGTCTCTGAGTAGGGGCTGCTGTGGTCTGTGCCATGGGCCCGGGGGCTGTGTGGCCCAGGCCTGCCCCACCTGGTGGACCGCCTTCCCTGAAGCATTCCTTCTGGTCACCTTCACTGGCTCCTCTCACTGGCTTTGTTCACACGCACATTGCCAATTTCCTTCCTCTTTGGAGATAACTGTTGCTTGAGAAATGGAAGGGGGTGGCGAATGCATTCAGGCTGACACCTGAACACCAGCTCTCCCACCTCACCGGGGCATCTGAGGACGGAACAGTTCCCCTTGTTCAGGTGCCTTTACTCCTCAGCCTCTGGGCTGCAGCCTTCCTGTCTCTGGTCAGAACAAAATGTGAATAATAACCCTCCCTCTGGAGAAAGAAAAGAACCCTGTTATTGTAGAAGTGACTGTCCAGTTAGGGGAGTGGAAGGAATTTTGATTAGGAATTTTCAGTTCTGTTAGAGATATATGTGGTAGCGTCTTAATGACATTGGGTGTTTACCTGCATCCTAGCAGGCCCAGACCTCAGTGGATTTTGATGCTTTCCCAGAGTGGATACAATATGGAATAGTGAATTAGGAAGTAGTGGCGCTTCTGACTAGCATTCTGCTAAGTACTCTACCTGGAGAGCTCGATGGTGTGAACACACCAGGCACTTGTGTGTGTGAGGTCTTCTCAGGGGCAAGAAGCTGAAGTGGTCCCGGGAGAGGCGACAGGTTTCATGATCACCCAGTGAACAGTAGCTCACTAGGCAGTGCAGGAAACCCCAAATCCACAGATTCAGGATAGTGTTGCTCCTTAAAGTGGGTCTAGTCCTGTTCTGGGTTTTGAGCGTCTGATGCCGTGTCCTACTAGAGCATAAGCTCCCCGAGGTCAGAGTTTTGTCCGGGATTCACCACTTCACCCTTAATGCTTAGAGGAGTGTCAGGCACAGACCAGGTGCTCAGTGTATACTGGTTGACTGAGTGAGCACTTCAGACCCTCATGTCCTCCTGGGGTGGGTGTGTGGTGTGCTCTTGTTGCACAAAAGGAGATTTGAGGGGTCCATTTCTTCATTTAGCATATTTTTGAGCATCCACCATGTTGTAAGCATTATGCCTTTTCTGCAGTTACAGCAGTGGAAATTTTCCATTCATTTAAGAAACTACAGTGTTAAGACTTTAAAAATAGGTTAGCCTCTGATAGCTCTGAAAAAACTTTGGGGAGAAACCATATTTGTCTGTAGTATTCAGTGTTGGAAGTAAATATCAAATATCTGCCCGTTTTTTGATTCCAAGGGAGGTCTGGCATCTTTCCATGGTAAATAAAGAGCCAGGCAGAGAATCTTGAATGTAAAGCACTGATCTGGATTTTGCCCAGAGCCAGAAATAGTGGTTCGTGTAATAATTTCTGTGGGCATTGCGGAATTGGAGATCCCTATGCCTGAGTACTGAGAAGGGCTCCCTGGAGAAATGGGCTGGGGAGTTGGTTGGTTTTGGTATAATTGTGTCGCTGTTCAAAGACTTAGTTCCTCTTGGATCAGCAAGAAGTGTTCCTAGTCTGATGGGAATCAGGGTCTTTTCTTGAGTTTGCAAACTTAACTTTTTGCTTAACTTTTCCAGATTGATTGTGTGGGAGAACTGGAATCTGGGGGAGAAGGGGAGAGTCAGGAGCTGAGGTCCTTTGGCTTCCTCTCTGCTCCTGTCCAGGGCCAGCCCTGCTGGAGAGAACAGACTTCCTCCAAGCAGTCTGTCCTCAGGCAAGAGCTTGTCTGAGCGTCCGTGGGCTGGAGGCAGACGGCCAGAGTTACCAGAGATGTTGATCTTGAACAATAGAAATTATTTCTCGGCAGCAAGCCCAGTTTTCATTTCCTTTTCCAGCTTCGTGGTCTCCAGGGGAGACTGTGCTTGCAGAGAAGGTGGCCTGACTTTTGAAATCTGATGCAGCCAGCCAGCCACTCACCTAACAGTCTTTGTTGGGCAAGGCCCCGTGGGCATCTAGCAGCCTCAGGGAGCTTGTTCTTTCTTGTCCTGGGGCGTATTAGGGCATTGTCATTAAGTGGCTGTGTGAGGTGGAGGAGGTCATTCAGTGTGTTTGTTCCAAGGGTCATTATCCCTGAGTCAGAATTGAAGACACCCTCAGATCAGCCCGCCCTGCGTCCTGTATGACACAGTGAGAAACTGAGTCCCACATCTAGTTAGTGACAGCTCTGGCACTAAACCTCCCCCAGACACATGAGCAATATTTAGCTAATTTAAACCCAGCAGTTTGTGCTGTTTGCTTCATATTTCCATCTTAATCCATTAGTAGGAAATTAGGCTTATTCTGTTTTGACTTGTTGTATATAGGTACTAAAATTGTACATTTATCTCTTTGATGTTGCGGCAGAGATGTAAGACACTTGGTCACATGAGGATTGGAAATTAACAATGTAAATGATAAACTTCCAGTGGGGGGGTCGATTGATAATGGGCATGCGTGGTGTTTCCCTGGCAGGGACAGGGCCTGCGTACCCCTGCTCAGGACCCTTCTCCTGGAGGCGTGCAGTGGAAGACCCAGCCTCGGAGTGTTTCCTCCTGCTGCTCTGTAAGCCCTGCCCTCTGGCCTCAGAAGTGAACCAGTTTTTTAAGCTTTACAGTTTACACAGCTCTCTCACGTGTAACTATCCCAGAGGTAACGTGCTGATAGGGCTTTCTTGAGAGCTGTGGCTCTCAGGTTTAGTGTAGGGAATGAGCCTCTTGGAACCCTGTTAAAATGCAGATTGGGGGGGGGTTCCCCGTTGGAGATTCTGATTCAGTGGTAGGCCAGGGTGGACCTCAGTGCTCTGCGTCCTTACCCATGGTCCGACCCTTCTGCTGCAGACCTCTGCGGCCCTCTCTGAGCAACACCGCTCTCCAAATGACAAATGACTGTTCTCTTTGGCTGTGAAGTGAAGGCTGGCCTTGTCTGAGGATGGTTGTCTAAGTGGACTAGAAATAACTAAACTGCGTGGGTGGAGAGCAGTGAAGCGTGAGCCCTTATTCTGTAGGTTGACACTGTGGTTTACGTCCGCTACCTTCTTTGCATTCTGAGTTTCTATGCCCCAGAGCAGTGGTTTGGGGCCGGAGACTCTCTACCCCCAATTTCCCGATGGCCCTGA